>NC_083429.1:51462893-52111406 GCF_020745735.1 Hemiscyllium ocellatum
TGTCACTATCAGCAAGGTCCCTCTCGCTAATGAATACTGAAGTAAAAAACTCATTTAGGGCCTCCCCTGCCTCTTCAGGCTCCAGGACATGTTCCCTCACTACCCCTGATCAGCCCTACCTCCTCTCTGATCATTCTTTTATTCCTCATGTAAGTGTAGAATGCCTTTGGGTTTTCCCTAATCCTTCTTACCAAGGCTTTTCCATGTCCCCTCTGAGCTCTCCTCAGTCCATTTTTGAGTTCTGTCTGAGCTACTGTGTAATCCTCTAAAGCTGTGCAAGATCCCTGCTTCTTCAACCTTGTGTAAGCTTCCTTCCTCCTATTGATGAGGAGCTCCTCTGTTCTTGAGATCCAAGACTCCCTCGCCTTACCATTCTTTGCCTGTCTCAGTGGGACAAAGTTATCCAACATTCACAACAAGTGCTCCTTAAACAGCCTCCACATTTCTGTTGTGTTTTTCCTGTAGAGCAATTGTTCCCGATTTATACTCCAAAGCTCCTGTTGAAGATCAGTATAATTTCCCCTCCCTCAATTAAATACCGTCCCATACTGTCTGTTGTGAGCATCTATTTGCAGAGTTGTAAACACTCCTCATATTGTTTAAATTCACCGGCCAGGGGCACCGTCCATGCATCATGTGGAAACTTTGCGATTGGAGAAAATCCTTCCATCCCATTATGAGGAGTAGGGGACACACTATCTCCAAAGTAATAGCTGCACTAATAAGATTAACATGATCCTATTACAGTGAAACTGAGTTGAAACACAGCAGCGTAATGAAGAAATTGTTTTGCAGTCAGTACATGTAATGGTGTATCAATTGCGTGTATCGCTGGGGCTGGGGTGGAAGTGATGGACAGCGTAAAGTTCCCAGGAGTAAATATCACCAACAATCAGTCCTGGTCCACCCCCACTGACGTTATAGTAACAAAGCACATCAATACCTCGACAGCTCGTTCTGCATGTTTCAATAACGTGAATTCATTGTAACATGATTGATGAATTGGGGACACTGTTTCTACAATGTGAACTTTTAAACCATGTGTTAGTTTTTCTTGTGATTACATTGCCGACACTGTTGCAAAAGCTCAATTTTTCTATAATCTGCACAAGAACACAACCATGGCATTATAGAAGAACTGACTGTACTTCCTCAAAGGCTAAGGAGGTTCAGCACAATTTTTACAGATGCACCAACGAAAGCATCCTACCTGGAGGCATCACAGCTTGGTATGACAGCTGCTCTGTCCAAGACCAGAAGACATTACAGAGAATCATGAACGCAGCCTAGTCCGTCACAACAAACAGCCTTCCTCCCATTGACTGGCTGGACCAAGGGATCTGTTTCCATGCTGTTGGACTTGATGACTCCATCTACACTTCCTGCTGCCTCAGGAAAGCAGCCAACATCATCAAACAGCCCTCCCACCCCGGTTATCCTCTCTTCCACCCTCTTCCGTCAGGCAGAAGATACAAAGGATTGAAAACATGTGCCAAGAGATTTAAGAACAGTTCCCCGTATTATCTGTCTGATGAACAGATCTCTCAGACTGTAGAGTTGATCTCTATATTCTGCATTCTGTTCTATTACCCTGATGTATTTCTGTAAGGTATGATTCAGAGTCATCAGCTGATAGAGATGCACAACATGGTAACAAACCTTTTGATCCAACCCATCCATGCCGATCAGATATCCCAACCCAATCTAGTCCCACCTGCCAGCACCCTGCCCATATCCATCCAAACCCTTCCTATTCATCTACCCATCCAAATGCCTTTTAAATGTTGCAATTGTACCAGCCTCCACCACTCTCTGGTAGCTCATTCCATACACGTACCACTCTCTGCCTGAAAACATTGTCCCTTAGGTCTCCTTTATATCTTTCCCCTTTCACCCGAAACCTATGCCCTCTAGCTCTAGACTCCCTCATCCCAGGGAAAAGACTTTGTCTATTTACCCTATCCATGCCCCTCATGATTTTATAAACCTCTATAAGGTCACCCCTCAGCCTCCGACACTCCAGGGATAACAGCCCCAGCCTGTTCAGCCTCTCCCTATAGCTCAAATCCTCCAACCCTGGCAACATCCTTGTCAATCTTTTCTGAACCCTTTCAAGTTTCACAACATCTTTCCGATAGGAAGGAGACCAGAATTGCACACAATATCCCAACAGTGGCCTAACTAATGTCCTGTACAGCCACAACATGACCTCCCAACCCCTGTACTCAATACTCTGACCAATAAAGCAAAGCATACCAAATGCCTTCTTCATTATCCTATCTACCTGAAACTCCACTTTCAAGGAGCTATGACCTTGCACTTAAAGGTCTCTTTGTTCAGCAACATTCCCTAGGACCTTACCATTAAGTGTATACGTCCTGCTAAGATTTGCTTTACCAAAATGCAGCACCTCGCATTTATCTAAATTAGACTCCATCTGCCACTTCTCAGCCCATTGGCCCATCTGGTCCAGATCCTGTTGTAATCTGAGGTAACCTTCTTCGCCGTCCACTACACCTCCAATTCTGGTGTCATCTGCAAACTTACTAACTCTTACACTCACATTCAAATCATTTATATAAATGGCGAAAAGTAGAAGACCCAGCACCGATCCTTGTGGCACTCCACTGGTCACAGGCCTCCAGTCTGAAAAACAACCCTCCACCACCACCCTCTGTCTTCTACCTTTGAGCCAGTTCTGTATCCAAATTGTTAGTTCCCCCTTGTATTCCGTGAGATCTAACCTTGCTAACCAGTCTCCCATGGGGAACCTTGTTGAACCTTACTGAAGTCCATATAGATCACATCTACTGCTCTGCCCTCATCAATCCTCTTTGTTACTTCTTCAAAAAACTCAATCAAGTTTGTGAGACATGATTTCCCATGCACAAAGCCATGTTGACTATCCCTTGCCTTTCCAAATACATGTACATCCTGTCCCTCAGGATTCCCTCCAACAACTTGCCCACCATCGATGTCAGACTCACCGGTCTATAGTTCCCTGGCTTGTCCTTACCGCCCTTCTTAAACAGTGGCGCCACATTAGCCAAACTCCAGGCTTCTGGCACCTCACCTGTGGCTATCGATGATGCAAATATCTCAGCAAGAGACCCAGCAATCACTTCCCTAGCTTCCCACAGAGTTCTAGGATACACCTGATCAGGTCCTGGGGATTTATCCACTTTTACGTTTTTCAAGACATCCAGGACTTCCTCCTCTGTAAAATGGATATTTTTCAAGATGTCACCATCTATTTCCCTATAGTCTATATCTTCCATATCCTTTTCCACAGTAAATACTGATGCAAAATACTCATTTAATATCTCCCACATTTTCTGCGGCTCCACATAAAGGCCGCCTTGCTGATCTTTGAGGGGCCCTATTCACTCCCTACTTATCCTTTTGTCCTTAATGTATTTGTAACAACCTTTTTGATTCTCCCTAACTCTATTTGCCAAAGCTATCTCATGTCCTTGTTTTGCCCTCCTGATTTCCTTCTTAAGTATACTCCTACTGCCTTTATACTCCTCTAAGGATTCACTTGATCTATCCTGTCTATACCTGACATATGTTGCCTTTTTTTTCTTAACCAAACCCTCAATTTCTTTAGTCATCCAACCATTCCCTATTCCTACCAGCCTTCCCTATCACCCTGACAGAAATATAATTTCTCTGGATTCTTGTTATCTCATTTCTGAAGGCTTCCCATTTTCCAGCCGTCCCTTTACCTGCGAACATCTGCGCCCAATCAGCTTTTGAAAGTTCTTGCCTAATACTGTCAAGATTGGCCTTTCTCCAGTTTAGAACTTCAACTTTTAGATCTGGTCTATCCTTTTCCATTACTATTTAAAAATTAATAGAATTATGGTCGCTGGCCCCAAAGTGCTCTCCCACTGACACCTCAGTCACCTGCCCTGCCTTACTTCTCAAGAATAGGTCACGTTTTGCACCTTCTCTAGTCGGTACATCCACATACTGAATCAGAAAATTTTCTTGTACACACTTAACAAATTCCTCTCCATCTGAACACTATGGCAGTCCCAGTCTATGTTTGGAAAGTTAAAATCCCTACCATAACCACCCTATTATTCTTACAGATAACTGAGATCTCCTTACAAATTGTTTCTCAATTTCCCTCTGACTATTAAGGGGGTCTATAATACAATCCCAATAAGGTGGTCATCCCTTTCTTATTTCTCAATTCCACCCAAATAACTTCCTTGGATGTATTTCTGGGAATATTCTCCCTCAGTACAGCTGCAATGCTATCCCTTATCAAAAACACCACTCCCCCTCCTCTCTTGCCTCCCTTTCTATCCTTCCTGTAGCATTTGTATCCTGGAACATTAAGCTGCCAGTCCTGCCCATCCCTGAGCTATGTTTCTGTAATTGTGATAATATCCCAGTCCCATGTTCCTAACCATGCCCTGAGTTCATCTGCCTTCCTTGTTAGGCCCCTTGCATTGAAATAAATGCAGTTAAATTTATCAGTCGTACCTTGTCCTCTGCTTTGTTCCTGCCTGCCCTGATTGTTTGACTCACCTCTTTTCCCAACTGTAGTACCCTCAGATTGATCTCTTTACTCAGTATCTCCCTGGGTCCCATCCACCGTCCCCATCCACCCCCCCACCTTACTAGTTTAAATCCTCCCGAGCAGCTCTAGCAAATTTCCCAGCCAGTATATTAGTCCCCTTCCAATTTAGGTGCAATCCGTCCTTCTTGTACGGTCACTTCTACCCCAGAAGAGATTCAATGGTCCAAAAATGTGAATCCTTCTCCTATACACCAGCTCCTCAGCCATGCATTCATCTGCTCTATCCTCCTATTTCTGCCCTCACTAGTTCGTAGCACCGGGAGTAATCCAGATATTACTACTCTCGGGGACCTCCTTTCTAAATTCCTGTTTAACTCTCTATATTCTCCCTTCAGTATCTCAACCTTTTCCCTTCCTATGTCATTGGCTCCAATGTGGACAGTGACCTCTTGCTGGCCCCTCTCCCCCATGACAACATTCTATACCCTCTCTGAGACATCCTTGATCCTGACACCAGGGAGGCAAAACACCATTCTGACTTTTCTCTACTGGCCACAGAAACGTCTATCTCTGCATTGGACTAGAGAATCCCCGAACACAATTGATCGCTTGGAACCTGACGTATCCCTCATTGCATTAGAGTTAGTTTCGATACCAGAAACTTGGCTGTTCGTGCTACACTCCCCTGAGAATCCATCACACCCTACCTTTCCAAAACAGCATACCTGTTTGAAATGGGGATAGCCACAAAAGACTCCTGCACTATCTGCCTACCTCTCTTACCTTTCTTGGAGTTAACCCATCTATGTGACTGTATCTGAGACGTTCACCCCTTCCTATAACTGCCATCCATCACACCCTCTTGCTCTTGTAAATTCCTCATTGCGTCTAACTGTCTCTCCAACCGATCCATTCGATCTGATAGGATTCGCAACCAACAGCATTTATTGCAGATATAATCCTCAGTAACATGTAAGCTCTCCCTAAACTCTCACATCCAACAAGCGTTCAAAACAATACCTTTTGTTGTATCTCAGTACAAGTGATAATAATAAATCACATCCAATCAATCAAACCAAATCAACAGGTTCATTCAACAGTCCGACAGACACGGTATTGTTCAGTATCAGTGATGGCATCTGATATCTGTATTTAATCAGTGACTGTGGGGCCCACCAGAGAGCATTGTGGGTAAAGGCAGGAAATCGCATTTAACAATGTAATTCACTCAGTGGGTGTTTAAGTCTCACTCCAGAGGTCTGAGCATGTAACCAAGACTGACAGTCTAAGTGCTGTAGCAGGTGAGTGCTGTGCTGTTGAGGATACTGACTCCTGGATGAGATGCTGAAATCAAAGACCTTACCAATCCTGCCACCAACTCTCAGTTGCCCCATAGCGAGTTACTGGGTTCAAGGACAGTTAGGAAAAAGTGAGGACTGCAGATGCTGGAGATCAGTCAAGGGTGTGATGCTGGAAAAGCACAGCAGGTTAGGCAACATCTGAGGAGCAGGAGAATCGACATTTCAGGCATAAGCCCTACATCAGGAATGAGGCTTATGAAGGGCTTGTGTCCGAAACATCGACTCTCCTGCTCCTCGAATGCTGCCTGACCTGCTGTGCTTTTCCAGCACCACACTCAAGGACAATTAAGGATGGGTAATAAATGCTGGCCTTGTGAGTCACACCCATATTCCATGAAAGAAGACCGTGTCTAGGTCTCCTCCTGTCTGAATTCCACTTAACATGAACTTTGACTGTTATTTAACACACATTGCAAACATTTAGCACAGAGATATATATAAATTATTTGGTTCATATGGTTACAAAGTCCCCTCAATGGGGGATGTTGTGGAATGAGTACCTAAAGTAACTTTCCAAATTCAGACTCACCAATTTCGGACAAAATTCATCACCTGAGTGTGGGTCACAACACAGGCAAGTTAATTCCATACAAATGGACACACATTCAGCCCCTCGAGTCTGCTTCGCCATTCAATAATAGTCATAGAGTATTACAGCATAGAACAAGGCCATTTGGCCCATTATATTCATACCAGCCATAGGTGCAGTGGAAGCGAAGAAGGTTACTTCAGATTACAACAGGATCTGGACCAGATGGGCCAATGGGCTGAGAAGTGGCAGATGGACTTTAATTCAGATAAATGCGAGGTGCTGCATTTTGGGAAAGCAAATCTTAGCAGGACTTATACACTTAATAGTATGGTCCTAGGGAGTGTTGCTGAACAAAGAGACCTTGGAGTGCAGGTTCATAGCTCCTTGAAAGTGGAGTCGCAGGTAGATAGGATAGTGAAGAAGGCGTTTGGTATGTTCTCTTTTATTGGTCAGAGTATTGAGTACAGGAGATGGGAGGTCATGTTGCGGCTGTACAGGACATTGGTTAGGCCACTGTTGGAATATTGCGTACAATTCTGGTCTCCTTCCTATTGGAAAGATGTTGTGAAACTTGAAAGGGTTCAGAAAAGATTTACAAGGACATTGCCAGAGTTGGAGAATTTGAGCTATAGGGAGAGGCTGAACAGGCTGGGGCTGTTTTCCTTGGAGCGTTGGAGGTTGAGGGGTGACCTTATAGAGGTTTATAAAATCATGAGGGGCATGGATAGGATAAATAGACAAAGTCTTTTCCCTGTGGTTGGGGAGTCCAGAGCTAGAGAGCATAGGTTTCAGGTGAGAGGTGAAAGATATGAAAGAGACCTAAGGGGCAACTTCTTCACACAGAGGGTGGTATGTGTATGGAATGAGCTGCCAGAGGATGTGGTGGAGGCTGGTACAATTGCAACAGTTGAAAAGCATCTGGATGGGTATATGAATAGGAAGGGTTTGGAGGGATATGGGCTGGGTGCTGGCAGGTGGGATTAGATTGGGTTGGGATAGCTGGTCGGCATGGACAGGTTGGACCAAAGGGTCTGTTTTCATGCTGTACATCTCTATGACTCTATCAAGCGCCTGTCTACTCTAACACTCCCAGTACTTGGCCCATAGCCTTGTAGCTATGACATTTAAAGTGTTCATCTAAATACTTCTTAAATATTGCAATAGTTCCTGCCTCTTTCAAAATTTTTAATATCCTCCTTATCTCCTTCTTAAATGGGAGGCTCCTTTATTTTCAAACTGTGCTTCCTCACCGTTGTCTTGCTCACAAGTGGAAACATTCTTTGATCAACTGCTTCTTCCTGTAAAGTTTTGTCTGTACTTCCCAACACTTCTTATGAAAATTACACTTGTTTCTTGTTACACTTTAGAAAAAGAAAACATTTGCCCTTTTACAAATACTTGCACTACTTTAGATTGTGCCAAAGGATTCTGAGTGGGAGGCAGATGTTGGAGAGAATGAGAGACAGACCGATCCATTTCATGCAAGCGGCTAAAAGGTAACTCACTAAGCTGTGCTGGTGACTGCACGGGGAGAAAAACTCCATTTTCACAGCACTTCTCACAATACAGTACCACATTTGGTGCAGAGCACTCCACATGAAATGCTGAAGGCACTTGTCAGGCAATTGGCACACAGGAAGCTCTTGCTAACAATAATAAGGCTGACCATATCATTTGTTTGAGGGGAATTACTTATGGAAAAATATTAACCAGGAGACTCTCTCCCTCTTCCTCAAGATAGTGCCACAGGATCCTTTATGTCCAGGTGAGAGTGCTCATGTCTGGCAGTATTTGGTGTAGATTTTGTGCTCAGGTGTCTGGAGTGAAGCTTTCACTGTTGAGAGGGCTCCACACTGACTCATGGCTGACTGTGTTACAATGAACCTGCAGCTGGGGATGTTGTGTCTGTGCTGATAGTTTGTATTTCACTGAACCTCACCGTAAACCGCTCTATCTCCAAATCATATCTCAGAATCAGCTGTCTGCACGGACTTGGGCTAAAGATCACACTGACTGCAAATACTCAAGTTCAGTCACTGTTATTGCTCAACTAACATGTCTTACCTGAATGATTTTCTGCGATTTTTTCATTTGGCTAACCGTGTTTCTGTTTGTGTTGTCCATGATCACATCATTTACAATGGCTCCTTCACACTCCTGGATATCCTGAAAGGAAGAAAGAGAAGGGTAAGTGTTCTTTTGTTTAAATGCTCACATGAGGTGCTTCCCAGGATTTCTTCATACAGTACTCTCAGCTCTCAACCAATACTACCCCACCAACCTCCGTATACAGCGTATCATCCGCCGTCATTTCCGCCAACTCCAAACGGACCCCACCGCCAGGGATATATTTCCCTCCCCTCCCCTATCAGCGTTCCGCAAAGACCACTCCCTTCGTGACTCCCTCGTCAGATCCACACACCCCACCAACCCAACCTCCACTCCCAGCACCTTCCCCTGCAACCGCAGGAAATGCAAAACTTGCGCCCACACCTCCTCCCTTACTTCACTCCAAGGCCCCAAGGGATCCTTCCATATCCGCCACAAATTCACCTGCACCTCCACACACTTCATCTATTGCATCCGCTGCACCCGATGTGGCCTCCTCTATATTGGGGAGACAGGCTGCCTACTTGCAGAACGCTTCAGGGAACACCTCTGGGACGCCTGAACCAACCAACCCAACCACCCCGTGGCTCAACACTTTAACTCCCCCTCTCACTCCACCGAAGACATGCAGGTCCTTGGACTCCTCCATCGCCAGAACATAACAACACGACGGTTGGAGGAAGAGCGCCTCATCTTCCGCCTGGGAACCCTCCAGCCACAAGGGATGAACTCGGATTTCTCCAGTTTCCTCATTTCCCCTCCCCCCACCTTGTCTCAGTTGATTCCCTTGAACTCAGCACCGCCCTCCTAACCTGCAATCCTCTTCCTGACCTCTCCGCCCCCACCCCACTCTGGCCTATCACCCTCACCTTGACCTCCTTCCACCTATCACATCTCCATCGCCCCTCCCCCAAGTCCGTCCTCCCTACCTTTTATCTTAGCCTGCCTGGCACCCTCTCCTCATTCCTGAAGAAGGGCTCTGGCCCGAAACGTTGAATTTCCTGTTCCTTGGATGCTGCCTAACCTGCTGTGCTTTAACCAGCAACACATTTTCAGCTTTATTCACATTTGGAAAAGAATTGGATTTATTAGGGATAGGCTTTGTGTGGGAGGAGGTCTTGTCTCATAAATCTGATTGAGCTTTTTTGAGGTAGTGATGAAGATGATTGATGAATGTAGGGCAGTAGATGTTGTCTACGTGGACTTTACTAAAGCATTGGACAAGATCCTTCATGGTAAGGTGGTCCAGATGGTTAAGTCATGTGGGATCCCACACTGTCAGGATTCTATGATTCTATTATCTACAGTGAGTTCGTAAACTGTGCACAAAATTGGCTTGGTCATGTAAGACAGAGGGTAGATGTAAAGGGGTGTTATTCTGACTGGAGATCTGAACCTGTGGGTGTACGGCAGGGTTCAGTGCTGGGAGCCCCATTGTTTGCAATTTATATCAATGATTTGGGTGAAAATGTAGGTGGTCTGATGAGTAAGTCGTGAAAATTGTGGATAGAGAGTAAGGTTTTCGAAGCATGCAGCTGGATGTAGATCAGCTGGGAAGATGAATGGGGAAACGGCAGCTGGAGTTTAATTCGGGTATGATTAGATTAGATTACTTACAGTGTGGAAACAGGCCCTTCGGCCCAACAAGTCCACACCGACCCGCCGAAGCGCAACCCACCCATACCCTACATTTTACCCCTTACCTAATACTACGGGCAATTTAGCATGGCCAATTCACCTGACCCGCACATCTTTGGACTGTGGGAGGAAACTGGAGCAAACCCATGCAGACACGGGGAGAACACGCAAACTCCACACAGTATGTGTGAGGTGATGGAGTTTGGGAGGTCAAATGCAAGAGAAAAGTATGCAGTAAGTGGCAGGACTCTTAGGAAGCTTGAGTCCCTGCATTTGCTTTATTTTGATTCGAGTGTCAGAGGCTGAGGGACAATCTGATAGAAGTCTGTAGGATTCTGAGAGGCATGGACAGGATGGAGTTGTTATCCATTGGTGGAAATTGTGTGTGTGTGTGTGTGTGTGTGTGTGTGTGTGTGGTGGGGGGTGGGGTGGGGGGGTGCACAGGTTTAAGACGGGAAGGGAAATGTGTAAAAGAGAACGTGTGAGTGACATTTTGTACACAGAGGGTGGTAGGTGCTGCCAGAGGAGGAGGTCGAATCAGATACAATAACAGCATTTCAGAGGCATTTAGACAGACACATGAACAGACAGAGAGCAGAGAGACATAGACTGTGAGCAGGCAGGTGGGATTAGTATAGAATGGCATCATGGTGGGCAAAAAGCCTATCTACATACTGCTCCATGGTCTTTGCTCTGTTCTATATTACAGCCCTGCTCTGATTAGACAGGCCTATCAGTCATTAACAAACCTCACGGGTTAAATAGTTTTCCTTTTAAAAACAGAGTCAGTGACAGACATTCTGGAAACCTGCTGACTTGCATTCCACACAAAGAGAAAGCAAATCTTCAATCTGTATGAGCCGAGGAAATGCAAAGTGATCTAAACATTCTCCTCCCGCTGGTCAGTATTTCCAATCCCAACTGTTAGGTCCTCCAGCCCAGCACCAGGCCATTCCCACTCTGCTAGCTCTCCACACAGCACAGACATGGACTGGTGACAGACCATGACGGAGTTCAGCTCCATAGCAACACAGCAACATGACTTGCAACAGTTTTAATGAGGGGATTTGATAATGGAAGCAATTATCAGTGCAGCCACCAGAGACTCAGGGAGTCAGGGAACTGCAGGGAGAAGCACAGATTACACCAAACTCCTCCCATCGCGCTCCCCATGAAACCCCAACCTGTGTGAATTCAATTATTCAGTGTCAAATCCTTTAAGGCTGCTCTGACTCACCGTCCCAATTACACAGAGCACTGGTGCGTGAAAGAGAAAGGATCTTGCATTCGTGTAGCACCTTGCACAATCTCAGGATATTGGAAAGTGTTTCACAGCCATTACTGTGCTCAAATGTGGTAGCCAACTTTTCCTTCACTCGCTGGCTAGGACAGCATTTAATGCCCATCCCTAATTGCCCAGAGGACAGTTATAGGTCAACAATTTGGGCACAGCAAGCTCCCACTAACAGCTGGAAGTAAAATTCTGCAGATTTTGTAAATCTAAATCAATAACAGAAACTCAGCAGGTCTGGCAGCATCTGTGGAGACAGAAACCGTGTTAACATTCGAGTGCAATATGATTCTTCTGAAGTCAAACAGCAATGTGGTTGTAACCAGATGATCTCCCTCTGGGATGTTGACCAAGATATGAATATTGACCAGGACAAATAGCAACCTCTCCTGTTTCTCTTAGAAACGCTGGCTGTGGGATTTTTACAAACATCTGAGAGGGCAGATTGTTTAACATCTACACAATAGAACAGTCCAGCACAGCGTACAGGCCCTTCGGCCCTCGATTTTGTGCTGGCCTTCTTTCCTACTCTAAGATCACACTAACCTACACACCCTTCATTTTACTATCTTCCATGTGCCGATCCAAGTGTTGCTTAAATATCCCTAAAGTATCTGACTCTACTCCCACCGCTGGCAGTGCATTCCACACACGCACCACTCTCTTGTAAAGAACCTTCCTCTGACATCTCCCCTAAACCTTCCTCCAATCACCTTAAAATTATGCCACCTCGTGATAGCCATTTCCGCCCTGGGGGAAAATCTCTGGCTATTCACTCTATCTCTGCCTCTCATCATCTAGTGCACCTCTGTCAAGTCACCTCTCATCCTCCTTCGCTCCAATGAGTAAAACCCTAGCTCCCTCAACTTTTCTTCATAAGACATGCCCTCCAGTCCAGACAGCATCATGGTAAATCTCCTCTGCACCCTCTAAAGCTCCCACATCTTTTCTATAATGAGGCGACCAGAACTGAGCACAATATTCCAAGTGTGATCTCAATAGGACTCTATAGAGCTGCAGCATAACCTCACAGCTCTTAAACTCCTCAACACACCATACATCTTCTTAATAACCCGATCAACTTGGGTGATACCTTTGAGGGATCTATGGACTTGGACCCCAAGATCCCTTTGTTCCTCCACACTGCCAAATATCCTGACTTTAACCTTGTATTTTGCATTCAAATTTGACTTTTCAAAATGAATCACTTCACACTTTTCCAGGTTGAACTCCATCTGTCATTTCCCAGCCCAGCTCTGCATCCTATCAATGTCCCATTGCAACCTACTACAGCCCTCCACACTATCCACAACTCCACCACCCTTTGTGTCATCGGCAAACTTACTAACCCACCCTTTCACTTCCTCATCCAAGTCGTTTATAAATTTCACAAAGAGATGAGGTTCCAGAACCGATCATTACGGAACACACTAGCCACTGAGCTCCAGGCTGAATACTTTCCAACCTGTTAATGGCTGTGAAGCACTTTCCAATATCCTGAGATTGTGCAAGGTGCTACACGAATGCAAGATCCTTTCTCTTTCACGCACCAGTGCTCTGTGTAATTGGGACGGTGAGTCAGAGCAGCCTTAAAGGATTTGACACTGAATAATTGAATTCACACAGGTTGTGGTTTCATGGGGAGCGCGATGGGAAGAGTTTGGTGTAATCTGTGCTTCTCCCTGCAGTTCCCTGACTCCCTGAGTCTCTGGTGGCTGCACTGATAATTGCTTCCATTATCAAATCCCCTCATTAAAACTGTTGCAAGTCATGTTGCTGTGTTGCTATGGAGCTGAACTCCGTCATGGTCTGTCACCAGTCCATGTCTGTGCTGTGTGGAGAGCTAGCAGAGTGGGAATGGCCTGGTGCTGGGCTGGAGGACCTAACAGTTGGGATTGGAAATACTTTCTACCACCACCCTCTGTCTTCTATGGGATAGCCAAGTCTGTATTCAGACAGACAGGGTTCCTTGTATCCCATGCCACCTTACTTTCTGAATGAGCCTACCATGGGGAACCTTATCAAACACCTTGCTAAAATCCATGTCCACCACATCCACTGCTCTACCTTCATCAATGTGCTTTGTCATATCCTCAAATAATTCAATGAGGTTTGTGAGGCATTACCTGCCCCTCACAAAGCAGTGCTGACCATCTCTAATCAAGGTATGGTTTTCCAAGTAATCGTAAATGCTGTCTCTCAGAATCCTCTCCAATACTTTACACACCACAGATGTAAACCTGCCTGGTCTGTAATTCCCAGGATTATCTATATTCCCTTTCTGGCATTTCAGCCAGTGTAGCACTCAGGAAAGGTGCCACATAAATGCAATATAAATAAATGTTCTCTTGAGAGGTAAGAGCTTTGGAGAAGCTGGGCTGGAAGGCAAAGATCAGGTCTCCAGTGAAAGTAGCAGAGAGTGAACGTGAGAGCACAAGGTGGTCAGGATTGGATACAGTCCTTAGAGCCCAACCTGAACTCATTCACTAACACACAGAGAAGGTGTGACCAAGAGATATGCACATGACAGGAGCAGGAATAGCCCACTCAGCACTTCCAACCTGCTCCACTGTTAACATGATCACAGTTGATCATCCATCTCACTGCCCCATTCCTGCTTACTCCCCAAATCCTTTCAAAAGCCTATCAGCTCCTGTGCAGTGCCGAATCAGAGCAGGGCGAAGTGCACCCCTGCAGGAGGCAATCATTGACAGTGAATAGACCGATGAATGAAACACGTTGTGGTAAGGATTTGGTGAAGAGTAGCTCCCTCTCTCATGTCTTCACTTCTCACACTCTTGCACTTTTATCTTCAGTTCCTCCTAGCCCTCCCACTTCCAACTGCAGGTCATAGAGTCATAGAGATGTACAGCATGGAAACAGACCTTTCAGTCCAATCCATCCATATGGACCAGATATCCCAATACAATCTAGTCCCAACTGCCAGCACCCAGCCCATATCCCTCCAAACCCTTCCTATTCATATACCCATCCAGATGCCTTTTAAATGTTGCAATTGTACCAGCCTCCACCACTTCCTCTGGCAGCTCATTCCATACACGTACCACCCTCTGCGTGAAATAGTTGTCCCTTCGGTCTCTTTTATACCTTTCCCCTCTCACCCTAAACCTATGCCCTCTAGTTCAGGACTCCCCAACCCCAGGGAAAAGACTTTGTCTATTTATCCTATCCATGCCCCTCATAATTATATAAAACTCTATAAGGTCACCCCTCAGCCTCTGACACTCCAGGGAAAACAGCCCCAGCCTGTTCAGCCTCTCCCTGTAGCTCAAATTCTCCAACTCTGGCAACATTCTTGTCAATCTTTTCTGAATCCTTTTAAGTTTCACAACATCTTTCCAATAGGAAGGAGACCAGAATTGCACACAATATTCCACCAGTGGCCTAACCAATGTCCTGTACAGCCACAACATGACTCCCAACTCCTGTACTCAATACTCTCACTCATGAAAGGGAGCATACCAAATGCCTTCTTCACTATCCTATCTACCTGTGACTCCACTTTCAAGGATCTATGAACCTACACTCCAAGGTCTCTTTGTTCAACAACACTCCCTAGCACCTTACCATTAAGTGTATAAGTCCTGCTCAGATTTGCTTTCCAAAAATGCAGCACCTCACATTTATCTGAATTAAACTCCATCTGCCACTTCTCAACCCATTGGCCCATCTGATCAAGATCCTGTTGTAATCTGAGGTAACCCTCTTCGCTGTCCACTACACCTTCAATTTTGGTGTCATCTGCAAACTTACCAACTGTACCTCTTATGCTCGCATCCAAATCATTTATATAAATGATGAAAAGTAGTGGACCCAGCACCGATCCTTGTGGCACTCCACGGGTCACAGGCCTCCAGTCTGACTCCTCAAAATCATCTTTCTCCTTAATTCTCCTTCAGTCATCTTCTTCCACAAAGCCTTCGAATCTGGCCAGTCCCAACCTTGCAACATTTTACATTGCAGTAACGTTGAATGTTAAACCCTGCATTACAACCATCCTGTATAGCTCATTCCCACAGAACCAGGGACTGCTTTATAACACAAGGGTTGACCTGAACAGTTCTGAGCATGGCAGTACATGAAGGCCAATTTACTCCACTTTGAAGAATACTTCAAACTGATTTAAGTTGAGATTAGATGATATCATGTTGGAAAATCAGGTAAATAAATGTCAGCATTGCTGTCCTAGTTCAACAGAACAAATTGCATTCATATAGCGCACTTCATGCAGTAACACATCCCAAGGCATTTGACAGGAGTGTTATCAAACACAATTTGATACTGAGCTACAGCGAGTGATATCAGGGACAGGTGATTAATGCTTCATCAGAGAAGTCAGTTTTATTGAATGTTTTAAAAGGAACAGGGTGAGGTGGAGAGGTTTAGGGAAAGAATTGCAGAGCTTGGGGCAGAGGCAGCTGAACGCACATGGCTAATAGTGAAGATCAGGATGAGTAGGAGGAAAAAGCCAAGTATCTCAGAGGGCTGTGGGCTTGGAGGAGGTGATGGAGACACAGAGAGATAGAGAGAGAGAGAGAGAGATCATGGAAGGTGTTGAAAACAAAGTTGGGAATTTTAAAATGACAGTGCTGTTGGATCAGGGCAAGTGAGCACAGAGACAATTCCCATATTTCAAAAACAGTTGAGGAATGCTCGGGAACTGATGGAAAGACATCGTACAGTCAGCCCATTCACCCATCTGCCCATTGGATGCAGTATCAGTTAGACACTGTGTGAATCCTCAGAGACAGGATCAGATCCTTCAGGGAGAAGCATCAGACCCTCTGGGTTCAGACAGCATACAAACCATTGATCCTCCATGGCATCAAGAAAGAAAGATGTGAAAGAAAAGCAGAACATAACCTTACGAAGCTAAACACACACTCCTACTCAAGCTGCACACACACACACACACACACACACACACAACTGTGGACATTCTTATGGTGTGCAACACACACACACTCAACCACGCACACACTCCAACATGCACACACACTCCAACATGCACACACTCCAACATGCACACACACTCCAACACGCACACACTCCAACATGTGCACACACTCCAACACGCGCACACACTCCAACGCACACACTCCAACATGTGCACACACTCCAAAACACACACTCCAACACGCACACACTCCAACATGCACATGCTCAAACACGCACACACTCCAACACGCGCACACTCAAACACGCACACAATTAAACACGCACACACTCAAACACGCAGACACTCCAACACACACACACTCCAAAACGCACACACACTCCAACGCACACACTCCAACACGTGCACGCATTCCAAAACATGCACACTCCAAAACACATACGCCAACACGCACACCCCAACACGCGCACACTCCAACACGCGCACAATCAAACACGCACACACTCAAACACGCAGACACTCCAACACACACACACTCCAAAACGCACACACTCCAATGCACACACTCCAACACGTGCACGCATTCCAAAACATGCACACTCCAAAACACATACGCCAACACGCACACCCCAACATGTGCACACTCCAACATGCACATACACTAAAACACGCACACACTCCAACACGCACATACTCCAACATGCACACACACTAAAACACGCACACACTCCAACACGCACATACTCCAACATGCACACACACTAAAACACGCACACACTCCAACATGCACATACTCCAACATGCACACACATTCCAACATGCACACATTCCAACATGCACACACACTCCAACATGCACACACACTCCAACATGCACACACATTTTCCAACATGCACACACACTCCTACATGCGCACACATTCCAACATGCACACATTCTAACATGCACACATTCCAACATGCACACACACTCCAATATGCACACACACTCCAACATGCACACTCCAACATGCACACACACTCCAACATGTGCACACACTCCAACATGCACACTCCAACATGCACACACTCCAACACGCACACTCCAACACACACACTCCAATACACACATACACTCCAACACACATAGGCACTCCAACACGCACACTTCACCATGCACACATACTCCAACACACACACTCCAACATGTACACATATTCCAACACACAAACACACACACACTCCAACTCGCACACACACTCCAACACCCACACAGATACTCCTACACACACATGCACTCCTACACGCGCACACTCTTACACACACACTCCGACACGCACTCACACACACACACTCCAACATGTACACTCTTACACACACACTCCAACATACGCACAGACACTCCAACACGCGCATACATATTCTAACAAACACATACACTCCAACATGTACACACACTCCAACACGCACACACACACTCCAACATGCACACACAAGAACATAATGCAATCACACTGATGCATGTTTGCATCTTTTTACACACATCCATCCATACAGTCACTCCTATTCACACTCATGCACACAGACACACATGTACACACACAGATACACATATTGTAATACACACATACACACTCCAACACACACACACACAAACAGACATATACATGTGTGTGTGCACACACACAATTGGAAACCTCAACAGTAACGATCACTTACACAAGGAGCTTTGTCAGTAATGAGTAAGTCTGATGTTGGGAGCCAAAGACGTCGATACTCAATTCATAGTTCGACACAAGTTACTGTAGCAGATGTCTCCCTGGGGCTGGGGAAAGGAGAGGCAACACAGAGACGCTGCCGGCTACACAGAAGAAAAGCATGGAATGACTTGTCCATTAGAAATCAAAGATCTCAATCAGAGTCTGTGAGTCTGTTTATACTAATCAGATTATTCATGCAGGTTCACACTGGCTCGAACCCAAAAAATGTGAAAAATGTGCTGCAACAGAATACATTCTGCAGGATGGCTGCCAACTAGCTATTAAGAAAATTCACATCCCAGCTTTATTTGAAGATAGCTCTCTTCTTACAAGTAAGTGCCTCAAGTAGCCATTGTCTATTTGTAACATTTACTGAAATCCAATTTCTCAACCATCAGCTGCCTTTATCTTTACTCATTCATGAGTTGAGAGTGTCACTGGCAAGGTGAGTGCCTGTTGACCATTCCTTATTGTCTCTGAACAGAATAGCTTACTAGACCAGGTCAGGATGGCAAATTTCCTTCCTGAAAGGAAGTCAGCCAACCAGATGGGAGTTTGGAATAATTGATGACAGTTTCCATCAGCTTTCAATTTAAATTCTGACAGCTGTGTGAGGTGGGATTTGAACCTGTGAGCCCAGAGAACCAGCCTTGTCCAGTGACAATATCACTCTGCCAGCCTACCACCCCCCCCATCCGTCGTGATACAACTGGGGTTCTATAATCAGAAAACAACATTGGGGTTTCAGCTGTGGGACTGCATTGATAGGGAGAGCTCAGCTTCCCAGGCTGGTGGGATTAGCCACCGAATCGAGATCACAGTTGGGATCTTGCTGGTTATTTATGCAACCATTAGCCATTTGCAATTCAACATTATAACACATCTCCACGACGGGTGGGAATTAAACCTGGGTCCCCATGCAAGAGGCAGGGACACTGTTTACAGAGATGAGGTTAATTGCGCATTCTTGTTTGAAATCGAGGCACCTCAATGACCTCTTGTTCTCTCATGCTTGTCAGCTACCTGAAATATCATTGTGCAGCGAGGAACACACAAAATCAAGTAGGCCATTCAGCCCCTCAAATCTATTCAACAACTGTAGTATGCTCATTCAAGATGTGAGTCGGTTCATATGAGATCAGGAGGATGGGAAATGATTCCCCCATTCAAACATACAATGCCCTTAAGGGGGAAATGCTAAGAGGTTGTCTCACTTGGATGGAGAGTGTAGAGTAAGGGGAAGTGGGAGAAGATCCCTATGTTCTGGGATGTGAAGCTATTAGCTAGGTACCTCTTGGGCTTTTAGAGAATTATCTTCAGGTCTCAAATTAGAACAGAGACAGAGAACATTGAACATAGATCAGTACAGCACAGTACAGGCCCTTCGGCCCTCGATGTTGTGCCGATCTTTTATCCTACTCTAGGAACAGACTAACCTACATACCCTTCATTGAACTATCTTCCATGTACCTATCCAAGAGTCGTTTAAATGTCCCTAATGTATCTGACTCTACTACCACTGCTGGCAGTGTATTCCACGCACCCATCACTCTCTGAGAAAAGAACCTACCTCTGACATCTCCCCAAAAGTTTCCTCCAGTCACCTTAAAAGTATGCCCCCTCATGATAGCCATTTCTGCTCTGGGAAAAGAGTCTCTGGCTATCCACTCTATTACTCTTGTACACCTCTATCAAGTCACCTCTCATCCTTCTTCGCTCCAATGAGGAAAGCCATAGCTCCCTCATCCTTTCTTCATAAGATTTCCGGTCCCTACGTACCCTACAGACTGTGTGAATGGCAGAGTGCAATGTGATTTAACCAGCGGGGGTTTTAAATAAAAAGCCTCTCACTTCCCATTAGGTATTGTTAGGATCGGATTCAGGCCTACAAGATTGGTGACCAGCAGTCCATTAGATTTGAGGTGTTTGAAAAAGAACCAAAGGCTTCCTGAACACACACGCTTTCCTCAGAGAGTTGCCATGATCTGGGCTGTCCTCAAGGGAAGTGGGAGCAGATTCAACTGTAACTTCGTATAAATACCTGAAGGAGAATGGGCTTACACAGCTCTGGCTGAAGGAGCAAGGGAGTCAGATTGAATGGGCTGAATGGCCTTCCTCTGGGAATTTTTTAAATCTTGGGATATGGGTGTCGCTGGTGGGTCATCCAGGGTCTTATTGCCCATCCCTAGTTGCCTTTGAGAAGGTGAGGGTGAGCTGCCTTCCTTAACCGCTGCAGTCCATCTGCTGTGGGTTGACCCACAATGCCCTTAGAGAGGGAATTCTAGGATTTTGACCCAGTGACAGTGAAGGAACGGTGATATGTTTCCAAGTCAGGATGGTGAGTGGCTTGGAGGGGAACTTGCAGGTCATGGTGTTCTGATGTATCTGCAGCCCTTATCCTCCCAGATGGACATAGTTACGGGTTTGGAAGGTGCTTTCTGCAGATCTTTGGTGGATTTCTGCAGTGCATCTTGTAGATAGTACACACTGCTGCTACTGAGCATCTATGGTGGAGGGAGTGCATATTTGTGGATGTGGTGCCAATCAAGCAGATTGCTTTGTTCTGGATGCTGCCAAGCTTCCTGAGTGTTGTTGGAACTGCACCCATCCAGGCAAGTGGGGAGTGTTCCATCACACTCCTGACTTTTGCCGTGTAGATGGTGAACAGGCTATGGGGTGTTGCCACAGCATTCCTAGCCTCTGACCTGCTCTTGTAGCCACTGTGTTTATGGTTGCGTTTCTGGTCAATGGTAACCCCAAGGATGTTGATAGAGGGGGATTCAGTGATGGTAACACCATTGAATGTAGAGGGCAGTGCTTAGGTTGTCTTTATTGGAGATGGTCATTGCCTGGCATTTGTGGTGCTGTGACTGTTACTTACCACTTGTCAGCGTAAACCTGAATATTGTCCAGATCTTGCTACATTTGAATATGGACTGCTTCAGTATCTGAGGAGTCTCAAATGGTGGTTAGTCAGTGAAGAGAAATCAAGAGTTACAGGGTAAAGGCAGTAAAATGGGCCTGAGAATTATCAGATCAGCCGCTATGTCAATGAACGGCGGAGCAGACTCGATGGGCTGAATGGCCTACTTCTGCTTGTGTATCTTATGGTGTCATTGAACTGAATCAATGGATGGTAGCACATTGAGACAGCAAGTCTCTCACCTGGTGACTGCCGAGATCCCTGTGGACAGATTTCACGATTGCTGACTGAACCCTCAGGTTATTAGGCAATAGGTGGGCCTGTCTCCAGAACCAGGAACAACCCCCCTCACCACAAACCCAGGGCAGAGGCTGGAGCACTGCCCCCCTTCCCTCAGTCGCACTTGGTGGGGAAGGAAGGAGGGCAGAGTCCCAGCATCACGGAGTGTCCCAGGCCACAGTGAAGGTGGTATGGGGGAATCAGTGGGGGGAGGACCATTGGACAGACGGGTGTAAGGTGGAGGTCAGGAATCAGGGCAGAAGGCTGGCTGGTACCCTGCTCCCCCTTTTCCAAAATCATGTCCCTCAATCGGGCACTGAGTGCCCTCGAAGAGTCCTCGCCAACCTCCCATACTTGGGGAGGTGGCAGACTAGCATCATGTGTTTGCCCTTGGGAATAGACCTGCCTGCAGCTGGGTAAACATGGCAGCCTTATTTGTCGACCACATCAACCATGAGATCTAACTATTCCTGACTTTTGACCTCTATCTGTGGATGTGCCATCATTCAGCCCTAATTAAACCACCCCACCTCCAGCACATGGCCAGAAAGCAGTAGATTTCCCTTGTCTTTCTCTCTCCAGTGTCTTTTCCTCTGATCTTTTAAATTCCAATTCCTGGCATCCGCAGTGTTCTGACTCTATCTAAGAGTCATCTGACTTGTTGTTGATGACATTATCTTTGATTTGGATTTTAACTCGGTAATGCAGCCAGGACCATTAGCACATGCTGCCTTCCTATCACCGATCAGCTGGAGACCTTTCTCCCAGATTGTCAGGGTGATATCTTGTACAAACATATCTTTCCAGCAATAATTTAATCAGATTCCTACATGAATATTAGAATATGCCACACCCCAATAATCTCCCTCATCTGCCAATCTCTCAGTCTCTCTGTGCTCTCCATCGTGAGATTTCTCTCCTGACTAGTTATTTTCTTTCTCTTCTTCATTCTGTCTCTCTCCCTTTCTCTGTTCGACTTCTTTTCTTCCTGCCTTTTAGTCACTGTCTCTTGCTGTGCAACAGCTGGTGTCTTTTGTCATTCATTCAGCAACCTCCTGCTACCTCCGAAACGTCAGCCAGTCTCTCCATCTGCTTCCTTATCTTTCTCGTCTCAACATTGTTAGTCCCTTTTAATCCTCCCTTTCTGCTGAAATGTATATAAAGAGGAATTTTAACTCCTTAGCAGCCAAATGCAGGAGTGGGAAGAATCATTCTCAGAGCTGGCACTGACACAATGGGCTGAATGTCCTCTTTCTCCTTTTTTGATATTCATAGAGTCACAGAGATGTACAGCGCGGAAACAGACCCTTTGGTCCAACTTGTCCATGCAGACCAGATATCCTAACCTACTTGAGTCCCACTTGCCAGCATTTGGCCCATATCTGTCTAATCCTTTCCTATTCATATACCCATCTAGATGCCTTTGAAATGTTGTAATTGTACCAGCCTCCACCACTTCCTCTGGCACCTTCCACACACGCACCACCCTCTGCATGAAAAAGTTGCTTCTAAGGTCCCTTTTAAATCTTTCCCATCTCACCTTAAACCTATGACCCCCCCGCCCCCATCCCTTGAAAAGAGCTTGGCTATTCACCCAATCCATGCCCCTCATTATTTTATAAACCTCTATAAGGTCACCCTTTAGCCTCCGATGCTCCAGGGAAAAACAGCTCCAGCCCACTCAGCCTCTCCCTATAGCTCAAACTCTCCAACCCTGGCAACATCCAAGCAAACAATCATCAAGTGAACAGACACATGGTTAAATTTGGGAATGAAGAATATTGTAGGCAGCAGGTGTTGGCACAATGGATTGCCAATCTATCCTTGAACCTCGTCACCATGACTACCATGCAATACAGACCCTCCCCCATTGACAGCAGGCATCCTCAGAGAGGGAGCAGGAAACAAACCCACGTGACACATGGACCATACCGACAACTATTCCATTACTGTGTGTGAAAGTAACATTGTATCCCAGTCCAAGTTCTACTCTAAAAGTCCTTACCTTTAGATATAGTCTGCTCTGCAGAGGATCCTGTGTGACTGGAAGCCAACTCTCTCTCTCTCGAGCAAGCCAACCTCCAAGCTGGGAGCTCATCAAACAGCTAAGGTGCCAACTGTTGAGTCAACTTTACGGTGTGCTTCAGAAACCTGGACATCTGAAACCCCTTCAGTTTCCCCTTTGAAGACCCACCCCAATACCAGAGGCACATTTCAGGTGAATTCCCAGTCCTCAGGGCCACTGTAGTTTTATCTGCTGCAGCTTTGGGGCAGATCACTGCAGAAAGGTATAAACATCTCGGCAGTCCCTTACTTCAGTAAGCTCCTGAAACTGAGGGTGGAATGTCTAATTGCACTATCGCTGTATTACAGCAACATGAAGCAATTTGCAAAAATTGTTTTGGTTTTAAATTGAAATATTTCACACAGAGGATTATTATTTCATTCCATCCCCAATGACGCTGAGCTACAATACTTAATGACAGGTAATGATGGCTTGCGCTGTACACTGCAAAGCAAATTAACAGAATAATGTTTTCTCAGATTGAGTGATTTTTCCGACCCCTCCTCCATATTCAACACTTTACTGCATATTTCCAATTTTGCTTTTGAACACAAATGAAATTTTGCGATTTCCTATCTCTCCTCTGACACTTGTGTGAGAGTTGCCTGTTTGTTGACAGTATTTAGGGAATACAAATCCCCAGAGCCAAGTGATAGTCCCGTTTGCTGTGTTGGAGGTGATTGGTTCCATCAAGGAGTTTGCAGAGGGGTCAATCCTCTGTAGAGTGCGGCTTCATATAGCTCAGAACCAGCATCTCCCATCTGGCCACCATCGATTACAGTCAATCCAAGTCAGGTCATGACCCCTGTGTCCACCCATTTCCCCTGCCCCCGAACCCCGCTCCCACCACCGGCTCTGGCTCATCTATCAGCCCTGCCCTCTGGCCTCTACTGGGTCTTTTGTTCCAAACACATGAAGTGTGATCCTGTGGAAGTACCCTGCACTATCAATGATGGCACTTTTCCACAGAATTGTTAAATCCAGTGCCCGCCTGCCCCCTCAAGTGTATCCCACAATCCCTTTTCAATAGAGATGGCAGGCGTTCTCCTTTGTGAGTCTCTGACTCTATCACTCAATGTTTCTCCCTCACTCAATATGGTTGAAACATATCATCTGATCATCAAATAAAAGCCAAAAGAACTGCGGAGGCTGTAAATCGGAAACAAAAACTGAAATTGCTCAGCAGGTCTGGCAGCAGCTGTGGAGAGAAATCAGACCCTGGAATGTTCACTCAACCTGAAACGTTAACTCTGGTTTCTCTCCACAGATACTGCCAGACCTGCTGAGCTTTTACAACAACTTTGGTTTTTGTTATCTGATTATCAACATATTGCTCTTTGTAGAAACATTACATTAATTGCCATCAGTTATTTCCTGCATTACATCAGAGACTACACTTCAAAGAATCTCATTGGCTGTGAAGCAATTGGGATGTCCTGGGCTGATTAAGTAAAGGAAAGTCTCATTTTCCTTCCTCACGAAGTCAATGGGAGCCTTTGAGAGGATCTGCAGAAACCTTTTGGGTGCTCCAGGTTTGGTGAAAGAATAAAGGTGGGTAAACAACAGCCATCTTTACCAAAGTCCAAGTAGGCAGCACGTTATAGTGAGAAAGGTAGGCCCCATTCACTGCAAAAAAAATGCCACAAGTTAGACCATAAGACAGAGGAGCAGAAATTAGGCCATTCAGCCCAGTGAGTTTGCTCTGCCCTTCAATCATGAATAGACAGGCAGGAGGCTGGGAGAACACAGTAAGCCAGAGGCAGCATCAGGGAGGTGGAGAGGTCAATGTTTCAGGTGTAACCCTTCTTCAGGAGGGCCTCTGCCATTCAATCCTGGGCAGCACGGTGGCACAGTGGTTAGCACTGCTGCTTCACAGCACCAGGGACCTGGGTTCAATTCCCGCCTCAGGCGACTGACTGTGTGGAGTTTGCACGTTCTCCCCGTGTCTGCGTGGGTTTCCTCCGGGTGCTCCGGTTTCCTCCCACAGTCACAAAGATGTGCGGGTCAGGTGAATTGGCCATGCTAAAATTGCCCCTAGTGTTAGGTAAGGGGTATATGTAGGGGTATGGGTGGGTTGCGCTTCGGCGGGTCGGTGTGGACTTGTTGGGCCGAAGGGCCTGTTTCCACACTGTAAGTAATCTAATCTAAGATAGGTTTCTCAACCCCATTCTCCCACTTTCTGCCTGTAACCCTTGATCCCATTTACAATCAAGAACCTATCTACCTCTGTCTTAAATGTACTCAATGACCTGGCCTCCACAGCCTTCTGTGTCAATGAATTCCACAGATTCCCCACTCTCTGGCTGAAGAAGTTTCCCTTATCTCCACTGTAAAGGGTCTCCCTTTACTCTAAGCCTGTGCCCTTGGATCCTAGTCTCTCCTACCAATGGAAACATCATCCCGACATTTACTCTGTCCAGGCCATTCAGTATTCCGTAGGTTTCAATTAGATCACCCCTCATCCTCTAAACTCCATCGACTATTAACCCAGAATTCTCAATCAGAAGTTACAGAATGAGTTGTGCGACTCCCCCACTAGCCTTGCCGAAATAGGAACTCACATTTAATGTTCATGTGGGTTTCATAAAGTAGTTGCATTAATTTCTTGTTAAGAGTTACATCTAATAATTTACTAAGTCAGCAAGCTTTAAACAACTTAATCATTGGTAATGATTCTGGATCAGTGGTGCTGGAAGAGCACAGCAGTTCAGGCAGCATCCAACGAGCAGCAAAATTGATGTTTCGGGCAAAAGCCCTTCATCAGGAATAAAGGCAGAGAGCCTGAAGCATGAAGGGATAAGCTAGAGGAGGGTGGGGGTGGGGAGAAAGTAGCATAGAGTACAATAGGTGGGTGAGGGAGGGGATGAAGGTGATAGGTCAGGGAGGAGAGGGTGGAATGGATAGGTGAAAAAGGAGATAGGCAGGTCGGACAAGTCTGGACAAGTCATGGGGACAGTGCTGAGCTGGAAGTTTGGAACTAGGGTGAGGTGGGGGAAGGGAAAATGAGGAAACTGTTGAAGTCCACATTGATGCCCTGGGGTTAAAGTGTTCCGAGGCGGAAGATGAGGCATTCTTCCTCCAGGCGTCTGGTGGTGAGGGAGCGGCGATGAAGGAGGCCCAGGACCTCCATGTCCTCGGCAGAGTGGGAGGGGGAGTTGAAATGTTGGGCCATGGGGCGGTGTGGTTGATTGGTGCGGGGATGTTCCCTAAAGCGCTCTGCTAGGAGGTGCCCAGTCTCCTGAATGTAGAGGAGACCGCATTGGGAGCGACGGATACAATAAATGATATTGGTGGATGTGCAGGTAAAACTTTGATGGATGTGGAAGGCTCCTTTAGGGCGTTTTTACCTCATTGTTAATGATTGCCAATCAATTCCTCTGGCTCTCTCGGTAAACAACTAATGTATGTGGAGTCTTTCTCCAGCTACTGAAATTGAATAGATTGTCAAGTGTTTAAGTTTAGAATGTTAAATTGACCTCTTATTTTTCCTTTCTCTCTCCAAACTCCCTTCTCTTCCCTAGAGTGATGGAGTTCAACACTAGGGGGTGTATTTTTACGGTGAGAGATGAAAGTTTCAAAAAGGACAGGTGAGGAAATTTTTTTGCACCGAGAATATGTTAGTGTGTGGAATGAACTGCCAGAGGAAGTGGTGGATGTGGGTACAACATGTAAAATACATTTGAATAAGTAAACGAATAGGAAAGGTTTGAAGGGATATGGGTCAAATGCAGGCAAGTGGGACTCGTTTAGTTTGGGATGGATGAGTTGGACCAAAGGGTCTGTGTTTACGCTGTGTGATTCTATGACTTAGTCCAATCTTTTTTTCAGTCTCTGTATTTCGCTTTCTCTATCCGAATCAACTCTGATATACCACTCTGTGTGCTTCTCTGCTGTTTCTCTGTTTCTTAACCAATGTTTAAATCTCATTGGTTAAGGAGATGGACTGTTAGCCTCTTCATTCAGTGAGGGACCAGGTGACCCTTTACCTTCGCTGTGTCATTATTAATTCCCAGTCATTAACATCCAATTATTAGCTGCCAGCTTTTAGTTCCCAATTATTAGTCCCAATTCCAACAATTCTGTGGACAAATTATACCAAGACCTAATGTTGCACAAATTGGTTTAACTGAGAGGGCCTGATGTAAGACGCCCCTCTCCCGGTGAAATCCTATACCAGGCAAATAATCCAACAGAGCAGCACCGATGACATCATTGGCCATTAAAACAAAGATCAGCCAATTTATCTCTGACTACTGACCCATGGAACAGGATTATTATCCATAATGCACCAACATCTGCCCAGCATTATTTGTGTGATTTAACAGTCGGTTAATTCTTGGACATAATGTATGTTTTGTTCAGTGCTGACAGCGGCTGATACATTTAGTTCCACAAGCACTGATCTGATTCACAGTGAATTCGCGTCCCTGAGTCAGGATAGGCTTTTTTAAAAATGCCGTGGGATTACTCAGGACGGTAAATTGCAGAAAAGAAATCTTTCATCATTCTTAATTCCAAAATTATCTACTAAATTCTTTTTAACAATTTTTTTAATGTAAGGCTGGAACGTTTATGCCAGGGACACACCCTGAAATGCTAATTGTATATTTCTTTTACTATTTCGGGGGATGTTGGTATCACAGACTGGGCCAACATTTGTGGCCCATTCCCAATTGCCCTGATGAAGGGAGCTGCCTTCCTGAACCGTTGCCGTCTGTCTGGTGTAGAAACATCTCCGGGACACCTGCACCAACCAACCCCACCACCCCGTGGCTGAACACTTCAACTCCCCCCTCTCACTCTGTCAAGGACATGCAGGTCCTGGACCTCCTCCATCGCCAAACCCTTACCACCCAACACATAGACGAAGAACGCCTCATCTTCTGCCTCGAGACCCGCCAACCCCATGGCATCAATGTGGACATCACCAGTTTCCACATTTCCCTTCCCCCCACCTTATCCCAGATCCAACCTGCCAACTCAGCACCGCCCTCACGATTGGCCTGCCCATCTTCCTTCCCACCAATCTGCTCCACCCTTCTCTCTGACCTATCATCTCCACCCCCCCCCCCCATCTACCTATCATATCTCAGCTACCTTGCCCCCAGCACCCCCCTTTCCATTTATCTCTCAGCCCCATTGGCTCACAAGCCTCATTCCTGATGATGGGCTTGTGCCCAAAACGTCGATTCTCCTGCTCCTCGGATGCTACCTGACCTGCTGTGCTTTTCCAGCACCACTCTCTCGACTGTAATCTCCAGCATCTGCAATCCTCACTTTGGCCTGGTGTTCAGAGCAGAGTTCTAGGTGTTTGACCCCGTGACAGTGAAGGAAGGGGCAGTATAATTCCACGTCAGGATGTTACGTAGTGTATGACAGCCGCTTGAGATTTGGAGGGGAATGTGCAGGGGGTGGTTTCCCTTGTACAGTATCTGCTGCCCTCGGCCTTCTGGGTGGCAGCGGTGGTGGGATTGGAAGGTGCTGGCAGAGATAGTTTGGTGAGATGCTCCAGATGGTACACACAGCTGCCGCTGTATAAAATCTGCTTTAATGTCTTCTTTATTATGGCCCTTGCGGGTTTAATTACCTTGCCTCTAACAAACCTCAGGAGTGAACGTTACAGTCTGAACCCTGGCTATTATACAACATATTTATCAGATAAAGCCAAACAACACAGGAACAGGAGGAGGCCATTCATCCTCTCCAGCCTGTTCTGCCATCAGTGAGCTGTATCGTAATCCCATTTACTTTCCATGTTTCCAAAATGCTTAACATGCCTTGTCCAATTAAAATATAAGTCTCAGATTTTAAATTCGCCCCCCACCCTCAATGGTTCTCTGCATTATCAATGAGCTGAGTTGTATCCTCCAGTGCCTTTATAAATTGCCTGATAATGTGCCTGTGAAATACCTTATGACTTAAGCACACTGTATAAATGTTACTGTTGTACAGGAAGCACCACACATGAGCAGAATTTCTATTTTTGTTTCTGGTTATAAATAGAACGTTTCTCGGTAAAACTGTTTGGGTCTCACTACAGTCAAACTGCAATCTCAATTACACAGCCCAGGAATTACTGACATGACTAAATCTATCTAAACCCAGCCAACATCTGTTTCTCCCCTCCTACTGAACACTCTCACCTCCTTGGCACGTTCAAAACGTAATGAACAATGTCAAAGATTCCTGCAAGTTTCTCTGGAGGCAGATTCAGTCACTGACTCTCCGGCGTTTGTCAGTCACAGCGGGTGTGTGATCGTTGCAAATCCGAGTGTGATTCAAGAGAGACTCAGACAATGGGATAATTAGAGACAGTGCCGATCCCTAGCTGGGTCTGGATACAGAGTGGTCAGGGATGTGTAACACTCAATAAAAAAAGAGTGGGAGAAGTAGGTCATTCAGCTCTGCACACATCTAACTAGTATAAGTGACTTGTTGTCACAGAATGGGTATTGTAATTTAAAAAGATACAGTCCAAAGATGTGCGGGTCAGGTGAATTGGCCATGCTAAATTGCCCGTAGTGCTAGGTAAGGGGTAAATGTAGGGGTATGGGTGGGTTGCGCTTCGGCGGGTCGGTGTGGACTTGTTGGGCCGAAGGGCCTGTTTCCACACTGTAAGTAATCTAAAAAAAAACAGATAGGAAAAAGATGCTAGGGTGTACTCTGCTTCTCTTCTTCAATCTAATCTAATTCAGCACAATACATAACTAGGTCAGATTCATAGAAACAATTACACTTTATGCATTTGCAGGATGAGGGCATCACCATTTATCGCCCAATCCTAATTGCCCAGAGGGCAGTAAAGAGTCAACCACATTGCTGTGGGTCTGGAGTCACATGTAGGCCAGACCAGGTAAAGATGGCAGCTTGCTTCCCTGAAGGAACACCAGTGAGTTTTTCTAATGATGAATTCATTAATTAGACCCCTAATTCAAGATTTTTTTTTCATTAAATTCAAATCCCACCATCTGCCATGGTAGAATTCAAACCTGAGTTGCCAGCACATTACCCTGATCTCAGGATTAGCAGTCCAGTGGTAATACCCATTAGGCCATCACCTCCCCGAATAGCTTTAGCTGATAAGGACGCTGCCCAGTCTATTGTGTCGATGATTGTCCTCTGCAAGAACAATTTACCTGGTGCCAGTTCTCTTTCCCTTAGCCCTGAAGTCATTTCCCACCTCACATTGATCCAATTCGCGAATGCAATTAAAATACTGCAGATACAGGAAATCTGAAACAGAGAACCTCAACATGTCTGGCAGCATCTGTGGAGGGAGAAACAAAGTTAACATTTTGAGTCCAACATGACTCTTAGATGGGATGTGAAGCATTAACACTGCTTCCCTCTTCACAGAAGATGCCAGACCTGCTGAGTTTCTCCAGCAATGTCAGAGTTTGCTTCATGATCCAACTCTCTTCAGAAAGCCAGGATTCACCACACTCCACCACACTATCAGACGATGCATTCCCACACCCTCACCACTCCCTGTGTGAGAACATTATTCTTTATGTCCACATTGGCTCTTTTTATCAATTATCATGAATTCTTGTCCTTGAGTTCTTAAATCCTTCCAACAGTGAGAACAGTTTCCGTCTGTCCACACTGTGCTGATTTCATCATGAGTTTAAACATCATTAACAACATTGCTCTTTACAAAGGAGAAGTGAACCGTGGCTCAGCGGTTAGCACTGCTGCCTCACAGCATCAGGGTCCCATGTTTGATTCCAGCCTCAGGCAACTGTCAGTGTGGAGTTTGCACATTCTCCCTGTATCTGTGCGGGTTTCCTCCCACAGTTCAAAGATGTGCCGATCACCTGAATTGGCCATGTTAAATTATCCATTGTATTTGGTGCATTAGTCAGAGGGAAATGGGTCTGGGTGGGTTACACTTCGGAGGGTCAGTGTGGACTGGTTGGGCCGAAGGGCCTGTTTCCACACTGTAGGGAGCCTGAAAAAGAAATTCTCCATTCCATCCTCTTGTATTTAATTATTATTTTTGGTAACATGTGAAAGTACTTCACATGCCCGAAATGTCGAATCTCGTGTTCCTTGGATGCTGCCTGACCTGCTGCGCTTTTCCAGCAACACATTTTCAGCTCTGATCTCCAGCATCTGCAGTCCTCACTTTCTCCTCGAAAGTACTTCACATCCAATGAAGTCCATGTGAATAAAAGACACACTGCAGCCAATTTGCACACAGTAAGTTCCTGGATCAGGAGAAGATGCTGGCTGAGGGATAAATATTGACCAAGACGAAGCAGTAAGAACTGTACACATCTGGAGGTAGACAGCACCTGGGTTCAATGTCTTGTTCTAAAACACTGTACCTCTGACAGTGTAGGGCTTCCTCAACACTGCCCTGAGAAATTGAGGTATTTGTAATTACTTTGATTTTTTTCCTCAACAGTGTACTAATACTGATACATCAAGTAAGCCCAGAATACTATTCACGCTAGTTCAGAGAGAGGGTTATAATTATGAGTAATATTGTTTTGTTTCGGTCTGCCTCTCTTGTTTTCTTTCTGGGAGGAGAATATTTAACAAACTCCGAAGACTGCTTTGGAAGGAGTGTCTCGGAGCTCAGTTTTGCTAATGACTGAACCAACAGTTTGTCCTGACCTCAGTCCAGCTGACTCAGCAAACCTTTTGAAATCCAAACATCCCAACCTGCAGGGAATTTTCCATTCCCTCACCACCTCCAGCCTCTCTCGATGATCATCCCTGTTCTAATGGTTATCTTGTGAGTGCCAGATACATCCAATGCACTCTCCTCTGACCCACTGATTAATGTCATGGCAGTGATAGCATTACTCAGGTCCTCAGAGTGGGGTCATTGAACACGTTCAGAGCAAAGGCAGCTACATTCTCACCTAACGGAGGGTTCAGAGATTGCGGGGATTGGGCAAGAATGTGGACTTGAGGCCACAGCTGGATCATTCATGATCTTACTGAATGGTAAATCAGGCTTGATGGGCTGAATAGCCTCCTCCAATTCTTGATTTGTTTGTATTAATGCAAATCTGACTAAAACACTCAAGTAGAACCATAATGAAGCCTTGCTGCCCAGACTGACCCAAATTCATAATGAAACCAGAAGAACAGTGCACACAGGTTGGCATCCTGGACCTGAGCAGCAGTGAACTGAGCCCCCAGGACAGTGGAACCTATCAGACAACAGCACAGGATTTCACCAGGTCAAGGCAGCTCAAGTGGATGCAGTTATCTCCTCTTACCTCAACTCAATCCATTTTGAAGGTAAATCATTTCACCAAAATTTCTAAAAGCTCAAAACCACAATGTCTCTCTCTGGAGGAGAATAATGGTAATTAAGACAAAGCACACCACAAAATTCGAATGTTAAGTTACGTCAAGTCAGAGTGAGAGAAATTCGACACAGGTACAGAGACAGAGTCATGGAGACACCCATTCACATACAGAGACACAGGAGACACACACATATAGCGAATCACACAGATTCAGAGACACACACACTCACATACAGACAAGCAGAGACATGCACATAGAGACACACTCACATATATTGTAGATACACAGACACTCACATACTGATATACAGACACTCCTGTGCAGATACACACACGCAGACATGGAGACATACACTCACATACAGATACACAGAGTCAGCACACGCACATGTACAAAGACACACAGACAGAGACAGACATGGACACACTCACTTACAGATACAGCTTGTTTGAATTTGATTTATTGTTGTCACATGACCCAAGATACAGTGATAAGTATTGTTTTGCATGCTAGACAGGCAGATCGTGCCATATAAGGTGCATCAGGGGAGCAGAACAGAGTGGCACCGCTGCAGAGCAGTGCAGAGAGAGAGATTCATTACGATTTGAGAGATCTGTTCAAAAGTCTGATAACAGCAGGTACACACACACTCATGTATAGATGCATATAGACAGTGACACACACACACTCACGCACAGATATGTACACAGACACACATGAAAGTACCAATACACAAAGAGAAATGTACACACACGCAGATACACATCGAATGTGACACAGACACTGCACTCACACACACACAGATGTAAACAGTCTTGGACACACACACACACACACACACACACAGAATCTGTACATGGCAAAAAGAGGCCATTTGCCCCATTGAGTCTGCACTGACCCAGCAAAGACCTGCTCACCCAAATCCACTCCCCCACCCTCTCCCTGTAACCCTGCAATCCCCGTGGCTAATTCACTTCACCTGCACATCCCTGGACACTACGGGCAATTTCCCACGCCCAATCCACCGAACCTGCACATCTTTGGACTGTGGGAGGAAACCGGAGCACCTGGAGGAAACCCACACAGACACGGAGAGAATGTGCAAAACTTCACACAGACAGTCACCCGAGGCTGGAATCAAACCTGGGTCCCTGGCGCTGTGAGGCAGCAGTGCTAACGACTGTGCCGCACATGCACGCATACACACACAAACGCATGCACAACTGACACAAACACACACAAATACATAGAGATACATAAGTGCAGTGACCAAAGCTGAATCAGGTTATCTGGGAGGATACCAGATGTTGTTAATAGACAGATGAAAGCGTTGGTATTCAGAAGATGAGGCTAAAAGCTGATTAATGCCAGGGTACAATGTAACTGTGTAAAGAGGGGAGGCTTTTGCAATTCCTACAGCTGTGTTTTTTAGAAACAGATATTAATTAGAGTGGGAGATAAAATCCCAGAATCCCTTTGGGATTCATTTTTATCCAAAGTTAGATGTGTGAAGAAATTGTTTCATTGAAGCCCAGCATTATACCAAATGAGACCTAATAATTCACTCTCACATTCGGTGCAGAGTGCGGAGTAGATTCCTCAAACTTGCAGTCTCATCGAAATACCTGCTTGAATGAAGACCCCAAGTGGGATCACCGCCTAAGCACTGGGGCCACAGGCTCTGAGGCATTGAGTTACTATACTCATGGTCCTGCTCGAACAGGCCTGCCCACACACCTCTCTGAGGGACCACAGCAATTCTCCAGACTTAAAACTATGTTGCGTCGGGAAAGTAATCGGGAATTGATTGCAACTGTCTACAATCTCACTGCTCCAACTAAGAGGAAACACGGGCAGCAATTTTGACCTCAGGCACCTCAATGTAAAACAATAACTTGCATTTATACAGCACCTTTAATGTATAAAACATCCCAATGTTTTTCACAAGAGTGGGATCAAACGAAGTATGATCCTGAGTCACAGAAATGGTGGGGGAGGGGGTGGGTGGTATTAGATCAGTGGGCAGGCAGAGGTTTTAGGGTGTGTCTAGAAACAGAGGTGGAGAGGTTTATGGATGGAACTGCAGAACTTGGAGTCCAGAAGGTGAAGGCAGGGCTCCCAAAGATGGAGTGAGGGAAGTCAGAGGTATGGAACGGCCAGAGCTAGATAAATGCAATCATTTCAAAGGGTTGTGGGAGCTGGAGATGCTTCCAGAGGGAAGATGACGGGGCTGCTGAGGCCATGGTTTGATAGTTTATAATTAACCTGTTCAGGGATGTGATGACACCTCTGGAGTAGGTGGTTCTTCTCCCCAGGCCTCCTATCTCAGATTTTTAGAGACAGTGACACTGCCAATGCATCACAAGAGTTTTCTAGGTCACGCTTTGAAAAAACAAAGATAAGAATTTCGATATTGATCGTGATAGTCAATAAAAATAAGATTCAGGTGACTGGTTAGTCATTGGTTGCTTTACACTCTCTCATAAAGGCTTCTTGTGGTGCAGTGGTAGTGTCCCTACCTCTGATACAGAAGGCCCAGGTTCCAGAGATGTGTAAACGCATCTCTGAACAGTTTGGTTAGAAAAACCCTTACGCTATCTTATCCAATGGCCTTTGAGGGCACAACTTGCAGTCTTCGAGGAGAAAGTGAGGACTACAGATGCTGGAGATCAGAGCTGAAAATGTGTTGCTGGAAAAGCGCAGCAGGTCAGCCAGCATCCATTTGGATGCTGCCTGACCTGCGGCGCTTTTCCAGCAACACATTTACAACTTGCAGTCTCCAAATGTCCAATGCTGGGCCTGTTCCACCAACAAACACCAATCCCAGATGCCGTGCCCACACAGCTGCACAGTTTGTTCTTCGTTGGCTCGATCCCAGTATTCACAAAGCCTGCTCGAATCCAAGCGACCCCTTGTTTCACATTTCCCCTGTATTTATCCTGGCGAGAGTTGCATTTAGTTTAAGCACAATGCAATCTGCAGGAGTGAGATAGGATATCTTCCAGGTTTTATTAAATGGAAGGGAAGGTTATGTCAAATTCATTAGATGTCGAAGCAGAAGTAGGCCATTCAGCCCATTGAATCTGCTCCATCACTCAATGGGATTATGCCTGATCTGATAGTCCTCGGCTAGTTTGCCTTTTGCCCATGACTCTTGATTTCTTTATTGTCTAGAATTCTTGTCCATGCTGTGCTGGCTGACAGTGTTTCATTCACATATGAGGGCAATGGCTTCATGGGTGGCACCATTCTCACCTCAGAATCACAAGGTCAGGGGTACTGCTGCTCGTCCTGCTACGTTGCCAGCTCTGGTTGGGTGTGTTCCTGGAGCTTTCGTTATTTGATCCTCATTCTCCAGGGGTCAGAGCCTGCCCACAGCCAACTGGAAACGGGGAGCAGATGCATTGTTGTCCACTTCGGGCTATTAGTGAAACAATCTGCAAACTCAAATCTGGGTTCAAGCACAAAACAAAATCAGGACTGGCACTTCAGTGTGGTACTGAAGGCAGACCGTACGATCAAAGGAACTCATCCCTGAAGCAACACCACAAAAACAGATAATCTGATCATTGAAAAGTGCTGTTTGTACGATTATGTTGTGTATGAAATAGCTGCCACATTTTCACATTGCAACACTTTACAAAGCCCTTGAATGCATCATGCTTTGAAAGGTCCCAGGCCTGTGAGAGAACTTTAAAAATACAAGGCTTTATTTCTGCGGTGGTGAAGTCCCAGGCAAGGATGGAACTGTGGACAGAAGCATTTCTGTCATTAGCATTTCCTGTTGGGGTTTGTGACTCCCACACTGCATGACTGATCACGAGAAAAAAACAGGTTGCAGTTTCCAGTAACAGCATGTTTGTGGGCAATGGATTATGTAACAATCTGTCATTGAGATACCTTAGCTTGGCCCGCCCCTTTAAAGGAGAAAGTGAGGTCAGCAGATGCTGGAGATCAGAGCTGAAAATGTGTTGCTGACAAAGCACAGCAGGTCAGGCAGCATCCAAGGAGCAGGAGAATCGATGTTTCAGGAATTCCTGAAGAAGGGCTCATGCCCGAAACGTCGACTCTCCTGTTCCTTGGATGCTGCCTGACCTGCTGCGCTTTTCCAGCAACACATTTTCAGCTCTGCCCCTTTAAGGCTACACAGTCTCACTTCTGTGCAAAGAGAGCACCTTCAGATTAATTGTTGTCAGTAAAAGGGACGTTAGCAGATTCTGAACATTCACAATTAAGCAGAAACAACTGACTAGTTTAATTTGTTAAAATTATTTTTGAAGCTTCCAAGATAAGTGAATTGTTGTTACAGTGTGGCCTACAGAAAGTCTGCAGTGGTGGGTAGAGTCTTGATTAAACTTAAAATATAAGCCATAACTATTAATTTAACCTGGGGCAGTGTTTGTAGAGGAATAAGACGGTGTTATTTTCTGGGTCTGTAGATTGTGAAGGAGCAAAAATGGCCTTTAGTGCAGTGATATGTACTTCTTGTCAGATGTGGGAATTTAAAGAGAGTTTACGGGTTACTATGGATTATATCTGCCATAAATGCTGTTGGTTGCGAATCTTATCAGATCGAATGGATCGGTTGGAGAGACAGTTAGAAGAAATGAGGAATTTGCAACAGCAACAGTATGTGATGGATGGCAGTTATAGGAAGGGGGGAATGTCTCAGATACAGTCACATAGATGGGTTAACTCCAGGGAAGAAAAGAGAGGTAGGCAGCTAGAGCAGGAGTCTTTTATGGATATACCCATTTCAAACAGGTATGCTGTTTTGAAAAATGTAGGGGGTGATGGATTCTCAGGGGAGCACAAACAGCCAAGTTTCTGGTACTCAGACCTGCTCTAATGTAACAATGGTACGTCAGGTTCCAAGAGATCAATTGTGTTAGGGGATTCTCTAGTCCAAGGTACAGACAGATGTTTCTGTGGCCAGCAGCGAAAAAGCAGAATGGTGCGTTGCTTCCCTGGTGCCAGGATCAAGGATGTCTCAGAGAGGGTGCAGAGTGCTCTCACGGGGGAGAGGGGCCAGCAGGAGGTCATTGTCCACATTGGAACCAGTGACATAGGGAGGGAAAAGGTTGAGATTCTGAAGGGAGATTACACAGAGTTAGGCAGGAATTTAAAAAGGAGGTCCTCAAGGGTAGCAATATCTGGATTACTCCCAGTGCTACGAGCTAGTGAGGGCAGGAATAGGAGGATAGAACAAATGAATGCATGGCTGAGGAGTGGGTGTATGGGAGAAGGATTCACATTTTTAGTTCATTGGAATCTCTTCTGTGGTAGAAGTAACCTGTACAAGAATGACAGATTGCACCTAAATTGGAAGGGGACTAATATACTGGCAGGGAAATTTGCTAGAGCTGCTCAAGAGGATTTAAACTAGTAAGGTGGGGGGGGACCCAGGGAGATAGTGAGGAAAGAGATCAATCTGAGACTGGTACAGTTGAGAACAGAAGTGAGTCAAACAGTCAGGGCAGGCAGGGACAAGGTAGGACTAATAAATTTACCTACATTTATTTCAATGCAGGGGCCTAACAGGGAAGGCAGACGAACTCAGGGCATGGTTAGCAACATGGGACTGGGATATCATAGCAATTACAGAAACATGGCTCAGGGATGGGCAGGACTGGCAGCTTAATGTTCCAGGATACAAATGTTACAAGAAGGATAGAAAGGGAGGCAAGAGAGGAGGGGGAGTGGCGTTTCTGATAAGGGATAGCATTACAGCTGTGCTGAGGGAGAATATTCCCAGAAATACATCCAGGGAAGTTATTTGGGTGAAACTGAGAAATAAGAAAGGGATGATCACCTTATTGGGATTGTATTATAGACTCCCGAATAGTCAGAAGGAAATTGAGAAACAGACTTGTAAGGGGATCTCAGCTATCTGTAAGAATAATAAGGTGGTTATGGTAGGGGATTTTAACTTTCCAAACATAGACTGGGACTGCCATAGTGTTAAGGGTTTAAATGTAGAGGAATTTGTTAAGTGTTTACAAGAAAATTTTCTGATACAGTATGTAGATGTACCTAATAGAGAAGGTGCAAAACTTGACCTATTCTTGGGAAATAAGGCAGGGCAGGTGACTGAGGTGTCAGTGGGGGAGCACTTTGGGGCCAGCTACCATAATTCTATTAGATTTAAAATATTGATGGAAAGGATAGACCAGATCTAAAAGTTGAAGTTCTAAATTAGAGAAAGGCCAATTTTGACGATGTTAGGCAAGAACTTTCGAAAATTGATTAGGGGCAGATGTTCACAGGTAAAATGGGAAGCCTTCAGAAATGAGATAACGAGAATCCAGAGAAAATTTATACCTGTCAGGGTGAAAGGAAAGTCTGCTAGGTATAGGGAATGGTTGGATGACTAAAGAAATTGAGGGTTTGGTTAAGAAAACGAAGGAAGCATATGTAAGGTATAGACAGGATAGATCGAGTGAATCCTTAGAATATAAAGGAAGTAGGAATATACTTAAGAGGGAAATCAGGAGGGCAAAACAGGGACATGAGCTAGCTTTGGCAAATAGAATTAAGGAGAATCCAAAGGGTTTTTACAAATATATTAAGGACAAAAGGGTAACTAGGGAGAGAATAGGGTCCCTCAAAGATCAGCAAGGCGGCCTTTGTGTGGAGCTGCAGAAAATGGGGGAGATACTAAACGAGTATTTTGCATCAGTATTTACTGTAGAAAAGGTTATGGAAGATATAGACTGTAGGGAAATAGATGGTGACTCCTTGCAAAATGTTCATATTACAGAGGAGGAGATGCTGGATGAATTGAAACGCATAAAGGTGGATAAAACCCCAGGACCTGATCAGGTGTACCCTAGAACGCTGTGGGAAGTTAGAGAAGTGATTGCTGGGCCTCTTGCTGAGATATTTGTATCATTGATAGTCATAGGTGAGGTGTTGGAAGACTGGAGGTTAGTTAACGTTGTGCCACTGTTTAAGAAGGGCGGTAAAGACAAGCCAGAGAACTATAGACCGGTGAGCCTGACCTCAGTGATGGGCAACCTGTTAGAGGGAATCCTGAGGGACAGGATGTACATGTATTTGGAAAGGCAAGGACTGATTAGGGATAGTCAACATGGCTTTGTGCGTGGGTAATCATGTCTCACAGACTTGATTGAGTTTTTTGAAGAAGTAACAAAGAGGATTGATGAGGGCAGAGCGATCGATGTGATCTATATGGACTTCAGTAAGGCGTTCGATAAGGTTCCCCTTGGGAGACTGATTAGCAAGGTTAGATCTCACGGAATACAGGGAAAACTAGCCGTTTGGATACAGAACTGGCTCAAAGGTAGAAGACAGAGGGTGGTGGTGGAGGGCTGTTTTTTCAGACTGGAGGCCTGTGACCAGTGGAGTGACACAAGGATTGGTGCTGGGTCCTCTAGATTTTGTCATTTACATAAATGATTTGGATGCGAGCATAAGAGGTACAGTAAGTAAGTTTTCAGATGACACCAAAATTGGAGGTGTAGTGGACAGCGAAGAGGGTTACCTCAGATTACAACAGGATCTGGACCAGATGGGCCAATGGGCTGAGAAGTGGCAGATGGAGTTTAATTCAGATAAATGCGAGGTGCTGCATTTTGAGAAAGCAAATCTAAGCAGGACTTATACACTTAATGGTAAGGTCCTAGGGAGTGTTGCTGAACAAAGAGACCTTGGAGTGTAGGTTCATAGCTCCTTGAAAGTAGAGTCGCAGGTAGATAGGATAGTGAAGAAGAGATTTGGTATGCTTTCTTTTATTGGTCAGAGTACTGAGTACAGGAGTTGGGAGGTCATGTTGCAGCTGTACAGGATAATGGTTAGGCCACTGTTGGAATATTGCGTACAATTCTGGTCTCCTTCCTGTTGGAAAGATGTTGTGAAACTTGAAAGGGTTCAGAAAAGATTTACAAGGATGTTGCCAGGGTTGGAGGATTTGAGCTACAGGGAGAGGCTGAACAGGCTGGGGCTGTTTTCCCTGGAGCGTTGGAGGCTGAGGGGTGACCTTATCGAGGTTTACAAAATTATAAGAGGCGTGGATAGGCTAAATAGACAAAGTCTTTTCCCTGGGGTTGGGGAGTCCAGAACTAGAAGGCATAGGTTTAGAGTGAGAGGGGAAAGATATAAAAGAGGCCTATGGGGCAACTTTTTCACACAGAGGATGGTACAGGTATGAAATGAGCTGCGAAAGGAAATGATGGAGGCTGGTACAATTGCAACATCTAAGAGGCATTTGGATGGGTATATGAATAGGAAGGGTTTGGAGGGATATGGACCGGGTGCTGGCAGGTGAGACTAGCTTGAGTTGGGATATCTGATCAGCATGGACGGGTTGGACCGAAGGGTCTGTTTCAATGCTGTACATCTCTACGACTCTATGACTCTAAGACAAGTGATGGGCACATGAATAATTATTATCATAGATCATAGAATCCCTTCAGTGTGGAAACAGACAATTTGACCCAACAATCCACACTGACCCTCCAAAAAGTAACCAACCCAGACCCACTCTCCTACCCTTTTGCTCTACATTTCCCCTGACTAATGCACCTAGCCTACACATTCCTGAACACTATGAGTCAATTTAGCTTGGCCAATTCACCTAACCTGCATGTCTGTGGATTGTGGGAGGAAACCAGACCACCCAGAAGAAACCCACACAGACACAGGGAGGATGTGAGGCTGTGGTCTAGTGGTATCATCACTGGACTGCTGACCTAGATAATGCTCTGGGGACCTGGGTCCGAATCCTACCACAGTAGGTGGTGGATTAGAATCCGACAAAAATCTGGAATTAAGAGTCAAATGATCTATTGTCGGGAAAAACCTGTCTGATTCACTAATGTCCTTTAGGGAAGGAAACTGCCATCCTTACCTGGTCTGGGCCTACACGTGACTCCAAACCCACAGCAATGGGGTTGACTCTTAACTGCCCTCTGGGCAAGGATGCTCTTATTACATGAATAAATAACAAAAAAGTTATTCTTAGAAAATTTGAGAGTTCCAATGGGTGCCTTGGATGGAAGGTGGGATTATTTACAAAAGATCACTTGCAGGAAGTTAGAAAAGGGATTTCTTTATTGATCTGATTGGAAAGGGGGTTATTTTAAGACTCACTCACAGTTAATTGTGAGCACTGGTGACTCAACATCTTGAATACTGTGTACAGTTTTGTTTTTATTTAAGAAAGTGTTTGCTGCCTATTTAAAGGAATATAGTTGCCTCATGAATAAGCTGATTGCAAGAAACTGTGATGCCATCAGGTGGGGAACTGCCTGCATCCGTTTCAAAATTCCCCTCGAAATAAACAGGCATCAGGTTTGTCAACCGTTAATTAATAATTGTGAAAGGGCATATGGTTTTGAAGGACAAATTAAAATAATCACAGTCATTACTGGATGGATGCAGTGACATCACTTCAAAGCAAAACTGAACATGTTGGTAATGCATCAGTGAGCTCAGGCTGGTTAAATTGATTGACAAAAACTGTCACAAAAGAAACATTCACAACTATTTCCTTTGTGAAGTTTCCCTTGTCCCACACCCTTTAGGATGGAAAACACCTTTCAACTCAAAACCTAACATTATGACAAAGTAAAAATAAGATACTTTTGCTCCATGAGTTCAGTTGCCCAAGGGATTTCCCCACATTCTCTCAGACTCAACTCAGAAGCTCTGCCATTGTAAACCTCATGCCATCTCACGGTAGAGGGAGCAGCTGGAAAAGCAATACACACAGCTTTGATTCCTTCAAGAATAAAATAAACTAATCTCCAGGCAGGCAACAGGCTGGGTCTGTTTAGTTGTCAAGGCAACGGCAATCCGTGCTTCTACACTGATTGAGTGAAACCTTACTGAAACAGAAAAAAATAATTTACGCGGACAGGTCTTTCCTGACCTCAGGGTGTCTCAAACGCGGTGAAATGATGAGGTCCTCTTTCAAAAGTCAGTTCACCATTGGCAGGCAGGGAAGGTGCACAGCAAGATCCCACAAAGAGCAAGGGCCAGTGACATAAACCTGATGAAGGGCTTATACCCGAAATGTTGACTCTCCTGCTTCTCAGATGACTGGCTGTGCCTTTCCTGCCCTTTTGCGACAGGAAGCTCCTCACAAAGTACAGCAGATATTAATGTGAGTGGGTGGAATTTTAGCATTTACTGATAAAGGAATGGAGTAGCAAAGCAGGGCAATGATTCCACAAGGCACTAATGAGACCGCACCTGGAATATGACATACTGTTTCTCTCCCTTGCTTGAGGAGGGATGTGACTGCATTGTAGGAAGTTCAAAAAGAATGTTGACTAATTCCAGAGATGAGGGACTTGTCCTAGGAGGAGGAATTGAGCAGTTTAGCTCTATACCCGCTAGAGTTTAGAAGAATGATTCAGTTGAGGTATGTTAGGTGCTAAAAAGGATTGACAAAGTAGACGTGAAATTGATTTTTCCCTGTGTGGAGCAATCTGGGTTTAGAGGCACAGCATTAGGGTAAGGAGTGGTATCTTTAAAACTGAAAGGATCATGAATGTGTGGAATTCCCTCCCACAGAGTGCTGTGGATTCTGTGAGACTGAATAAATTTAAGGAGAAGATAGATAGGGTTAAAGGGCCCAGAGAGGAAAGTGGAGTTGGGGCTGAGATGAGATCAGCCAGGATTGTATGAAAGAGCACAGCAGGCTTGAGGGACAGAATGGTCTACTCCTGCTCCTATCATCTCTCCACACTTCAGGCTCACTGCCTTTATTCCTGATGAAGGGCTTTTGCCCGAAATGTCAATTTCGCTGCACTATGAATGCTGCCTGAACTGCTGTGCTCTTCCAGCACCACTAATCCAGAATCTGGTTTCCAGCATCTGAAGTCATTGTTTTTACCTTACTCCTGCTCCTAGTTATTATATTTTAGTTCAATGATAATCATCAGTCAGGATCACTGCACCTCTTCACATGGAGACATGGGACTTTTAACTATGAGACAGCACTACGCTGAACAAACGCAGTGTAAAAAGCAAGTTTTTATAAACAAAATGTCAAACTGATGTTTTGACTGAGATTTTCTCTGCCTTCTCAAACACATAAAAAGCCCTCGAGACTGTTCCGCAGCAGAACACAGGAAGTTTTCCTGATGGCTTGAACAATACCTTGTGTGAAACGGGTGATTTGGGGACATTATTACTTTGCAATTTGTTACAATGTCTGGATTGGTTGCTGGGATTCCTTACATTACAGCAGCTACACTTCAAAAGAACTAGGCTTGTCACAACAAGCTCTGGAACATCCTGAGGTCATGAAAGACCTTCTATAAATAAGTGCATGTCTTTCTTACAAACAGCAAAGTTTTACCCTTCCTCAGTAAGGCTGCCACAATGAAATATTTGTCTTAATAATTATGCTTTAATGGAGAGTAATTATACTGAAAGGAGCAGTGTTTCGAAGCTAATTAACTCAATTCATCCCTATCAGTTCAAGCAATCACCCAAGATGGGCCTTGAGCCAGTAAGATAGGAATGACTCCACCATTACGCAGCCACTGTGGGCACTATGGTTACTCCTGGGTGAGACAACTCAGGTTTAAGACCCACATGCTGTCGAGGTGCAGCGTAATGTGTTTGAACATTTAAAATATGTAGAAGCTTGAAGCTTCTCTGAAACGCAGAGAACTGCATTGCAAGGTTATAAAGTAATCACTCTACAGCACCCCCCTACAGGCAGGTAATGTTTCAACATTATTTCCCCATTCTATCCCCTATATCCCTTCCTCTCATTAGGCCCTCGAAATCTATCAAGCTCTGTCTTGGACATACTCAATGGCTGAACTCCCACAGCCCTACGGAATACAGAATTCCAAAGACTCACTGTATTCTGAGTGAAGAAATTCCACCTCAATGGCTTGCCTCTGTTGTGTTATGGCACAGATACTAGACCCGACAAGTTTGTACTTTGAAAACTGTTACATGATAAAAATGGTACACATGTCATCTTCAGTAACCCTCTCTCTACTGGATTCTGGATCAATGGTGCTGGAAGAGCACAGCAGTTCAGGCAGCATCCAACGAGCAGCGGAATCGATGTTTCGGGCAAAAGCCCTTCATCTTTATTCCTGATGAAGGGCTTTTGCCCGAAACGTCAATTTCGGTGCCCGTTGGATGCTGCCTGAACTGCTGTGCTCTTCCAGCACCATTAATCCAGAATCTGGTTTCCAGCATCTGCAGTCATTGCTTTTACCTCTCTCTACTGGAGTCAATACGTCACTTGGCCATGTGCATGCAATGCACAATCACTTCAGTAGGCATAGAATGGTGACCCTGTGACTATGTCTGTGCTATTGTAGGCTGATGACTGGGTAGTGTTGCAAATAAATATCAAGATATCTGACTCAAAAAGAACCAGACTCTTTATTGTACATGTTCCATTGGCTAATACAATCACAACTGCAACACCCTTAATTGTAAGATTCAATCCCCTGCTTCTAGATCCACCCATTCCTCGTTACTCTGCTAACACTTTGATTTTAAAATTCTCACCTTTACTTTCTAACTGCATTGTGACTGTCTCCCTCTCTATTCCTGTAAACCTTTTTCCAGCCCCAGAACCCTCCTAGATCTCTGCACTCCCCGAAGCCTGGCTTCTTGTGCTTCCCCAATTTCAATCACTCCACCATTGATGGCCAAGCCTACAGCTGCCTGGGCCATGAGTTCTGGATCTTCACACTACCTCTTCCCCTCTCTCCTTCTTTATGGACCTCCTTAAAGCCTCCATCTGTGATCAAGCCGTTGGTCACCCATCCTGGTATCTCCTTACGTGGCTTAGTATCTCATCAACTTTGATAACCCTCTAGTGAAGTATGAAGAGAGATTTTATCACAGAAATATAGAAGCTAGGAGCAGGTTTGATCATGGCTGATCATCAAGTTCAATATCCCATTTCCCCTCCCCCCATCTCCCTTGATCCCGTTAGCCACAAGAGCTACATCTAACTCCTTCTTGAAAACACATAATGTTTTGTCCTCAACTGCATTCTGTAGTAGTGAATCCCACTGGCTCACCACTCTCTGGGTGAAGATATTTCTCCAGATCTTAGTCCTAAAAGGTTTACCCTTTATCCTTAAACTTTGACCCCTGGTTCTTCCCCCACCATTTGGAACATCCTTCCTGGACCTAACCTGTCCAGTCCTATTAGAATCTTACAGGTTTCTGAAATCCCTCATTTTCTTCCAAACTCCACTGAACACCATCCTACCCGACTGAATCTCTCCTCATACATCAGTCCTACCACCGCAGGACAGCACTCCCTCTCCAGCAGGAACATCCTTCTTCAGATAAGGAGATCCTACCGCATTAGAGGTGCTAATTAAATTCACATTGTTACTGTTGTTGCTCAAGGGAATTCTAAGAAAACTTGTGACACAGTGGTCAGTGTATGGACTGGGTCATCTGGGTTCAAGTCTGCCTACCCCACTCTAGAAGGTGTGTAATAACATCTCCATACAGGTTGATTAGAACAACAGGTAAAATAAATAACATTTCTAACGTTTGTACAGAGAGCCAGGGCTGACTCATGTAGGTTGCTCCAATGCAGTGGAGGAAGGTCCACGTGCAATAGAGCCTTAGCCTTCAGGAGCCCATCAACAGGCCGCTGCTGTGCTGAGGAGACACACGCACCTCATGACTTCCGAAAGGGACAAAGCCAGAAGTCACATGACACCAGGATGTATTTCTGGAAGAAGTGAGGACTGCAGGTCCTGGACAGCAAGAGTTGAAAAGTATGGCGCTGGAAAAGCACAGCAGGTCAGGCAGCATCTGAGGAGCAGGAGAGTCGAGTTTTTGAGCATAAGCCCTTCATCAGGAATGTGGGGGTGGTGGGAAGGTGGGGAATAGAGGGGTGGAAGGGCCTGAGAGATAAATAGGAGCATGGGGGTGGAGGTGCAGTAGCTGGGAAGGAGATAGGTTGATGCAGGAAGATCACCGCATCTTCTGCCTCGGGACCCTCCAACTACATGGCATCAATGTCAACTTCACCAGTTTCTTCATCCCCCCTCTCACCACCTCATCCCAGATCCAACCCTCCAACTCGGCACCGCCCCCTTGAACTGTCCGACCTGTCCATCTTCTTTCCCACCTATCCGCTCCTCCCTCCTCTCCGACCTATCGCCTTCCCATCCCCTTCCCCCCACAAAATCCTGATGAAGGGCGTATGCCCGAAATGTCGACTTTCCTGCTCCTCGGATGCTGCCTGACCTGCTGTGCTTTTCCAACGCCATACTTTATGACCAGGTTATTGTCCACCAGTTTGATTTGACATCGCACAAGCTCGTCCAACATTGTCACCTCCACATCAATCCTGAAGGGGCAGGTCATGACCTGAGGGATTCGGGGAGTTGCCAGCTGCCATTCTGGGCTGGCAAGCTCTGAAGCATTCCTGATGAAAGCCAGATGCAGGGCTTTTGCCCAAATCATCGATTTTCCTGCTCCTCGGAAGCTGCCTGAACTGCTGTGCTTTTCCAGCACCACCCTAATCTAGACTCTGGTTTCCAGCATCTGCAGTCATTGTTTTTACCTAAGCTCTGAAGCAGCATGACGCTGTTGTGGAGCTCTGACCAGGTAATAACAGTCACACTCCCTCACTAACAGGCCCCGACTCAGCTCCTGTCTCTCACCTGGGGGTGGAGGGGAGAGGGGGAGCTGATCAACAACTACTGTCAAACCTCGGGCCTAGAAACATGGAAGACATTTGGGAAGAACCTGACTTGGAGATGTCAGTGTTGGACTGGGGTGTACAAAGTTAAAAATCAAACAACACCAGGTTATAGTCCAACAGGTTTTGATTAGATTCCCTACAGTGTGGAAACATGCCCTTCGGCCCAACCAGTCCACACCGACCCTCCGAAGAGTAACCCACCCAGACCCACTTCCCTCTGACTAATGCACCTAACACTATGGGCAATTTAGCATGGCCAATTCACCTGACCCGCACATCTTTGGACTGTGGGAGGAAACCCACGCAGACACGGGGAGAATGTGCAAACTCCACACAGTCACCCGAGGCTGGAACTGAACTTGGGACCTTGGTGCTATGAGGCACCAGTGCTAACCACTGAGCCACCATGCCACCCTAATTTTGGAAGCACTAGCTTTCGGAGCTCTGCTCCTTCAACAGGTGGTTGCGGAGCAGGATCATAAGTCACAGAATTTATAGCAAAAGATTACAGTGTAATGCAACAGTGCATTGAACAAACCTAGATTGCTATTCAGTCTTTCATCTTTTAGAATGGGTTGCAGGTTTCAGTTCATTAAAGACAAATCCCAGAGCTTCTTCTAAGTCACATTTTCGAGATAACTTAAGGTTTTATAAGAAAAGATGACATCTCAGCTCAGACAGTGCATGAAAGTGCGAGGTTAGAGTCTGTCTGTATCCCAATCTTGAGTCAGACTGGTTCTACTTCCAAAGTGGAATTTACAAAATATTACATGGATTGACTTCTTGCACCAATGCAGCGTTCCGAAAGTTAGTGCTTCCAAATAAACCTGTTGGACTATAACCTGGTGTTGTGTGATTTTTAACAAGAACCTGATTGGTCCCAGTGTCAACAATAAACCCCTTTAAAAACTCAGCTTGGTATATCCAGGTGAGCAGTGGGCCCTCCCTCCTTTCGGTTCTGGGGTTGGGAGATCCTTGACGATATGAGAGCAAAGTGGTGGTAGAAGTGTACACGCAAGCTGAGGTGCAAAAGGCGAAAGATGAGGCAGAGGTCCGGGTCAACAACTGCTGAAGATGCAGTACTGCTCAGGCTTTGTTGAGTCTTTACATGGCAAATGGACTCTGATGCTGTTTCTACATTTTATGAAGATCATCCATTTTGGAGGCACCTCAGATGTTGGTCATGAGAAGATATGATTTGGAGATGCCAGTGTTGGACTGGGGTGCACAAAGATAAAATCACACAACACCAGGTTATAGACCAACAGTTTAATTGGAAGCACAGTAGTTTTTGGAGCGATACTCCTTCGTCAGGTGAAGGAGCACCTGATGAAGGAGTGTCACTCTGAAAGCTAGCATGCTTCCAATTAAACCTGTTGGACTATAACCTGGTATTATGTGATTTTTTAACCATGAGACGATATTGAACATTGGTCTGTTGTACTATGCCTTTGTGTATAGTAGTTGTGGAACAAAACATAAAACTCATTTGTAAAATAAAAACTCAGCTCAGTCATCAAAGATGCCTCATTGAAAAATGTAGAAATGTGATGACATATGATTCAGGGAACGTGATCGTAACTGAACACCTGTGTGGAGGGAAGCAAATGACTAAGTACTTATCGTGCCCATAGTTGGAAACTTGAAAGTGAGAAGCTCTCAGCTATTTCAGAAACACTAGAAAATAAAACTCTATTACACACTGAAATCGAGGGTGTTATCGCCAATACACTAGCCATCAGCTGGTGTACTGTGTAGAGCTATGGGTGTCACATTGTAGGAAAGATGGAAACACATTGGAGAGAGTGCAAAAGCAATTAACAAGAGTGGTTCCAGGAATGAGATAGGCTGAAAAAAATTGGGACTGTTCTCCTTGAGAACAGATTTTTTAAAAATTTGCTCATGAGATGAGGGTCTCACTGGCTCAGCCAGCATTCAATGTTCATCCCAGGGGGTAGTTAAGAGTCAACTGTATTGCTGAAGGTCTGGAGTCACATGCAGGCCAGACCAAGCAAGGAAGGCAATTTCCTTCCCTGAAGGACATTAGTGATCCTGATTCATTATCATAACTTGGCTCTTAAATCCAGATATTTATTAAATTCAAAGTCCACCCTCTGCCACACCAGGACTCCAGGTTAACAGGCCCGTGACAACACCACTAGGCCATTGCCTGGCCTCTGATAGAGCTTCCCAAAATCATGAGGGGGCTGGGCAGTGTCAATAGGGAGAAACTGTTTTCACTTGTAAAAAAGGATTAGAAATGAGAAGGCACAGATTGCAAATTATTTGGAAAAGGAGAAAATGTGATATCAGAAAAAAAATCTTTTCATACAACGAGTATTTTGGGACTGGGATGCAGTGCCTGGACATATGATGGCGGGAGGGTCAAGTGAGACATGCAACAGGCATTAGATGATGAACTTGTGTGCAGGGGCATGGGGAAAAAGCAAGAGGTTAGAAGAGGAAATGATGCTCATTTGAAAAGCAGGTACAGATTCAATGGCCCGAATGGACATCTTTGGCACTGAATCACTTCAATAATGCAGTGAAATATCTCCAAGGCTAGATACAGACCAACTGGATACAAAGATAGTAAATAGTTTACATTGGTCAGCTCCAGCAGCTTTTGTTTATTTGCTGAGAGATTGAGGGGCTCCAGGGTTCAAGACCCATTTCTTCACTCGAGGGGCCGGACAGTCAGCAGGTAGGAAGGTGAGATCTGTGCACAGTTTAAGACTAGTGAATATCTGAGCAATATATTCCACAGGACTCATCAATGTTTCAATGTGGTGGATAAGCACTCACGAAAAATACTTCAGGCCGAAACAAAGTGTGACTATTACACAAAAAAAAAGTGTGGATACAAAATCAGAAATTGCTGGAGAGACTCAGCAGGCAGCAACTGTGGAGGGAAAGCAGAGTTAACATTTCAGATCCAGTGATCCTGCTTTAGAACTGACAAGTTTGGAACTGAAGAGTTCTGAAGAAGGGTCACTGAACTTGAAACATAACTCTGCTTTCTCTCCACAGATGCTGCCTGACCCCTGCTGAGTTTTTCCAGTTATTTCTGATTTTGTTTCTCATTTCCAGCACCCGCAGTTTTTTGGTTTTTAGGGAAGTTGGGAATCTATTGCATGACAATGGAGTGATTGATATTCCATCAGGAATAACTTGCCTGTGAAACAATATTGGGGCAGGCTGTGGAAATCTGATAGGTAAAAACAATGACTGCAAATGCTGGAAACCAGATTCTGGATTAGTGGTGCTGGAAGAGTTCAGGCAGCTGAACTGCTGTGCCCTTCCAGCACCACCAATCCAAAATGTGGAAATCTGATACTCCAACTTACAAACTGCTTTGTGACCAAATGATGAAGAAAACTTCACATCAATCAGGACAGGTCTCACATGGAGGATAATAATTAAACGTGGGGAAAACTATGATCTTGGCTGTCTGAACCAAATGGGTAAAAAATGAGGTCTGCAGATGCTGGAGATCACAGCTGAAAATGTGTTGCTGGTTAAAGCACAGCAGGTTAGGCAGCATCCAAGGAATAGGAAATTCGACGTTTCGGGCATAAGCCCTTCATCAGGAAGATTCCTGATGAAGGACTTATGCCCGAAACGTCGAATTTCCTATTCCTTGGATGCTGCCTAACCTGCTGTGCTTTAACCAGCAACACATTTTCAGCTGTCTGAACCAAATCTCAAATTCTACACACTAGGTTCATTTGCTAGATTCCAGATGCTAGATCCAAGTTGTTACATTTGACCGGGTTTCTAGGTATTAGATTCTCGATATTAGATTCTAGATGCTAGATTCTAGGAGTTGGATTTTAGGTGCTAAATTTTCAATGCTAGATTCAGAGGTTACTCAAAAAAAATGCACCCACAGAACACGAGTCTCAGAGACAGTCTGCCCACCCGGCTCCAGCGCACGTGTAACAGGCAGTGAGAATTCGGCAGACTCCCTGGCACATACCCGTCAGGGTCAGATACCCTCAGGCAAGTGCCCAGTCTGTGGAGGCACTCCTCAATCCCCAACACCGAGTCCACCTCAAAGTGTAACTTACACCGAGAGTGGATTCACTCTACAAAGCTGTGCAGATCATTGAAGAGGGGGACTGCATCAGTCGGCTAACTTCTTCCTGACCGTGCGACGTCCTTCACTGGATCTCCCTAGGCAGGATGAGGTTGACTCGCTCTCACTGCGGAGTGGGGATGGGGAAGTGTGGTGGGATCTGTTACGGCTGAATTGTCCAATCCTGCAGGTGGTGACTCTGCCCCGGGGTTAGGTGGGGGAGGTGGGGAGGTGTTCGAGGGGGCAGGAGGGTGGGATACGCTCAGATTCCTGTACAGTCCGACAGCTGATTGCGCTGGGTCTCCACGTGCTCCACTCAGTAACTATCAGAGCAGTCGGCGTCTTTGTAGATGCCTCTTCTCCAGTTTGTGCATTGTGGGACAGGCAATCCCCTTGTGTTGAAGGGAATATTGCAATTGTTCAGGGAAAACTTTCAAGGCGTCCTTGTCACATTTCCTCTACTCCTGCTCACCCCCGTCCCAGTGATTGCTCACCATCGCAGAGCTTGGAGCACAGGTCGCTCTGCTATAACGTGGGTTTCGTTAATGCAAATTCGCCGTAACGCGATTGACGAATCGTTTCTAGTGCAAACTTTTAAAATGTGTATTGGCTGTAACGTGATTACATCGCCAACACTTTGAGCGCTGTTTCTAAAACGTGATTTTGCTATAATGTGGGGTTGCACAAGATGGCAACCATCGCATTATCGAAGAACTACCTATAGAGCACTTGTTTAAGGAGTCTTGTGTCAGCAAGTGGATAATGTGACCTGTCCACCATAGCTGGTCATGTGTGACCAGTATCTCAATACTAGGGTTATCGACCTGGAAGTAGAGTCTCACACTGGCAAACCTATGTTGCCAAGTGATTCGCAGGATTTTGTGAAGGCAGCACTGGTAATAACTCTCCAGGGATTTGAGGCATCTGCTGTACATGCTCTATGTTTCTGATACATACAGAAAGATGGGGACCACAGTTGTCCTGTACACCCTGTGATTGGTGCTGGGTTTGAGGTCTCAGACTTCAAACATTGTGTTCCTCAGGCATCCAAAGGCTGCGTTAGAGTCAATGTTGGATTCCATCATCAATGTCTACTCACATTGAGAGGAGACTCCCAAGGTTTTGGGAAATGGTCTACATTCTCCAGGGGTTCTCTATGGATTTTGACGTTGGGGAAACTCAAAGGTGTCAGTGGGTTTGGGAGCTGGCAGAGATCGTGAAAGAGAGGGGGAACAGAGGGCATGCAATGATTTGAATGTAAGGATGAGAATGTTGATAACCATAGTGTGAGACTTGGGGGGGGGGGGGGGGGGGGGAGTACTTCCTGCAAATCTCTCATTTGACCACGTTGATGAAGAGTAAGAAATGAATGATTCATTTTCTGACATGCAGGTGAGTGATTCAGTCAGGTGGATGCTGTTTTACTGTAAAACATGGGGTTTGCTGGTAACCAGCTGCGTAAGGACAAACATTTCTGAGCTTATTGTTCTGAGGGGATTTTTGGGGACACTTACAAACAAATCTGCTTTTCTGCATCAGGTATTCTGAGAAAGCTAAAGTGTAACACAATAGGGGAATTACTTCTGAATGTGTTACTATCCTGGACCAGATCACAACATTTATGTTACAATCTGGTCAAAGATCTGTCACCCCCAATTTGAAAGGATGCAAAAGGTCAGATTCAAGGGACTAAAACCACAATAAACTTTACAATATTAGAACAGTGAGCAATATGGAGAGGCTGAATAGGCACAAGCTTTTTTCCAAAGGTTGAGCTGAGACTTTACAGATGTTATTGAGTTTTGAGAAGATTTGTAGCACAGGTTGAGGTTCTGGATGTAGGTTTGCTTGCTGAGCTGTAAGGTTCATCTTCAGACATTTCGTCACCATACTAGGTAACATCTTCAGTGAGCCTCCGGACAAAGCGTTGCTAATAATTCCTGTTTTCTATTGATAAGTTTGGGTTTCTTTGGGTGGGTGATATTATAGAGTCATACAGGTGTACAGCATGGAAACAGACACTTCGGTCCAACCTGTCCACACCGACCAGATATCCCAACACAATCTAGTCCCACCTGCCAACACCAGGCCCATATCCCTCCAAACCCTTCCTATTCATATACCCATCCAAATGCCTCTTAGATGTTGCAATTGTACCAGCCTCCACCACTTCCTCTGGCAGCTCATTCCATACACGTACCACCCTCTGTGTGAAAACGTTGGCCCATTGGTCTCTTTTATATCTTTTCCCTCTCACCCTAAACCTATGCCCTCTAGTTCTGGAATCCCTGACCACAGGGAAAAGACTTTGTCTATTTATCCTATCCATGCCCCTCATAATTTTGCAAACCTCTATAAGGTCACCCCTCAGCCTCCGATGCTCCAGGGAAAACAGCCCCAGCCTGTTCAGCCTCTCCCTTTAGCTCAAATCCTCCAACCCTGGCAACATCCCTTGTAAATCTTTTCTGAACTCTTTCAGGTTTCACAACATCTTTCCAATATGAAGGAGACCAGAACTGCACACAATATTCCAACAGTGGCCTAACCAATGTCCTGTACAGCCGCAACGTGACTTCCCAACCCCTGTACTCAATACTCTGACCAATAAAGGAAAGCATACCAAATATCTTCTTCACTATCCTATCTACCTGCGACTCCACTTTCAAGGAGCTATGAACCTGCACTCCAAGGTCTCTTTGTTCAGCAACATTCCCTAGGACCTTACCATTAAGTGTATAAGTCCTGCTAAGATTTGCTTCCCCAAAATACAGCACCTCGCATTTATCTGAATTAAACTCCATCTGCCACTTCTCAACCCATTGGCCCATCTGGTCCAGATCCTGTTGTAATCTGAGATAACCCTGTTCGCTGTCCACTATACCTCCAATTTTGGTGTCATCTGCAAACTTACTAACTGTACCTCTTATGCTTGCATCCAAATCATTTATGTAAATGACAAAATGTAGAGGACCCAGCACCGATCCTTGTGGCACTCCCCTGGTCATAGGCCTCCAGTTTGAAAAACAACCCTCCACTACCACCCTCTGTCTTCTACTTTTGAGCCAGTTCTGTATCCAAATGGCTGGTTCTCCCTATATTCCATGAGATCTAACCTTGCTAATCAGTCTCCCATGGGGAACCTTGTCAAACGCCTTACTCAAGTCCCATTTCCTGTGGTGATGTCATTTCCTGTTCTTTTACTCAGGATGTGGTAAATCAGGACCAAATCAATGTGTTTATTGATAGAGTTCCATTTGGAATGCCATGCTTCTAGAAATTCTCGTGCGTTTCTCTGTTTGGTTTGTCCTCGGATGGATGTTTTGGCCCAGTCGAAGCGGTGTCCTTCCATATCTGTATGTGAGGATACTAGTGGGAGAGGGTCATGTCGTTTTGTGGCTAGTTGATGTTCATGTATCCTGGTGGCTAGTTTTCTCCCTGTTTGTCCAATGTCGTGTTTGTTACATTTCTTGCACAGTATTTTATAAATGACATTTAGTTTGGCTTGTTGTCTGTGTAGGGTCTTTCAAGTTCATTAGCTGCTGTTTTAATGTGTTGGTGGGTTTGTGGGCTACCATGATGGCAAGGGGTCTGAGTAGTCTGGCAGTCTATTCAGAAATGTCTTTGATGCAGGGGAGAGTGGCTAGGGTTTCTGGACGTGTTCTGTCTCCTTGTTTGGGTTTGTTGCTGAGAAATCGACGGGCTGTGTTCATTGGGTCCCCATTCTTTTTGAATACACTGTATAGGTGTACCCAATGAACACAGTCCGCCGATATCTCTGCAATAAATACAAACAAGCAGACACAAACACGACCTTCAACATCTTAGCTGCGCTGACACCAATTGTTACAGTTAACCTGAGAATGTAACTTTTAAAAAAATGTTTTATGATTTACATATGAAAGAAGTGAAAGTATGATGGTCATTCTAACAGATGAGAGACTTAACAAACAATCAGGCTATTTTTCAATGTATAATTTCAGTTACATCACACTGCAAATTTTTGCTATAAATTCTGTGTTTTGATCGAGCCCTCCACTATCACCTGATGAAGGAGCGTCGCTCCGAAAGCTAGTGCTTCCAATTAAACCTGTTGGACTATAACCTGGTATTGAGTGATTTTTTACTTTGTCAAGCAGAAGATACTGAGCTTTAACACATGCACCAACAGGTTCAGGAACAGCTCCTTCCCTGCCGTTATACAACTGCTGAACGGACTCTCTAATCTCTAATAATGTTGATTTTCCTTTGTGCACCTCCTGTGTAGCTCTAACCCTGCTTTGCCTAAGCACCCTCTGATCTGTATGTCCTTGTTTGCTTTGGTATGTCCTGCATTGCTTGCAAAACAAAGCTTTTCATTGTACCCAGCTACATGTGACAATAATAAATCAAATCAAGTCAAACAATACATGTAAAACTTGTTTCTAAGATCCAAAGTTAACATGTGGCAAATATAGGTAACAGATTATGATCAAACACTCCAAAAATACACATCAAATATCAAATGTGATCAAGACAGATCTCATGTATTTCTCAGTTAAGACCTCCAGACATTAATTATACTCAACATCAGGGCAAAAGTGAGGACTGCAGATACTGGTGTTCAGAGTCAAGATTAGAGTGGTGCTGAAAAAGCACAGTGGGTCAGGCAGCATCCTAAGAGCAGGAAAATTGACGTTTCGGGCAAAAGCCCTTCATCAGGAATGAAAGCCCTGATGAAGGGCTTTTACCCAAAATGTTGATTTTCCTGCTCCTCAGATGTTGCCGTGTTTTTCCAGCACCACTCTAATTTATACTCAACATCATCCAATCTTATTTTAATATCACAAGGGATCACAAGTTTTCACTTTTTCTGATTTGTCCTTGAAGCTCCTTCTCAAGAATTACATGGTCATGTTATCTCGAGAATGTGACTTAAAAGAACTTCTGGGATTTACATATTAATGAACGAAAACCTGCAAAAAGATGGAAGGCTTAACAACAATCAAGGTTTATTCGATATATCATTTCAGTTGCATGAAACTGAAATTGTTTGCTATAAATTCTGTGTCGTATGGTCCTGCAACACAGCTCCCTGATGAAGGAGCAGCGCTCTGAAAGCTAGTGCTTCCAAATAAACCTGTTGGACTATAACCCGGTGTTGCATCATTTTTAACTCTATCACAGACTGTACTAAGACTGCTTCTGCTCTGGTCGATGACCCTCCTTTTCTGGAGCTAAGCTCCCCCTTGACTCAGAGTGCAGGCTGAATCACTCAAAAGCATAGTTCGAGCTCTTCCCCAGCAGCTCCCTTCACCCAGCTGACCCTACCTTGGCATGTTTCACAAAATTCCCACTCTCGCTCAGGTGGATCAAGCCTGGGAGCTCTTCAGCTTCCGCGCCCTCAATTCGGAAAACAAGGAGAGACAGATAAGAAAAATACTGAGAAGTGTAATCAGGGAGAGCCAAGAGGTCTTTCTCACAGAGAAGGGATGAAAAGGACAATGTGGGCAAGGAGGAGATCATGTGAAACATTGTGTAAGATCAACAGTGAGAGAGAGAGAATTTTATAGGGTTCAGTCACTTTCGAAAGTTAGTAAACAACCAGATACAAAGGAAATTTGTTCCATCCAGTTAAAGGAAGCAAAAGAGGAAATAAACAAGTCTCTGAGTATTATTTCCCAATCCTTTCCCCTGTGGTTTCAGACCAGGAAAAGTACAGCAGATTTCCATCCCTGAAGGATGTGAGTAAATCAGAGGGGTTTTTCCTCTGACAATCAGGGATGGCTTCACAGTCACCTTTAGACTCTTATTTAATTCAAATTCTACTATCTGCCATGGTGGGACTTGAACCCAGGGTCATCTGAATTAATAGACTAGTGATAATACCATTAGGCCATCCCCTAGCCCCACAGTCCCTGTGGATCTGTGAAGAGAACCTGGTGACTGACAAGCGACTGGGTTTTCTGATGCTGTCACAAAGAAAGTAACTCAGAAGAGTGGTTTGAAATGGTCTCCAAGGATTTTCACCACGCCGGTGACAGACGGCACAGACTGGGAAAAGCCTGTGAGATTTCAAAGCAAGTGGCAAATTGGATCCAAAATTAACTCCATAGGAAGAGCAGAGGGTAATGTTTGACATGTGTTTCCGTGATTTGAAGGCTGTTTACGATGATCAGTATAAAGATCCTTCATTTGATTGGTATACATCAACTTAAACCAAGGGCCTTATAAAAGGCTGTGTGGGGGGTGGGGGAGGAAGTCGGAGATTGCAGGAAGAAATCAATGAATTGGTCAAGAGGGCATTAAGTGGCAAATAGAACTCAATTCAGAGAAGTATGGAATAACACATTTTGGAAAGGCAAACAAGGCAATTGTTATACAATAAATGTTGGAATACTGAGGAGTTCAGAGGAACAGAAGGAGTTTGAAATGTCTATCCAAAGATCCTTGCGGCTAGCAGGATAAGTATGGATCAGGAAGCAACAGAGATACTTCCACTTATCCGTGGATATAACAGCAGGGAGGTTAGGCTTGACCAATATAAAACACCAGAAAACCCAGTTAGAAAGCAGGGTGCAAATTGACAGAGTTCAATTTGGATAAATGCAAGGTACTGTATTTTGGTACAACAAACAGAGGTAGGACTTATACACTTATTGGTAGGGCCTTTAGGTCCCTTCAGAGGGACCGAGGGGTTCAGGTACATCATTCGTTGAAGTTTGCGTCACATATAGATGGGGTGGTTAGAATGGCGTTTGGCCCATTTGCCTTGATTGTTCGGTCCTTTGAGTCTAGGATTCGGGACGTCATGTTGAGGTTGTACAGGACATCGGTGAGGCCTCTTCTGGAGCATTGCGTCCACTTCTGCTGGCCCAGTTACAGGGCGGATATTATCAGGCTGGAGAGGGTTCAGAAGAGATTTGCCAATATGTTGCCAAGTATGGAAGGTTGGAGATATGAAGAAAGGCTGGGTAGGCTGGGACTTCTTTCACTGGAGTGTAGAGGTTGAGAGGTGACCTGACAGAAGCTTATAACATGTTAAGGGATATAGATAAAGTTAATGGTAGTTGTCTTTTCCCTAGGATGGAAGATTTCAAGACTACGGGCCACATTTTCAGGGTTAGAGGAGAGAAATTTAAAACAAGATACAAGGGGCAAATTGTTTTACACAGAGGGCAGTTTGTGTGTGGGATGAACTTCCTGAGGAAGTAGTGGATGGGGTGCAATTACAACATTTAAAAGATATTTGAATAAGTTTACAAAGGGGAAAGGTTTGGAGGTATATGAGACTGGAGCAGGCAGCTGGGACTGGTTTAGTTTGGGATTATGTTCAGCACGGACTGGTTGGACTGAAGGGTCTGTTTCCATGGTGTATGACTCTATGACAAAGCAGCCCACTGACATCACCACGTCCACAACCTTCAACATTTACTCCCTACACAACTGACACACACTTGCAATGTTATGTACTAGTCCAAGATGCATTGCAACAACTCACCAAGGCTCCTCCAATAGCTCCTTCCAAACACATGACCACCACCATCTAGAAGGGCAAGAGCAGCAGATACATGACAACACCATCGTCTGCAAATTCTCCTTCAAATCATATAGTTAGAAATATATCACCATTCCTTCACTAAGAGCAGGTCAAAATTCTGAAAGTCACTCCCTAACAGTACTGTGGTGGGACTGGCAATACCTGCTTCCCAAGCAACAATACCTGCAGGCCAGAAACGAAAGGGAAACTGTGTACAGTTCTAGTCACCGTATTACAGGAAGGATGTGACTGCACTCTAGAGGCTGTAGAAGAGATTTTCAGGAATGTTCCTAGGAATCAGAGGAGACCCAGATTGTTAATGAAAGTGTCTAAAATTATGAGGGACCCCGTTAGGTTGGATGAGAGTGTGTTACTTTTGCCCATGTAGTAATTTGGACAGTGTTGGAAGAATATCTGGGTTTCTTGGCTGGTGAAGAATCTCTCCAGTCCCTGCCATCTGCTTCTCCTGTGAGTCAGAAGGATTTGCAAGTTGAAAATCCACTTGCTTTGGCCGCCTCATGAACTTTCCTTGGCCATCAAGTCCTGAAGTGGGACTCCAGTCCAGAATTTCTGGCTCAGAGACAGAGACACTACCCCCTGCACCCCAACTAGATCCCTTCAGACAGAATGGATGAGGACCAGGTGAAGAAGGCAACTCACCTTCTCAAGGGCAACTAGGGACAGGCAATAAATGCTGGCCCAGCCAGCATTGCCCATATCCCACGACTGAATAAAAAAGTCATTAGTAGAAAGGTTCATAACCCAGAAGCATAAATTGATGAAAGGATTTAGATGGAGTTGGGGGAGGAGTGTTTTTACCAAAGAATGGAGATTTGGAACTGACTACTTAATTTACCAGAGACAAAACCTTGATTGCATTTAAAAATATGGAGACATGCTTCAAACTGCAGTAACTAAAGGACTCGAATCAAGACGCAGAAGGTGGAAATAAGCCATTTTGATTTGGTTTGATTTATTATTGTCAAATGTACTGAGATACAGTGAAAAGTATTGTTTTGTTTGCTAACCAGATAAATTTTACCTTACATAAGTACATCAGGGTAACAGAATACAATTCAGTACTGCACATCATGTTACAGCTACAGAGAAGGTGTGGGTCAGTGAAAGGGTAGTGCATCTGTAGAGAAAGCTTTAGCCTAGGGCTGTGGTGCAGCTGTAGTGTCCTTACCTGTGGCCCAGGTCCCAGAGATGTACCATAACACGCCTGAGCAGGCCAAGTAAAAATATCGAGAAAGCTTTCGCCTCATTGCTACAGAGTATTTAAATTGGAGCTGATTTTGCTTATTTTCCAACCCTGTACCACAGCCTCTTTCGGTCTCAGCCTCACAAACCTTCCTTTATCAGCTCAGTGAGTCAAGTGATATTTTCCACTGCCATTTACTCCAGTGTATCACCAGCTTGCCTCTTTGTAATAAAGTCCCTCTTGTTTCTTTGGGCATCGAGTGTTTCTGCTCAGAGCCTCTTTTGTTCATTGATTTTTCAAAAGAATTTCCACTCATCAGTTAGTGATGAATAAAAATACTTTCTCATTCCTTCGGCAAGTGTCAGCACGAGTGAAGATATCTCTGTGGTCCTTCTTCTGCTGGTTAAGTACTCCAGTAAACTTCAGTTCAAAACGGAACACAGCAGTGTGAGGATTTGAATTTATTTAAAATGTTTGGAAATAAGATTAGATTTCCTACAGAGCCCAACCAGACCCTCTGAAGAGTAACCCACCCAAACAGACACCTAAGGCTGGAATCGAACCGGGGGCCCAGGTGCTATGAGGCACCACTGAGCCACCACATCACCCCTGAAGGCTGGTGTCATTAAATTCACTATGAAGCTGTCGTATTGGCAATAAGATAATGGCTTATTCATGTCCTTTCCTGGCAAATGGAGTCCATGGTTATATAAATGCAATTGACTCCCAGCAAATCTTTGCAGTAGCAAAGAATAACTGAAACCACAAGGCTGCTAGGAGATCAAAATCCAAACTCAATTCCTGACAGCACTGAGATAGGCACGGCACCTCATAGCCGGCAGTAGTTTAAGGATTCAGCTCACCACAACCTTCTCCAACAGCGTTTAGGGTGAACGCTAAATGCCAGCCCCAGCAAGCGAGAACTACATCCATGAACAATTAAAATTAAAGTGCACTCTCCTTCCCAGGTCACCTGGGGTTAGGGACTGTGTTCTGGTGTGGTCACAAATGTATTAATGATTGGATCAATGCTACCGAACTCCCCTTTCGATGGTACAACAACAACTTCCATTTCTATAGTACCTTTCAATATGTAATCAAACATCACAAAGTGCTTCCTGGGAACAATCATTAAGTAATACTTGACCCAGTCACAGAAGGAGATGCTGCTAGGGGATTTGGTCGCAGTTTTATACAACCTCTTAAAAGGAGGAAGGTGAATCAGAGACATATGGGACAGAGTTCTGAAGCTTAAAAACCCGAGGCACTTAAATGTATGGACACCAAATCAACTCAAACCAAAACAGGTCGTCAATTTAGATCACAACCACAAACATTCACTACCTCCACACCACCGAGGCTCAGGATCAGCAGTATGTATAATCTCCAAGATACACTGCAGAAATTCACCAACGCTCCTTAGGCATCACCTTACAAACCCACAACCACTTCCATCTAGAAGGACAAGGGCAACAGATACAGGGGAACACCATCCTGCAAGTTCCCCTCCATGCTACTCACCATCCTGACATGGAAATATATCGCCGTTCCTTCACAGTCATTGGGTCAAAATCCTGGAATTGCCTCCCCAGTGACATTGGGGATCAACCTGCAGCACATGAACTGTTGTAGTTCAAGAAGGCAGTTCACTACCACCTTCTCAGGGGCAATTAGGGACAGGCAATAAATGCTGGGCCCAGCCAGTGATACCCATATGCCATGAATGTATAAAAAAAATTGGTACTCTGCTATTGTGGGATCTTGCTTTGCAAATTGGCAGCGGTGTCTCCTCCACGAAGTACTGGACTATACTTCTTCAATCAGTTATTGGCTGCAAAGCATTTTGGGACATCCTAAGGTTGGGAAAGGTGCTACATAAACACAAGTCTTTCTATCGCTCCCTCATCCAGAGCCTCTTTGTAACCATTCTGACTGCAATTGGCTAATTGATCACGGAAATTCACAATTCCAAAACAACTGAGGTTTCATTGTGCATCTGAACCACAGCAGTGTGAATACTATCCACTGAGACACCGTCTGGCAGTTTGATATAACACAGCCGTTCAGTGGTTGCAGCAAAGCCAATAATGAATGGCGATCCTGTGCCTGTGGGGGGTTGACAGGAAATAGACAGTATGCTTCTGCTCTCACTGCACACTCCTCTGAAAATGTGACTCCTGAAATAGACTCTCGGTGATGGGACGGGCCCACAGAGGGGCTTCCTGCGTCTAGGGAGGAATTCAGACAATCGCTGGCCAAAATTAGACATCCGGACTTTGCAGGGATGTGGGTGTTGCTGGCTGGATTAGCACTTATTGTCGATTCCCTTGTGCCTTGGGAAGGGTGGTGATGAGCGACCTTCTCCAATCGCTGCAGCCCACGGGAGTCCGAGACTTCTGATTTCAGACTTTAGCTACACCATAACAACAAACGCTGACCTTCTGATTAACACCTGCATCCTCAGATTAAAGGAACGAAAAGCCCTTTTGATTTTTATCCTGGTTGGTTGCAGAGTGTTAATGAATTAACTGGGTGCAGGTGCATGTGTTTTGGGGAAGGACAACTCCCTGAGCAGAAAGTGGAGGTTCATCTCCTGAACCAGAGCCCAACAGGATATACACAAGAGAACAGCAGGATGCAAGCTTCTCCATCATTCTCACCGGGATGCCACTGGTGCTGACACCAAGCTACTAATTCCACTCACTGGATCCCATTACAGGATAAGACAGGATGGAGAAGGGGCAGGGGGTAAAGACAGATAAAACTCCACAAAGGTTTCTTGCAGGAGGGTTTACTAATGTCTCATTTGGGAGCACGATGGAGTTCTTTACTTCATGAGGGGGTGCCCTGATCAAAGTCTTTAAACTTCTAAAGGTATAAATGTAGCGAAGATGTTTCCACACCTAGTACAGACCCGGACAAGGAACTACGGACTGAAGATAGTCACTAATACGGCCTGTAAAGAATTCAGGAAAACGTTCTCATCAGATTGGGGATGTCGCTATCACGGGGAGCAGGGGAGCTAAATAGCTCCAAATGTGTTTAAGATGATGTTAGATAAACACATAGTGGAGAAAGAAATAACAGGATGTGGTTGGGGGAGAGGGATAAATTAGGCTGCATGTAGTCTCACATGGAGCATAAACAGGAACACAGACCATTCCAAACAAATTTCTGTGCCTGTAAATTCTACATCATTTTTACAATAGTTAGTGTTATAATGCCAACTTTAGTTTGCAAGTTAAAATTGTTTTCTTTATAACAAACATTTAAATTCCTTCAGAATCTTATTGCCTCCACTTCCTGACTAATGTCTCCTCTTTCTCTGAAGGCCCTGTTATATACTGGATATCTATTCAGACACCAGCTTTCCCAGCTTCCCAGTCAAATTGGCACCGAGCATTAGTCAGCCAGAATGGCTCGTGTCAATGATCTCATTGATGAGGAATACTGTATCTGAGCCTAAATCCATCAGCAGTGATCTCAGGTGAACATTGTCAAAGGTAATGGCTCTGAAAAAGTTAATCTTCATGTTACATTGGCTCTACCCATTCTACTGATATCATACAGTCTGTGAAGAGAGACACCTTAATCTTTTCAGCGGAGCAGCTGTATTTACACCAACTCCCTAAGTCCTAGTGATTATTCCTGACGAAATGTAATTGTACTCATGGCTATCTCTTCCTGTTATCTATTAACAGTTGTTATGGACCAGACCAGATCCCCTCAAAATACCCTTGACCCTCACTGTCTCTGATTTTAAAGATAGGTCTGAAGTGCTGTTTTCCAGATGCAATTCGATTGGTCAAACTGCAGTCAGTTCTGTGCGTTTCCTCAATGCAAATTGGATTTAATGCGATTGAAGAATTTAGACCATTACTTGTAGAACGCAAATGTTTTTTATCTATATTGGCTATAATGCAATTCTGGTTCCTTTAGTTTAAGTGGCACTGCTATTACACAATTTTCTTATAATACAGGATCGCATGGGAACAGATCTATTGTATTATATCAGAATCAAGTGTACTCAACATTAAGCAAAATATAATTTATTTAAACACTATCGTAACACTACAAACAAAACAAAGAGGAATTTAGAATAAGTCAACTATTGGGGAAACTTAACCAAATAATAGATTCAGTACCTATTAGTAATCAACTGTTCCAATACAGTCACATCCCATTAACACACCCCTTGGCAAAATGGCAAACTCAGACACAGATTCTCACCTGCAGCTCTCCAATCGAGGAGGAAATAACATAAAGAGAAAAGTTGGAGAAAGTAGCAGCTAGGAGACATTCACAGAAGCTCCAACTCTTTTGCGATCCCAACAGCTTCTGCTTAAAACTAAACCAAAACACTAAAAAAAACCAGAAGAGCCTGTTCTGTGAGAGCTGGCCACACCCACGCTGCTTCCATTACTCCAACTTTAAACAAAACCCTAAGGCCTCACAAACTGTTTACTTTCTGAGAGACAGCTCAGCACCTCACCTTACAACTTCTCTTCAAAACAAAAACAGGACAAAATAACCTTTTAAAGTGACAGCATGGTCACACAGTTCCTTTTCTGTGGATAGTGGACAGTGAAGTATCCTTTACCACCGATCACACAACAGGGATGAGACAGAGCAATGAGAATGAAGGACCAATGGTAGCAAACTGCCTCAAACAGCGTTTACCCAGCCACAACCCTGGTAGAAGTGCCAAAGACCACACAGTACTAGATTACAGTCATCCCGAATGAGGACCAACTGCCTGTGACATTGGGTAATTAAACAAGAGAAAAAGGGAGGGACAGCCAAGGTCCCTACTCCACATCCATCCATTCCCACAGCGTCCATCCATTCCTACAACGTCCACCCATTTCCACAGCGTCCATCCATTCTCACAGCGTCCATCCATTCCCACAGCGTCCATCCATTCCCGTAGCGTCCATCCATTCCCACAGTGTCCATCCATTCCCACAGTGTCCATCCATTCCCGCAGTGTCCATCCATTCCCACAGTGTCCATCCATCCCCACAGCATCCGCCCATTCCCGCAGTGTCCATCCATTCTCACAATGTCCATCCATCCCCTCAGCGTCTGTCCATTCCCTCAGTGTCCATCCATTCCCACAGTATCCATCCATTCCTGCAGCATCAATCCATTCCCACAGTGTTCATCCATCCACACAGCATCCGTCCATTCCCACAGTATCCATCCATTCCCACAGTATCCATCCATTCCCACAGTGTCCATCCATTCCTGCAGTATCCATCCATTCCCACAGTGTCCATCCATCCACACAGCATCCGTCCATTCCCACAGTATCCATCCATTCCCACAGTATCCATCCATTCCCACAGTGTCCATCCATTCCTGCAGTATCCATCCATTCCCACAGTGTCCATCCATCCACACAGCATCCATCCATTCCCACAGTATCCATCCATTCCCACAGTATCCATCCATTCCCACAGTGTCCATCCATTCCTGCAGCATCCATTCATTTCCACAGTCTGTATCTATTCCCGCAGCATCCATTCATTCCTGCAGCATCCATCCATTCCCGCAGTGTCCATCCATTCCCACAGTGTCCATCCATTCCCATAGTATCCATCCATTCCTGCAGCATCCATCCATTTCCACAGTGTCCATCCACACAGCGTCTGTCCATTCCCACAGTATCCATCCATTCCCACAGCGTCCTTCCATTCCCACAGTGTGTATCCATTCTCACAGTGTCCATCCCTTCCCACAGTGTCCATCCATTCTGGCAGCATCCATCCATTCCCACAGTGTCTATCCATTCCCACAGCGTCCATCCATTCCCACTGCGTCCATCCATTCCCACTGTGTCCATCCATTCCCGCAGAGAACATCCATTCCCACAGTGTCTGTCCATTCCCGCAGTGTCCATCCATTCTCACAGTAAAAAGTGGAGGGAGGAAGAGAGCTTCTTCAAGGAGAAGGTGATTCCTGATGAAGGGCTTTTGCCCGAAACGTCGAACTTCCTGTTCTTTGGATGCTGCCTGACCTGCTGCGCTTTAACCAGCAACACATTTTCAGATCCATTCTCACAGTGTTGTTATGACGGACCTGCGGGGTCCCATCTTTGCGTGTTCTTTTGGAAGGAGACACCCACACTGGCAACTTTAGTTTGGCGCAGACTGCCGTTTATTCACAGAATCTTAACTGGGAAACGATACAACGAATTATCAAGCATGCATTCGTTGGAGAAGGCATTCTGCCCCCCCGTTCGGACTTGGTACATTTATACTTCGCGCTGCCTGGAGTCCCCGGTTAGATTTTCCTTGTCCGCCTTCCTCATTGGTCCGTTCATCTGCGCGCGATGGGATCTGTCTTCCCATTGGCCGCATCGAGGTGCCTGTCCAGCTCCTGCTGTGCTTGACAATGGCACAGACGTCCTGGGGCCAGCGGTTCCGATCCCGTAATCAATAGTTCATTGTTTAGAAAATCAACTCTCATTACTATGTGTCTGACAGGCTAGTCGTTTTCTGTGATTTAATCAATAGTTTCAGCAAGTAAATTAACAGGTACTTTTATCAACTATGAGTTCCGATAGAGCAATTCACACTGTCTGACAGTTTCAGGTTCCTTTATCAATCATGAGTTTCGATGGAATAATTGACACTGGCTGGCAGTTACAGGCTCCATGGTAGTCATGCAGTTGTCAGCTTCAGCCCGCATGGCTGTTATTAACCGTTTCAGGGCTGGAGCTAGAAGTGTCTGTTGCAGTAATAGTATTACCCTCCCTAGCCCTACATTAAACACCCTAGTAGTGTAATCACCCCAACAGTGTCCATTCTTTCCCACAGTGCACAACCATTCCGGCAGCATCCATCCATTCCCACAATGTCTATCCATTCCTACAGTGTCCATCCATTCCCAAGATGTCCGTCCATCCCCACAGTGTCCGTCCATTCCTACAGTGTGTATCCATTCTCACAGTGTGCATTTATTCCCACACTGTCCATCCATTCTCACAGCATCTGTCCATTCCCACAGCATCCATCCATTCCCCCAGTGTCCATCCATTCTGGCAGTGTCCATCCATTCCCACAGTGTCTATCCATTCCCACAGCATCCAGCCATTCCCAACATGTTTGTCCATCCCCACAGTGTCCATCCATTCCCACAGCATCCATCCATTCCCACAGTGTCTATCCATTCCCACAGCATCCATCCATTCCCACAGCATCCATCCATTCCCACAGCATCCATCCATTCCCACAGTGTCCATCCATTCCTACAGTGTGTATCCATTCTCACAGTGTGCATTCATTCTGGCAGCGTACATCCATTCCCACAGTGTCCATCTATTCCCACAGCGTCCATCCATTCCCAACATGTCCGTCCATCCCCACAGTGTCCATCCATTCCCACAGTGTCCATCCATTCCTACAGTGTGTATCCATTCTCGCAGTGTGCGTTCATTCCCACTGTGTACATCCATTCCTGCAGCGTCCATCCATTCCCACATTGTCCATCCATTCCTGCTGTGTCCATTCATTCCTACAGTGTGTATCCATTCTCGCAGTGTGCGTTCATTCCCACTGTGTACATCCATTCCTGCAGCGTCCATCCATTCCCACATTGTCCATCCATTCCTGCTGTGTCCATTCATTCCCACAGTGTGTATCCATTCCCACAGCATCCATCCATTCCCGCAGCATCCATCCATTCCCACTGTGTCCATCCATTCCCGCAGCATCCATCCATTCGGCAGCTTCCATCCATTCCCACAGTGTCCATCCATTCCCACAGCGTCCATCCATTCCCACAGTGTCCATCCATTCTCACAGTGTCTGTCCATTCCCACAGCATCCATCCATTCCCAACATTTCCGTCCATCCCCACAGTGTCCATCCATTCCCACAGCGTCCGTCCATTCCCATAGTGTCCGTCCATTCCTACAGTGTATACATTCCCAAAGTTTCCATCCATTCCCACAGCGTCCAACCATTCCCACAGCACTTGTCCATGCCCACAGTGTGTATCCATTTCCACAGTGTCCATCCACTCCCAAAATGTCCATCCATTCCCACATCTTCCGTCCATTCCTACAGCATCTGTGCATGCCCACAGTGTGTGTCCATGCCCACAGTGTGTATCCATTCCCAAAGTGTATATCCATTCCCACAGCGTCCAGCCTTTCCCGCAGTGTCCCTCCATTCCCACAGTGTCTCTCCATTCCCACAGCATCAGTCTATGCCCAAAGTGTATATCCATTCCCACAGCGTCCAGCCTTTCCCGCAGTGTCCCTCCATTCCCATAGTGTCCATCCATTCCCATAGTGTCCATCCATCTCCACAGCATCCTCACTATGCACTCCTCAGCCAAGAAAGTACTTGATTTGATTTTTTTTGTAATGGTGTAACAATGACAGTTGCTTTGTACAAAACAAGCTCTAACAAACAGCAATGAAGATTTTTCTTTGCTCAAAGGGTGAAGGGATATTTAACATGAGGAGCATTTGTTCAACATGGTGGCTCACTGTCAATACAACATTGGGAACTTCCTTGCACATTGAGAACAGGATCCATATGCCTGGGTTCCCAAGGGAGAAGATGAATGTTTGTAATGCAGTAATGTTTTTTAAAGCAGTATTTACGTAGGTGCCTGTACTCTGTTAATATCTACATTCTCAAATCTAATCAGGAAGGGCTATATTCCTATGAGCTGGTCACTTTGTCTTGTTGTTTAGATGGATGTGCAGATGTGACCCGATATTGTTCCAGCAATCCGGTCCATAATGTCCTCAACACAATCAGAGACCAAGAGGATACTGGTAAAAACGAAACAAACAACTGAGAGACATGAAAATAAAACAAAACAGGTCAACCAGGAATTCCTTAAAATTCAATCTAAAAAAAACACTCCTTGCATTTGTGTAATATCTTGAAAACAGAGAGAAAAACAACCCAAGGCATTTCACTGGAGTGATAAAAGATAGAGCTGAAAATGTGTTGCTGGAAAAGTGCAGCAGGTCAGGCAGCATCCAAGGAACAGGAGAATCAACGTTTCGGGCATAAGCCCTTCTTCAGGATTCCTGAAGAAGGGCTTATGCCCGAAATGTCGATTCTCCTGTTCCTTGGATGCTGCCTGACCTGCTGCGCTTTTCCAGCAACACATTTTCAGCTCTGATCTCCAGCATCTGTAGTCCTCACTTCCTTCCCTGATGCCAAGATAGAAACAAGCAGATAATCAAATATTTGATCTAAAGGTAGATTTTAAGGAGCTTCTTTAAAGGCAGACCTGGAGGAGTGCGACTATCACAGAGGGAAGTGGGGCTGGGAGATTACAGAGATAGGAAAGGGCGAGCTGGAGGGGGGAAGCCTTGGATAGATTTGAAACCAGGGGAAAGGATTTAAAAAAAACACAAGTGTTGCCAAAGTTGGGCACGATCACACATATAAATACTAGGTGACTCAAAGTCCACAAGATAAACAGGCAGTTCTTGCACTTAAAAACACTTCACCTTTTCTATTGCTAAAGGAAGACATATTTTATCACAGCTTTTTGTCTTAGAATCACAGAGATGTACAGCATGGAAACAGACCCTTCGGTCCAACTCGTCCATGCCGACCAGATATCCCAACCCAATCTAATCCCACCTGCCAGCGCCTGGCCCATTTCCCTCCAAACCAGATCAAAATAATTCACAAGAATACCAAACCAAGGGGGAAAAAACCCCAACATTTGTACTGCACGAGCATGGCTGTTGAAATGTGGGCAAGTGGACTCTGATTGGTAGAGGCTGTGGCATTCAGAATGCACCAATCGCTGACAATTGGGTTTGATGTAGTGTTCTCACATGTACCGAGATACAGTGAAACATTTTGTTTTGTCTGCCATACAGGCAGATCGCGTGATACAAAGTTCATCAGGGTAGCAGAACAAAGTGCAGATACAGGGTTACAGCTGCAGGGGTATGCAGCGACAGCAGACGGTTAAAAGTCTGATAAAAGCATGGAAGAAGCTGGTCATGAATCTGTTTGTATTCGAACATTTATATCTCCTGCCTGATGGAAGAGGGTGGAAGAGAGTATATAACCAGGATGGTAGGAAGGGGTCTTTGATTCTGTTGGTTGCTTTTCTGAGGCAACTGGAAGTATAGAATATATCGGAGTCAATGGATGGCAGACTGATTTGCGTGATGGACTGGGCTTTGTTCCGATCTCTCTGTGATTTCTTGTGGATTTGTGAGAACAATGGCCATCCAGATAGAATGCTTTCTATGATGTTTCTAAAAAAATTGGTAAGAGTTTTTATGGACATGTCGAATTTCCTTAGCCTCCTGAGGAAATGGGGATGTTGTTGTGCTTTCTTGACCATTGTGTCGATGTGGGTGGACCTGGATAGATTGTCGGTGATCATCAGGAACCTGACACTCTTGGCCATCCCTTTGTTCCAAATTTAAATCAAGCAATTTGACTCAGATTGCATGGAACATTTCCCTGAGGAATGAACCTTAGGGCTGAGGTGAATGGCTGTCACCAATTTTATTGAGGTGAAACAAATGCAATGCATGTGCACACTCTTTCTGTTTGCAAAGAGAGCTGTTTCATTATCTGTAGCTTCCAGTACATGCAGTCACACTACAGCAAGCATGGAGAAAGTGAGGACTGCAGATATTGGAGATCAGAGTCAAAAGGTGTGGTGCTGGAAAAGCACAGTCGGTCAGGCAGCAACCGAGGAGCAAGGGTGTCGACATTCGCAAAGTGCTTATGCTCGAAACGTCGACTCTCCTGCTTTTTGGACGCTGCCTGACCAGCTGTGCTTTTCCAGCACTACACAGCAAACATGACTGACAATCAATCTTAAGTTGGTTGTCAGCATAATTCCTAAAACACAGGATTATCCAGCAACTGTTGTCCAATTATAGACTCATATGTAACAATAGTGCCTCACTTGCTGGGAACAACCAATGGGATGTGCTGCTTAATACAATCTACCGCCTTTGAGAATGCATACTTGGCATCACACTAGCACTGAAATTCAGATACCACATCACCTATTTGTGTGATAGGCAACATTGTGGCAGAGGTAAATATGACTTGTGTTGCTACTGCATTGTAGCAACGTCAAGCAGCCCTAAGGAGGTCACTGTACTTCCAGAAAAGTGCCCTGTCTACCTCAGATTACCCTGGAAGGTATCCTATCCATTCAGAGTGGGCGACCTTTTGTAGCTATTCAATCACAGGTAACATCACAGCCAGGTCTGAGAGACCTCGCCTCACCCCCATTCTCACTTTGCAATACGATTTGCATCCTGTCAAAGCAAGAAATCTAAAGCAAGTCCAATCCAGACCTGATCTTCTGGGATCAGGCTTAGAGGTCCTGACTGGAGACTTGCCTGAGATTAGTGAGACTCAGCCCTACCCACTACCCCATCTGGGACCTTCTCTGTTCAATAGCACTGTGTTGCATCATCTATTACTACAGAAACCACGGTTACAACAGTTTATTTCCTTCAATCAAATGTGAAGAAAGTGTTTATATAAAATTCCTGAAGGAGCAATTATTTTACAGTAAAATCTAACACTTACATTAACATTATAAACTTAAATGTCAATTGCTTAAGTAAAAGCTGTCAGCGTAAGTTATAAAAACCACAATATTGCCTGGTTAATTCCCAGAAAGTGGTCATATTAAGAAATGATGAATGCTCACAATTGCTTGCAAAGAAGTTGCTGCAATCATCTTGAAATTTGAGACAGTTGAATAAATTATTGTTGGTTAAATAAAGGATTTAAATTGTTCTCTTTAAATAAAACGTAACATTTTAACTAATGGTATACCCAACTAATCCAGCTTTTTCTGTCACTTCTTCATTTCTCCATTCTGAGCTCTGTGTGGTATGGACTTGTTTGAAATTCCTTGCGCCATTTGTTCTGAATATTCAAGTCACTATATAAATGCAGCTTCTGGTTGGGATGAAGTGGTGCTGTTCCACAGCCTCAGGGACTCACTGTAGAGGGTGACTTGTGTTTGGACAGCTGCAGCAGTGATCCTTTGTCTATATTAATTTTGTTTCCCCTTGTGGGAGAGTCTAGGATCAGATGGCATAATGTCAGAGTAAGGGGTCAAACATTGGACTCTTAATTCTCGATACATATTGAATTCAAATTCCACCCCCTACCATAGCGGGATACACACCCTAGTCCCCAGCACCTTACCTGGGTGTCTTGGCACGGTGGCTCAGTGGTTAGTGTTACTACCTCACAGCACTAGGGTCACAGGTTCAATCCCCAGCCTTGGGTGACTGTCTGTGTGGAAGTTGCACATTCTCCCTGTGTCTGTATGGGTTTCCTCCCACAGTCCACACGTATGCAGGCCAGATGAATTGGCTATAGTGCTAGGTGCATTAGCCAGAGGGAAATGGGTCCCATTTTGTTTCCCTGAAGGTCTAATCTGATGATAATACCATGAGGCCATCACCTCCAAATGTTTGAGAGAAAGTGTAGAAGCGATTTGGAAGAATGGAACTAGGAAGGAGAAACATCAGTGATGAGGAGGGATTGAAGGAGTTGAGACTGTTCTCTCGGAGAGGGGAAGGCTGAGAGGAGATTTAAAAGAGGGTTTTAAAATTATGAGCGGTCTGGCCAGAGTAGATAAGGAGAGGCTGTGTTTACTCATAAAAGAAAGAAAAGAGAGGGCATAGATTTAATTGATTTGCAAAGTAAGCAATTGCGATGTGAGAAAAAAAGTTTTGACACAGCAAGCAGGTTAAGAGGGCAATGTTTGGAAATGTTATGAATGTGGGTTCACCTGAGGTAATTAAGGTGGCACCGGATAATTATTGGATAGAAACAATGTACAAGATATAGGGAAAAGGCAGGAGAGTGGTTCAACCATTGCAGACATGATGGGCTGAATGGGCACCTTCCACCCAGAACAATCCTGTGAATCAGAGGACACTAGGCGAAGCTAAACTGTTAAAGAGCTGGAGAGGAAATTTGGAATATTTGTAAACACAAAGAGTTGCTGTAATCTGGAATATGCTGCCTGAAAAGCTGATTCAATAGGAATTTTCAAAAATGGATTCAGGGGAATACCTGAAAAGGAGAAATCTACAGGGAAAGGCCATGGGGAGTGGGACTGGTTTGATGGTACTGTTAGCACACCCATGATGGGCTGAATGGCCTTCTTCTCCACTGCTATAGAATTTGCTAATGCAAAGAAATAGATCAAATCCATTCCGAGACCAATGCACAGATCCTGATCCGATATCTCAGGGTAATGCTGAGAAGATGGTGATGGTTTGTAATGCCTGAATCCCACCCCATCCAATGCAAGAACTGATTATCCAGGCCATTACTGTCTCTGGAATCTTGCTGTACATTGAATAACTGCCTGTATCATAGCAACCAGAACAATTCATTTGATGGTGTTGTTACATTACTGACATGCTGCTACAGATGTTTTAAAAATCAGAGCAAGGGCTGAATCACAAATGTAACCGACGTCAAGCTCTCGTGTGTAAAATGTTAAATCTGTGACAAGCGCATATTTGACAGCAGCTGGTGTGTTGGACAGATTCTGATAGAGCTTGCTGTTAGTAATTCAGGTTGGCAACTTAAGTGGCAATTTTCTGGCATTCCTTAAGCCTTATTAAGTGAAAGAGTTCTTTCAGGCTTTAGAGGAAATTGCTGTAATGTATATGTCAAATCTCCCATGTGACGTTTACTATATAAAAGGGGTTTGTTTGCCTGGATACAGCTCTGACTAATAGTTCTGGGTGTAGTCCACCTAAATCAGTCAGTGATACACACACAGACCCTCTTGTAGTTGAAGGCTCACTAACCAATTGTGCTCAGATTTCAGGGCAAAAGGGTCTTTCTATCCCTAAAGAACGTTAATGTTTCAATATGGAAGATGTAGTGGGACATTAATTTGTACAAGGCACAGAGATGCCAGGTTCAATTGGCACACAGGATCTGGGTTTGATGGCAAGGCTGGCATTTCCTATCAGTCCCAAATCGTCCTGGAGAATGGCTTGCCATTTCAGAGAGCGGTTAGGAGTCAAAATTATCGGTGTGGGTCTGCAGATCCGCAAGTTGAATTCATTGTGCTCAAGGGCAGCAAACCGGAATGACACAGACTGTTCTTCAACTGGGTGCCATTTGTTCTGTATATCGTGCATGGTGCAAGAAGTGACATTACCAGCAACACTCCATTTCAGCAGATTGTCACTCGAGTTCTTTCGGAATTGCCTGGCTGCCGAGATTGTGTACACGCTCCAAGCCTGTGCAACATCCTGTTGGATGGGAACGAGTGCAGAATTGGCCAGCCTCACAGATCTCCACCAATGTACTCTGAAAGAAATGCCTCATCTGCTCATGTCTCTGACACACTGCAGAAAGAAATGACGGAATCACACAGCATTCAACAGATGTAGAAACAGGCCATTCAGCCCAACTGGTCCACGGCCATGTTAATACTGTACATGAGCCTCCGCCCACCTGCTTCACATTAGCCTGTCACCACGTTCTCTGAATGCTTTCCCTCTTTTCTCCAGCTTCTCATTAAAGACATCTCTCTGTTCAGCCCAACAACCGCAAATTCCACGTCTCTGAACATCTGATCTTTCATGGTGGTGGTTGGCATCATTTGTAATTGATCCCTATTGTAATAGAATATGCCAGAGCCATTTCTGAGGGCAGTTAGGAGTTAACCACACTGCTGTGGGTCTGGAGTCACATGTAGGCCAGACCAAGGCAGCTTTCCTTCCTTAGAGGACAGTACGGAACCAGATGGGCTTTTATGGCAATCTCCATCACTGAGACCAGCTTTCAGTTCCAGATTTTTCATTAACTGAGTTCAAATTTCATCATCTGCCATGATGAGATTTGAACCCATGACCCATGAGTAATAGTTTGGGCCTTTGGAATACTGGTAACCTGGTTGGGTCCAGTGATATAGTTATGATCCTTAGTTTTAGTCATGCAAAATATCTTCTCCATGTCTACACTGTAAAACACCTTCTGAATTTGAGGAGAAAGAAGCTAGACTGTTCAAATTAGCACTGACTTGTTCACGTTCCAAAGATGATTAATTGCAGAATTGAATTCTTGATTATTTTGAAAGCTGGTAACACAATGTGACCTGCAGAGTGCGGTTACTCCTGACAGTAACATCGATGGCATGCTGATACCTTGTTAAAACAAAGTGACAGGAATTTCACCCACACAAAGTGCAAGGATGTATTTTTATATGGTTATTTTCACACACACACTATGTATTGAAAGACCTGTGTGTGACACATCACAGCACTGAGGGTGGATATTCTGTTCATTGCGCCTGTGCTCACTCTCTGTTCAACTCAATTTCTCTGCTCTTTCCGCTATTGTCCTGAAAGCCTATTGCCTTCAAAGATTCATCCAGTTCAGAGAATTCCCACAGTCCAGATGGAGGCTATTTGGCCCATCAAATCTGCACCAACCTTGCAAACAACATTCCACCCAGACCCATCCAATCCCTGTAACCCTGCGTTTCCCGTGGCTAACCCACCCAGCCTGCATATCCCTGGACACTTTGGGACAACTTCCCACGGCCAATGCACCTAACCTGCACATCTTTGGACTGTGGGAGGAACCCAGAGCACTTGAAAGAAACCCACACAGACACGTGGAGAATGTGCAAACTCCACACAGACAGTCACTGAAGGATGGAATCGAGCCTGGGTTCCTGGCACTGTGAGGCAGTAGTGCTAACCACTGAGCCACTGTGCCACCTCCAGTTCCCTTCTGAAGTTTCCCAAGGAATCTGCTGTTACTACCCTTTGAGGGAGAACATTCCAGATCACAACAACTCTCTGGGCCGAAAGCCATGGTCTCCTGCCAGAGGATATGTAGACCTAGTCAGTTCCTCAGTTGGCTTTCCCACTTTCCTTGGCCCACACCCCACCCCATGCCCCCCATAACCTGTCCATAGTTTACTTGGGGTGAGTAAGGCCGAAGGCAGCCTCCATTGTAGCCAATCATTAGCCTCTCAAAAACCACTTCCTACCCAGCCGCCATTTTGTATTCAAAGGGAAGGGGGAAGCTTATTGGGCCACCATATTTGACCTTGGATGAGAATACAGGGGTCTGCGTTCCTCAAGGGGTATGCTTTCCACATTGGGCATTGCCCACCAAGGCCAGGCCTTTGAAGTTGTGTCCATCTCGTCTACATCTCTAGGCCTCTCCTTTGAGACCCCATCACCTTCCCCGATCTCCTTTGCTGAACCACTCTATCTACTAAACCGGGGGTCAGTTGGTCTTCCGCAAGCTGGCTATTTGTATTTCATACTTCAATACAAACTCTAGTCTGACCTCTGTTCATAACCAATTTCATGTGAGAAAAATCTAGCCCTTTTTATTTTAATAATCCACCACCAAATCACACATATCACTCCTTTTAAAAAAAATATTACAAGTACTGCCCACTAAGGCCAGAGCTACAGTAACAAAACCCAAACAAGAAGGAAATAAATGAAGATTAACGTCAGAGGGGGAGATAATACATTCCATCCCCTGCAGCACCCACTTCAGGAAGACCAGTTTTTATTTTCAAATCCAAAAGCATTGTCACATATAACCAGATGGCTTTATTCCCATCACCAGACTACTCCCATGATAGTTTCCATCTATTATAGAATAATAATTTGCCCCTACCACACAGAAGCTGGGCATCCAGCCCACACCAACCTCTGAAGAGCATCCCTACCCTGCATTCCCCATGGCTAATCCACCTAGACACTACGGGCAATTTACCCTGGTCAATCCACCTAACCTGCACATTTTTGAACTGAGGAAGGAAATCCATGTAAGCACAGAGAGAATACACCAACTCCACACTGACAGAGGCTGGAATCGAACCTGGGCTCCTGGCACAGGGAGGCAGCAGTGCTAACAACTGAGCCACTCCATTTCCCAATTAATCACATTGAGGGCAATGCAGACAACCAAAGGTGAGGAGCAGTATGGAGGGAAATCCAGGCTATTTTTTAAAAAATTCACCTGATTTGAGAGGTGATTACATAGCAATGGATCCAGTGGGATTTGAACCTAGGATTCCTAGCTCAGAGATAGAGTCACTACCACTACACCACAAGAGCCCTTCAAGCCAGTGCTTAGACATTTTCTAATGCTGTTACAGAGTCAAAGAATCATAGAGATGTCTCTAGAGAGTCATGGACCCTTCAGTCCAACCTGTCCATGCCGACCAGATATCCCAACCCAATCTAGTCCCACCTGCCAGCAGCCGGCCCATATCCCTCCAAACCCTTCCTATTCATATACACATCCAGATGCCTTTTAAATGTTGCAATTGTACCAGCCTCCACCACTTCCTCTGGCAGCTCATTCCATACACGTACCACCCTCTGTGTGAAAAAGTTGCCCCTTGGGTCTCTTTTATATCTTTCTCCTTTCTTTCTAAACCTATGCCCTCTAGCTCTGGACTCCCCCCCCATCCCAGGGAAAATACTTTATCTATTTATCCTATCCATGCCCCTCATGATTTTATAAACCTCTTTCAGGTCACCCCCCCCCCAGCCTCTGATGCTAATATCACTGTACCTTCACTGTCACTGGGTCAAAAGCCTGGAATTCCCTCTCTAAGGGCATTGTGGGTCATCTCACAACAGGTGAACTGGAGTGGCTTAAGAAGGCAGCTCACTCCCACTTTCTCAAGGGCAAGTAGGGACAGGCAATAAATACTGGTCCGGGTAGAGAGGTCCACATCCCATGAGTGAATTTTTAAAAATTTCCAACATCTTCAGTCTATTGGTGTTTTTTTGCAATGATGTCCCAGAACGATTTCCAATCAATGCCAGACTATCAATAATGTGTCCTCACAGTTGCAATGTCAAGAAACAGAACAGCCAATGAGCACACAGCAAGCTCCCACAGAGAATGAGCTGATAATGTTTTCGGCTGGTGTTGGTTGAGAATCATCAACAGAAAGGAGTCTTACTATTGAAGGGAGAGGAGAGAGTGAGTTTAAGGAGAGAATTCTGAAGGACTGGGTGGGACGTTCTGGAGGGCAGCCGGGAGAATGATGACAGATGCTCGGGAGCAAGTTCTCAACACACAGAGAGGTCATTTGCAGGAATGTTTAATGACCTTGGGCACAATTCTGTTGACACAGAGTGAGCCCAAAGTGCAGCCACTTACGAGAGAATGGAATTCTCCACATTATTGCAAATTCTACCAAACACTAAGAGCTCCCGATTGCTCAAAATTCATGCAATTCCCCAGTGGAATCTGTGGCATGTCGACTGCGCACACAGACCTAATCCCAACTCCTCGCAGTGTTTCATTTCGGCAGAGGGTTTATTACACAAATATTTACACTGGACAATCCAATGCACCAGTGCTATACAAATATCGAAATAATGTCGAGAAGCCCGTTATTAGGTTTACAGCCAGGACACAGGAGGGGCAAATCCTTCAGGCTACAGCAGCTGTATAAACCCAGTCTGTAGCTTAAGGTGACCTTCAATTCAAATCTTCAATTGAATTCAGGGTGGGCAGGGCACAGGGGAAAAACTGGAATATCTGACTTCCATGTGAGGTTGGTGCAGCTGTTCAAATGCGGAGGAGGGAAGATTACTCAGATCGAGGAGACATTATTCAGACCAAGAAAACTTCATCACTCCGAGATGGGAAGGCGGTGGGTGGGAACTGTTTATAAGTGGGATATTAATATTATCTAAGAACTTCACTCTCCGAATATCTTGTCACAATCAAATGAAACACATATGAGCTGTATGTTCAGTCACGGAAGGCATAAAAGGGAATTTCTTGAAAAGTTATGACAATGATATTTTATTTTCATTTTCCAGAGGGAAGGCAGAACGATTATTCCTACTTTAATATTACGTTGAGTCTCACTAGGAGTTTGAGGCAGAATGTTCAGCTGCCACTCCCCAGACTCTTGCAGGATCAGTGCTGAAGGAGTGCCGCACTGTTAGAGGGTCAGTGCTGAGGGAATGCCGCACTGTTAGAGGGTCAGTGCTGAGGGAGAGCCGCACTGTCGGAGGGTCAGTGCTGAAGGAGTGCCGCACTGTCAGAGGGTCAGTGCTGAGGGAGTGCCACACTATCAGAGGGTCAGTGCTGAGGGACAGCCGCACTGTCGGAGGGTCAGTGCTGAGGGAGTGCCGCACTGTCGGAGGGTCAGTGCTGAGGGAGTGCGGCATTGTCGGAGGGTCAGTGCTGAGGGAGTGTGGCACTGTCGGAGGGTCAGTGCTGAGGGCTTGCCGCACTGTCGGAGGGTCAGTGCTGAAGGAGTGCTGCACTGTCGGACTGTCAGTGCTGAGGGAGTGGGCACTGTCGGAGGGTCAGTTCGGAGGGAGTACTGCACTGTCAGGGGGTGAGTTCTGAGGGAGTGCCGCACTGTTGGAGGGTGAGTGCTGAGGGAGTGCGGCATTGTCGGAGGGTGAGTGCTGAAGGAGTGCTGCACTGTCGGAGGGTCAGTGCTGAAGGAGCGCCGCACTGTCAGAGGGTCAGTGCTGAGGGAGTGCCGCACTGTCGGAGGGTCAGTGCTGAGGGACAGCCGCACTGTCGGAGGGTCAGTGCTGAGGGAGCGCGGCATTGTCAGAGGGTCAGTGCTGAGGGAGGGCCGCACTGTCGGAGGGTCAGTGCTGAGGGAGTGCCGCACTGTTGGAGGGTCAGTGTTGAGGAGTCCCACATTGTCGGAGGGTCAGTGCTGAGGGAGTGCTGCACTGTCGGAGGGTCAGTGCTGAGGGAGTGCCGCACTGTTGGAGGGTCAGTGTTGAGGAGTCCCACATTGTCGGAGGGTCAGTGCTGAGGGGATGCTGCACTGTCGGAGGGTCAGTGCTGAAGGAGCGCCGCACTGTCAGAGGGTCAGTGCTGAGGGAGTGCCGCACTGTCGGAGGGTCAGTGCTGAGGGACAGCCGCACTGTCGGAGGGTCAGTGCTGAGGGAGCGCGGCATTGTCAGAGGGTCAGTGCTGAGGGAGGGCCGCACTGTCGGAGGGTCAGTGCTGAGGGAGTGCCGCACTGTTGGAGGGTCAGTGTTGAGGAGTCCCACATTGTCGGAGGGTCAGTGCTGAGGGAGTGCTGCACTGTCAGAGGGTCAGTGCTGAGGGAGTGTGGCACTGTCGGAGGGTCAGTGCTGAGGGCTTGCCGCACTGTCGGACGGTCAGTGCTGAGGGAGTGGGCACTGTCGGAGGGTCAGTTCTGAGGGAGTGCTGCACTGTCAGGGGGTGAGTTCTGAGGGAGTGCCGCACTGTTGGAGGGTGAGTGCTGAGGGAGTGCGGCATTGTCGGAGGGTCAGTGCTGAGGGAGTGCCGCACTGTCGGAGGGTCAGTGCTGAAGGAGTGCCGCACTGTCAGAGAGTCAGTGCTGAGGGAGTGCCGCACTGTCGGAGGATCAGTGCTGAGGGACAGCCGCACTGTCAGAGGGTCAGTGCTGAGGGAGTGCGGCATTGTCGGAGGGTCAGTGCTGAGGGAGTGCGGCATTGTCGGAGGGTCAGTGCTGAGGGAGTGCCGCACTGTCGGAGGGTCAGTGCTGAGGGAGTGCCGCACTGTCGGAGGGTCAGTGCTGAGGGAGTGCCGCACTGTCGGAGGGTCAGTGTTGAGGAGTCCCACATTGTCGGAGGGGCAGTGCGGAGGGAGTGCCACACTGTTGGAGGGTGAGTGCTGAGGGAGTGCGGCACTGTCGGAGGGTGAGTGCTGAGGGAGTGCCGCACTGTCGGAGGGTGAGTGCTGAGGGAGTGCCGCACTGTCGGACGGTCAGTGCTGAGGGGGTGACGCACTGTCGGAGGTTCAGGACTGTCAGCAGTGCCTTTAAATCAAGGCTCTGTCTGCTCTCTCAGCTCGATGTAAAGATTCCAATGCACTACTCTGAAGAAGGGCAAGGGCATTTACTCCAGAGTCCTGATTAATGTTCGCCCCTCAATGAATCTCATTACAAATAGATTATGGGATTGCTCCCCTGTGGGATCTTGCTGTGCAGAAATGTCCGATTTACATTATATTGCAGTGGTGAAGGTATATGCGACTCAATACCCGGGCAGTTGGAGATGGCCAATCAGTATTGGCCTAGCCAGGGACACTCACATTCTGTAAACATTAGAAAAAGGGACCACATTTCAAAAGCATCTCATTGGCTGTTCTCTGTAGTGTGCACAGCTATGACTCAGAAATCTGAAACAGATGGATTTTCCCACAGAACTATTAGTGAACAAAGAGGAAAATGTTTGCCCACAGCACTGCCACAAAATGGCGCCTCAGTAAAACCTTGTGGCCCCCTGGGCCAATCACATTTGATTCCCATGTTGTGTCAAACATGGGGAATCACCTTGTAATTAAAATGGTGCCTTTGACAGAGTGAAAACGTTCATGAGAGTGTCAGCAAGCACCAGGACAAACAGGAGTGGAACCCAACATGAGTCAGTATGTGGGCAGGCAGAGTTGTGAATGAATCTGAGGTCACAGAGAGGGGAGACTCTCAGCCAGCCTGGCCGGTCAATGGAACTGTCGATGCAACAAAAGCATGGTGTGTGTCAGGATGGGAATGCAAACCCCTTGGTGAGACCATTGCACATGACGCCATGTATGAGGTCATTCACTCTAAATCCAGCGCATGTAGATGTCTATTGCGTCCCCTCTTACATTAATCCCCTGTCCTACTCCCAGCGATTCTAAACAGTCCCTCCTTTACTGAGCAATATTGAAATACCATAGAATTATAGAATGATATAGCATAACACAAGGCCATTCAGCCCATCGACCTCAAGTGCAGAGCTACACAAATAAAGCTAATCCTACATGGTATACTGTTTTCCCTTTTGGAGGAAAAATGTCTGCTTTAAAATACACCTTTGAAAAATGTCCCTATTTTTGATTTCCAATCAGTTTTGTTTTGTCATGCCATTATACTTACTTTGGTAATAACATGTAAGCTGGTGTTGGGTAATAAGCTGGTGATTACTTTCACAGGGAAATCTGCTCGAATGTGTTTCCTCTTCTCCATCTCATAGTCCCACCACATGCACTGGGTGGAGGGGGGCAGAGACCCGTCAATGAGGGGGCTGGGGGGAGGTCACTCGCCTTCAGCTGGTGCCAACACACCAGGCACTGCCAATGCTCCTACCTTCGAGTCTGCTAGCTTCTTGTACCAGCAATAGTTCCAGCGGGCCAACACACCAAGTCAGCCAATGTCTCTGCTGAAATGCCTCGATTCCTTTCCAACTGCACAGTCTAGTTCAGAGAGTGAAGCCGGGCAACTAAACCACAGTTACTGGATTCTGGAATTGCTGCTTTTGGGACTTAACGACAGACTTTGAATTTCACTTCCCAATCTCCTCCGCTGCCGTCTCTCACCACTCCACTAAATCCCACTCTGAGGAAGTTTGTTTCATCGTCGAAGACATAACAGAACCAGGCTCGACTCTTTAACGTAAAAACCTGACTGGAGCCCAGAGTGAATGATTCTCTCTCTCTCTTCCCCACCCTCTGCTGTATTGGAGAGAATATTCACAGAGCCGCAAACAGGAACAGGACACAGTGGGTGGACAAAGAGTTGGAGAGAAATTTGACAAAGCTGGAAAGGCAAACGCTTAACTCCTTTCAGTCCATTCTGGAACAGAATATTCTCCTGTGAACTGAACAAAAGCAAGTATTGTATTTTATCAACTACAACACTTCCTCCCACACAATAACCTCCCCCCATATCTCACCCCTACCTGAAAACATTTCGATTCTTTGTGCAGTTTGCCCTCAGAGTTGATGGGAGTGGTGATGGAGCTGGAGGACAATGTGCACAGAAGTAAAGTTGCTATAGTCCCAGAGGACCACTCCCTCATTAGACAGAGGTGGTTTAACCTGAGGGTCAGAATGCCTCAGGTAAGGGGGAAGGTTGAGATGGAGGGTCCTTCAGGATAATCTCAGCTGCTGTGAGAATTGAACCCGCGCTGTTGGTGTCATTCTCTATAACAAACCAGCCAATGCAGGCTGACTGACCTCCGCTGGCTACTGTAAAGTCTGATGAAACACTCAGAGTTTTGTTGTGATTCATTCATTCATGAGATGATGGACCTTGCTGGCTAAGCCAAAACGTATTGCCCAACCCTAAGTGACCAGAGAGCAGGTCCAAACAAACCACATTGCTGTGGGTTTGGATTCACGGGTGGGTTACACCAGGCAGATCTCCTTCTCTGAAAGGCATTAGTAGAGTAGAATGAATTCGATCATCTCAGCCTGCCTCCCACTTCCTGTCACATGCTTGACTCAGATCCTCCAGCCTTATGACTCTCTAAGACCTCTGCATTCCTGCAATTCCAACTCCGCGACCTGATTTTAATCACTCCATAATTGCTGACCAAGCCTTTGCTGTTCGCGTTCACAAACTTCTACAGCTCTCTGTGCTCCTTTTAGATTCACCTAGAGCCTACACACTTGCCTTTATACCTGATGGTATGGCTGTGAGTCAGGTTTTGTTAGATTGGGACCTAATAAGGCATCTTTGAGCTGTTTTAGTGTGTTAAGGCACTATATGAATGAAAATGACACAGCTAAGCATCAGGCTCTCAAAAATCAATCTGAGGCATATCCAGCTCATCCTGACCATCTGTACAGCTTAATAAAAGGTTTAGAGCAAAGAGTTTAGCAGTGTGCCCACAGTAAATGTCACCAGGCTGTTTTAAGAAGATCTATGGGAGATGGTACAATAAGTGAGCCCTTGAAACAGCAGCAGGCCTGCAATTAGCACTCACAAAACTTTGTGCTGCAGGGAGAAAGTTTCCATCACGAACTTCCAGGAGATGACTGAAAACATTCCTGGCCTTTTGTCATTTGTCTTGTCCAATTCTATTCACATGGGAAATTCAGCCAGTTACACGCCTGCATTTCTGAGCGAGTTTTTTTTAAGTTTAATTTTGATCATCTTTGTCCTCACTCCATTCTGAGGTCAAGGAACTTTGGCAATTTGCTCTCACAGCAGATGGTGCAGTTTGAAATCAATTAAAATCCTTGAAATCGTTGTTTCATAGATAGATGAACAGGTCCTTCAGCCCAACAAGTCCACGGCAACCCTTCGAAGTAAACCCCACCCAGACCAATTTCCCAATCCTATTTCTCTACATTTATCGTTGGCTAATGCACCTAGCCTACACATCCATGAACACTGTGGGCAATTCACCTAACCTGACCTGCACATCTTTGGATTGTGGGAAGAAATCAGAGCACCCCCACACAGACACAGGGAGAACGTGCAAACTCCACACAGACAGTCGGCTGAGACTGGAATCGAACCTAAGTCCCTAGCGCTGTGAGGCAGCAGTGCTAACCACTGAGCCACCGTGCCACTCCTTGATTGTCAGAAAAGCCCACCTGAGTCACTGATGCCTTTTAGGGTAGGAACTCTGCATGGTCTGGTGTACACGTGACTCCAAACCCACAGCAATGTGGTTGGCTTTTAACTGCTCTTCAGGCAACTGGGGATGGGCAATAAATGCTGGCCTGGTCAGCAACATCCACATGTTGTGTGTGAATGAATTGCCTGAAACAGTGGTGCTCAGCATCAGGTAATTTACTGCTACCTAGAAGGGACTATAGGCATCTCTCCCTGATAGATGGAGAGAGGTATAGAGAGAGAGAGAGAGAGAGAAGTGGAGAGATAGAGATGGAAAGATAGAGATAGATAGAGATAGAGGGAAAAATAGAGACAGAGATAGAGAGAGAGAGAGAGAGAGAGAGAGAAAGGGGTTTTATGGTTGGAGGGCCAAAGAGCAGACCTCCCAAGAACGAACACAGATGGTGTAGGGGTTCGACCCACACCACTGGTCCCATCCTACACTAGCTATTGAGCCAACTGAGCAAACAGACCCCACAGTTCACAACATCTTGCATTTATATAGAGTCTCTGATACAGAAAAGCATCTCAAGCACTTCACAGTAGTGTTGATTGAGGAAACTTGGATAACAAGCCACATGAGAATCATAGAGTCTTACAGAACGGAAATAAACTTTTCAATTCAACCAGTCCATGCCAACCACGTTCCCAAACTAAACTAGTCCCACTTGCCTGTACTTGGCCCACATTCGTCCAAACATTTGCTACTCATGCACTGATCTAAGTGTCTTTTCAGCATTGGAACTGTAATCACACCCACCTCTTAGAAGCTCCGTCAAAGAGCTGAGTTTTAAGCAGTTGCCCTAAGGAAGAAGAGAGATATAGAGAGGCCAGAGTTCAGGGTTCAGGGTTCAGGGAGTTGAAGACGTGGTCATTAGTTACAGAATGATTAAAAACTGGATGTTCAAGAGACTTGAATCAGAGGAACGCTGATAAAATTGTCAAAGGTACAGGAAAAGTTAACCTAGATCATGGCAAGAAATGGAAGTGAACAGCAAGTATCTAGCTAGAGGTAACCCATATTAGGACAGACATCAGAACACTCTTCACACAATGTGTACAACCAATTCTAAATAAACCCCCAGAGACAAAATATAAGAGACAACTAGCTACAATGGCAGTGGTTATCAGGATTGATAGCGCTAACTGGGTGAGTTATGATAGCTTACTTATTTAAAAACTCTTTCTTCGGATGGGGGTTTTCACCAGCAAGGCCAATATCTGTTGCCCTAATTTTTAGGCCATTTCAAGGGTGGTTAACAGTCAATCACATCGCTGTGGGTCTGGAGTCACATGTAGGCCAGCCGAGGTAAGGACGGCAGATTTCCTTTCCAAAAGGCATTAGTGAACCAGATAGGTTTTGGCAACAATCAATGATAGTTACTATGGTAACCAAGACTGAGCCTATCTTTACATTCCAGATTTCTCGTTTAGAATTGAAATCTCACTAACAGATACGATGGGATTTGAATCCATATCCCCAAAGTATTGGCCTGTCCCACTGGCTCACTAATCTAGTAATATCGCCATCTCCCCATCCTGTTACTCCCTGTCTCCTTGCAATAAATCCTGTGTAGACTTCAAACTGAAAATCCTAGTGTTATCCTCAGCAGAGATAAACTGTGGTTTGTTACTGAACCTGGTTGCAAAGAGTATCTTCCAAAAACAAACCTCCTCATCTTCCATTCAGAGATTTAGAAAGAAGTGAGTTATACTCAGCAATATACATTACCAAAGTGAGTGTACAAAGGGGGACATTCAAAGCTGAAGTCAGTTCCGAAGAGTTCAGAAAAGATTTACAAGGATGTTGCCAGGGTTGGAGGATTTGAGCTATAGGGAGAGGCTGAACAGGCTGGGGCTGTTTTCCCTGGACCGTCGGAGGCTAAGGGGTGACCTTACAGAGGTTTACAAAATTGAGGGGCATGGATTGGGTAAACAGGCAAAGTCTTTTCCTTGGGGTGGGGGAGTCCAGAACTAGAGGGCATAGGTTTAGAGTGAGAGGAGGAAGATATAAAAGAGACATAAGGGGGTACGTATATGGAATGAGCTGCCAGAGGAAGTAATGGAGGCTGGTACAATTGCAACATTTAAGAGGCATTTGGATGGGTATATGAATAGGAAGGGTTTGGAGGGATATGGCCCAGGTGCTGGGAGATGGGACTAGATTGGGTTGGGCTATCCGGTCGACATGGATGGGTTGGACTGAAGAGTCTGTTTCCATGCTGTACATCTCTATGACTCTATAAAGGTGACTGGACTCGAAACATTAACACTTCTTCCTCTCTGCCAGACCTGCTGAGTTTCTCCAGCAATCTCTGATTATACTTTTAGCAAAAGAATTGGAGAAACACAGAGCAGTCTTGTACAGTTTATAGTTGAACTAGTGTTAGATACCCCAAAGATTCTTGGCTTCATTCACAATCCAAGCAGATACAATTGTAGCATTTAAAAGACACTTGGACACAAATAGGAAAGGTTTAGAGGAATATGGGCCAAACGCAGGCTTAGTTTGGGAAACTTGGTTGGCATGGAGGAGTTGGACCGAAGGGTGTGTTTTTATGCTGTCTGACTCTATGATCCACAAGAATAGTGAAATGTTGCACCTCAAGGCAATATCTTTTTCTATGTTCTGCTGGGTACCATCAAGTCAATTCAACGTCAAAATGATGTGGAGGAGCTGATATTGGACTGGAGTAGACAAATTTACAAATCGTGGTAAAAACAATGACTGCAGATGCTGGAAATCAGATTCTGGATTAGTGGTGCTGGAAGAGCACAGCAGTTCAGGCAGCATCTGAGGAGCACGGAAATCGATGTTTCGGGCAAGGGCTTTTGCCTGCAAATTTACAAATCGCACAACACCAGGTTCCAGCCCAACAGGTTTATGTGGAAGCACGAGCTTTCAGAGTGGTCCTGCTTCAGGTAAGGAGCGGCGCTCCGAAAGTTCGTGCTTCCAAATAAACCTATTGGGCTGTAGCCTGGCGTTGTGTGATATTTTAAAGTTAACAACATCAAAATGCAATGGTAAGGAAGAGAGGGAGTTAGTAATTTGTAAAATGATTTAAGATTTTACTCATCTACGTACCAAAGAATGTTATGGATTTAGTGAGCGATAGGCCTTTATCCAGTCTTGAGGCTGTACCCATGACCAGAGTATCCAATGAAATAATTTCTCGAACTGAATCATCGCAATGAAAGCTATCCAATGTCCCCTTGCTACTGAGCTCCTGTCCCATAGAATTGTTATGGTATAGAAGGAAGATGTTTGGTCCATTGAGTCTGCTCTGTCTCTCTGAGCATGACATTTCAACTGCTTAGCATTAATTCTGACCCCATTTCCATTTGATTGTTTAATAGTGTGGCCATTTTTAATGTTTGACTGCTGGTCCTAAACAAAACTTCATAAATACTAAATAAAAATCTTCAAATACTACCAATCTCCAAATTAAAAATATATTTGGGCCTGATTTTAACTCATTCAAAAATTCAAAATTGGAAGACCCAATTGCACAGAGTTACAGTCAGGTCTTTGGAAGCTGGTGGAGGCCATTCAGCCTCTCATAGTCAACCTATTCCTCAACTCTTCTTATCAACCTTTGCTTCATGTCCTTCCGTACTGTTAAAAATCCATGAACCAGATCATGCAATCAGGGATTGACCCTGTACAGATCAATCCAGCACCAGCTCCCACTCAACTCCTCTTTTGCTGTACTCTTACAATTTTCTTTCTCCTTCAAGTTAGACCTGGCCCCTGTTGCCTGTGGAGGCAGTAACGTTCTCTTAAGGGCGTGTACTTGTAGGAAATAAACTTGGAGTTGCTGTCACGATAGGTGGAGGTAAAGGGATTGATTGGATTGCTCCATGGAGAATCAGTTCGATGGATGAATGGCCTCCAATTGTGCTGTCAATGTCTCCATGACAATTCACTTTAACTCCTCTTTGGGGTGTGTTTGTGGCTCAGTGCGGCAGATTTTCACACGGACTCAATAGCATATCTTAGAGAGATCATTTCCTTCCCACGGTCTATCTGACCCCAGGGTGACCCCAGCTGGAGGGGCTGAATGGCCTCCTACCATTCCCAAGTTTTTATAAATGTTCCCAATAACTTCTCTTTCCAAACAAACTGTAATAATGTTATACAAGTAGTTAAAATGACACAACCATCTCCTTCTGGAAAGTAGCCACTCAAACACAAAGAATCAATGGAAAGCAGCCACGACAGAGAATTCCGCTGTTGGGAAGAGCCAAGTGTAACTCCGCAGCTGGCCTGAACGCCTTCTGAAGTATTCAGAAATATTTCCACCCCCGCTTTTCTCCCTCAGCTTTTTCTGGAGGCTGACTCTGAGGAATATGGAGCCTTTCCCCCCCACGCTCCCCGCCCCAGTTCCTGTGCCCAGATTCCAGCGTGACTGAGAACAGATGAGGTGTCTCAGTTTCTCCGGAGAGCCACCACATTTTGCCCTCGCCCTGGCTCACTGGGCCTGGCATGGTCAACGACTCCACCTGCGTAAAGCTGAGGTTATTACCCTGGTCCCCTGGGCACGGTCAGGGTAATCTGGCGACTGAACCTGGCTCTCTGTACAAAAGGGTTTTGTTAAACCTGTCGTGAGATTCAGAACCAATTTCTTCTGGGTGCCCTTTGGCTGCTGCGGGGAGTGGGGGTGTGGGGAGGGGTGTGGCTGGTGCCAAAATGATAGCCATGGAATCCCTACAGCGTGAAAGCAGGCCATCAGGCCCATACAGACTCTAGGAAGTGGATCCCACCCAGACCCACCCCTTACCCCATCCCTGTGGTCCTGCATTTCCCATGGCTAATCCACCCAACCTGCACACGTTTGGACTGATATGAAGGAAACTGGAGCACCCAGAGGAAACCCACACAGACACGGGGAGAACGTGGCTGGAATCAAACCCAGGTCCCCAGCACTGTGAGGCAGCAGTGCTAACCACTGAGCCACCGTGTTGCCCCAAAACTAAGGAAAGTTGGCATCACAGATTGAACATGCCTTGGAAGAGTTAAACTCCTCACTGAAGACTTTCCCTATTTTAAGGCATGAGGTCAGAGAGGAGCATAGTGACTCAGTCCCAGGTCTGTCAGACACAGACTGTGAGTCAGCTTCATCAGAAAAATCATCTCCCAGCCAATCACAACTGTCAAGCTAACACCAGGACACATGGAATTAGATTGTAAAGATATAGCTGAGATGCAGTCACTTCCACACTGAAGACCAATATTCCAGCCCACTTCAGGACAGAAAGTTCTCTAATACAAGAGGGAAGTATTTCCATTTATACAACACTTCCCATAAACATAGGACGCCCCTGACAGTGCAAGGTAGCAAACAATGACACATTCCTCCCAGATTATCTCAACGCCTTCTTTGCTCGCTTTGAGCAGAATTTCGGCAGAGAGGTAACACCTATTCTGACAAGTCCTGACGAACCTATCCCAACAGTCACTGCATCAGAGGGCAGATCAGTTTTCCTTTGTGTGAATCCAGGGAAAGTGATGGGATCAGATGGAATACCAGGCCGTGCACTCAGAGCATGCGCAGATCAACTGGCAGAGGTTTACTCGGACATCTTCGACCTCTCCCTGCAGCCGGCCACTGTCCCTGCCTGTTTCAAGACGGCCAACATCATCCCTGTGCCTAAGGCAGCTCATGCAGCATGTCTCAATGACTACCGCCCAGTGGCCCTAACTTCGGTGGTCATGAAGTGTTTTGAAAGGCTGGTCATGGCATTAATCAACTCCAGCCTCCTCACTACTCCTGACCCACTCCAATTTGCCTATCAGACCAAAAGATCCACGTCTGATGCCATATCGCTTGCCCTTCACTCCTCCCAAGAACATCTTGACACCAAGAACAGCTACGTAAGAATCCTACTCATTGACTACAGTTCAGCCTTCAACACTATTATCCCCTCGAGACTGATTACTAAACTTAGTGATCTCAGACTAAGCCACTCTGCAACTGGATCCTCAGTTTCCTGACCCACAGGCCACAATCAGGGAAGATTGGGGACAATATTTCATCCTCACTAACACACAACACTGGTAGATCCCCAGGGCTACGTACTCAGCCCCCGACTATACTCACTGCATTCTGACAACTGCGTCACCAAATACCAGACTAATGTCATTTACAAGTTCGCTGATGACACCACCATAGTCAGTTGAATCTCAGATGGCGATGAAACAGACTACAGACGGGAGGTGGAAGACCTGGAAGAATGGTGCACTGAGAACAACCCAGCTCTCAATGCTGGCAAAACCAAAGTACTCATTATTGACTTTCAGTGGAATGTTACTCATGACCCCCTACACATTAACAGCACGGAGGTGGAACGAGTGAAGAGTGTCAAACTCCTGGGAGTGGTCATCAACAAGGAGCTTTCTTGGATTCTTCATGTGGACGCACTGGTTACAAAGGCCCAACAACGTCCCTTCTTGCTCAGGCAGCTGAGGAAATTTGGCATGACGGTGAATACCCGTGCCGACCTTTATAGGTGCCCCATCGAGAGCATTCTGTCTGGATGTATCACCACCTGGTATGGCAACTGTACCATTCAAGATCGGAAACAGTTACAGAGAGTGGTGAACTCAGCCCGGACAATCACAAAGGCCAACCTCCCATATAGAATCCATCTACCAGGCCCACAGTCAAGGAAAGGCCACCAGCATTCTCAAAGATCCATCCCACCCTGGCAATGCTTTTCTACAACCTCTACCATTGGGGAGAAGGTACAGAAGCCTGAACACATGCACCAGCCGGTGTTCGTAACAGTTTCTACCCTCCTGTTGTTAGAATACTGAATGGACTCACAAACTCTTAACATTCACCTGTACCAGTGTTTTTGTTTTTGCTGCTGTTTCCCTATTATTTACTATCTATGCGACTTAACTCTGTGATCTGTCTGTATTGCTCACAAGACAAAGCTTTTCATTGTGCCTCGGTACACGTGACAATAAATTCAATTCAATTCAATTAATGGCTAACACTTTCAACTCGGTTGTGAGTTCTAGTCTCAGTCCCATACTTGAGGAGGGGAAAAAAATGTCTAGGCTCACACTTCAGTGTCGTACTGAGGGAGTGCTATGCTGTCAGAGGTGCTGTGTTTCAAATGAAGTGTTAAATTTAGGTCCTGCATCCTTTCTTGGGTAGATGTTTAAACAAAAACCCACTGCAAAATTTGAAACACGAGCAGGAGAGTTTTCCCTGTTATCCTGGACAATACTTCTCTTAATCAATCACAAAAACTGATCATCTGCTAATGGTCTGTTGCTGGGGACTTACTGTGCATTGATGAGCTGCCAGATTTCCTACATTAAAACAGTAATTACACTTAAAGAGTTCTTACTTGTAAAATGCTTTGAGATATCCAATGTTCGTGAAAAGCTCTGTATAAATAGGGGTGGCACATTGGCTCACAGCGCCAGGGACTTGGGTTTAATTCCACCCTCAGTCCGGCTGGAGTTTGCACATTCTCCCTCCATCTGCGTGGGTTTCCTCCAGATGCCCTGGTTTCCAGACAGCACAAAGATGTGCAGGTTAGGGGGATTTGCCATCCTAAGTTGCCCATAGTGTCCAGGGATGTGCAGACTGGGTGAGTTAGCCATGGGAAATGCAGGGTAACGGGGATGGGGGATGGGTCTAGGTGAGATGCCCTTCAGAGGGTCGGTGTGGATTTGACGGGCCAAATGGCCTGCTTCCACTCTGTAAAGATTCTAAATGCAAGTTTTCCTCTTCTTTTGGCACTCATTAAATGATTTCTAAAGTGCAGTTACTGTTGCAACATCAACAATAAAGCAGGTAACCTGCACAACAGCAAGGTCCCACTAACAACAATGAGATCATGACTACCCAAACTGCTTTAATGATCTCCACTGAGCAAGAAATATCCTGTGACCAGGACACTGAAGGAACTCTGTTACTCTTTAAATGCAGTCACAGAGTCAGTTCTGGTTCAGGAGGCTGTTCAGCCCATCAGATCCTTGCCTGCTCACTGCAAAACAATCCAGTCAGGGCTGTCCAGTTTTTTAATTCCATCAAATTGAGGCTTGCTTTATTAAATCATCCCAAAGGCACAGGTCTCAAAACACTCTTGAATCTTCTGATTCCAAGTCGTAATTCTCATTAAGCCCCAAAGGGCAGTGACTTTGATGCATCTGTCAGCACTCAGTTATATCAGTTTGGCCATTGACATCATCAAGCAACTAAGATGATATACAATGATGTGACACTCAAACTCATTCTTTGACCTTCTTTTGCAAACAAACAATGCTGTGTTAAAGGAAAAGTGCAATTACTTAAGCTGGATTTGACATGGAGTAGATGAATCCAGAGTGAACAGGGATCTGCTTGGTGAGTGAGTGAATTCGGTGTTTCAGTTTATAAAAGGCACTGACTGAAATGGCAGTGGAATCAGATTTACTGAAAATTTGCAGAAGGGATAAATATGTGAAAAAAATGGCAGAGCTCTGGAGAAAGAGCATTTGGACAGGGAGTAATTAGATACCTCTTTCAAAGGGCCAGTGTAGGCTTAATGTAGTGGGCAGCTTCGTTTCTGCACAGTAAGATTGCATGATAGTTAATTACATCCAACTACATCCTAATTCAGTTTGAATCCTGCTCTTAGCTGAGCAACATCTTCACTTTGTTGTTTATCATTCTGTCCTTGAACTTGCCCCATCTGTAATCTCCTCCAGCGCCACAACTCTCTGTAGTATCCATGGTGTGGAGGTGCCGGTGTTGGACTGGGGTAGACAAAGTCAGAAGTTGTTGTGGTTCTGTTCACCGAGCTGGGAATTTGTGTGGCAGACATTTCGTCCCCTGTCTAGGTGATATCCTCAGTGCTTGGGAGCCTCCTGTGAAGCGCTTCTGTGACCTTTCCTCAGACATTTGTAGTGGTTTGAATCTGCCACTTCCGGTTGTCAGTTCCAGCTGTCCGCTGCAGTGGCCGGTATATTGGGTCCAGGTCAATGTGCTTATTGATTGAATCTGTGGATGAGTCAGATTTATTTGACTGAAAGTTCGTGGTTTCGAGTAAACCTGTTGGACTATGACCTAGTGTCATGTGACATCTGACTTTGCAGTATCTTCAGCATCCCTGATTTTAGATTAGATTCCCTATAGTGTGGAAACAGGCCCTTCGGCCCAACAAGTCCACACCGACCCTCCAAAGAGCAACCCACCCAGACCCATTCCCCTACATTTACCCCTGCACCTAACAATTTTGCATGGCCAATTCACCTAGCCTGCCCATTTTTGGACCGTGGGAGGAAACCAGAGCACCCCGAGGGAACCCGCGCAGACACAGGGAGAACATGCAAACTCCACAGTCAGTCAGTCGCCTGAGTTGGGAATTGAACCCGGGTCTCTGGCGCTGTGAGGCAGCAGTGCTAACCATTATGCCACCGTGCCACCCACAATTTTAATCTCTCCACCTGACAGTACCTTCAGCTACTTAGACCCCAAGATCTGGAATTCCTTCGTTACACCTCTCCACATCTCTACCTGACGTTCCTCCTTCAGTATACTTCCAAATCTATCTATCTGACCAAAATAATTTCTCCTTTTTGGGCTCGGTGTTGTATAACATCACTGTAAAGCACCTTGGGACATTTCATTACATTGAAGGTGCTAAATAAATAGAGAATGTCGTATCTCTGACATAAAGCAATACCTTGGAAACAATTGTTTGACCTTACAGCTCCATCTGGGAATGTAGTAAAAAACACTCAAACACCATTATTCACCAGACTGGGGTGAAGAAAGTCTGACATAAACAATACCACATAAAGGAAGTCAACCGAGCACGAGACACAATAACTACTTACATGAACGGATGTGAGTTCACAAGCTGCTTAAAGTAAGGTTCAAACTTTATCACAAAGACAAATATATGCCAGGTCTTTAACAAGCTGCACTCGAGACAATGGTTAAGCTACATTTGAATGTAACAGAAATAATTCTGTGGACATTAGGATAACACTTGACTCTAAGTAAATAGGAAAATAGGATCACCATTACACTTGGTCCAATCCAATCAAAATGATGGCCAACTGTAACAAATTCATAACACAATACACTGGGAAGTCCAAAAGACAGGAAAAGGAAAATATCACTCAGAGTTTTCCAATGGAAACAAGACCCTTCAAAACTTTGGAGGTATTTAATTTACCCTTTACACCCAGAGGCACAGAAATGGAAATGCTTCTTGATATCCCTGATGCCTCTCAATGGGGCCATAGTCAATGCTCTGGTCCATATTGTACTGAGCCACAGAAACCTACTCCATGACAGGTAAGATCCAGACCATCAGCCTCAGTCTCAGGGAACATCACGCTGGGCTCTGTGCACGCTTTCTCACTGAAATGACTACCTATGAAAAAGTACCTGGAAGCATTGTGGACAGGAGTGGAGTTACAGGCGAAGCCTCCTGTTGTTGCATGGCCCTTGTGAAGGCTGCCGGATGAGGAATGATTTTCTATGTGTGGCAGTAGAAGATGAACAGTGTCCATCAGTCAGAGCTGGGGTTTTGTGGGGATGGGTTCATTTCTGAGGTATAGATATCTTCCCTCCCGCATTGGTGTGTTGATGGAGGTCAGCTGACAGTTGAGTCAGGGTGTGAGCTTTCTGACCAATCAGTGTCCAGGGTGGGGAGGGAGGGGATGATGGTGCATTTTGGGGAATGGTCACTAGAAATGTCACCTTTTACGATCACAATCTTTGGACTATAAGTTTTCAATTTGTAAAGAAATTAGGATTTGCAGATTTCTCTTTCCAGAGGCAGAGGAACACGTGGAACCCAGGATAGTACGGAACTGTCTTTTAGCTACTCATGGAATGTGGGCATCACTGGCTGGGCCAACATTTATTGCCAGTCCCTAGTTGCCCTTGAGAAGGTGGGAGTGAGCTGCTTTCTTGAACCGCTGCAGTCCATGTGCTTTAGGAAGGGAATTCCAGGATTTTGACCCAGCAACACTGAAGGAATGGTGATATATTTCCAAGTCAAGATGGTAAGGCTCAGAGAGGAACTTGCAGGTGTTCCCATGCATCTGCTGCCCTTGACCTTCTCGATGGAAGTTGTTGTAGATTTGGAAAGTGCTGTCTAAGGATCTTTGGTGAATTTCTGCAATGCATCTCATAGATAGTACACACTGCTGTGACTGAGCATTGATGGTGGAGGGAGTGGATGCTTGTGGATCTGGTGCCAATCAAGTGGGCTGCTTTGTCCTGGGTGGTGTCAATCTTGAGTGCTGTCATTGCTGGACTTATCCAAGCACTTGAGAAATAGTTAAAGTTTTTAGACTTTACATAGACAATATCGGCTCCACTAAAACTCATTATTACTGTAGGTTGATGTTCTTTGTACTAGCCCTGCACAGGGTCACAATTTCACAACAAAGGAAAGTATCTTAATAGGCTCTGGACACCAACCATTGATGGCTTTATGTTGGGATAGTACACTGCCACCACTCCTTTCTTTGCTGAGTCTAATGGCCTGCCCAAATATCAATGGTATAGGATAGACCATATAAGAATCTTAATGAGAAGAGGCACTTGCCTCACATAACAAGGGAAAGTTTATTTCCTGACAGCTATCGGTACTATGAACATGAACCAATGAGGGATGAATACAATTATCATAATTTAAGCACAATAGCTCAGCATTTATGTCAACTCTCTGATATTTCAAAACCCTTTAATCTTGTCTTTCAACCCTTCCAGTGATGTAGCCTCCATAACTCTTTGGGAGAAGGAATTCCTTCACATCTCAGTTTGATATGAGTGTTCCCGTATTCTGTAACTATGTCCCGCAACTTGAGATTTCCCATGAGCAGAAACATCTTCTCACCATCTGCCCTGTCAAAACCCCGCAGCATTTATATGTTTCTATAAGACCTAAGGTCTAACGAACAAAGGCCTAACCTGTTCAGCCATTCTTGATCCAGAAGTCAGGCTAGAATTGTCTCCATTGCCAATGTGTTCTTTCTTAAACATGGGGACCAAAACCGTACACAGTACTGTAGGTGTAGTGTCACCAACACCCTGTACCATTAGAACAAGACTTCCCTCAGCAATAAAGGCCAAAATTCCATTTGCTTTCCTATTTACTTGCTAAACCTGCATTCTAACCTTTTGTGTTTCATGTACAAGAACACCCGATCTTTCTGCATTCTGCTTTTTGTGGAGTCTTCCTTCATTTAAATAATAGTTTGCCTTTTGATTCTTCCTACCAAAGTGCATGACCTCACACTTTCCTATATTAAACTCCAGTCACTCAACCTCTTCCAAATTCCTTATGTACTCATCACAATGTGTCCTCCCACCTTTTTGTATTGTCAGCAAGTGTGGATATATGCCCCTTATCCCCTCCTCTGAGTTATTAGTATCAATAGGAAATAATTGAGGCCCTCAGACTGATTCTTGTGGCACTCCACCAGTTACATCTTTCCAACCTGAAAAGATTATTTATTTCCAATTCTCTGTTGTTCGTGTGTCAACCAATTCTCAATCCAGGCTGATACATTACCCCCAATACTCTTAGCTACTATCTTTTAGATGGCACTTTCACTGAATACCTTCTGGAAATCCAAATAAAATACATTGACCATTCACCTTTATTAACTCTGCTTGTTATATCTTCAAAGAATTCTAGACTAGTAAGTCAATACTGTTATGATCCCAGCTAATGTTATTACTGGACATGCCAGATCCCAGACTGAAATACGTTTGAGTTGTTTTTTATTTAACAAGGTGGTCTTTTATTGAAACACAAGTAATCCCGGCTCACAGGCTTCTGTGTGTTAACCAATCCTCAACCATCCCTAACAATGTGAGCTCCTATCTTGTGCAAAAGCCTTTGAAATGGCATCTTATTGAAATGCCTTCTGGAAATCAAATACATTTCATCTACTGATTCACCTTTAACATCCTCAAAGAATTCCAACAATTTTGTCAAATCTAATTTCTCTTTCACAAACAATGTTGATTCAGTTTGAATGCAGTAAGCTTTTCTAAATATCCTGCTATTTCTCCCATAACAATGGAGTCTAGTATTTTGCCAGCAGCAGGTATTAGGCTAACGGGCCTACAGTTTCCTGTTTTCTGTCTCCCTCCATTCTTGAGCAGGCATCACATGAGACGCTTCGTGATCTGTTGGAATCCTCCTCGAATCCAGTGGTTCTGGAATAGTTTGAACAATGCCTTCACTATCTCTGCAGCCATGTCCTTTAAAAACCCTTAAGATTGAAGTGAAAATGGGAATTGGGTAATGAGGGACCAGGAGCAACTGGTTTCCTTTTGGAAAGAGTCAGCACAGAGGTGATGGACCAAATGGCTTCCTACTGTGCCTCATGAGTCTATGGTTCTATTTCAAATTGAAAATACGTTTTTCCATTGAAACTGTAAGCAACACAATAACAGGTTTGCAAGCTAACAGACATGAAAATTTGCATTTACTCCACACACCAGGAGCACCACAGCATCTCAGAAAGGAAAAGGTCACACTTTAGACAAGACAGTACAGTCCAGCAACAGAGTGAGGTATTGTACAGTGATCCTCGTGCACCTCATGGATAGTATGTGTGGTAAGGAGGAGAGGAACTTTCTGCAGTGTGTTAATAGCAATCTCAAGCTTTCAGATACTCAGTGCAGATGTGCTCAGCACACAGCAGTTTTAATTCAGTTGTCTACTGGATAATGTGCTTTGCCTTTACATGGAGTTTATCTCTATGCATATGAGGAGCTAACAGTAAATCTTTCTATCAATCCACTGGATTGCTGTCACAAGTTTCAGAGAAATTACTTTCAAATAAGATACACATACTGTTCGCCGAGCTGGAAGTTTTGGTTGCAAACATTTCGTCCCCTGGCTAGGAGACATCATCAGTGCTCTGGAGCCTCCTGCGAAGCGCTTCTTTGATGTTTCTTCCGGCATTTATAGTGGTCTGTCCTTGCCGCTTCCGGGTGTCAGTTTCAGCTGTCCGCTGTAGTGATTGGTATATTGGGTCCAGGTCGATGTGTCTGTTGTGTCACACTCTCACATTCACCATTGCACTCCCACACTCACACTGACATCGTCACCATCTGCATTCACACTCTTGCAATCAGATGTTCAGCATCTCACAAGCACACGCACAGAAATACACTTTTGTACTTAACATTACAACCTGAAATGAGTTAGTACAGATCACATCTAAGAAACAGACTGTGCTGTCTTTTTAAAAATGCCTAGACAGATAGTTAAATATTAAAACAAAAGGGCAGAAGGGAGGAAAGAGAGGTTCGATTAAGATCTAATATCAGAACACGCTCAATTATTACTCCACAAAGACACAAAGAGGTGTTGCAATTACCAAAACAACATTGTTTAAGGAAAGTTAGAATGCCTGACAAAGATACAGTGTACCTAAAAATTCAAACAGTGGATGAAAAATGTACCTTTCACTCTGTTCAGGCGCTCCTGTAGAATCACTTCTCTCATACCAAAACATCCATGTGGCATTATTCTCATAAATCAATGCTCCAAAAGCCACCCAAAGTCCTGTTTCAATATTAACCTTTTTAGAAATTCCTTACAGTGCGAACAAACTCCTTGTACTCTCCACGAAAACCAAGACATGGATGGACAGAAAGCAAGTGAGAAGATAGAAGGATTAGTAAGAGAGAAAGAGGGGCTGACGAGAGCTCTCAGAGTGAGGGTTGCCTGTCAAACTAGTCCAGCCTAAGGCAATGTGACCCTGCTCCTCCACCCTGACCAAACAACAAGGCTGCCTTTATTCATGTGAAAAAGATTTGCAAACAGTGCACTTGTTCATTGAAGGGAGAAAGGCCTTCAGTTTAAAATGCCAGAAAGGAGAAATGTAAGCACTAAGTATTAACAGTGCCAAATGAAAACCCCACACGGCCTCTCTCCCAACCTGGCTGCAAAGAGCACGGACACACTCCCCTGTTTGTCTTTTATTCCCAACAGAATTTAATATAACAGTCAAGCAGTTATGAGATAGAAAGTCACAGATTAACCTCATTCAACAAAATCCAACATAAATTTTATTGTAAATTCTGTTTCTCAATCTAACTAAGTTTCTTTAAATTAGAGTTGCACAAAATTCAAACACACTGAAACACTTTTTGTTTACAAATTAATTATCTTCAATTTAGCTGAAATGCCCACAGTACTGCAACACAGTGTATGGGCTCTGTGTTACAACTGGCATTGGTCAGAAACTGGAGAGTTGGTTTGATAAAAGTGGGCATATTACTGTATTTTAACTTAGCATCTAAATGCCAAAGCAATCTATGTTAAAATTGTAGCTGCTTTACACACATATGTAAACACAGACATGAACACATGCCCACATTGCACACACACACACAGACACACACAAACAGGAAGACACATGTGCATATGCTAACATATGTACAAACAAAAGGACACACATGCACGTGCTAACACACACACGCGCGCGCGAACAGGAGGACACGTGTGCATACCAACATACAAACAGGAAAACACGCGTGCACAAGCTAACACATATATACAAACAGGAGGACACACATTGCACACTGTAACAGACATATACACAACACTGGAGAATTTGAGGGTGCACATGTTGCCATCTGATGGTGGATCATTTAGAGACTGGTTATTCCCAGCGTCCTGGCCAAGGCTTATCTTACAACCAACATCAGTAAAATTGTTGATCTGGTCCTTGCCTCAGTGTGATTATTGGGAGTTTGCTGTGCACAACATGGACTGCCATATTTCCTACAAACAATGGGGAAACCCCAAACTTCCCTGTGTTCGTCCGCACCCTGATATTGGCACCAGCTCAGGAGTCTGGATCTACATTAACCAGTTAGACAACCATTGGTACAATCTCCTGGCAGACAGCCTCCTTACTGGCCAGTTTGGAAATAGATCAGGGTTCCTTCCGTGTCGCTGGGACAAAATCCTGCAAATCTCTCCTGTGCCTGCACCACATGACTCCGATTCACCACCACATTCTCCAGGGCACTTAAGGGATGGGCAAAAATGTTGGCTCATCCAATGATGGCCACATCCCAAGAATGAATAAAAGAAAGATAAACATCACATTCATCATTTTATTAAGGACATCAGACAGATAGCCAACAGTGTTGGAGCACTGTCTGTCCCAGAGGGAGATGTAATTGTTGCTGAGAAAGGCTGGAGACAATATAGATTCACAGAATCCTAATAGTGCAGAATGAGGCCATTCAGTCCATTGAGTGTGCACAGAGCCTCTGAAGAGCACCCCACACAGATCCTCTCCCTGCCCTATCCCTGTAACGCCGCATTTACCATGGCTAATCCACCCAGCCTACACATCTTTGGACGTATCAGGAAGAACTCCAGACACAGCTGTCTGTTACACCTATCCCCACATCTCATCCCTTCCCACCTCCCCTCCCCTCTGGGATCCCAAACCTTCTTTTGTCGACTGCGGGAAATCAAGTTGGACTGTCAGCCTTGACTTTATTCTGACGTCTCAGGAGTGGGACCAGGGCCAATGAATCTTCACTGAGCCACAACTGACAGACAATGGAACCTATTCAAAATATGTGGTGCTGGAAAAGCACAGCCAGTCAGACAGTATCCGAGGAGCAGGAGAATCAACGTCTCAAGCAGGACATCAGGACATTCCTGATGAAGGGCTTATGCCCAAACCATTGACTCTCCTGCTCCTCGGTTGCTGCCTGACCTGCTGCACTTTTCCAGCACCACATTCTCGACTGATCTCCAGCAACTGCAGTCCTCACTTTCTCCTAGACAATGGAACCTGGGAGATTGTTGGGGAAGTTGGCCATTCAGCCCATCAAGCAAGCTCTACTATGCCATTAGAACACAGCTGATGTGACTGTGGCCTCAACTGCACTCTCCCAGTCTGCTCACCTTAACCCTTGACTTCCCTATTGATCAAAAATTCACATCACGCAGCTTTGAATAAATTCAGTGACACAATCTCCAGCACTGTCCAGGAATGGAATTCCACAAACAAACTGACTGAATGGATTTCTCCTCATTCCTTTTCTCAAAGGAAGACCTCTTCCCCTGAAATGCAGTCCCTTGTCAACAAATTGTTAACAGTCACTGCATCCACAACTTTGGCTCAGGGACATTATTCACACAACAGTTTTGATATAGAGGGGTAACAAACCCTTCACTGCCACCAGTAACTGCAGCGATTGTAATAGGGTCAGCCAGGTGGACCTCATAGTATCTGAGTTGCCTGATTGGGGCTGTTAATCTGGTCCAATCAGGGAGCCCTGGCTGACAGACAAAAGGGGGAGTGTGAGAGATGCCGACACTCTGGTAGCTGAGTCTGAATGAGGCAAGACTAAGGTCAAAGACTGTTCATGGGTAAATAAAGGGTGACAGATACCAGCCTCTGTGGAATTATTTCAGTGACAATGAGAGTGAGAATGTGATCCTGAAGAAACTCATTCACAACAGTTGTCTTTGAGTTGTGGTAAGCATTTCTGGCATCATGCTGGTATTTGGGATGTCTGACTTATTCAATCCTGACATCGAGTACTATGCCCAGTATGTGGAAAGACTATGGGGGGTTTAGATTAGATTGGTGCTGGAAAAGCACAGATCAGGCAGCATCCAGGGAGCAGGAAAATCGATGTTTCGGGCAAAAGCCCTTCATCAGGAATAGAAGCAGTGGAGAGATAAGTGTGTGTGTGTGTGTGTGTGGGGGGGGGGGGGTGGGAGTGGGGAAAAGGTAGCAAAGAGTTCCAGCACCACTCTGATCTAAACTCTGGATTCCAGCATCTGCAGTCCTCACTTTTGCCTTGTGGAAAGAATATGTTCCTTTTTTCTGAACAAACGACTTTGCGACAGACAGAAAAAAAAACAAGTAATTCTCCTGACAACCTGTGGAGCTACAGCCTTTTCAGTTACTTGGAGTCTAACATTCCCTGAGGCATCAGATACTAGAACCTTTCAGGAGTTGATAGACACAGTTAAGGAACATTACAGCCCAAGCTTCCTCCAATTTTGAGACCCTATCAGTTTTACTCAGGAATTCGAGAACAAGGAGAATCCATATTAGGCTAAGGCTAATGGTATGGCATTGAGGATACATTAGAGGTTTGGATTAGGAATTGGCTGGCTGGAAGGAGACAGAGGGTAGTAGTTGATGGACTATGTTCATCTTGGAGTGCAGTTACTAGCGGTGTACCACAAGGATCTGTTTTGGGACCATTGCTTTTTGTTATCTTTATAAATGATCTAGAGGAAGGGCTTGAAAGCTGGGTAAGCAAGTTTGCGGATGACACAAAAGTCGGTGGAGTTGTGGATAGTGAGGAAGGAAGTGGTAGGTTACAGCGGGATATAGATAAGTTGCAGAGCTGGGCAGAAATGTGGCAAATGGAATTCAATGTAGCTAAGTGTGAAGTCATTCACTTTGGTAGGAGTAACAAGAAGATGGATTACTGGGCTAATGGTAGGCTACTTGGTAGTGTGGATGAGCAGAGGGATCTTGGTGTCCATGTACACAGATCTCTGAAAGTTGCCACCCAGGTAAATAGTGCTGTGAGGAAGGCATATGGTGTACTGGGCTTTATTGGTAGAGGAATTGAGTTCCGGAGTCCTGAGGTCATGTTGCAACTGTATAAGACTCTGGTGCAGCCTCATCTGGAGTATTGTGTGCAGTTTTGGTCGCCATACTATAGGAAGGATGTGGAGGCATTGGAACGAGTGCAGAGGAGGTTTACTAGGATGTTGCCTGGAATGGTAGGAAAATCTTATGAGGAAAGGCTGAGGCACTTGGGGCTGTTCTCATTGGAGAAGAGAAGGTTTAGGGGAGATTTGATAGAGGTGTATAAGATGATTAGGGGTTTAGATAGGGTCGACAATGAGAACCTTTTACCGCTAATGGAGTCAGGTGTTACTAGGGGACACAGCTTTAAATTAAGGGGTGGTAGGTATAGGACAGATGTTAGGGGTAGATTCTTTACACAGCGGGTTGTGAGTTCATGGAATGCCCTGCCAGTAGCAGTGGTGAACTCTCCTTCTTTATGGTCATTTAAGCGGGCATTGGATAGGCATTTGGAAGTTATTGGGCTAGTATAGGTTAGGTAGGATTTGGTCGGCGCAACATCGAGGGCCGAAGGGCCTGTACTGCGCTGTATCTTTCTATGTTCTATGTTCTATATTGGGATTTTTGATGAGATTAAGTTGACTGGCCAAAGCTTTGGTTTAACCCTTAATAAGATGCTTAGATACCATCTTGTATGTGGAATTAATAATGTAACAATGCAAGACACCAAGTAGCTAAAACCCAACTGGACTTTAAACAGGCACCTCAAATAGAATAGAAATCATTGGGGACCTGGAGAGACCAGCTCACTATAGAAAAACTGTGCATATCTTTTTCAATACAGAGTTCTGGAAGTGTTGGGCGCAAATAATGGGCCATCGTTTATCATCAGGGTATTTAGGTGCTTCCTAAAGTCGAAAGGATTTGATACAAAAGGACAACTCCATATCATCCATTATCCAATGTCTGGCAGAAACAAACTTTGAAGGAAAGCTTAAAGAAACAGCCTACAGCTTTACTTGATACCAAACTGTCCTGGGTCCTGTTGGATTATCGGACCACCCCTCTCACAACCACAGCGATAGTTCCAGCAGAGTTGGTGATGGGGAGGAGACTCTGCATCAGCACTTGGAGGGAGGGGGGAGTTGGAGGCTGAAACTGCACCAGGAACATCAGTGCTGGAGACAAGATCCCACCCAGCGAGAGAGACCATTTGATACAGGGGACGAGGTTTAGTGTAAGAATCACAGAAATGTCCCTGCACAGGGGAAGAGGCATGGTCGATGTGAGGAGGTGATGTATAAATTTCGGGTGGGTGCGATGGTCCTGAACAAGCACTGATTCGCAACTGGTGCGGGAGCAAACCGTGCTGGGTTCTTTAAAACTGTCGGTTCACCCAATCGAGCATTGTCAAGAATCAGAGGTGGACATGCCTTCGCCACCGGAATAAGAGAGTGAAATTCTACCGAGGCGTTCCTGGAGCAAGAGGCGAGCTCCCGTGCGTTACACGCTGCCCGGTGAATCAGAGAACCCGACCCAGTGCTCAAACTCCTGAGGAGGCTGCCCAAGAGAAAAGACTGGTCTTCTTCATAAACAGTTTCCACGAAGCCCTGAGGATAATGTGTCTGTAATATGAAGTTGTGCTTAGTTACAGGACAAACCTTTCCCAACTTCCTGTGGGCGTGAAGCAGTCCTGGTTAAATTTAGACATTTGACTGAAGAGGTATTCTCCACACACTTCCTGCCTCACTTGGCACTGCTGTCTGGAAAGGACAACCACTTTTTTCCACAGTAACTTCAGAGGGTGCGAACAAACTCAATCCACAGTAATGGGATATCAGACATCCTGACTGCAGGAACCCCCTGACCTGATCCAAGGCCGTCTGGATTTCCGTGCTATCAAATACGCTGTCCAAACGATGTTACCCTTTTTGAAGGATTTATTGCTGAATATTAATGAAACTGAGCATATGTAGGTTTTATAAATCCTGCTTCTACCTTGAATCTCTGACTAGGAGAGAGGGGAAAGAGTGTGAATGAGAGAGAGCGAGAGAGAGAGAGAGATTAGTTAATGTAAAGCCTGAATGAAAAACAAAGACACACACAAGAAAAAAGTGAGTGAGATACTTGCTTCAAAATATTGGCAGAAAGAGGACTTTTATCGTGAGAAATTGCCAGAGAGAGAAAACAAAAGACAAAGTAGGAATTTTTAAAAAAACTAAAAAAACCTTCCAGTCTGTTAACTGAATAACTGTTCATGGTACAGATGAAGTGCAAGTTTGTTGTGGACAAAGGAACTGGGCATATATACCTTGACCCACCTTTTCCACCTCAAATATTCTGTGCCTGTCTGCTTCCCTCTCTTCACTTGATGAAGGAGCAGCGCTCCAAAAGCTTGCTGAGTTCAAGTAAAACTGTAGGACTATAATCTGGTGTCATGTGACTTCTGACTTTGTCCACCCCAGTCCAATACTGACACGTCCACATCAATCCGCACAGCAACAACTTTCTTTCTGCAAAATAGCATTGTTGATTTGGCAAAGCCCAGTCTCCAATAGCGGGCCAAGGAACTGCCTGTCTGCAAAGTCTGAACACCACACTCCCTCTGGAGAGGAGACTGAAGCTTCAATCTCTATTCCCTACCCTGTAGACATTGGGGGTGAAAGGCATTAGTTGGGGATTATGCCTCTGTTTGCTTCCCATCAACTGGGACTGAAGGATGTGTGAGCCGTCTGGCAGAGTGAGGTCCCCACCATTGGCTGTCACCACCAACACTTTGACTCACTTGGGGAAGATTTGGTGGCATTGACTGAAGTTTACATAGCGCTGTCTGAAGGAAAGAATAAAAACAAAGGCTTTAGGCCTGTGTCCCATATTTGGTACCTGTAACTATTTTGATGGGCACTTCATTTCAAACACACAGACACAATCCAACAATCAAACTCCAAAGGATTAGCGCAACAGTGATCAAACTGGACCACTCCCGTCCAGTCAGTTCTGTAGTTTTGAAATTTGTTACCAAAATTATCAAATTGGTGGGTTTGGATGCCAAAGATTGCATCTTGTAAAAATTCAAGTGGCTTTTTTTTTGAATACTCAATCCTCCCCTCTCTCCCCGAGTACACTTTTACACTAAGTTGGCACGAGGGGAATTTTACGGTGACTTAGGCAGAGGATGTGAGTGACTCAGTGATGGCTGAGGTGCGTGTGTGTGTCCACACTGAAGTGAGTGGCTTGCTTGGCCATTTCAGAGAAAAGGTGAGAGTCAGCCCCACTGCAGTGGGACTGGAGTGACAGAATCATAGATGGTTAACAGGGAGGCCATTTGATCCACTGTGATAGAGCCAACCAGGTGGGTACAGCAAACTTCCATTCCTCAAAGAACATTGGTGACCAAGGTCATGTCTCCCCAATAATTATAATTGAATAATCACCATTACCAGAACTTACTTCTTATTCCAGATTAACATAATCAATTGAATTTAAATTCCCCAGCTGCTAGAGTGAGACTCATCGAAACAGAGAAACTGGGAGCAGATGTAGGCCATTCAGCCGTTCAAACCTAGTCCACCATTCCAAGTCAATACCCGGTTCCTGCTTTCTCTCAAAGTCATATCACCAGATCAGTTTCCAGAGCTCCATTTAGTCAATAAAGTGCTCTCATTTAGTCAATAAAGTGCTCTCAATTCTTAACACAGCATATGACCATGAATCCTGATGCCAATAGTCTCTGGTCATGCCACACAAAGTGGTATTAGAGTCTGGGCTGTACTATCTATGAGTAAAAAGTGAGGTCTGCAGATGCTGGAGATCAGAGCTGAAAATGTGTTGCTGGTAAAAGCGCAGCAGGTCAGGCAGCATCCAGAGAATAGGAAATTCGAAAATCAGGACTGATGAAGGGCTTTTGCCCGAAACGTCGAATTTCCTGTTCCCTGGATGCTGCCTGACCTGCTGCGCTTTAACCAGCAACACATTTTCAGCTCTGTACTATCTATGAGCCTACCTCTGTCCCCATGCTACTGTCTACTGATTTACATGAGAATTTGATAAAGAATTGCTATTATATTTGTTAAAACTCATGTTCCATCCTACCCCATGTCCCTGCCAATTGGATACGAGATCAAGCCCAGGTCTGTACAAAGCTAATGTTGGCACTCCATATCAAAATGCGACAAATTCCTGTTGGTTAAAAATGTAAAACAAAAAATAAAACCAGAAAACACAGTGACAGGCCATTCACCATCCAAAAGAGATAAGGCAGGTCAATGTTTCTGATGAAAGGTCACAGACATGAAACGTGAACTGTTTCCCTCTCCACACACACTACCGGGCTTGACAAGCATTTCCAACATTTTCTACTTTAGTTTCAATTTTTAGATGCTGGATTTTTCACTGAATCTGATTGAAAAATCTCCAGCCACATAGAGATCCATGATGTTCTGCAGTGCACTAATTGTCGCTTTGCATTTTAATGTTTTAAATGTTTTCAGTGATTAAAAAGAAAAATGATTTTAACAAGTTTGAATACTGCTATAACTAAAAACAATAAACACCATTTTTAAAGAAAAATTAAATACCTTAAAGTGCATCAAAACCCGCTTCTTATTCTTTCTTCTCTTGCAGCTGAGTACCAACCTATTTCCCATGTCGAGGAGAGGGATACTGCTCTCCTGGTACTTACACACTGTCAGTCTAGATTTGTACCCAGGATCCACAAAACGGACATGAACAATGGCGATAGCACAGCAACAACATCTCAGAAAGAAAGTAAACTAGAGTTCTCCACTCTGCCACAGCTAGTGGACAGCCTGCATTCCCCCAGCTTGTTCTCCAACTGCAGCTGAACTTTCCCAGGCCAGAATTCACTCTCCACCTGTTGCTGGTTCATGCCCACGCACAGCAGAAACAGAAATAATAATTTGCGATTAATGGCTTGACGGAAGGACCAGCTCAGGACGGATGGTTGGCAGAGTGTCAGATCCCCGAAGCAGTTATACGTACCCTGTAATCTGTCTCACTTCATTAACCAGATTCCTGTCACGCTGCCTAGCAGGGGCAGTTTTGAATAACATGACAACATGAGCCACTTATCCAAAGATCAGATCCGGACCTCATTCAAATCCTAATAATTCTGCAAATGAGAACGTGCTATCTCGTGGACTCTTGCCCAATTGCTCCATTTTCCTGTATCTCAATCCTACTCTCTGATTGCCAAATATTATTCTACTTATGTCAACCTGACATAACTAGGGCAGTGCGGTGCCTCAGTGGTTAACATTGCTGCCTCACAGTGCCAGGGACCTGGGTTCGATTTCAGTCTCAGGCCACTGTCTGTGTGGAGTTTGCTGTTTCTCCCGGTGTCTGCGTGGGTTTCCTCTTGGAAGAAACCAGATGTGCCGGTCAGGTGAACTGATCATGCTAAATTGCCCATAGTATTCAGGGATATGAAGGTTAGGTGCATTAGTCAGGGATAAATGTGGGTTAGGGGAATGGGTCTGGGTGGGTTGCTCTTCGGAGGGTTGGTATGGACTTGTTGGGCCGAATTGCCTGTTTCCACACTATAGGAACTCTAATTCTAAATATCAATCAAATTAACCTTCTAGTTATAAGAAAGACTGACATTGAAATAGCTCATTTCCTGACCTCAGGACAAGAGAAAGTACTTCATGGCTAATGAATACACTTTCCGTCACTGTTGGATTGTTGGAAACACAGCAGCATTCCCAGAAACAGCGCAGTCATAAAGACCACTTCACCTGTTACTGTGTAATGCTGACTGGGCCAAGCGGATGCTGCCCTAATCTTCTCCAAAGTGATTGGGTTTGAATATCACCCGAGAGGGCAGATGGAGCATCCGTTTACCAAACCATCCAGAAGACTGCACTCCCGTAGAACGGCAAACCCGCAATACTCCCCTGGAGACTTCACTTTGATAATCCCCACTGCTTCAGTGAACCCACAACATTCTGAGGTGATGAGGAGAGGGCTACTCACTGACCAGTAACATTCCAATGTACAAGCTTCTTCCTCCTCCCAATGATGAGAGCAGGAAGCCATGACAATCGCTGTCCAGTTGGAATATTCTTAAACAAAGTCGATTTGCTCATTTCCAACCAAGACAGGGAGGAACATGCCTGGCACATGCACATTGACAGAGCTGGGTTGAAGTCCCACCTGTTCCGGAGATGTGTCATGGCTTGGCTAAACAGATTGGCTAGAAATATCTAACAGGAGACGGTGAGATCTGCAGATGCTGGAGATGAGAGTTGAGAGTGTGCTGCTGGAAAAGCGCAGCAGGTCAGGCAGCATCCAAGGAGCAGGAGAATCGACATTTTGAGTGTAAGCTCTTCATCAGGAATGAGGCTGAAGTAGGATGCCAACGGAGACCCTGTGCCCATCGAAGACTTCTCCATCGTTCAGAGCTTCAGCAGGGAAGGGGCAAATCGAAACAAGGAAACAATCCTTCTCAAGGCAAAACATTCCAAGGGAGGAATCAATGATCTGCAAGATATCATAATAAGGGTAAATCTTCACCAGAAATCAGTCAAGGGCTGGTGAAGCTGGCTGGAAGTCGATCACCTGCTGCAAAAAGGGGAAAGTATTTGCAAAAAGAAAGATTTTACATCCTTCAGCAGAAAATGGAGTTGCAGGTAGCATGCTTTCTTTCATTGGTCAGAGTATTGAGTACAGGAGTTGGGAGGTCATGTTGCAGCTGTACAGGACATTTGTTAGGCCACTGTTGGAATATTGCATGCAATTCTGGTCTCCTTCCTACCGGAAAGATGTTGTGAAACTTGAAAAGGTTCAGAAAGGATTTACAAGGATGTTGCCAGGGTTGGAGGATTTGAGCTATAGGGAGAGGCTGAACAGGCTGGGGCTGTTTTCCCTGGAGCATCAGAGGCTGAGGGGTGACCTTATAGAAGTTTATAAAATTATGAGGGGCATGGATAGGATTAATAAGCAAAGTCTTTTCCCTAGGGTCGGGGAGTCCAGAACTGGGACATAGATTTAGGGTGAGAGGGGAAAGGTATAAGAGACCTATGGGGCAACCTTTTCACACAGAGGGTGGTACGTGTATGGAATGAGCTGCCAGAGGAAGTGGTGGAGGCTGGTACAATTGCAACATTTAAGAGGCATTTGGATGCGTATATGAATAGGAAGAGTTTGGAGGGATATGGGCCGGGTGTTGGCAGGTGGGACTAGATTGGGTTGGGATATCTGGTCGGCATGGACAGGTTGGACCGAAGGGTCTGTTTCCATGCTGTACATCTCTATGACTCTATGACTCTAAAAACAGTTAAAAGGCTTCAATTTCAGGGCAGCAGTGAGTGTGGCTGGTTTGGAAGTGGCAGCAGAAATTCCACAGGCATGTAAGGAATTTCAGGATGAGTTTGTCCTTTACTGAATAGTTCCAAGATTTCCAAAGGGTGATGAATGGACTATTGTTGAGCTCTGCACAGATCCATTCCAACAAGTGGGCATCCCTCCCAGCTTTGACGAACCACTGACAGAGAAAAGCAAAGCCCACCTTTCAGATTTTGTGCTGTTTACTATCCTGCGAGTGAATTTAGCAGAAACCTACTCAACACTGGACAGGGTTCCTGGGTGACAATCTCTAATCTTTTAACGGCATCTGCAGTTCTTTCGGTTTATTTTTATCAGAAACTGCTGGAAAAGCTCAGCAGGTCCGGTTCCATCTGTGGGGAGAAATCAGCTTTAACCTTTCAGGCTCTCCACAGACACTGCCGGACCCACTGAGCTTTTCCAGCAGTTTCTGTTTTAGTAGCTCCAAGCTCGTCCTATCACATCTGTCTCTTGCTGTGGACTCCTCGTTTTCAATGAGAACCCCAGCTGAGGCTCGGTCAACATCGCTCTTCACTCTGAGTCTGGAAACTGTGGGTTCCTCCCAGTCCAGACAGGGTCGGATCTGGGTGTTGAAAGGGTTAATGCCGATGACGCCTATGAGCACCACCCACAGCGATGGCATTAAATGGAACCCATGGCCAGAGCAGCTTTGGATGGTGAAGGCAGGAGACCCAAAATCAGGTGCCCCTTCACAGTTCCTGGCACAACGTCTATCATATCAATGCAACCTAGAACCAGCATGGGAACAGGAGTTAGCCATTCAACCCCTCAAGCCTGTTCTGTGTTCAATGAGATTGTTCCTCCCGTGCATCTAACCCACAGTCCTTAATAATTTGTATAGCAAAAACCCACCTATCTCAGACTAGTTGCTAATATTGCCACCTCGGGCGACTGTCTGTGTGGTGTTTGCACATTCTCCCCGTGCCTGTGTGGGTTTCCACCGGGTGCTCCGGTTTCCTCCCACAGTCCAAACAATGTGTGGTTCAGGTGAATTAGCCATGCTAAATTGCTCGTAGTGTTAGGTGCATGAGTCAGGGGTAAATATAGGGTAGGGGAATGGGTCAGGGTGGGTTACTCTTTGAAAGGTCAGTATGGTCTTGTTGGGCTGAAGGGCCTGTTTCCACACTGTAGAGAATCTAATCCAATCATGATGTGACCTATTGTTAGGGGACTGCTGTGTTGCAGTGGTAGCAACCTACCTCTAAGCCAGGAGACCTGCTCAGAAGTCACACCAGATTTATTTGAAAACACACGCTTTCTTAGGTTAGATTACTTACAGTGTGGAAACAGGCCCTTTGGCCCAACCAGTCCACACTGACCCGCTGAAGCGCAACCCACCCATACCCCTACATTTACCCCTTACCTAACACTACGGGCAATCTAGCATGGCCAATTCACCTGACCCACACATCTTTGGACTGTGGGAGGAAACCGGAGCACCCGAAGGAAACCCACGCAGACACGGGGAGAACGTGCAAACTCCACACAGTCAGTCGCCTGAGTCGGGAATTGAACCCGGGTCTCAGGCGCTGTGAGACAGCAGTGCTAACCACTGGGAGCGCTTCACCTGACAAAGGAGCAGCACTCCGAAAGCTTGTGATTTCAAATAAATCTGTCGGACTATAACCTGGTGTTAGTGTCCTGACCGTGTCTCCAACCCCAGTCCAACACTGGCACATGCACATTAACAGACCTGGGTTGAAGTCCCACCTGTTCCGGAGATGTGTCATGGCTTGGCTAAACAGATTGGGCTAGAAATATCTAACAGGAGACGGTGAGGTCTGCAGATGCTGGAGATGAGAGTTGAGAGTGTGCTGCTGGAAAAGCGCAGCAGGTCAGGCAGCATCCGCGGAGCAGGAGAATCGACATTTCGGGCAGGAGCCCTTCATCAGGAATGATTTGAGAGAGGAGGAGAACTTCTTCAACGTATGATTTGGAGATGCTGGTGTTAGACTGGGGTGGACAAAGTTAAAAATCACACAAGCTGAAACTGTGTTGCTGGTTAAAGCACAGCAGGTCAGGCAGCATCCAAGGAACAGGAATATTCCTGATGAAGGGCTCTGGCCCGAAACGTCGAATTTCCAGTTCCTTGGATGCTGCCTGACCTGCTGTGCTTTAACCAGCAACACAGTTTCAGCTCTGATCTCCAGCATCTGCAGACCTCACTTTTTACTTAAAAGTCACACAACACCAGCTTATAGTCCAACAGGTTTAATTGGAAGCACACTAGCTTTCGGAGCATCACTATTTCATCAGGCGATGTGACTATCACCTGATGAAGGAACGTCGCTCCAAAAGCTAGTGCTTCCAATTAAACCTGTTGGACTGTAACCTGGTGTTGTGTGATTTTTAACTTTCTTCAAGGTAGGCTTTCTTGGAAGAGACTTTTCAGTAAGGTCGAAATCAACTGGGAGACTCTGATGAAGGGCCCATAATGTCAATTTTCCAGCTCCTCAGATGCTGCCTGACCTGCTGTGCTTTTCCAGCACCACACTCTCAACTAAAAATATCTAAGCTTGATTGTGTTAACGACTAGAGACTGTTCCACTTAGACCATTGTGTGTTGTTTTCTTCTCCTACACCAGACCAAGCAGATCCCGTAGGTGCCCTGCTCTTTACGGACGACAATGGCAGCATCCTTCATGAGGAGTGCAGTCAGCTGACAAACCCAGGCAAGAGAGACCACGGTCCGATATCCACACTGATACTCCCAGTGCCACACTGGGCCCAGTCCCATATCCACACTGATACTCCCAGTGAGACACTGGGCCCAGTCCCATATCCACACTGATACTCCCAGTGACACACTGGGCCCAGTCCCATATCCACACTGATACTCCCAGTGAGACACTGGGCCCAGTCCCATATCCACACAGATACTGCCAGTGCCACACTGGGCCCAGTCTCATATACACACTGACTCTCCCAGTGCCACACTGGGCCCAGTCTCATATACACACTGACACTCCCAGTGACACACTGGGCCCAGTCCCATATCCACACTGACACTCCCAATGCCACACTGGGCCCAGTCCCATATCCACACTGACACTCCCAATGACACACTGGGCCCAGTCTGATATCCACACTGATACTCCCAGTGCCACACTGGCCCAGTCCCATATCCACACTGACACTCCCAATGACACACTGGGCCCAGTCTGATATCCACACTGATACTCCCAGTGCCACACTGGCCCAGTCCCATATCCACACTGACACTCCCAATGACACACTGGGCCCAGTCCCATATCCACACTGACACTCCCAATGCCACACTGGGCCCAGTCCCATATCCACACTGACACTCCCAATGACACACTGGGCCCAGTCTGATATCCACACTGACACTCCCAATGCCACACTGGGCCCAGTCCCATATCCACACTGACACTCCCAATGACACACTGGGCCCAGTCTGATATCCACACTGATACTCCCAGTGCCACACTGGCCCAGTCCCATATCCACACTGACACTCCCAATGCCACACTGGGCCCAGTCCCATATCCACACTGACACTCCCAGTGAGACACTGGGCCCAGTCCCATATTCACACTGACACTCCCAGTGAGACACTGGGCCCAGTCCCATATCCACACCGACACTCCCAATGACACACTGGGCCCAGTCTGATATCCACACTGATACTCCCAGTGCCACACTGGCCCAGTCCCATATCCACACTGACACTCCCAATGCCACACTGGGCCCAGTCCCATATCCACACTGACACTCCCAGTGACACACTGGGCCCAGTCCCATATCCACACTGACACTCCCAGTGCCACACTGGGCCCAGCCTGATATCCGCACTGATACTCCCAGTGACACACTGGGCCCAGTCTCATATCCACACTGACACTCCCAGTGACACACTGGGCCCAGTCCCATATCCTCACCGATACTCCCAGTGACACACTGGGCCCAGTCCCATATCCACACAGATACTCCCAGTTCCACACTGAGCCCAGTCCCATATCCACACTGACACTCCCAGTGAGACACTGGGCCCAGTCCCATATCCACACTGACACTCCCAATGCCACACTGGGCCCAGTCCCATATCCACACTGATACTCCCAGTGACACACTGGGCCCAGTCCCATATCCACACTGATACTCCCAGTGAGACACTGGGCCCAGTCCCATATCCACACTGACACTCTCAGTGCCACACTGGGCCCAGTCCCATATCCACACTGATACTCCCAGTGCCACACTGGGCCCAGTCTGATATCCACACTGATACTTCCAGTGACACATTGGGCCCAGTCCCATATCCACACTGACACTCCCAGTGACACACTGGGCCCAGTCCCATATCCACACTGACACTCGCAGTGCCACAATGGGCCCAGTCCCATATCCACACTGATACTCCCAGTGCCACATTGGGCCCAGTCCCATATCCACACTGACACTCCCAGTGCCACACTGGGCCCGTTTCAACTGAGACCTTAAAGTGAAACCCCATCTGCCCTCCCAGGCGCACATCAAATATGGTTATAAAGCAGGCTTATGAGGAGGTAGTGAGTGAGAGGATGAGCTAGTGAAGGCTGCTATACAAATGTAATTGCACACCACCATCTGAAGAAGGAAAGGGGAGGTTTCCCAGCGTCTCAACATTTATTTAACATGCATTTCTTTACAAACAGTTTGATCGTGTATTTTCTTGCTGATTACAAGAGCTTTCTGAGTGGAAAACTCGCAGACATATTGCTCACAGTATGACTTCAATGTCTTAACAATAACATTGCCAACTTGCATTTATGTGGTGCCTTTAATCAAATAAGACACCTGTGCAGCTTCACAGGAGTAGTAACAAAGAAACTGTTACGTTAGTCACATTAGGTGAGGAAATTAAAAGCTTTCTCAAAGAATTACATGTTCAGGAACATGTTAAAGGAGAAAAAGTGAGGCAGAGACCTTTAAGGAGTGTATTCCAGAGATTAGACTCCAAGCAGCTGAAGACACAGGAAAGCATGTTGGCTCAGTGGTTAGCACCGCTACCTCACAGCGTCAGGGACCTGGGTTTGATTCCAGCCTCGGGCGACTGTCTGTGTGGAGTTTCTCTCCAAGTCTGCGTGGTTTCCTCTGAGTGCTCTGGTTTCCTCCCACAGTGCAAAGCTGTGTAGACTAGGTGGGTGAGCCATGGGGAATGCAGGGTTACAGGTAAGGGGTGGGGTGGGATACTCTTCAGCAGGCCAGTATGGATTGATGGGCCAAACGACCTTCTTCCACACTGTCCGAATTCTATGACACGGCTGCCAGTGTAGAGTGATTAAAAACTGAGCTATGGAAGAACTCAGGATTGGAGAAGCACAGTGACACACAAAGGACTGTAAGCCCAGAAGTGGTTACAGAGATAGTGAGGGGAGACACAAAGAAGGAATTTAAATATATCATTGTCAATTTCAAAATCAAGGCATATTAGACCAGGAGTTAACACAGGTCAGTGGGCCCAGGAGGGATAAGGATGGTACAGGTTACAGATTTCCAGATGAGTTCAGATTTATGGAGGGTCAAAATTGAGAAATCCCGAGGTGTGGGTATCTTGTAGATAAAAGGGGGATATCTGGTTGGAAGCTCGCCTCAGGATTTAACAGGGGCAGGATCATCCAGACAAATCTGTAACTAGCACTGAGAATGCTGGAGAAACTCAGCAGCTCTGCATCCTGTGGGCAGAACGGGAATTCTGAAGAACAGTCATACCAGAGTCAAAACATTAACACGGCTTTTCCCTCGCCACAGTTTCTCCAGCACCTTCCGTGTTTGTAGCAGGATAAGGAAGTTTCGGCTCAGATAGAGGGACAGACTTGATGGTGAGTGAGTGGAGTTTGTAATGGAGACTATAGACGTGGCTTTGATCTTGTCGATATTTTGTTGGAGGGAATTTCTGTTGATCGTGTTCTGGATGAGGCGACCTTGAGGGAGGTAGTGAGTCAGGGCTGTCTGTCATTGTGTTTAATCCTGGGTGTTTTTGAACATGGAGGAGTAGCACAAGAATTAAATAAAAGGAAAGGGCTTTGGGTTGATTCCTGGGCTGGTAATTAGTGGCAGGAATGGCAGGAGAAACCAGTGTGATCCCTTGTAATGATGGGAATGGAACTAAGCCTCACTCCACTAGATATTTAGCCACCAGATGGATTTTTATGACAATCTGATGACTTCACAAACACCTTTTATATTTATCTCCAGTCCTTGTAGGAAAATAAACTGAAATAACATTCTCCAAGTGCCACAGTGAGGTGTGTAGCTCTGAATTAGTAATTCAGGAACATCGCCACCGCACTCTGTACCCATCAATTACAGCAAGTTCAATGTTATTAAATCAGCAAGAGCTGTGCTACTGGAGATTTTTTCACACTTCAAGTGGCTACATAAGGAACATTTTGCAAAGCCAATATTTCACTTCACAATGGCAACACTGTAAAATCCTACTGCGAGTTCACAGAATTCCATAGAATTTGCAGAGACACAGAAACATTCATTATTGTGTTCTATATCGGGCATTTCTAGCTCAGGGAAAATTCAGTCTTTACCTTAAATCGCACTCTTTTTGACACCTTCCTGTTGTCTAAAAGCAGCACGGCTGGGAGGTGCTGGGCTGAACTGCTTGAGCCGACCTCAGGACTGGAGATGTCCAGCAACCCCGGGCTTGGTTGTGTCTTCTCCTTCATACTTCTCGTGGCCCTCAGTCCTGGGAATAAGTCAGGAGTGCTCCTGAGGCACCGATAACCATCCCGCTTGCCTCAGGAAAGGGTGCCTGGAGTCAAAATGAAGCTGCCCTGTCTGAGGCAGCGTTCTCTCTCCTCCTGCTCCTTTCCTTTCTCTCTCAGTGTTCTGGAGATTTGTGTTCTGTTGCAACAGTCAGGAACAGCGTGAGCTTGTCAGGACGAAAAGACACAGGGATAAAACATTCGGAACTCTCTCCGTGAGTCCTTCCCTCCCGAGGCAGCCTGGACGAGGTAACAGTGCGATGCTAAAGGAAATCTTCCTCCTGCCTTTATGCTGTGATGCAGCAAGAGCCAACACACAGAGATTTCCAAGATCCCACCTACACACGGGCTTCCTGGCTGAAAGGAGGGCCAAAGTTACAAACATCCAACCCCCACCCTCCACACCCCCACCCCACAACAAAAGGTAAGGGAAAGCAGGGAGCTGGGAATATTCACTTGCCTTTCACCTTGGAATGATTCCCTTTGCTTCTCTGCTCCCTGACACTTGCTGGGGTGCAGTTTGACAACTCTCAGTCTCATATCCAAGTGAGCCCTGCCTCATGCACAGGTCCACACCACCTTCTGCACAGCTAACACCCACAATAGCAACAAAATCTTTGATATTGTGATTCTGGTTGGAGGATGCACAGTATAATGGTCAGAATGCCAGGGACAACTCCCTCACTCTTTTTGTATTCAAACCATGAGATCTTTTATGTTCATCTTAAACAGCAGATTGGACCTTGATTTATCCAATGGCCAACCCCTTCATCTATGTAGCTGCCCCTCATGTGGTGTTTGAAACACATCTCGGTGACAGAGGCGAGACTCTAGATCAGTGTTTCTCAACCTTTCTATATTCAACACCCCCTTCTTATCCTTGAAATCATGTAACGCCCCCAAATCACCAAAGTCATGGGTATTACCTTATCACGATAATTTTAAGATGCTCACACAAGTGGCAAACTTTGATTGGCTAATTAGCTGTAATGTGCATTCATTCTGCCACCTGGTAGAACAGTTGAAAAGCTACGTTTCGTCTTCCTAGAAGCGACATGAGTTCGGTGATATTGATCTCGGCAGCAGAATCAGTGCCAACTGTGAATGAGTTCAAATGGTTTGCCATTCACAGAGAAGACTGTCAATAATAGCGCAGCAACCGATCAGAGCGCACGCCTCCATGGGTGCAGGGAAAATAACAGACTCGTGTTATGCAACTATCCATCAGCACACAGCAATGTCCTTCGAGGACACGGCAGTCTTCCAAGTGATTTGTAAGCTCTCTACAAAGTCGTTCCCACCCCCTTTGACTTCAATGCCCACCAAAGGAAGGCAAACGCCCCTCAGGGGGCACCTCCGCCCCCGTTGGGAAACACTGCCCTAGATCAATCACTCGAATACAGAATGGTGGTGTCCTCTGTCCATGGTCCCAAAACTCAATCAGCAAGCTGGTGGTCACTTGTCACAATGTCAGAAACCAGGCAGCCACACTGAGCACAGCAAGATCCCACAAGCAGCGATGGTGATGACTGGACAATGTGTTTTCACAATGGTCGCTTGAAGGGTTACTAACCACGAGACAGCTATTCTCCATCACAATCCAACTTTCAAAAGATTTCCTGCATGTCCCCACTGCCCAGAATCTGAAGTGTTGTCGTTCCCACGTTTTCCTGGATATTTAGCAAAACCTGCCTGGGAGCAGCGAATCCTGCTGCACAGAGGCGTCATCCACTAGTGATGTCCTTGGCGATTATCTGTCCATAGCTTGTTTTGTCTAGTACTTTGGACGCCTCTCCCTCTCTCTCCATCTCTGTCTCTCTCAGGGTTGGTTTTATCAAAGCAAACACTGAAATAATAGAAATGAAAGGCATTCAGGATGCCTCGACTCATTCCCCCTCTCTCCCTGAGAGCAGCCCTGAGCTGCGTTGGCCGGTAGCGTTACCCCTGAGTCAAGTGGTCAACACTTGAATTGAAACACGGTGGACCGAACTCAAGATTTGAGGGTACCCCTTGGCCCGCTTCCTCCAACCCTCCCCCTTCAATAACGCAATGATGGTGCAGTCTCTCCAAGTTGATTTCCACCGCGATTTCTGTGGGCTGGGGAAACGCTAGGGGCTCCCTCTACTCCCTCCCTCGCAGGGGGAGTCCATGGCTTGGTTTCCTATGCTCCATCTCCCATCATCTCTGTAATGGTTTCACCTCGTTTCCATCATGAAGCAGAGCCTGGTGAAAACCAGAGTGCAGAGATATTTGGATCACAGCGCACACACACCGAGCAGATGGTGCATTTCACTCGGGCATCTGTGAAGTGGCTCACAGCCACATCAACAAGAAGCTGCATTATTTAAACGAGCTACAACACACTGCAACACACCCGAACCATGCAGGAACGAGGAAGAACACCAATACATGGTCTTCACAAACAGCGGATACCCCAACAGCTTCATCCACTGATGCCTATCGGACAGACAGCACCAGCTGTACGCCCCAGTACAATGGTCACCTTACCCTACATCAAACACATATCAGGAATCACGACCAAACTATTACAACCACAAGGAACCATGGTAGCACACCAACCCACAGCTGCACTACACCAACTCCACACCAAGACAAAATACCCCATACCCACAACATGCAGGACCAACGCGATATACAAAATCCCATGTAACGATCTCCATAAACATTACATTAGTCTGACCGAGAGAAAACTAGCATTCCAGACACACGAACACCAACTAGCATCAATTCTCCCTCATCTCAGTACACACAAATAAAGAGAGCCACTGATTTGACTGGGACAATGTAACCATCCTAGGATGAGCTAACCAGGGACAGGCACAGGAATTCCTGGAAGCCTGGTTTTCAATCCGGAATGCCAGCAACAAGCACGTTGACATGGATCTCATTTACAAATTGGAAATGAGGCCACCCACTTTGAAAGGCCGCAGCATGTTTCTCACGGAGTAGAATAACAACACTTAACGGAATTCGCACCGAGGATGCGGCCTAGCAGGGGGACGGAACGACTGCATGTCAATCCAGCAGCTCGGCCTACGACCACATCCACAACCCAAGCTACTCATCTTCACAAGAACCTTAACATCAACAAGAAACTCAAATCCAGCTCTCTGAAACCCAGTCAGAAATCACATTGCAGCTGAATACAGCTGGTGAAAGAAAAGAAAACTGACAACACAAAAACACAGAAGTAAAACAGAAGACAAATGTCTCCTTGGTCAAGGGAACTCTTCCCCCACAGTACCCTGGCTGTGTGGCCAGCTACTTCAGAGTAAAATGTATGTGAAAGCACTCGAAGGATGCTGTGAAAGTCGAATACACAACCACTGGTTTAGAAGACTATCCCTCTAACCACTAAGCTACAGAGTCGGCTCTCACAGTGTTACCTGAAATCACAAGCTTTTGGAGCGCTGCCCCTTTGTCAGATGGAGTGACTTCACCTGATGAAGGGGCGACGCTCTGAAAGCTTGCGATTTCAAGTAAACCTGTTGGACTATAACCTGGTGTCATGTGATTTCTGACTTTGTCCACCCCAGACCAACACTGGTACCTCCACATCATCCCTGAAGCCCAGAGACTTTGCATTGATTATAATTGAGAAATGTATTTTGAAAGGTAAGAATGGGCCTGGACATTCCAGCTTCCCTTTGGCTTTGCCAATTCACACAGAGTTTCCAGTGACCCTTGACTCCACTCGAACAGGTTGGGCTTGAAGGACCTGACTCAGGGCATTCTGGGAAGGCAGTGCTGCCGCGATAATGTCACAGGGACTGCTTTGTGCAGGACCCCAGACCACTGCTGCAGAACAGGGATTCAAATATTACTAATAACAGCTGAATAAAACCCAGAATGTAAATGAAATCAATCCTAACAGTAACTACTTGGCGTCTACCACTTGTCACAAAATCCATCTGGTTCACACAAGGGAAGGCAATTTGCCATCCACACCTGGTCTGGCCTACATGTGACTCCTGACCTTCCATGATATCGTTGGCTCTAAACCGTTCTCTGGTCTTTTAGGGATGGTAATAAATACTTGCCAGCTATAGATACCAATATCTCTTGAATGAATAAAGGGAAAACTAGCTTAGTCTCATTCGGAAAGACTGAAGGAGTTGAGGCACTGTACCAGTAATCCCATTGCCCCAGACTTTTAAGCTGCTGGGGAATATCATTAACCACTGACACGAGGCCAATCAGCCCCTCGAACCTGCTATCCACTCAGTTAGATCATGGCTGATCTGTACAATCTGATCGGAGTTTTTGAGATAATAACAGGAAGAGATAGGGTAAATAAAGATAAACTATTCCCATTGGTTGGGGATTCCAGAACTCGGGGGAATCGACTGAGAATTAACACCAGATCTTTCAGAAGAGAGGTTAGGAAGCACACAAAGGGTCAGAGAACCTTGGATTTCTCTTCCACAAATGGCAGTGGATGCGAGATCAATTGTTAATTTTAAATCTGAGATGGATACATGTTTTGTTAAGCAAAGGCTTTAAGGGATTTGGGCCAAACACAGGTATATGGAGCTAGACCACAGATCAGCCATGATCTTATTGGATAGCAGAAGAGGCTCAAAGAAGTGCTCATGCCCAAAACGTCGACTCTTCTGCTCCTTGGATGCTGCCTGACCTGCTGCACTTTTCCAGCAACACATTTTCAGCTCTGTTCTCCAGCATCTGCAGTCCTCACTTTCTCCTTAAGGGGCTGAATGGCCTACTCCCTTGTCTATGTCCCTGGAATGAATTTCTCCTCCTTTATGGCATATTCCAAACCTAAACAAAATTAGGAAATCATTTGCACTCTGTCGACAGCCCCAGCTGATCCTTAGAATGAATAGGTTTTGCTGGAGGAAAGAGAGTTTCAGTTTTCTGTTGCTGTTTGTTTACAACAGTCGTGAATCGACAGAGATTACTTTAACCAGACAGATGAGAATCCCCAAATCATTCATTATATCGCTGACTGGGCCACAAAGAGAATATACTTCCCACTAAACAGCAGGTGCTATCATTTTCCAGGTTGTTCCTATTAGTTGATATACAATACAGAGACTGTGGTCCCCTTCAGGAGCTGCAAAGACAGAGGGTTTAGGCTACTGCTCTTTTGCTTCCGATATATAATAGCAGCTCTACATGTTGGCCCAGCTACATGACAACTGTTGCTGTTAACACTGTGTAGGACAGGATGGAGTACGGCAATGTGGTCAGAACTACTGTGAGGTCCTGCCAAGACCCAGCTCCTGGTCAAGGTCAGCGACAGAGACGAGCTGCTCGATGTCAGTCTGCCGTTTCAGAGTGTCATTGTGCTTCTGCCAGCTCCGAGGAAAGGAGCTCAAGAGGACACTAAGGAATTTCTGATCTTTTCTCCCCTCTCTGTACTCCAAAAATACACAGTTGTAGTGACACGATGCAGCTGCCATCCAATGACTCCCTGAAGGAGCTGTTCCTCACATGAAAGGCAAACACACAAATTGGAAGCAAGTGTAAGAGGAGAAAGTGAGGTCTGCAGATGCTGGAGATCAGAGCTGAAAATGTGTTGCTGGAAAAGCGCAGCAGGTCAGGCAACATCCAAGGAACAGGAGATTCGACATTTCGGGCATAAGCCCGCTTATGCCCGAAACGTTGAATCTCCTGTTCCTTGGATGCTGCCTGACCTGCTGCGCTTTTCCAGCAACACATTTTCAGCTCTAGAAGCCATTCAGCCCCTCAGGATTCGATACGGTTGATCTGATAGCAGCCTCAACTCCACCGCCCTGACTCTTGTTAGTCAAGAATTTATTGGTCTTCACTTTAAATCTATCCAATCACCCTGCCTCCACCACCCTCAGGGAAGAGAATTCCAAACACTCACGACACACAAGAGAAGAAAATTCTCCTCTTCGCTGTATTAAAAGGGAGAGGCCTTAATTTGAAACTATCCCTTTGTTCCAGTTTCTCCCACAACAGGAAACATCCTTTCAGCATCCACCCTGCCAAGACCATGCTGTCTCAATTAGATCATTTCTCATTCTTTGAAGTTCCAATGGGAGAGGCTAGACTTGTCCAACTTTGCTTCATAACGTCACCACAAATCCCAGGCGTGTCAAGCAAACCGTCACTAAACTGCTTCTCGTGTAATGATGTCCTTTCTTAAATAAGGCAACCAACACAGTACACAATATTCACAATGCACATTCACCACAGCCTTTAGATTTTTAGACTTAAATTTTATTGTCACGTCTACTCAAGTGCAGGAGTACGGTGAAAAGTATATAATGTTGCCATACATGGTACCAAAGTGCCTAGGTACAAAAAAAAGCTGAGGCACAAAGTAGTAAGAGAAATAAGAGTTTAAAATTTAAGCATTATCTCACAGAATAGCACATAAACAAAGAAATATGTACATTAAAGTTTACATTAAAGTCTTTCATAGTTTAAACCAGTTAAATAAAGGAATAAGCTTAAAGGTCAATTGTTTTTGATGGGTTACCTCGTTCTGCTGTCTGTTCCCTACATTGCTGTCACAGACACTAGTGCTGCTGCTGGAACTGCCACCTCTCTGATCTCCCCCCAGTGCCTTGGGAAATGTCCGGGCTGGATCCACTCACACACCAAGCTGAGACACCACCATGAGCCGCCCAGAGACTTACTGACATACCACTGAGAGACCAGGCTGAGAGACACTGAGAGACCAGGCTGAGAGACACTGAGTGACCAGGCTGAGAGATGCTGAGAAATGCTGAGAGACCAGGCTGAGAGACCAGGCTGAGAGTCCAGGCTGAGAGATGCTGAGAAACCAGGCTGAGAGACCATGCTGAGAGTCCAGGCTGAGAGATGCTGAGAAATGCTGAGAGACCAGGCTGAGAGACCAGGCTGAGAGTCCAGGCTGAGAGACACTGAGAGACCAGGCTGAGAGATGCTGAGAAATGCTGAGAGACCAGGCTGAGAGACCAGGCTGAGAGTCCAGGCTGAGAGTCCAGGCTGAGAGACCAGGCTGAGAGATGCTGAGAAATGCTGAGAGACCAGGCTGAGAGACCAGGCTGAGAGACCAGGCTGAGAGTCCAGGCTGAGAGACCAGGCTGAGAGTCCAGGCTGAGAGACCAGGCTGAGAGTCCAGGCTGAGAGACCAGGCTGAGAGTCCAGGCTGAGAGTCCAGACTAGGCCCCATCAGGAAACCAAAGAGGGAATAAAAGAGGAAGAAACAGAAGGAGCAGAGGAGCTCCAGTTGGAGCCCCCCCCCCCCCCCCCCCCCCGCTGCCATCTTGACCACAGCAAAACAAAATCCTTTTCTTTTCTGTTACACTTACCTTCAAAGAAGCATCAACATCCCACCTTCTGATCACTTGCTGCGTACTAACTGTCTGTGATTCATGTACTAGGTTCCCTCTGTATTCATGTATCTGGATTCCTCTGCTCTATTGGATTGTAAAATTTCTCTCTATTTAATCAATACATTATTTTAATTCTATCAGACTATGTGGACAGGTTAGCATTTTTGTATTAGATTGTACATTTCATTCCTCAAATTAAGGATTAGAGATGGTTGGATAGAAAGTATGTTAAATAAGTGCTTTAGGATCCTGGAGAAATCTTGTGATGATATCACAATACTGCTCCTCACTGGGCACAGATAGTACAGTATGGGGGGGGTTATGGGGGAGTGAAGAAGAGAGTTATGTCTGTATAGATGCATATGCAGCAGATCAATGAGCATTTGGTGGTAGAGTTTATGGAAGAATTTCTCAATATTGCAACAGTAAGATTAATGCCTGGCATATTTCTGAAAATCACATTTTGTAGTACTTACACTTAATATGGTGGCTCAGTTGTTAGCAACTGCTGCTTCATAGCACCAGGGACCTGGGTTCAATTTCAGCCTCAGGTGACCGTGTGTGAAGTTTGCACATTTTCCCCATGTCTGTGTGGATTCCTCCAGGTGCTCCAGTTGCCTCCCACAGTTCAAAGATGTGCAGGTTAGGTGAATTGGCCACGCTAAATTGCTCATAGTGTTCAGGAATGTGTCGGCTAGGTGCATTAGTTGGGGTAAATGTAGAGCAATAGGGTAGGGGAATGGGTTTGGTTGTGATACTTTTTGAAAGGTCAGTGTGGACTTGTTGGGCCAAATGGCCTGTTTCCACACTGTAGTGATTCAAAGAAAGTTCTATGAATGCATAATAAAGAAAAGCCAAATTATAAAGAAAGCCAAATGTGAAGACAGACTTTGACGTCTCCTTAAGCAGTGTGTCTTGGACGTAAACTCACAGGTTTGGTCATAAATCCATATGGGACAAGAATGTGAGGAGGGACAGATTAGATTTGGTTTGATTGGGTTGGGGAGGGTGGTGATGATGGTGCTGTAATTTTACTGAGGATGCAGATAATGCTTCTGGAGAAAGAAACATTTTGTTTGTATCCTGAAGTATTCATGTTGACCTTTGTTCCAATATAAAGAGTGAATTTCCTTCAACTATTTTGTATTTGGGATTGTATTCATTAGAGTTTAAAAGGCTGAGGGGAGCTCTAATAGAAACCTACAAGATAACGCATGGCTCAGAAAGGGTGGATACTGGGAATGTGTTTCCGTTAGGCGGGGATCCAAGGACCGGTGGGCACAGCCTCAGAATTAGAGGGGATCAATTTGGAACAGAAATGAGAAGACATTTCTTTAGCCAGAGAGTGGTGGGTCTGTGCAATTCATTGCCGCAGAGTGCAGTGGAGGCCGGGATGTTAAACGTCTTCATGACAGAAATTGATAAATTCTTGATTCCGCAAGGAATTAAGGGCTATGGGGAGAGTGCGGGTAAGTGGAGTTGAAATGCCCATCAGCCATGATTGAATAGCAGAGTGGATTCAATGGGCCGAACGGCCTTACCTCCACTCCTATGTCTTATGGTCTAACTATCAGTCAACATTGTAGTTGGCATGGACCTGCAAATACAATGGGGTAGCTTATGGCTTTGTGTAATGTTATTAAACAGTAAGTCAACACCCAGGTTCACATCTGTCCCCAAAGACAAAACAGAAGTTGAAATCGGGGAAAGATGCAGCCAGTCTGCTAACTCCCAATTACCTGTTTTATATCGTCACACTATCAGGACATGACTCGATGGAAAACAGAAAAGTAGCATTTTAAAAAGAGAAAAAAAAATCTGTATCACTTTCGCACCTCCATCACTATTTAGTTGATGAGCAGGCACTGTTGATTTTATTTGACTTATTATTGTTATATGTACTGTGATACAATGAAAAGTATTATTTTTGCATGCTATCCAGACAAATCATACCTTGCATAAGTACATCAGGGGATTAGAACAGAATGCATAACATAGTGTTACAGCTACAGAGAAGGTGCAGAGAAAGATCAACTCCAATATATGAGAGTTGATAAAACGTGGAATCAGGAAGGCACAGTAGGTCAGGCAGCATCGGAGGAGCGATGTTTCGGGTTGGGACTCTTCATCAGGACTCTTAGACTAGGCTCCCTACAGTGTGGAAACAGGCCCTTCGGCCCAACCAGTCCACACCGACCTTCCGAAGAGTAACGCACCCAGACCCATTTCCCGCTGACTAATGCACCTAACACCATGGGCAATTTACCATGGCCAGTTCACCTGACCCGCACATGTTTGGACTGTGGGGAACCGGAGCACCCGGAGGAAACCCACGCAGACACGGAGAGAATGTGCAAACTCTACACAGTGGAGGCTGTGAGGTAGCAGTGCTAACCACCAAGCCACCGTGCTACCCACAGAAGCTGAAACTGCAAGCTCTCAATGCACTGTGGAGGTACCACTGGGAGTGAGAGGTCTGTTCACAATTGCAGGGTTGCAGACAGTGAGGAGGATTGTCAAAGGGGACAGTGGGATATAGATAGATTGCTGATTTGGGCTGAGAAATGTGTTACAAAGCTGGTTCTCTTCTCAAAGTTACTGTGCCCTTGAGTTTCTTTTGTCAGCGAGGGGGTAATTGGCCAGACTCCAACTAGGCTGGGTTTGAAAGGTTTATTGGGGAACTTTTTGTTTAAACCTAAAGAAATCATGCTTCAGGCAGAAAGCTTTCAAATCATTTTTTTAAAAAAACTAATATCATCAAGGGGGGCGTGGCCAGCTTTTTAGCTGCGCAGGTCAGTTCAGTTCGGGGGTGAGTTGAGTCAGAGTCACAGTTGAAACTGGAAGTTTGCTCCCTCCTCATGCCCTTCTGACTTTGTGACCGGTAAGCATTTTGCCATTTTTTACTCTTTGTGCTAAGCGGTCTGTTTATGGGGATTGTTGCAAGTATTAAGTCAGGATAGTCTGTCGGGTTTTTGGATGGGATAAGTTATCCAGGATTCCATTTTCTGTTCTTTGTGTTTCATTCTGTAATTTTGTAAATAAATTCTGCTTGATCAAAATTTGGCAGCCGGACCAGCTAACTCCCTCCAGGAATATCCATTATCCGCTTACCTGAAACGAACAGCAAAGTTATGGTCTGGGCCACCTGCTGAAAAATGTTTTGAGGGGTCTGGCCTGGTCCATAACAAATGGCAGATGAATTTAATCCAGAAAAATGTGAGGTGGTGCACTTTGGAAGATCAAATTCAGGCGGGAATTATACAATGAATGGCAGAACCCCTTGGAGCATTAACATAGAGGGATCTGGGCATAACAGGTTCACAGAATCCTGCACATAGCAACACAGGTGGATGAGGTGGTCAAGAAGGCATACAGCATGCTTGCCTTCATCAGCCAGGCATCAAATATAAAAGTTGGTAAGTTATAGTACAACTGTACAAACCACATTTGGAATATTGCATGCAGTTCTACACTACCAGAAGGATGTAGATGCTTTGGAGAGGGTACAGAGGAAGTTTACCAGGATATTGCCTGGCCTGGAGGGTTTTAGTTAGGGGAAGGGTTGGATAGACTCAGATCTTTTTCACTGGCAAGATAGAGGCTGAGGGAGGAAGCTGATCAAGATCTACAAACTTATGAGAGGTAGCAATAGAGTGGATAGTCAGAGGGGTTTTTTTCCCCAAGGGTGGAAATGTCAACTACAAGACAGCACAAGTTCAAGATGAGAAGGGGAAAGTTTAGGGGAGACATACAGGGAAAGTTTTTCACACAAAGGGCGGTTGGAACCTCAATGCAATGTTACAACACGGGGTAAACCCTCTCTGTTAATTTTAAACCAGCAACACAGAAAAGATTTATCCCATGTGACAATCTGTGAAAATTCAAGAGGCCAAGTACTAGTTAAAGCAAAAAGTAACAACTTTATTTCTTAAAGTATAACAGAGAATAATTAACTAACAACTATTTACAATGCCTATATTTACTTTCCCTTCTATGATACTAGTCTGATAAAGACTTACCAAAATTGAAATTTCAAAACCAGGCAGCTGTTGAATCTTCCCTTTGTATCTTCCTCTGTAGATTGTGAAAGTGATTTCTCTTTCACAAATGGTGGAGAGATAAAGGTACCTTTAAGAGACCTATTCTGCAGGCAGTCTACATTTGTTGGTGGCTTGGCAGTTCTCTCTCAACTGTTCACATTTTCCCAGTTTTATATCCCCAAAGCATCGGATTGTGTGATTGGGTTTTAACATTATCAATTGGATAGACTCAGATCTTTTTCACTGGCAAGATAGAGGCTGAGGGAGGAAGCTGATCAAGATCTACAAACTTATGAGAGGTAGCAATAGAGTGGATAGTGAGACTGGATTGGAATTTGGTTATTTTGGGGTATAATTTAAACCGATTGGCCTAATTCCAATTTGTTTTTGTCTCCAGGCAACCAGCTACCCTAGCTGCTGGACCAAAAGGTTACATTGTATCTTGTTCAGAATACTGTCAGGTAGTTCTGCTAGCTTTTAACTCTCTTAAAGGTACAGTACATTTCAGCACCTTCATAACAGCACTGTCAGGGGAATCATGTGAGGCATGGATAGAGTGAACAGTCAAGATCTTTTCCCCAGGATAGGGGAATCTAAAACTAGAGGGCATAGGTTTAGAGTGAGAGGGGAAAGATATAAAAGAGACCTAAGGGACAACTTTTTCACATAGAGAATGGTACGTGTATGGAATGAGCTGCCAGAGGAAGTGGTGGAGGCTGGTACAATTGCAACATTTAAAAGGCATTTGGATGGGTATATGAATAGGAAGGGTTTAAAGGGATATTGACCAAGTGTTGTCAAATGGGACAAGATTAATTTAGAATATCTGGTCAGCATGGACAATTTGGACCAAAGGGTCTGTTTCTAGGCTGCACATCTCTATGACTCTATGGTGGAAGGAGGCACAGTAGCAACGTACCAGGCATATCTTGATAGATACATGAACAGGAGGTGAACAGAGGGATAGAAACCACACAAGCGCAATAAGTAGTGGGTTTAAATGAGGGTTAGGAATCAGCACAGGCTTGGTCAACCAAGGGGCCTGTACCTGTGCTGGATTGTATTGAATGAGGTTTTATAAAGCTCTGATTAGAGTCAAGAGTGTGGTGCTGGAAAAGCACTGCCAGTCGGGCAGCACCCTGATGAAGGGCTTATGCCCGAAACGTCGAATTTCCTGTTCCTTGGATGCTGCCTGGCCTGCTGCGCTTTTCCAGCAACCCATTTTCAGCTAAGATTAATTATAGTTAGGAAAGAAGCAATTTTTCTAACAAGGCAAACAGAGCAGTCAATCTGCACACAGAAGGCTCCACAAAATAATCTTTTACTGAGAACAGGATTGTTGATTGTGAGATAAATTTCAGCAACAGCTACAAAGGGATTCCCCTGCTCAGCTTCCAAACAATGCAATGGGGTCATTCAGATGTACTCCTCCCTCCAATTTCTCAGAAATATCGCACCTCCAACCACAAAGCACTTTGCCACTGGTTTCACAGTCCAGAACTTTGACATGAAGACCTCAGTGAACTTATGACATTCTGATGCAGAGATAGGAGATGCTACCCATTGAATCTGTGCAGAGTGTTGGTCCCTTCAATGATCAGCTCAGGGACATGCAAACGGAATCTGCACCCACCCACGTGCTGCAGGCCCCCTGCGCTTTACATCCTTTTAACCCTCTCAGTTGCCAAGCAACAATCTACTGCATCAGAACAATCAGACTCTTACATAGAGAGAAGGCAGAGGAATTAACGTGGACAGTTAATGAAGCTACAATTCAACTGGCCTTCTTGCTGCAAATATAAAATAGAATTTCACCCTCCATGGTGTGAAACTTGAAAGGGTTCAGAAAAGATTTACAAGGATGGTGCCAGGGTTGGAGGATTTGAGCTACACGGAGATGCTGAACAGACTGGGGCTGTTTTCCCTGGAGAGTCGGAGGCTGAGGGGTGACCTTATAGAGGTTTATAAAATGATTGGGTAAATATACAAGGGGGTGGGGGGAGTCAGGAAGTGGAAGGCATAGGTTTAGGGTGGGAGGGGAAAGATATAAAAGGGACCTAAGGGGCAACTTTTTCATGCAGAGGATGGTGCGTGTGCGGAATGAGCTGCCAGAGGAAGTGGTGGAGGCTACTACAATTACAGCATTTAAAAGGCATCTGGATAGGAATATGAATATGAAGGATTTAGAGGAATATTGGCCAAGTGCTGGAAAATGGGACTAGATTAGTTTAGGATATCTGGTCGGCATGGACGAGTTGGACAGTAGGGTCTGTTTCCATGCTGTACATCTCCATGACTCTATCGAGTGTTTGGGCATTAGTGTCAATGCGGTAAGAATGTGTGGTGATGGAGAGAAAGGCTTCTGATGATTAATCAAAAAAGAAACCATGAAACAGCAACAGCACAGGAGGAGGCTATATGACCCATTTTGTCTGTACTGTCTTTACAAGAGTGATTCACCACATCTCCCTGCGCTGCCTTCTCCTGATAACCAGACACATGCTTCCTCTTCAAATGGTGATCAGTTCTCTTTTCAAAGCCACAGATGAAACTGCCTCCATCTAGCAGGAAGGACAGTGGAGCAGCAATGGCAGGGGTTTCTGGAGTAATTCAGGAGACACGGCAAAGATTCATTCCGAGGAAAAAGGCGCATGGTACGGGGAGGATGGGGCAACTATGGCTGACAAGGGAAGTCAGGGACAGCATAAAAACAAAAGAGAAAGCATATAATGTGGTGATGGGCAGAGGGAAACCAGAGGATTGGGAAGCTTACAAAGGCCAATAGAGGGTGACAAAAAAATCAGGAAGGACAACATTAAATATGAGGGTAAGCTAGCCAGTAATATAAAGGAACACTGTAAGAGTTTCTTCACATATACAAAGAGCAAAAGAGAGCCAAAAGTGGACATTGGGCTGCTGGAAAATGATGCTGGAGAGATAGTAAGGGGGACCAAGGAAATAGTTGAGCAACTGAATAATTACTTAGTGCCAGTCTTCACAATGGAAGACATAAGAAATTTCCCAAAAATTCCAGAAAGTGAAATGCAGAGTGGAGTATGGTGGCCATCACAAAGGAGAAAGTGCTAGAAAAACTGAACGGCCTGAAGGCAGCTACGTCACCTGGACCAGATGGACTACACACCAGAGTTTGAACAGAGATGGCTAAAGAGATAGCAGAGGCGTTATTGGTGATCTTTCAGGAATAGCTAGAATCAGGAAGGGTCCCAGAGGACTGTAAAATCTCTAATGTGACACCCCTGTTTAAAAAGAGAGTACGGCAAAGAAGAGAAAATTACAGATCAATTGCACTAGCCTCAGTTGTGGGTAAGATCCTGGAACCGATTGGGAAGGATGAGATTTCTGAATACTTGGAAGTGTATGGTAAAATAGGGCAAAGTCAGCATGGGTTCGTCAAGGGGAGGTCATGCCTGATAAATCTGCTAGAAATCTTTGAGGAAGTAACTCGGAGTTTAGATCAAGGAGAGCCAATGGATGTTATCTACCTGGACTTCAAGAAGGCCTTCGATAAAGAGCCACACACAAGGCTACTGAGTAAGGTAAGGGCCCATGGTGTCAGAGGCAAGGTGCTAGCATGGACAGAAGCTTGACTGTCTGACAGAAAGCAGAGAATGGGGACAAAAGGGCCCTTCTCAGGATGGCAACCGGTGACAAGTGGTGTTCCTCAAGGCTCAGTGTTGGGACCACAACTTTTCACTTTATACATTAACGATCTAGTTGAAGGAACTGAGGGCATTCTGGCTACGTTTGCAAATGATACAAAGATAGGTAAAGGGACAGGTAGAATTGAGGAGGTGGGGAGGCTACAGAAGGATTTGGACAGGTTAGGAGAGTGGGCAAAGATGTGGCAGATGGAGTTCAATGTGGGAAAGTGTGAGGTCATACTCTTCGGTAGGAAGAATAGAGACTATTTTCTAAATGGGAAAAGAATTCAGAAATCTGAAGTGCAAAGAGACTTGGGAGTTCTAGCGCAGAATTCTCTCCAGGTAAACTCGCAGGTTGAGTCAGTGGTTAGGAAGGCAAATGCAATGATACCATTTATTTTGAGAGGACTTCAATATAAAAGCAGAGATGTACTACTGAGGCTCTATAAGACTCTGGTCAGGCCATATTTGGAGTGTTGTGTACAGTTTTAGGCCCCATATCTCAGGAAGGATGTACTGGCCCTGGAGCGTGTTCAGAGGAGGCCCTTGAGAATGGTCCCAGTATGAAAGCTTCACATATGAGGAATGTTTGAGGATTATGTGTCTATACTCGATGGAGCTTAAAAGGATGAGGGGGATCTAACTGAAACTTACAGGATATTGAATCGCCTGGGCAGAGTAGCTGTTGGGAAGATGTTTCCATTGGTTGGAGAGACTAGGACCTGTGGGCACATCCTTAGAGTAAAGGGAAGACCTTTTAGGTCAGAGATAAGGACCTTATCTTCTTCAGCCAGAGAGTGGGGAATCTATGGAATTCATTGCCACAGAAGGTGGTGAAGCCAAATCATTGAGTTTATTTAAGTTAAAAATCACACAGCACCAGGTTATAGTCCAACAGGTTTATTTAGAAACACTAGCTTTCAAAGCATTGCTCCTGATGAAGGAGCAGTGTTCCAAAAGCTAGTGTTTCTAAATAATCCTGTTGGACTATAACCTGGCGTTGTGTGATTTTTAACTTTGTCCACTCCAGTCTAACACCGTTACCTCTAAGTCATGACGAGTAAATTTAAGATTGAGGTTCCTGAGTGTCCAGGGAATCAAGGATTACAGGGAGAAAGCAGGAAGATGGGGTTGATAAACTTATCGGACATGATTGGATGGCGGAGCAGACTCGATGGGCTGAATGGCCTAATTTCTGCTCCTATGTCTTATAGTTACGCTCAGGTAGAGCATTATATCCAGGAATTAGGACTGTACAAATTTCTGCAAAGTTTTAACAAACAGTAAAGTTTCTTCTGCTCGTCAATGATCCTTTTGAGTAAAAATTTCAAATGTGGCCCCTTAACATAGTCCTACAGCAGGGAATGAGGTGTAGCACACCGTACATCCCAGTTCTAAAGGTTGGGGCTTTCCACTGGGGAATATAACCCAGGGTGGCACTCCCCTTGCAGAACTGAGGGATCTGCCACACTGTCAGAGGTGCCACCTTTTAGAGGAGGCTCGGGCGTCTCTCATAGGTCAGAAACATGTGTGTTATTCCATCGTACTGGAGCTCTAGGTGGGCACTGGATGGCCAGAAAATACCCAAAATGGGCAGCCAATCAAAGAAGCAATTTGACCATCCCTGCACCAACAATTCACACTCAAACCAGCAACTACTCCACAGAGGAAACCAAATCACATGTTGCCCTTGTTTCATGAAAGAGGATAAATTCACAGATAAACTTCAACCCACACAAATGCTACAGACAAAGTAAAAAAAAAACACCTCATAACCTGCAGCAAAGAGGAAATGACTGTAAAACCCTTTTTGAAATCCCTTATTAATACAGTGGGAGTTTGCAGGAAAGGGAACATCAATCATTCAGGGGAATGACATTGGAAATAAGGGCAAATTGAAGGTACCAGAATCAGCAGTTGCCTCAGCTGTTTGTAGGTCCTTCCTGCCCCCAGGAGTCAGGAAGCTCGGTTCAGGATTAAAGTCATACACCATAGCCCATGAGAGGCAGCCTCAATCCTGTGGAAATATTGGGCAGGAATGTAGTTTTCTGCTGTCTTCCCAGTTGCTGTACTATGTACTTACTCATTCTTCCCTTCAGACTGACTCACCTCCACACTGGTCAATAGCACAGTTGCACCTGTACAGGGTTGGTCCTGTACAGTGGTTGGGTTTTCATGGCTCCTGCAGCCTACATAACGAAACAGGAAGGGGATGGTGGTGAGGGGAGATGTCACAAGAAACCTGCTTGCAGTTTGGAGACCAAGGGAGATCTGAATCCGTCACCTTCTGCCTCTGAGGTAAGGAGTCACCATTGAAGCCAGGCTCGGCAAACACTGCAGCCAGACAATTTCAGAAATCAAGCATGGAGTTGAATTATACCCGGATCTCCCTTTCCTGAGCATGCTTTTTCTCTTGCTCTCCCAATTGCCACCAGCAGAAATCGATTGTTCAATCTTCAGCGCAGTCTGTATTGTAAACGACATGGAGTTATTGACTTTATCTGGCTGACCTTGGCAATACATCCATGAAGACTAACATGTGGTTGCAGTAAGCTGTTATGAAATCAAATGTAATGTTAAAAATCACACAACACCAAGTTATAGTCGAACAGGTTTAATTGGAAGCACTAGCTTTCGGAGCGACGCTCCTTCATCAGTTGGCAGTGCTCCGAAAGCTAGTGCTTCCAATGAAACCTGTTGGACTATAACCTGGTGTTGTGTGATTTTTAACTTTGTACACCCCAGTCCAACACCAGCATCTCCAAATCATAATGTAATGTTGACCTTTATTACAAGACGACTTGAGCACAGGAGTGGTGAAGTCTTATTTCAATTGTATAGGAGCTTGGTTAGACCTGTACCTGGAGTACTGTATGCAGTCTGAGTCCTCTTACCTTATAAAGGATATAACTGCCATCAGGAGAGAGCAATGGAGGTCCACCAGAACTGCCCCTGGATGGCAGGACTGCCCTATGGAGAGAGATTGGCCAAGCTAGGTCTGTATTCTCTCAAGTTTCAAAAAGACAAACTCATTATAACTAAGAAAAATACACAAGGGGATAGTCAGGGTAGATGCAGGTAAGATGTTGCCCTTGGTTGGGGAGTCTGAACCAAGGACACAATTTAAAACTAAGGGGATAGCTACTTCGGACCAACGTGAGGAAAAAGAAGTTTGCTCAGAGGGCTGTGAATCTTTGGATTGTACTAACCCAGAGGGCTGTGAAAGCTCTGCCATTGAATTTGTTAAAAGTAGAGATTGATAGATTGCTAAATATCAATGACATAAATTGATATGGAAATAGGGTGGGGAAAAAGACACTGAAGAGGATATCAGCCAATGATTGTTTTGAATGGTGAGCATGCTCAATGGGCTGAATGGCCTTCTTCTTATGTTCCTTGTTATTTTGCTTTACCTTCCACAGCCCCTTCCATGACCTCGAGTGTGAACTCAGCATACACAGGGAGTCCTCAATAATACAATGACAAACGGGACTAGATTTATTGAGGATATCAGCAAGGACGAGTTGGACCAAAGGGTCTATTTCCATCTCTAAGGCTCTCTGACTCTATCAAAATCCTTTAATTAAAACCTTGCCCACAACAGGATGTGACTGACTTCTGATCTGTTAATGTTGCTTTTGCACTATTAACAAAACCAATTGCGAGTTACTGAATCATTCCGAGAGCAACAGGGTTGAAGCTACACTGAACATAGCACCACCTTGTTACACCATGTGACGGTAACTGCAGTAGAGCCAGGTACACAATCGCTGAGTTATGACAGCATGGAAGGAGGCCGCTCAGTCCACGTGTCTGTGATGGCTCACTACAAGAGCCACTTGTTGCCATCCTCTTGCTCTGCAGATCTCTCCAGTTCTGAGAATGGTCCAAATCCCTTTTGAAAGTCTATTTTGAGCTACCTCCATCACACCTTCAAGCAGCATATTCAAATCCTGACCACCTGCTGTATTAAAATGATTTTCCTCATGCCATCATTGCATCTTCTTCAACTTCCTTAAATCTATGTGCTCTCACTCTCAATGTCTCCACCAATGGGATCAGTTTCTCCTTATCAATTCTGTCCAGACCTCTCATGATTTTGAACACGTCTATAAATTTCCTCTCAATCTTCTAGTCTCTGAAGTGGACCGCCCCACTTCTTCAATCAATCTATGTAACAAAAACTCCCCGTCTCTGGAATCATTCCTGTGAACTTCCCAAGGTCTTCACATCCTCCCAGCACTGGTGCACAGAACTGGAAGCAATACTCCAGTTGAGACCAAATGAGTCTTTCAGACAAATTTAACATAAGCTCCTTGTTTTTGTGCTCTGTGCTCTTATTTAGAAAACCCAGAATAGCATATGCTCTACTAACCAAGATCTCAACTTGTCATGTTACCATCAATGATGGTGATGGAGATAACTCTGCTTTCTCCCCACAGATGCTGCCAGACGTGTGTGTTTCTCCAGCAACTTCTGCTTTTGCTCCAGATTTCAGCATCCACAGTCCTCCATTTATTTTATCTTCATTGATATCTATGCAAATACCTCTGCACCTATAGAATTATAATCCTTATTTTATATTGTTTCCCCGCATTCTTCCAACCAAAATCAATCATTTCCCACTTGTGGCATTAAATTTCATCTGCCACTTGTCCACCAATGCATGTTCTTTTGCAGCTCTACACTATCCTCCTCACAGTTCACATTACTTTCAAGTTTTGTATCACCTGTGAATTGAAATCATTCCCACCAGGGTTTAGCTCCGGAATATATCAAGAAGAGTTGGGGATCTAACATTTACACTTTAGGAATTTTGCTATAAATCTTACTCATGTCTGAAGAAACAACCATTCACCACTACTCATGGTTCCCTGTTACTCAACCAATTCCAATTCCATTTGCTACTGTCCCTTTTATTCCATGAGCTCTGCATTTGTCCACATCTCTGTTGTACAGCTTGTTATTAAAAGTCTTTGGGAAGTCCATATACAACATATCAATAACATTAATCTTTATCAAACCTCACTGTTAATCTCTTGACAAAACTCCAGCAAGTTAGTTCAACATGATTTTCCCTCAATAGATCCATGCTGGCTTTCGTTAACTAACCAGTGACCAGTGTTCCCTCTAAGATGCACAGCCAGGATTTTATCATGAATTATTATTTCTAAAAGTTTTCTCACCACTCAGGTTAAATTAATTAGTGTGTGCTTGCTTGACTTATTTTCACTCTCCTTTTGAACAAGGGGTGTCACATTTGTAATTCTCCAGTCTTCTGGCACTATGTAAGAGAAAGACTCGGAAGTTATAGTCAGTGACTCCACATTTTCTACTCTCATCTTTCTGAGAAAGATCTCATCTTGACCCGGTCTTTTATCCACGTTCAGACGTAGAATCATAGAGATGTACAGCATGGAAACAGACCCTTCACTCCAACTCGTCCATGCTGATCAGATATCCTTAATTAATCTAATCCCATTCGCCAGCACTTGACCCATATCCCTCTGAACGCTTCCTATTCATATACCCATCTAGAAGCCTTTTAGATGTTACAATTGTACCAGCCTTCTCTAGCAGTTCATTCCATATATGCTCCACCCTCTGTGTGAAAACATTGCACCTTAGGTTCCTTTTAAATCTTTCCCCTCTCACCTTAAACCTATGCCCTCTAGTTTTGGACTCCCCTATCCTGGGGAAAAGATTTTGGCTATTCACCCTGTCCATACCTCTCATGATTTTATAAACATCTATAAGGTCACCATTCAATTTCTGCCACTCCAGCATAAATAGTCTATTCAGCCATCTCCCTGTAGCTCAAACCCTTCAACCCTGGCAAAATCACTGTAAATCTTTTCTGAACCCTTTCAAGTTTCACAATATCCTTCCTATTAGGGAAGAGACCAGAAGTGAATGCAGTATCCCATAAGTGGCCTAACCAATGTCCTGTATAGCCGCAACATGACCTCCCAACTCCTATACTGTACTCAATGCAATGACCAGCCTATCCTGTTCCTCCTCTTTATCAATTTTAAACCTGTTACATGTCTGAATGAAAATAGAAATTGACAGAAAACGTCAGCAGATGTGGAAACATCTGTGGAGAGAGAAAGTAGAGCTAATGTTTTGGTTCCAATGACACTTCTGCTTTTGTTTCTGATTTCTGGCATCCGCAGTTCTTTTTTTTTTTGTTGTGTCTGCACTAGCTCCTGTTTTACCATGACATACCCTTGATACCCTTGGGGGCGGAACGGTGGCTCAGTGGTGGCACTGCTGCCTCACAGCGCCAGGGACCCGGGTCCAATTCCCGTCTCGGGCATGTGTGGAGTTTGCACATTCTCCCCGTGTCTGTGTGGGTTTCCTCCGGGTGCTCCAGTTTCCTCCCACAGTCACAAAGATGTGCAGGTCAGGTGAATTGGCCATGCTAAATTGGCAGTAGTGTTAGGTGCATTAGTCAGGGGTAAATGTAGGGAAATGGATCTGTGTGGGTTGCTCTTCGGAGGATCGGTGTGGACTTGTTGGGCCGAAGGGTCTGTTTCCACACTGTAGGGAATCTAATCTAACCTATTTAGTATCTCAGACATGCAATATTCTTTCATGCAAAAATACCTTTCTTGATTCCAAATTGGCTCCTCTCCTCCCTCTGACATGCCCATAAAAAATTTCTCAATGCATTTTTTTTAGGTTAGCTGCCAATCTCCTCTCATACTGTCTCTTTGTTTCTCTTATTTGATTGTTCAATTGTCTATCCAGCCCCTCCAGCGTGTTCCACCAATAGCTTCACAAGATTCAAATGAGAACAGGAGACTGATAAACTACAAAACCGAAGCAAGCCAATTTATTTTCTCTGAATCTTTCAGCTAAGTAACTAAATCACAAGCCAATTTGTGAAGATGCAACTACTTCTAGCTACCAATTTACTAATTAGCACCCAAGAAAAAGCAAATGTATAATTAACTCAACATCTGCTCAATTGATTGAAAAAAAAGGACCCTCCATTTATATCCATGCCTTCAGGATGTGCTACAGAACTTTCCAGGCATAAAGCATTGTTGAAGTTCAGTCACTTTGTAACATAAGAAATACATTAATCATTATGTACATTGTAAGATCCCACGGACAGCCACAAGAAAATTAGCAGAGAATCTAATTTAATCATATTTACAAAAGCAGTTTCAGGATTTTTCTTTATCTCACCTGAAGGCCTTGATTTAATGCCTCAGCCTCAACAGGGCACTTCTGACAGTGCAGCACTCCCTCAGTACTGCACTGAGGCATCATTCTAGAGTTCTATACTCAGACATGAGACTGTGGCCCATGACCTGCTCACTCAGAGACAAGAAGGCTACCAATAAGGAGTCATTCCTAATGAGGTGCTTATGCTCGATGCGCTGATTCTCCTGCTCCTCGGAGGGTGCCTGACCAGCTGTACTTTTCCAGCAACACATTCTTTAACACTACCCTTGGCCCCATTCTCCCCAATGGATAGCAGTAGCAGGTGGTAAGGTGTTGGATGATGAAGAGGATGCAACTGGGAAGCAGCATCAGATAGAGACTGCTACTGAAATGTAGAACTGTTGATGGATAATAATCTAATCTGCCTGACTGGTGGATGTATAAAATTCCGTAGGAGTTCTTCCTGCTGTCTTAGCCAATATTTCCCCAAACAACATCTCAAAAACAGATTGTTTGGTCATTATCACATGGTGCAAAACTAGCAGCTGCATTTTCTGTACTACAGCATTGACTACACTTCAGAAAGAAAAGGAATCCTGCTCTCCTGTGCCCTCTGTGGGCTGGGAGGTCCTGAGCTGACCACACACAGGCTTTCAGGTTAAGAATCGCCCTGCCCAATCAGGTCAAGACCCATAGCACAAAAGCATGACCCTAAGCAGGCACCACCGTTGAGTGGAGGGACAGCCGATAACAATAACCCTACAAAATGTCCTCCACTGGCTGTAACACACTGACACATTGCTTGGCACTTTCAAGGAACCAGTAAATGAGTGTCTGGACCGTGCTGCTGGGGTGGTAGTGGAGGCAGGTATGATAGGGGATGTTCAGATAAGCTAGGAGAAAGTGAGGACTGGACATCAGAGTGGAGAGTGTGCTGCTGGGAAAGCACAGCAGGTCAGGCAGCATCCGAGGAGCAGGAGAATCAACATTTATTTGTAGTGTGTACTCTGTATCCTGTTCAGGTACAAACTGTGTTGATCTGAAGGTAGTCTGGCGTCCATGTGGGATCAGGTGGTTCCGTAGGCAGGCACTGAGGAAGGAGATGTGGCTGTGGTAGCGAGTCTGCTTGAGCACGTGGCTGAAGACCTTCAGGGCAGAGGAGTGGACTTGGATGCTGCCTGATCTGCTGAGCATCCTCCGGCAACACACTCTCGGGTTTTAGATAAGTACATGAATAAGCAAGGAATGGAGGGATATGGATCGAGGGCAGGCAGAAGGGATTAACTTCATTTGGTGTCATATTCGGCCCAGCATCGTTGGCCAAAGGGCCTGATCCTGTTCTATATTCTCTCACTGAGACACATTGATGGTAAGGCACGGCGCTATATAATTGCAAACCTTCCTTTCAGGGGAAAGTTAGAAAAAAAAATGCAAAACCTAAAGCTGAACATTTTTCAGAATTGGAAAGAATTAAACCTCATGAAGGTGATATACTTCTGATTGGTTCTGAGCTTAGTTGCCTCTTATTTTAAATTAATCAATCTCATTAATTAAATTAATGAAGTTTAAAAATTAAACTAACATGAATGAAGACATAATTTAAATTGCAGGAGAGAAAGATCTCTACATAGTGACACTCAGACACTAAAACATGGAGACTGGGGCCATCCCAGATCTGAGAGTGGGTTACAATGATCTCTCTCTCTTCAAAGGGGAGGGGGGTGGGGGTAACAGAAAGGGGTGAGTCCACCCAAGGGGATCTGGATGACAGATATCACAAAGGAGGAGGCAGAGATGACTCCAATAAATGTGTAAAGTTGGTAGCTAGCAGTAGTAGCTGCGGCAGTTTTAATTCATAGAGAAATTTTCAGTAATAACATCAACTGTTTTTTTTAAAAAAAAGTGCTTCTGCAAAAGTTTGAGCAATAACTGAGGCAGATTTTCTACCTGATAGTAATCCCTGAGATCAGTTCCTGTTGAGAAGGATCCGCAATCACAGTCGCTCAGCAGCAAGTAGGAAATTGCAAAGTTTAAAGCACTTTTGCAACAATAGGAAAGTGGAAAATAAATTGGCTCCCTCCACTTCCAGCCAATCTTTCTCTCTGGAACATCTCGCACCTTTCCATTTTTAAATATTGGTCATGTTTCACTGTGAGTTGTTTTCCTTGGAAAGAATACATACTGTTTCATTTTTAAAAATTAAAAACAAACTTTGTCACTGGCTTCTGAGGTAGCTCCCAGCTCAATGGCTTGTTGCCTGAGTCTCTCGATTTGTGGGGCGAGGAATGAGAGAAGGAAGCCTTTGTTCAAACTCTCCTACGGTCCTGGATTCCTGAAACTGGCTTCAGCAAATCACTACCCTTAGGTTTCCTGGGACGATCCTCACAGCTTCTCAAATATGCAGCCACTATTTCACCCAGTCTGCTCTGATACTTTGCGGATTCGTCTGGTTTTGTTACAAAGCACCTTGGACAACTTATCCTGAAATATAGCAATGTGTGACACAAGCCTATCACAAGAACAGCCCTGCACTGATTCTATAATGGTGGGAGCATTGTGAAAATTTTAGGTTCACGGAACAGTTTACACTTTACTCTCTAAGTTGGTGAAAATGTTGTTTCCTACATTTGCAAACAATAATGCCTGCTAGTTAAAGGCTTTGTTGATCCATAAATTCTTTAAAGTTCAACAGCGCAGAAACAGACCCTTTTACCCATCCTGCCTGGGAAAGTGCTTTCCAATTAGTTTCTGTCGGTCCCACAATCTCGGTTTCTCCCTCTCCACAGCCCTGAAATTTCTCCCCTTTATAAGCATTCATTGTCATTTTCTGATGCAAATAGAGTCACAGAGTCAAAGAGATGTACATCATGGAAACAGACCCTTCTGTCCAACCCGTCCATGCCGAACAGAAATCCCAACCCAATATAGTCCCAACTGCCAGCACCCGGCCCATTTCCCTTCAAACTCTTCCTAATTCGTAAACCCATCCAGATGCCTCTTAAATGTTGCAATTGTACCAGCCTCCACCACATCCTCTGGCAGCTCATTCCATACACATACCACCCTCTGTGTGAAGAAATTGGCTCTTAGGTCTCTTTTATATCTTTCCCCTCTCACCCTAAACCTATGCCCTTTAGTTCTGGGCTCCTCCACCCCAGGGAAAAGACTTTGTCTATTTATCCTATCCATGCCTCTCATAACTTTATAAACCTCTATAAGGTCACCCCTCAGCCTCCGACGCTCCAGGGAAAACAGTCCCAGCCTATTCAACCTCTCCCTGTAGCTCAGATCCTCCAATCCTGGCAATATCCTTGTAAATCTTTTCTGAACCCTTTCAAGTTTCACAACATCTTTCCGATAGGAAGGAGACCAGAATTGCACACAATATTCCAACTGTGGCCTAACTAATGTCCTGTACAGCTGCAATATGACCTCCCAACTCCTGTACTCAGTACTCTGATCAATAAAAGAAAGCATACCAAATGCCTTCTTCACTATCCTATCTACCTGTAACCCCACTTTTAAGGAGCTATGAACCTACACTCCAAAGTCTCTGTGTTCAGCAACACTCCCTAGGACTTTACCATTAAGTGTATAAGCCCTGCTAAGATTTGCTTTCCCAAAATCAGCACCTCGCATTTATCTGAATTAAACTCCAACTGCTACATCTCAACACATTGGCCCATCTGGTCCAGATTCTGTTGTAATCTGAGGTAACCCTCTTCGCTGTCCACTAAACCTCCAATTTTGGTGTCATCTGCAAACTTACTATCAGTACCTCTTATGCTCGCATCCAAATCATTTATGTAAATGACAAAAAGTAGAGGACCCAACACCGATCCTTGTGGCACTCCACTGGTCACAGGCCTCCAGTCTGAAAAACAACCCTCCACCACCACCCTCTGTCTTCTACCTTTGAGCCAGTTCTGTATCCAAATGGCTAGTTCTCCCTGTATTCCATGAGATCTAACCTTGCTAACCAGTCTCCCATGGGGAACCTTGTCGAACGCCTTACTGAACTCCATATAGATCACACCTACTGCTCTGCCTTCATCAATCTTCTTTGTTACTTCTTCAAAAAACTCAATCAAGTTTGTGAGACATGATTTCTCATGCACAAAGCCATGTTGACTATCCCTCATCAGTCCTTGCCTTTCCAAACACATGTACATCCTGTCCCTCAGGATTCCCTCTAACAACTTGCCCACCACTGAGGTCAGGCTCACCAGTCTATAGTTCCCTGGCTTGTCCCTACCACCCTTCTTAAACAGTGACACCACATTTGCCAACCTCCAGTCTTCCAGCACCTCACCTGTGACTATCGATGATACAAATATCTCAGCAAGAGGCCCAGCAATCACTTCTCGAGCTTCCCACAGAGTTCTCGGGTACACCTGATCAGGTCCTGGGGAGGTATCCACCTTTAACCATTTCAAGATATCCAGCACTTCCTCCTCTGTAATCTGGATATTTTGCAAGATGTCACCAACTATTTCCCTACAGTCTATATCTTGCGTATCCTTTTCCACAGTAAATACTGATGCAAAATATTCATTTAGTATCTCCCCCATTTTCTGTGGCTCCACACAAAGGCCGCCTTGCTAATCTTTGAGGGTCCCTATTCTCTCCCTAGTTATCCTTTTGTCCTTAATATATTTGTAAAACCCCTTTGGATTCACCTTAATTCTATTTGCCAAAGCTATCTCATGTCCCCGTTTTCCCCCCGGATTTCCCTCTGAAGTATACTCCTACTTCCTTTATATTCTTCTAAGGATTCACTCGATCTATCCTGTCTATACCTGACATATGCTTCCTTCTTTTTCTTAACCAAACCCTCAATTTCTTTAGTCATCCAGCATTCCCTATACCTACCAGCCTTCCCTTTCACCCTGACAGGAATATACTTTCTCTGGATTTTTGTTATCTCAGTTCTGAAGGCTTCCCATTTTCCAGCCGTCCCTTTACCTGCGAACATCTGCGCCCAATCAGCTTTTGAAAGTTCTTGCCTAATACAGTCAAAATTGGCCTTACTCCAATTTAGCACTTCAACTTTTAGATCTGGTCTATCCTTTTCCATCACTATTTTAAAACAAATAGAATTATGGTCGCTGGCCCCAAAGTGCTCCCCCACTGACACCTCAGTCACCTGCCCTGCCTTATTTCCGAAGAGTAAGTCAAGTTTTGCACCTTCTCTAGTAGGTACATCCACATACTGAATCAGAAAATTGTCTTGTACACACTTAACAAATGCCTCTCCATCTAAACCTTTGACGCTATGGCAGTCCCAGTCGATGTTTGGAAAGTTAAAATCCCCTACCATAACTACCCTATTATTCTTACAGATAGCTGAGATCTCCTTACAAGTTTGTTTCTCAATTTCCCCTCTGACTATTAGGGGGTCTATAATACAATCCCAATAAGGTGATCATCCCTTTCTTATTTCTCAGTTCCACCCAAATAACTTCCCTGGATGTATTTCCGGGAATATCCTCCCTCAGCACAGCTGTATGTTTAATAAATCTGTCCCGCTAACTTTGTTCCTTTCATTCTCGACTGTAAGTGTAATCATCAAGGAGAAAGTGAGGTCTGCAGATGCTGGAGATCAGAGCTGAAAATGTGTTGCTGGAAAAGCGCAGCAGGTCAGGCAGCATCCAAGGAACAGGAAATTCGATGTTTCGGGCATAAGCCCTTCATCAGGGCTTCCTGATTCCTGATGAAGGGCTTATGCCCGAAACGTCGAATTTCCTGTTCCTTGGATGCTGCCTGACCTGCTGCGCTTTTCCGGCAACACATTTTCAGCTCTGTAAGTGTAATCTGACTGTTCTCCTATCCAGTTCCTTTACCAGTGAGCTGTAAGGATGTGAAAATTTCTGTGTGAATTTCTGACCTTGCTGAATAAGCACAACCTTGAAGGCACAGGGCACGCTAGGGCGAAAAGTTGTGATTGGAGAATGGTTGAAGAAGCTATATAAGTTTGGTAACCTTGACCTATGGGGAAACTCAACGAGGTAAAAACAATGACTGCAGATGCTGGAAACCAGATTCTGGATCAGTGGTGCTGGAAGAGCACAGCAGTTCAGGCAGCATCCAACGAGCAGCGAAATCGACGTTTCGGGCAAAAGCCCTTCATCAGGAATAAAAGCTGAGGAAACTGCCATCCTTACCCGGTCTGCCCTGCATGTGACTCCAGACCACAGCAATGTGGTTGACTCTTAACCGCCCTCTGGTTAATAAGTGCTGCCTGGTCAGTGACACTGTCATCCTGTGAATGAATAAAAAAAAGTCTCTAATTTTCACTGGAAAACCCTCCCTTCGCCATGAGTTAAGCCTGGGTAGAGCCCTGCTCTTTCTCCAGTGAAGGGATAGGAAATGGGACTAGGTTTTCCTGCCATATTCTGCTCACCATTACATTGCAAAATCCTGACGCAGTCTGCAGGAGGTCCTCATCAACACAGATCAAGGGCAGGCTACTATCAACTGTCCCTGGGCCCTTCAAGCTGATGATGTTTCTGTTTTGCAGCTGGAACTTACATTGAGCAAAGGGCGAGCTGCTACCCACACAGAGATTGAGGAATGCGAGTAGGGATCAGAAGCAGACTAAACTATTGCTTAAATAAATGCCCAAGCGAAGGAAATAATAACCATTTGGAAAAATAAAAACATTTTTAAAAAACTGATTGCAGCAATGAGGATTTTTCAAGATGAATCTTTATTCCTTTGTACAAGGCAAGAATCGAGCAGAGGAGGGTGAACAGTTACAGAGACGTGGCCATTTAGGTGTGAATTTTTCACCAAAATTCAGAGCCAAAACAAAAAAACAAATTGTACTATCAGTGGTTGTTACAATGATTTAAGCTATTCTCTTTTTACAGTGTGGTCCAAAACACCAGATAACTCCTAAGTCGAGCCGCATTTTTTTTTAAATGACATGAAGCTTTCTTCACTGCAGATGGAATTTTTGAAATAAGCTGCTTAATGAGTAAATTCATTTCAGAAGGACTCAAATTATTAAATCACTTTTTTTTGGTTTCTAAAACAAAATTTTTGAATTCTACCAAGCACTCAGAATAGAGGCCATTCAGCCTTCCATGTTAATGCTAGCTCTTTGAAAGAGTTGAGGTTAAAGATCTTGTTGAAACTCAGTCATTGAGCAGGATCAAGAAGCAGATTTCAGGTAACTAATGACACAAGAGTTTTGCTCAATTCTTGGATGTGAGTATCTTGCCAGCATTTGATGCCTATGCTTGACTGCCCCGCAAATGAATGATTTATTAGCCATTAGTTTAGAGTAAAACGTGTTGTTATTAGTATGGAGTTTGTTGGAAGCCAGACTGAGGTAAGGACAGCAGATTTCTCTCCCTAAAGGAAATGAGTGAAACAGATGTATTTTTATGACACTTGGCAATGCTTTCACATTCACCATTCCTGAGACTAATTTATATTGAAATTTAAATTCAATAAATTGAATTTATAAAGCAGCTGCTGTGGGATTCCAACCTGTGTCCCCAGATCATGGGCCTCGGCATGGGGATGTGAGGATAATGAGGGAAAGTGGCTCTGAGGTAATTTTTAAAAAAAACATTCATAGCCTGTAAGCATCACTGGCTAGACCAACATTTATTGCCCAGAGAACAGTTAAGAATCAACCACATGTAGGCCAGACCAAGTAAGGATGGTAGTTTTCCTTCCTTCAAGGACATTAATGAACCACATGGGATTTTCTTGACAATCAACAATGGTTTCAAAGTCATCATCAGACTCTCATTTCCAGATTATTGTGAAATTCAGATTCCTCCATCTGCCACGGCAGTGTTCAAATCCAGGATCCCCAGAAAATCATCTGGGTCTCTGGATCAACAGACCAGCAATAAAACCACCAGGCCTCTGTCTCCCCCTATTTTTCAATTGTGAGCCATGATTTAATTAAATAGTTGAGCAGATTAAATGGGCTAAATGGCCTACTCCTGTTCATAAGTTTCTAGTAGAATTAATAAGGAAGTAATTTCCCTTCCAACTTTAGCAAATGTTCAATTAGTGCCACCTTATTAAACCAGACTCCCTTAACCAGCAACAGGTCTGGTAAGGCCAGAGACTGAGTAACTGAACCCAAGCTCAAAGCTATGGTTCTGTAATTGATGCAATGCTGAGAGATTGGAGGAGGCTGTAATCACAGCACAGTGAGAGACACACAAGTCAGCAAGTATCCCGAGGGAGAAAGCACTCTGATCCTCAACCCGAAAGCACTTTAGACACAAACAGATTCCCTTCACAGACTCACAGCTCCTCAGGTCTCCTGTAGCTGCTAGCGTTAAACCAAGAACTAATCCGCCCTCTCACATGGATGTGAAAAATCCCCGGAAACTTGTCAGGGAAACTGGTCAATATTTGCCCCTTAGCCCACATCACGAATAAACAGAATATCTAATCACTTATTTCATCGCATCTCCCGGCATCATGATCCTCGAGGTGAAGCCCAGTGTGGACTGGGGCCAGGGTCTTGTGAGGACTAGAGACAGAGCTCAGTGTGGTCTGCAGCCAGGGTTCAGTGCGGTCTGCAGCCAGGGCCCAGTGCGGACTGGAGCTAGGGCCTGGTGCAGACTGGAAGCTAGGTGATGGCCTCCTTCTTTAGAGACCGCAATTTCCCTTCCCACGTAGTTAAAGATGCCCTCCAACACATCTCGTCCACATCCCGCACCTCTGCCCTCAGCCCCCTTCCCTCCAACCATAACAAGGATAGAACGCCCCTGGTGCTCACCTTCCACCCTACAAACCTTCGCATAAACCAAATCATCTGCTGACATTTCTGCCACCTCCAAACAGACCCCACCACCAGGGATATATTTCCCTCCGGACCCCTTTCCGCCTTTCACAAAGACCGTTCCCTCCGTGACTACCTGGTCAGGTCCACGCCCCCCAAAAACCCACCCTCCCATCCTGGCACCTTCCCCTGCCACCGCAGGAACTGTAAAACCTGCGCCCACACCTCCTCCCTCACCTCTATCCAAGGCCCTAAAGGAGCCTTCCACATCCATCAAAGTTTTACCTGCACATCCACTAATATCATTTATTGTATCCATTGCTCCCGATGCGATCTCCTCTACATTGGGGAGACTGGGCGCCTCCTAGCAGAGTGCTTTAGGGAACATCTCCGGGACACCCACACCAATCAACCACACCGCCCTGTGGCCCAACATTTCAATTCCCCCTCCCACTCTGCCGAGGACATGGAGGTCCTGGGCCTCCTTCACCGCCGCTCCCCCACCACCAGACGCCTGGAGGAAGAACGCCTCATCTTCCGCCTCGGAACTCTTCAACCCCAGGGCATCAATGTGGACTTCAACAATTTCCTCATTTCCCCTTCCCCCACCTCACCTGAGTTCCAAACTTCCAGCTCAGCATTGTTCCCATGACTTGTCCGGACTTGTCCGACCTGCCTAGCTCCTTTTCCAACTATCCACTCCACCCTCTCCTCCCTGGCCTATCACCTTCATCCCCTCCCCCACTCACCTATTGTACTCTATGCTACTTTCTCCCCACCCCCACCCTCCTCTAGCTTATCTCTCCACACTTCAGGCTCACTGCCTTTATTCCTGATGATGGGCTTTTACCCGAAACATCAATTTTGCTGCTCCTTGGATGCTGCCTGAACTGCTGTGCTCTTCCAGCACCACTAATCCAGAAGCCAGCATGGTCTGTCGTACTGAACTTTTATTTTGGTAGTGATGGACATTTTATTTCTCTATTGTCTAAGATCTTGTAAATAAAGAAGCTGTGCCTAGGTACATTTCTCAGTGCTGTAAGTGGTGAGTTATAAACTTTTACTCAATTAGTATACTGTCTGTTCTGATACAATACAACAGCTCCGCTCTCATACTATAAGAAAATCACATGATAGCAGCTCAATACAAACCAATGGGACATAAATCGTGTTATAGCCAATAAAGGTAAGGAAAGTTTGCATTTTATAAATAACAATCTAAATTCTTCAATCACATTAAAGCCAATTCACACTGAAGAAACATGCATGTAGCAGAACCAACTGTATGTGACAATAAATCCTGGTTCTAATTCGAACACTGGCTTCATTTTTGGAGTACTGTAAAGTGCTTTACTCTTGAAACTGCATTTGTAGTACTTGAGATTCAAAACTTTTCAAGAATATGGGGGTAATCTTTCTCCCTTCAAAGGCATGAGTAGTAATAGGCTGTTGAACTGTGATGGCATAACAGCTGGATATAATGTGTATTGTGTACATGGTAGAAGGATAGAATAAACTTAATGGGCTGAATGGTCTACTTCTGTTCCTATATCTTATTATCTTATGGCAATATCTTTGTAATCTTTCTGTCCCTTCCTCCAAGTCTAGTCATTTGTGTGCCATTGTGTACAGAGCAGATGCAGGCTCCGAAACGGAGTTCACTTCAAGCCAGAAGTAGATTGAGAAGAAAAGCTCTATCTCAGCTTTGCAAACGCGTCATTGTTCCCCTTTCAGTTCCCTGGTTGATGGGGCTGCAAGCAAATCATCCACAAGTTTGACGACACTTTGTTATTTGAAAGTTTAAAATGACACACTTCAACAATCTTGACCTCCTGGACACAAGGAGGAGAGAAACTCTGAAATACCAGGGACCTTGTGGTGCTGAACCCGGAGAATTGAGATGGATGAGACAGAGCTGGGTTCTGGCTCCTCAGAAGGTCATGACTGACAGCCACTGAGAGGAGCAACTTGGGCAAAACTCAAGATGGCAAGTTTGCATTACACTTCAACTCAAAGCTCAAGATTAGATTAGATTACTTACAGTGTGGAAATAGGCCCTTCGGCCCAACAAGTCCACACCGACCCGCCGAAGCGCAACCCACCCATACCCCTACATATACCCCTTACCTAACACTACGGGCAATTTAGCATGGCCAATTCACCTGACCCACACATCTTTGGACTGTGGGAGGAAACCGGAGCACCCGGAGGAAACCCACGCAGACACGGGGAGAACGTGCAAACTCCACACAGTCAGTCGCCTGAGGCGGGAATCGAACCCAGGTCCCTGGCGCTGTGAGGCAGCAGTGCTAACCACTGTGCCACCGTGCCACCCTTTCTAAACATCAGGGCAAAACTGAAAAGATGAATTGACACCATTAAGGTAATTATTTATTTCTGGAATTACCAAGAAAGTCACAAGGAGCTTCACAGGATTATAAATCGGATGAGAATCAACCTAAAGTGAGAGGAAGGAATGTTAGGAATTGTGTTGCACAGCAGAGTAAGCAAACTGGATTTTCAGAAGGATCTTTAAGGAATGGAGATGGAATGGCAGTGATTTCAGGAGGAGTCTGGAGCCTTGGAAACAATGGCACACAAATGACTAGACTTGGAGGAAAGGACAGAAAGATTACAAAGATATTGCCATAAGATAATAAGATATAGGAACAGAAGTAGACCATTCAGCCCAATACGTTTATTCTATCCTTCTACCATGGCTGGGAGAGAGTTAGACTATGGGAGAATTTAAATACGAGTATTTGAATTTTTAATTTGAAGCTTTGGATTGGATATGGAGAATTACTGAAGAGATGTCAATCATTCTGATATGAGACTGGTCAGGAAATGGAATTTCCTCTGAGTAGACTGTGAGTAACCAAGTCTGAACCAGCTGATTAACGAAAAACGTTCTTTCCAGTGTGCAAACTCAAGACTGTGGCATCTCTCTGACACTGGTTTCTCAAACATTCTACATTTTCTCTGCTCTGTCATTGGTGACTTCACCTTTAGCCACTGACACACTAGCCCCCTGCACTCAGCTCTCATCCTTTAAGATTAAAACTCATTAAACTCTCCTCTTTGTCCAAGCTTTTCACTCGGCTGATCTTGTACCTCCCTTTGTGGCTCCCTGTTAGATTTAGTTTGATAATTGCTCCTGTAAAGAGCTTTGACATGTTTCACTGGACTGAAGGTACTATGTAAATGCAACCTGTTGTTGTCGGTGAGTATTGCCTCCCAAGCCTAGTTGACAGATTGAGTCTGACGGCCTAGGGCAGGCTGCTGGTCTAATTGACCTTCTTTGGAGTATGAGGTCAAAGGTCAAAGTGGAAGGACATCGATGAAGAAAGGAGAAGGATCGCCGGTAGAATTCCAAATCCAGATTCCCAGGACAGCATTGCCTCGAAAAATACTGTCTTCCCGTTAATACCACAACATTAGACAGAAAGAAGGAAATGAAATTATTCACAGGATTGTGAATTGCAATTTCTGTACCTCTTCAGATTGCAACTAACCGAATACCAAATGCACTGACTCCATCTGCTGGTTAATTCCATTCCTCTAGAAAGGAAATTCTTCTTGGATTCACTGTCCCAGAATTCCTGAATCATCCTGGGGTACAGTCCCACCCTGTCACGCCCTTCCTGGGGCACAGTCCCACCTTGTCACCCCCTTCCTGGGGTATAGACCCACCCTGTCACGCCCTTCCTGGGGCACAGTCCCACCCTGTCACCCCCTTCCTGGGGCACAGTCCCACCTTGCCAACCCCTTCCTGGGGTACAGTCCCACCCTGTCACCCCCTTCCTGGGGCACAGTCCCACCCTGTCACCCCCTTCCTGGGGCACAGTCCCACCTTGCCAACCCCTTCCTGGGGTACAGTCCCACCCTGTGAGACCCTTCCTGGGGTACAACATTCAAGGTGCTTGATGCTACCCGGTACAGAGCAGCCTACTTGATTGGTGCTTCATCCCCTACCCTAGATAATTATTCCCTCCCCCACCAACACACAGTAGCAGCAGTAGGTACCACCCCATAAGTCACTGCAGCAACTGACCGAGGATCCTCCGTCAGCCCCTTGCAAACTGTGACCCCTTATCACCTCGAAGAACAGGGTAGTAGGTACATGGAGCGTTGCTACCTGTAAGTTCCCCTTCAAGCCTCCCACCATCCTGACTTGGAAATACATCTCTGTTCCTTCACTGCTGCAGGGTACAAATCCGACAGCAGCCTCCCTGACAGCACTGTGGGTGTCCCGCATTCACATGGTCTGAAGCAGGTCAAGAAGACAGTTCACCCACGACCTTCTCCAGAGCCAATCAGGGATCAGCAACACTCACATCCATTGTGTGAAGATTGATTTTAAAACACAGATGGAAACACTTGATCATTCCACAGCTGAGGCAATCCCAACGTACACTGCAGGATGTTTGAAGTGCTGATGCTGTTGTAGGAAACACAGCAACCAATCTACACACAGCAAGCTCCCACAAACAGTATGATACACTGACTGGATAATCCACTGATTGTGCCTCCACTGTTTCTTTGAAAGATTCAATCCAATTAATCCCATTGTCCGCTCATGTCCCAAATTGTACCACTTCAAGTATTTATCCAAATCTCTTCTGAAAATTACTGTTAAACCTGCTTCCTTTGTCCTTTCAGGCAGCACATTCCAGACCATGCCAACTCGACTGCTCCTCTTTTTGTTTTGTTACCTATTGATTAGATTACTTACAGTGTGGAAACAGGCCCTTCAGCCCAACAAGTCCACACCGACCTGCCGAAGCGCAACCCACCCATACCCCTACATTTACCCCTTACCTAACACTACGGGCAATTTAGCATGGCCAATTCACCTGACCCGCACATCTTTGGACTGTGGGAGGAAATCGGAGCTCCCGGAGGAAACCCACGCAGACACGGGGAGAACGTGCAAACTCCACACAGTCAGTCGCCTGAGTTGGGAATTGAACCCGGGTCTCAGGCACTGTGAGACAGCAGTGCTAACCACTGTGCCACCATGCCGCCTGACACTGTGTTGTGTGACAAATGACCCTCTTCCCAGTGGAAACTTTCCCTCTTTATTCATACTATCACCTGGTTGTGAGTTTGTAATATTACTGAAAGGGTAATCCCAGTGAATTCATGAGCAACTATATGTAGCTGAGCTGCACATCTATTAAATGCGTCGCCCTGTGAATAAAGTTGAACTCCCAATAGTGTGTCAGCACCTCAAGTCCCTCAATACCATCAGATCTTGATCATCTAGTCAGGAAGTAGCTGTAAACGCTGTCACTTTCAATCCTCCTGGCTCATCCATTGCAATGTTCTTTATCCAGCATGTTTTTTGCTTCTGATTAATTCTGACCAAGTTCCACTTACCCATTCCTCTCTCTCCCTTTCTCACGTTCACTGTTGTACACTGACCATGCCACCTTGCCATATTTTGATTTAAAAGTTCTCAACCTTATTTTCAAAACCCCCTTGGTGTCACCACTTCTCACCGCTATGAGCTGCCTCTGTCCCAGAACTTCCAATATTTCTATCGTTATCCAATCCTGGCCATTCCCAAATATTTATCATTCCACCACTGGGGCCTGTGTTGATGTATACTTTGTCCCACAAATCCAGATGACACAAGTTTCTGTACAATGGAAGATGCTTTATTATCGGACATTCAGCAAGAGATTCAAATGTTCCCAGAGTAGCTGCATGTCTACTTGTGGTGACACTTCTCCATGACTCTCTGCCCTCACACAGAGACAGTATATCTTATAGGAATTAAACAAAAGGTTTATTAGTCACATGGACGAATATCATCACATAGTTTAAAGTAGGTAATTATGAATTTACAAAGTCCGATGAATGCCAATGTCCTGTGATAACGTGTGAATGGATTACAGAAACTGACATTTCATATTCTTCATGATTATGTGTTGATGGGAAGAGATTAAAACAGCAGGGTTTTTTCCCAACTCTCAATGGGGGATTCACATACCTACACTAATATGGAGGGTAAGTAAGACAATGGGAGCGGGAGGCAGTTTAACAGGGTTGTGGCCAAGGCTCTCAGTCTTGTCTGGAACGGGCAAATACCTCTGCCTGGGGCTACAGGGGAAATCCACATGTGTGGCTCCACCAGGCTCTATTTCTGAAAAACAATCAGCCTCCGCCCTCCTGAGATGTTCCGTCTGTATTGTAAAAGTACTGGGTTTCTGTTGATATTGCAGTAAGTCTTTTGGTAGTGGAATGTTTAACCCTTGAATCCCCAGTATGTCTTGAAAGCATGGAACTGACCCCTCTGTGGCATTTTAACTTCCTCATTCCCTCCTTTTGATCATTTGATGATCAACCAGGTCCCCTCAGAGCCTATTGTGAAAACATTTGGAGACAACAGTGGCCATAAGCCCAGAAGCATTAGAATGCATGAGATCACAATTAGTGTTGTAGTTCCGATATGTGCCAGCAGCCTCCCAATCCTTCAAGAATGCACCCCAGTGACCACCCTCCCATGCCATCGTTGAATCCCTTGTCGATAGTTTGGAGAGTCTGGATTTCCCTTACGACGTGTTTAGAGAGGTCAGTGATGTTAGTGGATTCATAAGGATATAGGTGCAACATTCTGCCCCCACAATGGCCCAGGTAGTCCAGTGCCAAGCCCCAGTTCCAACTGAAATAGCTCTGTGTTAATTTCAGTTAGTGCACTAGCCCTCTGATTGGCAACACTTTCCCGTGCAGTCCTGAGCTGGCTAAGTACTTGGGCATGTAAATAAATTCCTGTCAGGAGAGAGAACATTCTCACCCAGGTGAGGAACCTGCTGGATATTGGGGATGAGGGCAGGTTGCCAGAAACTCAAATGTGAGGTACAACATACCCCATGTAGCGTGACTCCTCCCAATCTGAGGGAAGCCAGGGGTAGGCTTTCAACCCACAAATGAAGGAAGCTGTCAGAGTGGAGACAGTGCCCCTCCACAGCCTGGGAGCAGGATTACTCCAGAGGTGGCCTGAGATTCTGTTGTGGATGGCAGACCATTCAAATATAAAGTACCCACATTCAGTTGAGTTTTGAATAGGTTCGACCCAGGGGATGGTAGAGGAGCATTCACTCATTCCCACATAAATGCCTTTGGTGGGTTTCCCTTCCCACCTGAAACAAATGGTGTAGTCGATGGTGTTGTTGAGAACTACAAGGGAGGGGGGCCTACGTGATTGGTTATAGTTATAGAGTGATACCAGGCCCTGAATGAGGTCAGGTTATACCCTGCCACTCTTGTGCGACACTGGTGTCAGCAAGGTCACCAGATAGGCTTCGACACAGTAGCCAGATGGTAATAGGGAGCTGCTGGTTTTCTAGAGTGCATCTTAACCCGATCAGCTATACAGGGACTCTGGTACAGCAGCGGGAACGGAATCATTGGTGCCTCACCAGGAGTCTCCGGCGCACTAAGGTAACATCCCCATTTCCCATGGGGAATTGTTCCCTCCCTCCCTCAAACAGGGCTGCTAGGCCAGACCTGAGCTCAGGATCCAGAGAAGTGCTTAGCTTATCTCTACAGCTTTGTTGCTTTAGCCCCTCTTGTTTATCTTATTCAGCATTACCTTCTTTATGCGGTTTCTCCTGTGCCCTTTTTTTATAAAGTCATTCATACATCTAATTTCAAAATCTAAAAGAAATATTGCCTCCATACTGTCCAGAAATAATAAAGAAGCCCATCAATTCAATTTCTCCTACTCTTAGGCAAGCTTATCAAGTAAAAATTCAAGTGGCTACCGCAGAGAAGGCTCTTCAACCTCTTGTTTCAGGGCCAGAGTTTTGCACAAGGAGGAGAAAGTCTCACTTTCCCTTAATGGTTCCTCACTTGCTATGCTACTGACATGTTTCCTCATATTGCCATAACTTCTGTTGCCAATTGAACGTTAATCAATGCAGCCGTGCTTTAAACTAACCATGAGGCAATGATGCGGATCACTGACAGTGTGGAAAGGTATAAAGCCTTGCCAATTAATTAATTAATTAATTAACTGTGATAATGCAGTTCAGGATAGTACAAATTGTTCTAAAATATTGATAAGCATTTTTAATGAGTGATGGAACTAAACAAATGACTAGATATCGCACTGTGAAATAATAAGAATGAACAGACAGATTTCAAAGTCACAGGAATGATTCAAATCTGTTTAGTGTTGTATCCATGAAATTGTAGCAGGATGCTCATCCCACTCAGCTGACCAAATCACAAGTTTTTTCATATCGAGGAGGAGTTTTGTTAAGAGTCTTCGATGTAACCTGGAAATTCATTTAATCAAAATCCAGTGCTATAATGTAGAATGTGCACAGTTTCCAACTCTGAAATCCATTATAATTACCTAGTTCAAGTCTTTTAATTTAAATCCCCAATTTGTTTTTTTTAAAGCAGTTCTGATCAGTCATTACTCACTCATAATGTTCTCGGTTGTGGAATGACTGGCAGCGTTAAGTCTTGTCAAGATACCTCATATGCACAAATAATGATTAACCGAAAGCCACAGATATTTACAGCTCTATGTTAACCTTTTTTACATGACCTTTTTTGCAAGATAATGCTGAACTGACACTTCAGTTCTTAGTGAGGAAGGGAAATTGACAGAGAATAAAGCTCCAAATGGTATTCCACACTGACAGTCTTAACGTTAAGTGGAGGTAAAGGAGTCCAAAACAAAAATTCATTCAACCAGTATCATTTTCTGACAACAATATTGTTGGTTTGGTATATCCAGATCAACCTTTACACTCTGTTTTACAATTTTTAGATTAAATTATATCAAGTTCACTGTAATTCCTCCATTTAATGAACAACTGTTAAAGTCTGAGGTGATTTTCCTCAATATTTTGTTAAAGAATGAGCAGATAAGCTTCACAGATCACCAGCATAGTCCGTCCAGACACTAGGACCCCGTTGAGTACTGACATGCAGCCCAGTATTGAGAATTGTAACAGCTCTCCCCCTGCATGGCTGGGAGTGACCAAAGCAGTGACTTTGTCCATCTGAGAATCAGAATGCCGAGCACTGATGGTAACTTTGGGAGTACTGAGGGGAATAGAGCGACGGGCTGGTGGGTGGGGCTCCTGAAAGTGCCCTGGGGATGCTGTCTGCGATCTCTTTAATTTTAGGGGACTGATGGTCCCCAGGCACCTTCCCAAACACATCCAGGCATTGGATTACATGAATCCTACCCCACAAAGGATCTCTGCACCCACCCTCTATATTTCCTCTCCCCCCACCTTACTCTTGCAACAGGGCACTTCTGTGTCCTCTGTGAGATGGCAGACTGACACTTGGCCACTTTTCTCAGTAAGACAAAGCTTACTTCTCCTCCAGGGGCAGCCTTTCTTTGGCATTTTAGAGTTCAGCCCAGTGTTCTGTAAGTAAACAAACAACAACACAAAACCCACACTGACAGTACTAAACACCGGCACTCTGGTCAATTGTTTGAACGTGATCGCAATTAAAAGTGCTAAGTCATAGTTTTGGAATCAATTCACCATTCAAATGAAAGTTTTCACCACACATACCATCACAATCACTCAAAAATTCAAACTGGATATTCTTTAATTTGTATATAACAATTTACCAAAATGACCAATCTCGCAGAAGGGGCTACAATCCTTATAACCATTTTCCTGATCAGGTATTTTCTCACAAATTGTCTCCCTTCCCAACCACATAGATGGACTGTCCCATTTTACCTTATGACTCCTTGCTCTGCTACAAATAATTTCCACCAGCCATATCAATACTGCAGGGTGAGAAATTTATTGAGCCGGCCCTCTTTCCTTATTATATATTAATTTCCACCGTCCACATCAGAAAGAGGCAGCTCCATAAATCAAATCCGTAAGGTAGTGATGAACACTTCCCTGACCAGGGTCCCCAGTCCTGCCCTTTTTCCTACAGGAACATTACAGAGAGGCCAATGTCACCCCACAGCAATTCAGAGCAATCTGACAAAACTTTCCCACCTTACAAGCTGGGCCTGGGCGATTTGGTCAACCTCTTCAAGGTACCAGTTCCACTGGGCAAGGGACAGATTGTCTGGCTGAACACAAGGAGCAGTCTGGGTTGAAATACCCCAGGGTGCCCTTACTCTGTTCTGTTCAATTCAGACTTTCGTGTCACTTACTCACCCCAGTAAGACGTTCCTATGTTGAGATCCATGTCCCAGCACCAAACGTTGATGTATATTTTGTTCCACAAATCCAGACGACACAAGTTTCTGTACAATGGTAGTTGCTTTATTATCAGACAGCTAGCGAGAGATTCAAAATGTCCCCAGAGTAGCTGCGTGTCTACTTGTGGTGACCCTTCTCCATGACCCTCTGCCCTCACACAGAGACAGTATATCTTATAGGAATTAAACAAAAGGTTTATCAGTCACATGGACGAATATCATCACATAGTTTAAAGTAGGTAATTATGAATTTACAAAGTCCGATGAATGCCAATGTCCTGTGATAACGTGTGAATGGATTACAGAAACTGACATTTCATATTCTTCATGATTATGTGTTGATGGGAAGAGATTAAAACAGCAGGGTTTTTTCCCAACTCTCAATGGGGGATTCACATACCTACACTAATATGGAGGGTAAGTAAGACAATGGGAGCGGGAGGCAGTTTAACAGGGTTGTGGCCAAGGCTCTCAGTCTTGTCTGGAACGGGCAAATACCTCTGCCTGGGGCTACAGGGGAAATCCACATGTGTGGCTCCACCAGGCTCTATTTCTGAGAAACAGTCAGCGTCCCCCCTCCTGAGATGTTCCGTCTGTATTGTAAGAGTACTGGGTTTCTGTTGATATTGCAGTTAGTCCTTTGGTAGTGGAATGTTTACCCCTTGAGTCCCCAATGTGTCCTGAAAGAGATGTAAAGCATGGAACTGACCCCCCGTGGCATTTTAAGTTCCTCATCTATACCTTCAGCTGTATCAGCCCCAAGCTCGGGAATTCCCCCTCCAAACATTTACCTTTTCTTCATCCTTTCAGCTGCTCCTTAAAACCACTTTGACCAAGCTTTTTGTAATTGGTTTTAATGTTTATGTGCCTGGGAGAAATCATTAAACAATGTTAAATTTGAAAAGCTGCTGTTAAATACAGGATATTATTCGTTGAAAAAGACAAAAATTGAGATAGTTTACAAGTAACTACTAATCCTGCAGAAACAAACAGCCCAGAAACTGGCAATTCAGCTGAACTAATTGGTGCTGGTTTTGTAATCCACACACGTCTCCTCTAATTCCATCTTCCTCGACCTATTCCCTTTTCTCTCACATACCTATCCAGTCTCCTTTTGAAAGCACGTTAGTGATTTACCTTCAAAACTGAACAAGGAACAAACATAAAACCATTGAGAAAGCAAGGTGGTCAAAGTTACGTGCGCTTCTTTACAAAGTCAGAGTATGAGCTGAAAATGTGTTGCTGGAAAAGCACAGCAGGTCAGGCAGCATCCAAGGAACAGGAGACTCCTGCTCCTAGGATGCTGCCTGACTGCTGTGCTTTTCCAGCAACACATTTTCAGCTCTGATCTCCAGCATCTGCTGTCCTCACTTTCTCCTAAAATCAGGGTATGGCCTTACTAACCCTGTGACTATGTTACATCATTCAGTGACATCAACCAAACCTTTGTCTGACTATTTTTAAAAAATTGTAATTGATAGAATTACAAATAATGTAGCAGCTATTGCTATTTGCAGAAGAGAAAGTCAAATCCTTTACATGAGGAAGTGCTCGAAATTTCATTTTTGAATGACTGGTTCTCATGACATTTAACATTGGTGCCACTATTAGGTGGTCAAAGGTGCTAAATGAAAATATGCATAATATATAAAATTTGTAAATCTTGGATGTTGAGGGAAGAGCTACTCCACACCTTTGACTATCTTGGAGAGAGAGTCAGAGACAATTGGACCTTATCACCCTAGCTCCCATGTGGAGTTTGACAGCTATGAATAAAAGGCACAAAGAGCATTAATTCCCCTGAGGAGACACAGCAACAGAAAATAGGAAATACAGGCAAGACTCAAATAAAGGGATTTGTAGAAGAAATTAATATCAAAAAATCAAAACTCAACCAATCCCTTTCTTCTATCTCATTAGTAAAGATCTAAATGTGTATACACCTGTCCCTCACTCACTGTTTTAGTGGTTAAAATAGGGGATGCTTAAGGACGGGAAAAAGTTATAGTGGAACAGCTATTCCATTTTTGAGGTATTTTAGGTGTTGGAGGTGATTTTCTTGAATTCCAGGAGCAGCATTTACTGTTTTATATGATGTTGCAATTGTTTTGGAACTTTGGAGAAAAGAAAAGCCAAAATAAGTGCCCTTTTAAAAGGGAGAGGGACAGACAAAGGCAGTGAGCACATGGTCTGTAAGGGAGAAGTAGAAAGAAACTCACACTGCTAACTGACACAGCAGTGAATCTGTGCAGTTACTGTCTTTGCTGTTTGAATTCATGTATCGCCGGACATCAGAGTGTGTCTAGGAAAACTTAACAAACAGCGAAATTCACAAGGAGCGAAAATGGCCTTTTGTAGAGTGACATGTACTTCTTATCAGATGTGGGAGTTTAAGAAGAGTTTGCGGGTTACTATGGATTATATTTGCCATAAATGCTGTTGGTTGCGAATCCTATCAGATTGAATGGATCGGTTAGAGAGACAGTTAGACGCAATGAGGAATTTGCAACAGCAACGGTATGTGATAAATGGCAGTTGGAGGAAGGGGGGAAAAGTCGCAGATACAGTGACATAGATGGGTTAGCTCCAGGAAAGATAGAGAGGTATGCAGTTAGTGCAGGAGTCTTTTGTGGCTATCCTCATTTCAAACAAGTACGCTGTTTTAGAAAACGTAGGGGGTGATTAATTCACAGGGGAACGTAGCACGAAAAGCCTAGATTCTGGTATTGAGACTGGCTCTAATGCAATGAGGCGTACGTCGGGTTCCAAGATATCAATTGTGTTAGGGAACTCTCCAATTCGAGCAGCAACAAAAAATCAGAATGGTGTGTTGTTTCCCTGGTACCAGGATCAAGGATGTCTCACAGAGGGTGCAGAATGTTCTCAAGGGGGGAGACATCATTGTCCACATTGGTCCCAACAACATAGGAAGGGAAAAGGTTGAGATTCTGAAGGGAGATTGCAGAGAATTTAAAAAGGAGGTCCTCAAGGGTAGTAATATCTGAATTACTCCCGGTGCTATGAGCTACTGAGGGCAGGAATAGGAGGATAGAGCAGATGAATGCATGGCTGAGGAGCTGGTGTATAGGAGAAGGATTCACATTTTTGGATCATTGGAATCACTTCTGGGGTAGAAGTGACCTGTACAAGAAGGATGGATTGCACCTAAATTGGAAGGAGACTAATATACTGGCAGGGAAATTTGCTAGAACTGCTTGGGAGGATTTAAACAAGTAAGTTGGGGGAGTGGGACCCAGGGAGATAGTGAGGAAAGAGATTAATCTGAGCCTGGTACAGTTGAGAACAGAAGTGAGTCAAACAGTCAGGGCAGTCAGGGACAAGAGAGGACTAATAAATTAAACAGCATTTATTTCATTGCAAGTGGTCTAACAGGGAAGGCAGATGACCTCAGGGCATGGTTAGGAGCATGGGACTGGGATATCATAGCAATTATGGAAACATGGCTCAGGGATGGGCAGGACTGGCAGCTTAATGTTCCAGGATACAAATGCTACAGGAAGGACAGCAAGGGAGGCAAGAGAGGAGGGGGAGTGGCATTTTTGATAAGGGATAGCATTACAGCTGTACTGAGGGAGAATATTCCCAGAAATACATCCAGGGAAGCTATTTGGGTGGAACTGAGAAATAAGAAAGATATGGTCACCTTATTGTGATTGTATTATAGACCCCCTAACAGTCAGAGGGAAATTGAGAAATAAACTTGTAAGGAGATCTCAGCTAACTGTAAGAATAATAGGGTAGTTATGGTAGGGGATTTTAACTTTCCAAACATAAACTGGGACTGTCATAGTGTTAAGGTTTAGATGGAGAGGAATTTGTTTAGAGTGTACAAGAAAATTTTCTGATTCAGTATGTGGATGTACCTACTAGAGAAGGTGCAAAACTTGACCTACTGTTGGGAAATAAGGCAGGGCAGGTGACTGAGGTGTCAGTGGGGGAGCACTTTGGGGCCAGCGACCATAAGTCTATTAGTTTTAAAATTGTGATGGAAAAGGATAGACCAGATCTAAAAGAAGGAGTTCTAAACTGGAGAAAGGCCAATTTTGACAGTAATAGGCAAGAACTTTCAAAAGCTGATTGGAGGCAGATGTTCGCAGGTAAAGGGATGGCTGGAAAATGGGAAGCCTTCAGAAATGAGATAACAAGAATCCCTAGAAAGTATATTCCTGTCAGGGTGAAAGGGAAGGCTGGTAGGTATAGGGAATGCTGGATGACTAAAGAAATTGAGGGTTTGGTTAAGAAAAAGAAGGAAGCATATGTCAGGTATAGACAGGATAGATCGAGTGAATCCTTAGAAGAGTATAAAGGAAGTAGGAGTATACATAAGAGGGAAATCAGGAAGGCAAAACAGGGACATGAGATAGCTTTGGCAAAAAAAAGTTAAGAAGAATCCAAAGGGTTTTTGCAAATATATGAAGGACAAAAGGGTAACTCGGGAAAGAATACGGCCCCTCAAAGATCAGCAAGGTGGCCTTTATGTGGAGCCGCAGAAAATGGGCAAGATACTAAACGAGTATTTTGCATCAGTATTCATTGTGGAAAAGGATATGGAAGGTATAGACTGTAGGGCAATAGATGGTGACATCTTGAAAAATGTCCATATTACAGAGGAGGAAGTGTTGGATGTCTTGAAACGCATAAAAGTGGATAAATCTCCAGGACCTGATCAGGTGTACCCTAGAACTCTATAGGAAGCTAGAGAAGTGATTGCTGGGCCCTTTGCTGAGATATTTGCATCATCGATAGCCACAGGTGAAGTGCTGCACGACTGGAGTTTGGCTAACATGGTGCCACTGTTTAAGAAGGGTGGTAAGGAAAAGCCAGGGAACTATAGACCAGTGAGTCTGACGTTGATGGTGGGCAAGTTGCTGGGGGGATTCCTGAGGGACAGGATGTACATGTATTTGGAAAGGCAAGGATTGATTAGGGATAGTCAACTTGGCTTTGTGCGTGGGAAATCATGTCTCATAAACTTGATTGCATTTTTTGAAGAAGTAACAAAGATGATTGATGAGGGCAGAGCAGTAGATGGGATCTATATGGACTTCAGTAAGGTGTTCGACAAGATCCCCCATGGGAGACAGGTTAGCAAGGTTAGATCTCATGGAATACACAGAGAACTAGCCATTTGGATACAGTACGGGCTCAAAGGTAGAAGTCAGAGGATGATGGTGGAGGGTTGTTTTTCAGACTGGAGGCCTGTGACCAGTGGATTGCCACAAGGATCGGTGCTGGGTCCACTACTTTCATCATTTACATAAATGATTTGGATGTGAGCATAAGGGGTATAGTTAGTAAGTTTGCAGATGACACCAAAATTGGAGGTGTAGTGGACAGCAACCCTGAAGATCCACATGCTCATCAAACTCCAAGCTTCACGCTGTGCACCTCTTCATCACCTTCTCAAGTGCAACCTCAGATTACAACAGGATCTTGACCAGATGGGCCAATGGGCTGAGAAATGGCGGATGGAGTTTAGTTCAGATAAATGCAAGGTGCTGCATTTTGGGAAAGCAAATCTTAGCCGGACTTATACACTTTATGATAAGATCCCCGGGAGTGTTGCTGAATAAAGAGACCTTGGAGTGCAGGTTCATAGCTCCTTGAAAGTGGAGTCACAGGTAGATAGGATAGTGAAGAAGGCGTTTAGTATGCTTTCCTTTATCGGTCAGAGTATTGAATACAGGAATTGGGAGGTTATGTTGCGGCTGTGCGGGGCATTAGTTAGGCCACTGTTGGAATATTGCGTGCAATTCTGGTCTCCTTCCTATCGGAAAGATATTGTAAAACTTGAAAGGGTTCAGAAAAGATTTACAAGGATGTTGCCAGAGTTGAAGGATTTGAGCTACAGGGAGAGGCTGAACAGGTTGGGGCTGTTTTCCCTGGAGCGTTGGAGGCTGAGGGGTGACCTTATAGAGGTTTACAAAATCATGAGGTGCACAGATGGGGTAAATAGACAACATCATTTCTCTGGGGTCGGGGAGTCCAGAACTAGAGGGCATAGGTTTAGGGTGAGAGGGGAAAGATACAAAAAAGACCTAAGGGGCAACCATTTCATGCAGAGGGTGGTACGTGTATGGAATGAGCTGACAGAGGAAGTGGTGGAGGCTGGTACAATTGCAACATTTAAAAGGCATTTGGATGGGTATATGAATAGGAAGGGTTTGGAGGGATATGGACCGGGTGTTGACAGGTGGAACTAGATTGGGTTCGGATATCTGGTCGGCATGGACGGATCGGACCGAAGGGTCTGTTTCCGTGCTGTACGTCTCTATGACTCTATGGCTATTCCTGCTCCTATGTTTCATGGCTTTGAGAGCAATGAGCCTTTAAGATCCACAGGCTTCATGCTGTGCACCTTTTCATCACCTTCTCAAGTGCAACTAGAGACAGGTCGTAAAAATGCTCACCCAGCTAGCGATGCCCACGTCCCATGAATGAATAAAAAAGAACTTAAGCAGGAGCCAGTGAGCATCAGCAAGACTTGGATGATAAAGAAGAGGGACTTGAGAGCAGGTTAAAACACAGGCAGCAGATTTTTGGCTGACCTCAAGTTTATGAGGTTTTCATATCCTCGAGTTTCCATAAGCCCCAATCTCACAAACGCTGATGAGCAGAAAAGGATATAAATGTGTCCCACCCTCAGGGGACAGCAGGAGGTGTTGGACCAACTAGTTCCATTTAGTCAATGGGTCTGGGCAAACATAATGGGCTGAATGGCCTCCTCCTGCAATACGAGATGTGATGATTTTATGAACAGGAGTCCATTGGAAGAAGCTTCCTGCATAGGGTCAAAGTTCATTGCCCCAACGTAACCTCAGCCCAAGATCTGTCCCTGGTTTAAACCAGGCAGCATCTCAGATGGATGTTTTACAAACACAAAAATAATAGTGCAGAGAAACAAGGCTGTTCAGACAATTGTGTGTGATTCAGTTCATTGAGGATTCAATTCAATTAGGCCCACTTCCCTATTTCATATGCACAACCCTGCAACGTTTCCCCCTTCAAGTATTCTATTGAAAGCTTCCACTGAATCTTTCTCCATAACAGCATAAAATCCTGGAGCAAAAGTAGGCTACTCAGCCCCTCAGGTCTGTTCTGCCAATCAGAGACATCTGGACCGATGTGTGGCCTAACTCCACACCCCTTCCTTTGGCCCATATCCTTTCATATATTTGCTTAACAAAAAAAAATTATCTCAGAGTTAAAGTTAACAACTGATCCAGCATCCACTGCCATTTGTGGAAAAATGATTCAAACGTTGACCAGCCTTCGTGTATAGCAGCAGTTCTTAACATCTCTCCTGGATAGTCTGGTCCTAATGCTCAGACTTTGTCCCCTGGAGCTAGAATTCCCATCTTGTAGAAATAGCTAATCTTTATCTACCCTGTCTTTTCTTGTTACTATCTTGAAGACTTTGATTAGATTAGCACTTAGCTGTCTAAATTCTACAAAAAACAGGCCTAGTTTGTATAATGAAGTAAAAACAGTGACTGCAGATGCAGGAAACCAGATTCTTTTAGATTAGATTACTTACAGTGTGGAAACAGGCCCTTTGGCCCAACAAGTCCACACCGACCCGCCAAAGCGCAACCCACCCATACCCCTACATTTACCCCTTACCTAACACTACGGGCAATTTAGCATGGCCAATTCACCTGACCCGCACATCTTTGGACTGTGGGAGGAAACCGGAGCACCCAGAGGAAACCCACGCAGACAACGTGCAAACTCCACACAGTCAGTCGCCTGAGTCGGGAATTGAACCTGGGTCTCAGGCACTGTGAGGCAGCAGTGCTAACCACTGTGCCACCGTGCCGCCCTAGATAATCTCTACTGGTAACTCAACCACTGAAGTACAGAAATCATTCATGTAAACCTACATTGTATTCCTTCCAATGCCAATATACCTTTCTTGTGATGTGGTATCGTGAGATGCCAACAGTACTCTAAATGCGGTCTAACCAGAGTTTTGTGTAGCTGCAGCATAACCTCTGCATTCTTCAACTCCAGTCCTCTGAATATAAAGGCCAGCATTTCATTAGTCGTCTTGATTATTTTCTGCATTTGTTCATGGCATTATAACAACCTACGCATCTGAACCCCCAAGTCTCTTTGGACAGACACTGTTTTTAACTTCACACCACTTAGAAAGTACCCTGATCTATCCTTGCGTATTCCAAGAGATAACCTCAGACTTGGTTACAATGAATTCCATCTGCCGCAGTTTTGCCTATTCACCCGATCTATCAACATCCCTTTGTTATTATATTCTATCGCTGTCAACAATGCTGCCCAACATTGTGTCATCAACAAATTTGGATTTATGACCTTCTATGTGCTTATCCAAATCTTTAATAAATAATGTAAATAATTTAAGCCCTAACACAGATCCTTTTGGGGCACCATTGACCATATCCTGCCAACTTGAGTATCTATCCATTATCCCTAGTTCCTCTCACCTGCCACTCTGCCAATTTCCAAGCCATGTCAGTAATTTGCCCTCAATTCCATGCGCTTCTTACAATCTCTTATATGAGACTTCATCAAATGCCTTCTGAAACTCCAAATACACAACATCTAAAGACATTCCCCTGTCCACTACCTTAGTCACCTCACTAAGGTCTGTCAGGAATGACCTACCTGTCACGAATCCATGCTGGCTCTCCCATCCTCAAGGTGTTCAATTAACCATCCTTGATTATAGACTACAACAATCTCACCACCACAGATGTAAAGCCAACTGATCTCTAATTCTCTGGTTTTTCACTTTCACTCTTTGAAAATGCAAAGTGTGTGTTAATTTCCAAATCAGAAGGACAAATATCTGGGCAGCTCTGAAAGATGATAATAAGGGCTCTACAATGTGCTGTGCTACTTTCTTTAACACCCTCGGATGGAAACCATCAGATCATGGTCACAGAGTCATAGAGATGTACAGCACAGAAACAGACCCTTCGGTCCAACCTGTCCACGCCGACCAGATATGCCAACCCAATCCAGTCCCACCTGCCAGCACCCAGCCCATATCCCTCGAAACCCTTCCTATTCATATACCCATCCAGCTGCCTTTTAAACGTTGCAATTGTACCAGCCTCCACCACTTCCTCTGGCAGCTCATTTCATACACATACTACCCTCTGCATGAAAAAGTTACCCCTTAGTTCTCTTTTATATCATTCCCCTCTCACTCTAAACCTATGCCCTCTAGTTTTGGACTCCCCCACCACAGGGAAAAGACTTTGTCTATTTATCCTATCCATGCTCCTCATGATTTTGTAAACCTCTATAAGGTCACCCCTCAGCCTCCGACGTTCCAGGGAAAACAGCCTTAGCCTATTCAACCTCCTCCCACCCCCTCCAAAAATCAAATCCTCCAACCCTGGCAACATGTTTGTAAATTTTTTCTGAACCCTTTCAAGTTTCACAACATCTTTCTGATAGGAAGGAGACCAGAATTGCACAGAACATTCCAACAGTGGCCTAACCACTTTGTCTTGGGGCTTAATCACTCTTTTATTCCATTCATTTCCTCATTATCAATATTTTCCTTACATTAAATTTATTCAGTCTCTGTCTGTGATTGTCCAATAATCTTTTCAGGATTTCGAGCAAGCAATCCTCCTTATCTACAATAATACTATAAATAAATATTAAATCCTCAACTCCACTTTCCTGCACTTTCCCTTACTAATTAAATATCTGTCCATTGCAGCCCTCAATATACCAAATGACCCAACCACAACAGCTCTCTGTGGTAAAGAGTTCCACACATTCACTGCCTTCTTCCTCAGCTCTGTCTTAAAAATGTAACCCAATCGTAAGAGCATATTCCTTTTGGTCAGGGACTCTCCCACAAGCGGCATCAATCCAGTCAAACTCCCCCAAAAATCTTATCTGTTTCAATGAGGTCACCTCTCACTCTTCTAAACCTTGACGAGTACAAGACCAACCTACGCATTCTGTCCTCGTAGGCCAGTCCATCTATAACTCTGATCAACTGAGTGAACCTTCTCTCGGCTACCAGTAAGTCTTTGCTTAGATAGGACCTCAAAATTGTTCATAGTATTCCAGAAAATCACTATGGAAAACAAAGTTTTCTCATCTCTCTCTCTGGTTCCTTTGCTAATAATCATAATTCTCTGTGCCACACCCTGGTTTACAACCCACCAACAAGTGAATTTGATATTTAGTTTATCAAAGCCTATTACAAGGTGTAATTGCTCTAACAATTATGAAAGGATGTTGTAGTGTACGTTCCATCCAATTAATCCTCATCCCACCCCTTTCCCAATCTTCTTTATTCACTCCTGGGTGTCGTTGGCTGGGCCAGTGTTTATTGCCCATCCCTAGTTGCCCCTTGAGAAGGTGAGGGCGAGCTGCCTTCTTCAACTGCTGCAGTCCTCCTGCTGTGGGTTGACCCACAATGCCCTTACGGAGGGAATTCCAGGATTTTGACCCAGCGACAGTGAAGGAATGCTAATATATTTCCTAGTCAGAATGGTGAGGGGCTTGGAGGGGAACTTGCAGTGGATGGTGTTCCCATGTAGCTGTTGCCCTTGTCCTTCTAGATGGAAGTGGTCGTGGGTTTGGAAGCTGCTGTCTGAAGATCTTTGGTGAACTTCTGCAGTACATCTTGTAGATAATGCACACTGCTGCAACTGAGTATCGGTGGCTGGACATTCTAAAGCAATCTCCCCCTCGTCCCAGGAACTAATTTAGTGAACTTTTGCTGTACTGCCTGCAATGCAGATGAACATACAAATTAATGGTGAGAGTGGGATGTTTGTGGATATGGTGCCAATCAAGCGGGCTGCTTTGTCCTGGATGGTGTTGAGCTTCTTGAGTGTTGTTGGAGCTACACTCATCCAAGGCAAGTGGGGAGTAGTCCATTCACACTCCTGATTAGTGTTTTGTAGGGGGTGGTCAGGCTTTGGAGAGTAGTTCGCTGCAGTATTCCAACCTACTTTGTAGCCACCATGTTTATGTGATGAAATCCAGTTCAATTTCTGACCAATACTAATCCCCAGAGTTTTGATAGTGGGAAATTTAGCAACGGTAACACCATTGAATATCAAGGGCCATTTCCCCTTCAAGTATTTATCCAACTCTCTTTTGGAAGTTAGTGTTGAACCTTTTTCCATTGTTCTTTCAGGCAACACATTCCAAACTCTGCAACTCAGAGCATCAACAATAATCCTCGACCACTCCTCTCTGTTGTTATTATTGCATTGTGTGATGACTGACCCACTTCCAAACAGAAATTTTCTCTCTTTCTTTATATTATCACAACTCAGCTTGCCACAAGGTGCATTCATCCAATATATCAACCAGATATTCAGAGGTTTCAAAGAGAGTTTTCCCCTTTGTTTCCATCTTCTCTTGTATTGTGCTTGTGTTTGTACTCTGTGGATGAGGTCACATATCCCACTGATCATATCATTCCTCAATCTATTAGACCATAAGACAGAGTAATGGATGTAAGGCCATTCAGCCCATCGAGTCCACTCGATCATTTAATCATGGCTGATGGGCATTTCCACTTACCTGCCCTCTCCCTGTATCCCTTAATTCCTTGCAAGATTAAGAATTTATCAATCTCTGACTTGAAGACATTTAACGTCCCGGCCTCCACTGTGCTCCGTGGCAATGAATTCCAAGGCCCACCACTCTCTGGCTGAAGAAATGTCTCCTCATTTCTGTTCTAAATTTGGCTCCTCTAACTCTAAGGCTGTGCCCTAGTCTCCTCGCCTAACAGAAACAACTTCCCAGCGTCCACCATTTCTAAGCCATGTATTATCTTGTAAGTTTCTATTAGATCTCCCCTCAACCTTCTAAACTCTAATAAATACAATCCCAGGATCCTCAGCTGTTCATCATATGTTAGGCCTACCGTTCCAGGGATCATCTGTGTGAATCTCTGCTGGACACGCTCCAGCGCCACTATGTCCTTCCTGAGGTGTGGGGCCCAAAATTGGACACAGTACTTCAAATGGGGCCTAGCTAGAGCTTTATAAAGTCTCAGAAGCACATCACTGCTTTTATTATTCAACCCTCATGAGATAAATGATAACATTACATTTGCTTTCTTATTCATGGATTCAACATGCAAGTTGACCTTTAGAGAATCCTGGACTAGCACTCCCAGATCCCATTGTACTTTGGCTTTATGAATTTTCTAACTGTTTAGAAAATAGTCCATGTCTGTATTATTTTTCCAAAGTGCAAGGCCTTGCATTTGCTCACGTTGAATTTCATTGGCCATTTCCTGGACCACTGTCCTAAACTGTTTTAATCTTTCTGCAGCCTCCCCACTTCCTCAGTACTACCTGCCTGTCCACCTAACTTCATACCATTGGTGAACTTCGCCAGAATGCTCCCAGTCTCCTCATCCAGATCATTAACATATAAAGTGAACAGCTACAGTCCCAACACTGAACCCTGCAGAACACCACTCGTCACTGGCTGCCATTCCAAAAAAGAACCTTTTATCCCAACTCTCTGCCTTCTGTCAGCCAATCCTCAGTCCATGCCAGTAGCTCACTTTGAATACCAGGGGCCCTCACCTACTCAGCAGCCTCCTGTCAGGGGCCTTATCAAAGGCCTTTTGGAAGTCTGGATAGAAAATATCCACCGGTTTCCCTGGTCTAATCTACTTGTTACCTCTTCAAAGAATTCGAACAGGTTTGTTGGACATGATCTCCCCTTACTAAATCCATGCTGACTTGTTCTAACCTGACCCTGCACTTCCAAGAATTTAGAAATCTCATCCTTGATGATGGATTCTAGAATTTTATCTACAACCGAGGTTAGGCAAATCGGCCTATAATTTTCCATCTTTTGTCTTGATCCTGTCTTGAGCAAGGGTATTACAAGAGCGATTTTCCAACCATCTGACTCCAGTGATTTTTGGAAGATTACAACCAATGCCTCCGCTATTTTCTCAGGCACCTACCTCAGAACTCTAAGATGTAGCCCATCGGGGCCAGGAGATTTATCGATTTTTAGACCTTTTAGCTTTTCTAACACTTTCACTTTTGTAATGGCCACCATACTCAACTCTGCCCCCTGACTCTCCTTAATTGTTGGGATATTACTCACATCTTCCACTGTGAAGATTGACACAAAGTACTTATTAAGGTCTTCAGCTATTTCCTTATCTCCCATCAATGCATCAATTTGGAATGGTCCAATATCTACTTTTGCCTCTTGTTAGTTTCTTATGTATTGAAAGAAACTTTTACCATCATTTCTAATATTACTGGCTAGCCTACCTTCACATTTGATCCTGTCCTTCCTTATTTCCCTCTTTGTTATCCTCTGTCTGTTTTTGTAATCTTCCCAATCCTCTGATTTCCCAGTGCTATTGGACACTTTATAGGCTTTCTCTTATTCTTTGATACATTTCCTGACTTCCTTTGTCAGCCATGGCTGTCTAATTCCATCTCCCCGCTCCCTGACTCCCATAGATAATTTTTCTTTTCTTTGGGATGAACCTCTGTACTGTGTCCTCAATTACACCCAGAAACTCCTGCCATTGTTGCTCTACTATCTTCCCCACTAGGCTTTGCTTCCACTCAATTTTCATCAGTCCTCTCTCATGCCCCTGTAATTACCTTTTTATAACTGTAACACCGTTACATCCGATTTTGCCTTCTCTCTTTCAATCGGAAGACTGAACTTCAACATAGGGTGCTGGCAGGTAGGATTAGACTGGGTTGGAATATCTGGTCGGCATGGACAGGTTGGACCAAAGGGTCTGTTTCCATGCTGTACATCTCTATAACTCTATATTATGATCCCAGCCTCCGAAGTGTTTTGTGGGAATTCCAGGCTGTCCTTGATGTACTTGTAATACTTTATAATCACTTCTCTGAAAGTAAGCAGACAAGTTGCCTGCTTGTTAGTTTGAGATATCATTGAATGGGTAGCCCCAGTGAATCCTCAATCCAGGGGTTAGAGACAGAGTTACAACCAGATACATCCAAAGGTTAAAATGCACATTCATCATACCAGTCACCTTGTGAACTTATCTCAAATTTTCCAATAAGAATCAGTATCCCAAGTTGCTTGATGCCAACAGATCCTTATTTTGAGGAACAACATCAATTAGGGTATCCTTTATTGGTCAGAGTCTTGAGTACAGGAGTCGGGAGGTCATGTTGCAGCTATACAGGACATTGGTTAGATCACGTTTGGAATATTGCATATAACTCTGGTCTGCTTCCTCTCGGAAGGATATTGTGAAACTTGAAAGGGTTCAGAAAAGATTTACAAGGATGTTGCCAGGATTGGAGGATTTGAGCTATAGGGAGAAGTTGAACAGGCTGGGTTTGTTTTCCCTGGAGTGTCAGAGGCTGAGGGGTGACCTTATAGAGGTTTACAAAATCATGAGGAGCATGGATAGGATAAATAGACAAAGTCTTTTCCCTGGGGTGGGGGAGTCCAGAACTAGAGGGCATAGGTTTAGGGTGAGAGAGGAAAGATACAAAAGAGACCTAAGGGGCAACTTTTTCACACAGAGGGTGGGATGTGTATGGAATGAGCTGCCAGAGGAAGTGGTGGAGGCTGGTACAATTGCAACATTTAAGAGGCATTTGGATGGGTATATGAATAGGAAGGGTTTGGAGGGATATGGGCCGGGTGCTGGCAGGTGGGACTAGATTGGGATGGGATATGGATGAGTTGGACCAAAGGGTCTGTTTCCATGCTGTACATCTCTATGACTCTATGAGAGAGAAGCTATAAAACCCATTGTCTCCAAGCATCGAGCCTGCCCAATGCCTTCATCCAACACACTATTGCCCAAGCCCTAATTCCCACCAAATCTTATTCACCCATTTGTTCCCCAGCAGCACCACCCCCACACCCGTCTGCTCACTCATCTATTGTGGTGACTCAGTACAACAAATGCCCAGGTATCAGTTCCCAACACTGTCCCAGGCAACAGGCTGAAATTAAGCCAGTCTTGGAGTCACATTAACTCTGAGATGAACTTCTGACCTTGTATTCGGGTGTCACTATGACCCCCCATATCTCCCTCCGTGACCCTGGAGTCGAGGATTATTAGGTCAGCCATGATCTCACTAATGATGGTGCATACTTGATGGGCTGAATGGCCTCTTCCTGTTCTTCTGTCTTTGGGTTCTGTTTTCAAATCCTTCCATGGTATTGCCCAACGTTATGTTCTACAATTTGCCCATAACCCTCTTCAATAGTTGGGCTCCTGCAATTCGGACCTTGTGCATTCCAATTATCACCAAGGCCCCAAGCTCTGGAGTTCCCTCCCGACATCTCTCCTCCTCTCTACCTCACTTTTCTTCTTTAAGATGCCCATTTAAATCTCCCTCTTTGACCAAGCCCTTGGCCTAATATCCCTTTGTGCATCTCTGTGTCATATTTTGTTTCATGAAACTCATTGCACTAAAGGTGCTACATAAATATAATTAGTTGTTGTTGTTGCAGATTCCCATTGAAACCATCCAGGTGATTTGCCTCAAATGCTGGGCTTGGAAAAAAATTGGAGCAATGGAAAAAGAAATGTAAATAAGAAATTGGGTAGCGTTAGCTCGGCTCTGGCCACTGAGAGAGAAACAGAACAGACAGCCCATCGTGAGGAAGGCCTTTCATTTATGGCTTTACAATTCTGGTGACTCCAGGTGACCCTCACTCCCCTTTGATGGCAATCACAGCCAATCAGCCAACCTCTCCACAATGTCATGGAAACCATGGCCACCACTTGAACAGATGAAGCCTTTCAACCTGTCGGGCCTGTTCCACCTATTCCATTAGATTGTGACTAATCTCTGAACAAAGTCCAATTCCCAGCCCCCTTCACACCATTGTCGCCTCAACTTGCTTTCCCTTAAGATGTTGAGGGATAAGAAAGGAAGGGCAGTTCCTGGTAACTTTCTCAATCCTGCACCAGGTCCTTAAGTTGTCAATTAAAGGCAATTTCAGGGCCTCAACCCGACACCTCTCTGATCACTTACCTCCCAAAAGGGGGATATTTTTCCAACTTGGGAAATCAGGGTGACAATTTCCCTCAAACTGGGGCAAAAAGAGGCATGGATGGAGTCTGGGAAGGTGAGGGAGAGTTAGCCTCTGAAAATCAAGGCCTGGCCTATAAACTCTCTGAGTTGACCTATCTCACCCTGCCACCCTGTGAAGTATGAAATGTCCCTACCTACTCACCCCTGGATCCACTGAGGAGTAGGCCTTGACTGGGATCTGATTGCCTGGAGAGGGTACAGAGGAGATTTACCAGGACGTGACTTGAGTTGGAGTGTTTTAGTTATGAAGAAAGATTGGACAGACCAGGGGTTGTTTTCCTTGATACAAAGGGGACATGAACGAGATGATTACAGTTATGAGGGGCATAGACAGGCTAGACAGGAATAAACCAATCCCCTTGAAGGAAGGATCAATAACATGGCATAAATTTAAGAGGCAGCAGGTTGAGAGGGTGTTGGGGAATTGGGAGCTCACTGCTTGTGAGGGTGGTGGAGGCAGAAAACCCTCGTAATGTTTAACAAGGGGAGGTACTCAGCAAGGTGGCGGCAATTCTGTAGAACTGCTATTGGACAGCTCTGCCTAACAGCCAAGGCATACCGGTGTTATTTGCCATCCCTGGCCATATTATGTGGTGGAATTATTAGTTTAAAACCTTACAGAGCACATATTTGTTAATATTTGGGAGTGGGAAGAATGCCAAAGGGAAAAGGATTGAGCAAATAGCAGCAGGGAGGACACTCCCCTGCAGCACCTAACACACAGCAGCAGCAGTAGCCTCCCTGACCCCCCCTGGGGATCTGACAGACTCACAGGAATTGGCTGTGGTGATGGAGAGACTTACCTTGAAAGTTGGGGCTGCAATTGGGGAGATCTGTGGGGTGATTCGTGCCCAGGTTCAACCTTCGCGTCCATGCTGCAGGAGAATGAGCAGGAGATCCAGGGCCACGGGGAACGGCTGGAGGAGGTGGAGGGTCGAACTAAGGCCTCGGAAGCTGCGATGGAGCCCTCATCCAGTCGGATCCAGGGGCTGGAGTGGGACATGTGGGCCTTACGAGACCATATTGACAACCTCGAAAATCGATGTCAGAGGATAAATCTCTGAATTGTCGGGCTCTCTGAAGGTGAGGAAGGTGAGCAGCCAGTCTGCTTCTTTGAAAGGTGGCTGCCAAAATTTTTGGGCCTGCACGTCGAGTCCAGCAGATTGCAGATTGAAAGGGTTTATCGGGTTACAGTGCACAGGTCAGGGCCCCGGCTCACTCCTAGTGCACTTCCATTCATATAAGGACAAGCAAAAAGTGATACAAGCTTCCAGATCCTTGGGAAAAGATCCACAGGGGTCAAAAATCACGTTTTTCCAGGATTTCTTAGCAGCTGTAATTCGAAAGCGGAAGTCCTTCGATGAAGTTAAAAAGAGGCTGAGGAACCTGGGCATCCAGTACTCCATGAGATACCCTGCATGCTCCATTTCAGCCACGAGGACTCAGTTTATACATTTGACTCAGTGGTTAAAGCTAAAAACTTTGTAGACACTTTAAAACAGACAGCCTGGCCTGAAGTATACGGTTAATGTTTGTTCTCTTTTCCTTCTTTCCACACGTTTTCCCTTCCTTTTTTAATCCTTTCTTTCTCCCTAATAATTTTTTTTGGAAAGGGGGGAAAGACCTTGGAATATGTTGCTCCTTTTTTTTAATACTGCATTTTCTGATGGGAAATTTTATGGATGTTTTTTATTGTCTCCTTTTTTTTGTTTGTTCTGTTTCTCTTTTAGTCACAAGTAGGGGTGACATGAAGCCAGGGATGGGTGGAGTACTCATCCTGACTTGTCTTTTGATTTAAGGATCATCTCCTTGTTTTTTTTCTGGCCTAAGGCTGGGGCACAGTCCGGGTTTGAAGGAGCTGTGAAGGAGGGGATGGGGAGGGTGAGTGCCCCCTATGGGCAGGGGAAAGAGTCTTCCATTCAAGGTTTTATAGTTGGTTTTCTTTATAAGTTTTTGGTAGTAATAGCTGTTTATAGTTATGATAGAGTAGTTTTTGTATATATAATTGTTCGACTCTATGAGTCATTATTTACTTGTGCTCGGCACTTTGTCAGCAGGGTTCTCCCTCCCAGGGGTTCAAGGGTGTCTGAAAGGGGATATGGCTATGTGTCTTATTAAATAGTGCACCTGGAGCATTAAGGGAAGTCATTTGTCTGTTAAAAGGAAAAAAGTGTTTTCTAGCCTTAGAAGGGAAAGGGTTGATATCGCTTTGTTGCAGGAAACCCATCTTGATGATGGGGAACACCTGAAATTACAACTGGGGGGGTTATGACCAGATATTCTTTCCATCCTTTACTACTAAAAGTAGGGGAGTGGCGGTACTTATCCATAAAAATCTTCCGTTTACATTATTAGAGCAGGTGAAAGATGAGCAGGGATGGTTTGTGATACTTAATGCCCTGATACATGAGGAGGATTATGACATTTTACATGTCCTCTGGAGGATCCCCTCAAATATTTGATCAGTGCTTTCTCTAAGTTGAGTGCTTTTGGAACACAGCACATTATTATAGCGGGGGGGGGGGGATTTAAATTGTCGTTTGGATCCGACAGTGGACAAGATGTCTTGTGGGCTCCCAACTATTTCTTCACAGGCCAAGCAGGTGGTTGACTTATGCGAGGAGTTGGGGCTGGTGGATATTTGGAGATGTCTTCACCCTACCAGCAGTGATTTCACCTTTTTTACAAACACACATAAATGTCACATGAGGATTGATCTTTTTCTGGATCCTTCGGCCCTTCTGGATTCAAATTTGGGTTGTAAAATTGGGAATATAGCTATCTCTGATCACGCAGCGGTATATTTGGAGGTTAAGGCCAAGAGTGAGGGGTTCGGTTTGCGGCACTGGCATTTGGACCCTTTTCTCCTTAAGGATTCCAAATTTGTGGAATACCTTTTGAAGGAGTTTCAGGAATTCTTGACTCAACACAGGCATAGCTAGTAGTCCGTCTATGCTATGGGAGACCGCTAAGGCCATTGCTAGGGGATTAGCTATTTCCTATTCAGCTAGCCAGAAACGACAGAAGGAGGAACAGCAGCGTCTACTTGAGACGCGGTTGAAAGCCACAGAGGCAGCACATTTTGCACGGCCTTTAGTGACTAAGCTACAGTGGATCACGGCCCTCCGGGCTGCCTTGAATCCAATACTGACACTAAACGCAAAGAAAGAACTTACTTTTGCTAGACAGAAGCTGTTCGAATATGGGGATAGGCCAGGGAAGTATTTTACATTCCTGACTAGGAAAAAGCGTGCTCCCCAATCCATTATTGCAATCAGAGACAGCGCCGGGTCCTTACATACAATGCTAAAAAGATTAATGAGGCTTTTAGGAACTTTTACTCTGAATTGTATCGGTCTGAAGGTTGCGAGGACAGGAGGGTTAAAATGGAGGCCTTTTTTAAGAACCTGGACCTCCCAGGAGTAACCTTGGAACAGGCCTCTCTCCTTAATGCCCCCTTGACAGTTCATGAAATACAGGAGGCAGCTAGGCAACTTCAGAGCGGGAAAGCGCCTGGCCCTGATGGTCTTCCGGGTGAGTTTTATAAGGAGTTTATAGGGATTCTGTCAGGGCTGATGTTGGAGATGTACAATCACTCCGATATGCATGAATGCCTACCACCATCTTTGAGAGAAGCTAATATTTCCTTTATTCTTAAGAAGGGGAAGATTCCTGAGGATTGTGCCTCATACAGGCCCATTTCTCTATTAAATTCAGATTTCAAGATTCTGTCCAAGATCCTGGCATTGAGATTGGAAAGGGTGTTGCCCCATATTGTTAAAGAGGACCAGACAGGCTTTATAAGGGGCTGTAATATTAGAAGGTTGCTGAATATGGTCCAGGTTTGTCAGTAACAATCGATTCAGGGGTTGGTGATTTCCTTAGATGCAGAGAAAGCATTTGACCGGGTGAAATGGCCGTATCTTTTTTATGTTTTAGAACAGTTCAGGTTGGGTGGAGTCATTGCTAGGTGGATGAAGGTTTCATATCGCCACCCTCTGGCTGCGGTCATCACCAACGCGGTGAAATCTGGGAATTTTAGGATTGGTAGGGGTAGTCAGCAAGACTGCCCCCTCTCACCGTTGTTGTTTAAGTTGGTGATAGAGCAGCTGGTAGAGGCCATTCATCAGAACGTCCACATAACCGTTCCGGATGTGGGATCAAGGGTACACAAGATTACACTGTATGCGGATGATGTCCTTCTATTTTTATCGAACCCGATCACCTCCTTACACCATTTGACACAATGTATTAATTCATTTGGGGCTATTTCAGGATATAAGATCAACTTTGCAAAATTGGAGGCTATGCCTTTGGAGAACCTTAAGGATGTGCCAGAAGTTGAAAAGTTCCCTTTTAAGTGGTCACGGGCAGGGTTCTGATACCTAGGCAATTTTATTAACCCCAAGTTTGATTATTATTTCGGACTAACTTTGCTCACTTGCTCGACAGTATGAGGTGAGATCTCCAGAGATGGGAGGCTCTTCCAATTTCATGACTGGGCCGAACATCTCTCATTAAGATGAATGTTCTTCCTCGTTTTCTTTATCCCATGCGTATGCTACCTATAATGTTTCCCAGGTCAACGCTGCAGAAGCTTATGGGGTGGTTTGTTTCCTTTGTCTGCCATCGTGGGCAGCTCCACATCAAATTTACTAAATTGCAGTTGCCTCAAGGAGGGGGAGGAGTTGATTTCCCAGACATCAGGAGGTATCAATTGAGTTCCCTGCTGTCCTTTGTCTGTGATTGGGCAGGTAACGATCCAGACTCAATGTGACTGGATATTGAGGCCTTGCAGGCAAAGTGCCCTCTTATTAACCTGTTGTTCATGGATAAGGACAGTTATGGACACTGCCAGAACCCCACTGTCATTAGTACAGTCAGGGCTTGGAGGGCGATGTGTCAGAGTGAGGGTTGCTTATCCAAGACTTTGCCACTCACTCCCATAGTTGGTGTGCTGGGGTTCCGACCGGGGTGATGGACTCAGGGTTCAAACTACGGGCAGTGAGAGGAGTTTCTAGTTTGGGAGACTTGTTTGAGGGGGAGGTTATGATGTCCTTCGAGCAACTGAGCAGCAAATACGGGCTGCCCAGCAGAGATCCTTTCTGTTCCTTTCAGGTTAGGGAGTTCATCCAGAAGAAGACTACACTTCTCACTAAGCCCTATAAACCCGATGCAGAGAGGTTGTTGCTACGTTCACCCTCTCGGTTCGTGCCCTCTATCGTCTGCTGGGTGGCAGGGCCTGGCAGGATATTAACTGTCTGGGAGCAAGAGCTTGGAGGGGAGATCTCTTCTGAAACATGGGAGAACTTATGGGAGGATACTCGAAAGATCTCAATCTGTAAAAGGACATGTGCTACGCAGTTAAAAGTTCTGCACAGGGTTCATCTGGCACCAGACCGTCTGGCGAAGTTTAAAAAAGGGGCATCTTCAGTGTGCCCCAAATGTAAAATAAGTGTCGGTACTCTTACCAATTGCTTCTGGACATACCACAGGCTCCGTGTTTATTGGAGCGCTGTGGCGGGAGAGATAGGGAGGGCGTTGTGGACTGAATTCAAAGTAGACCCCGATATCTCTCCTCTTAGATCTACCGACTTTACCATCTTTAGACGGGCATGGGAAGAAACTATTTAATATTCCTGCAAACTGTGCACTTAAGAATATTCTGATAAACTGGGTGTCTGACAACCCGCTGGGCTTGCTGGGATGGCAGGAATTAATTATGGAGCATATTCTCTTGGACTTTTGTACAAACATGGTGCACCACACAACAGGCCATTTGTATAAGACATGGCAGCCCTACTTGAGTTATTTGTATATACATTTGTCAGTTATCTTAACTAGGGCATTTGTTTAATGAGGATGGTTACGTTTGTCAGGCCCTGGGCCCTGGAGGGGATCTCCTGAGTTCCTTTACTTGGGAGCTTTGCTCCGAGCATAGCTAGTCTGTATTCTGTTTTCCTTTTTTTTTTGCTTTTCTTTCTTTTTTTTTGATCTATTAGTTATTTACTTATTAATTGGTGTTGCTTTGCACAGTGTTGGGGTTAGTTTTGTATTTTAGGGTAGGTTAGTAGTTAGTAGGCAGTAGTTGTATTGTAGCTGAAAATGTGTTGCTGGAAAAGTGCAGCAGGTCAGGCAGCATCCAAGGAGCAGGAGAATCGACGTTTCGGGCATAAGCCCTTCTTCAGGAATGAGGGAAGTGTGTCCAGCAGGCTAAGATAAAAGGTAGGGAGGAGGGACTTGGGGGAGGGGCATTGGAGATGCGATAGTTGGAAGGAGGTTAAGGTGAGGGTGATAGGCCGGAGTGGGGTGGGGGCGGAGAGGTCAGGAAGAAGATTGCAGGTTAGGAGGGCGGTGCTGAGTTCAAGCAGTTGTATTGTAATTTGTGGTTTTTTTCTATTATACTGATATTTGTTCTTGATTGTATTTTTCAATCATTTTATATGTTTGTAAAGTTAAAAAATTTGCTAATAAATATATTTACAAAAAAAGCAGAGTACATGTGGAACTGTGTAGGCATGTAATACTGTTACACTTGTGTCAGATGTGATGTAAATGCTTGTGGTTGAGCAAGACATTTTTGTCATAGCGACTATTAAAGTGAAACTTTTTAGTTTGCCTGTTAACCCATATGTAATTTATGATGGTTTTGGTTATGTTAAAATAAAGGCATATAAGGTTATGATCCAAGTACTGGATAGTGGGATTAGAATAGTTCGGTGGCTGTTTTTGACTGGCGCAGACAATGGGCCAAAGGGCCTTATCCTGTGCTGCAGATCTCTCTGACTGTATGGCAGTCTATAGGACACAAAAGCTGCCAGCCTCTGATTGGCAGCTTCTGAAAGATCCGCATGCTCTAGTAACGTTCCCTGTCGTTTTGGTGTAACAGAGCTCGTAAGCGGCAGTGACTTCCAGTTAGGGAGGGCCCAGTTGCAGGAGATTGATGGGCTTGGAGCATTCCCCAATCCTTAGCTATGTTGGTGTCGCTCATCTTTGCTCACCTGCCAGTCCTGATGAAGGATTACACCTGAAATGTCGACTTCTCCACCTCCTGATGCTGCCTGGCTTGCTGTGTTCTTCCAGCCTCCTGCCTAATTACTTTGGATTCAGCCTCTGCAGTGCCTCTAACCCTGACCAAGCCCATTGATGAGTTTTCCCAGTGGCTGGGGCAGTTGAACATGCTCGTTCCCCCCGCACTTCTAAACAAAAAGGGAAAATTCTGCCCTTGGTTGACAAAAATCAATGATTCTCAACTTTAAAGTTAACAAATAATTTGCAGAGAGTTTCAGACTGCCTGCACCTTTTGTATGAAATAAATATTTTGAAAATTCATTCTGAAGTGAAAACAAAAATTGCTAGGAATCACGGCAGGTCAGACAGCATCCATGGAGAGAGACAGCGAGTAAATGCTTCAAGTCTTAGAGTCATCTAGACTTAAAATTATTGCTTTCTCTCTCCATGGAATGTGCTCTTTCATATGTGAAGTGTTTGGTTCCCACAGCATTTGACAATGGTGTCACTATTGGCTGGTCAAAAGTGTCGTTCATAAAATGAAAAAAATGCATAAAATAAATATTTGCAAACGTTGGATTTTGAGGCTAGTGCTGTTCAATTATCTTGGAGAGAGAGTCAGCGCCCACCAAATTGTATCCACCCTAGATCCTGACCTCAGGCCACATGCAGTTAGACAGCTACAAGTAAAAGGCACAAAAATAGTTAACCTGACTCCAAGGAGACAATGCAATAGAAATAGAAACCATAAGCCAGGCTCACACAGTTGGCTTTACAGAAGAAATAATTATTTTTTTGAAATCTAAAAATCAACCAGTCCCTTTCCTCTATCATATTAATAAATGTATGTGGAAGTGTACAATCTATCCCTCAATCTCAAACACACTCATTCTCACATAACAACAGGCAAGCATCAAAAATATCTATCCAAGTAAACAGTGGAAGCAGAGAAACTGACAAGCCATTGATCTACTAGTTAAGGCAATATCTGGTGCAGCCCAAATATCAAACAATATGCATTTATGTAGCACTTTTCACATTGTAAAATGTACCAAGACACTTCACAGGAACTTTATCTCTCATGCATTAGCACTGACTTCATAAGATGTTATTAGGGTCCTGAGAACAATAGTTTGGTCAAAGAGCTGAGCTTCGCGGAGTATCTGAAAAACCCAGTGAGGGATAGAGGGATTTCAGAATGCCAGGGAAAGGTTTGGCACCTCCTGCAGCCAAGGTCAAAACCAGGATCAAAGCAACCTCTGACTCCAATCGATCCATGCCTCTTCCTAATTACTAGCAACCAAGTTATTCTGACTGACCAACTCATGACAGAATCCTTAACAGAAGATATGCAAAAACATCTCCTGTGTTGCATCTTTGCCAGACATGGCTGGGCAGAGCAGAGACAGCTTTGCTCTGTGCTGTGATTTCACAGACACATTCTAAGTCATGTTTCCTGCCCTACTCTGAGATTTGACTGCATCATCTTGGCTGACATTACAATGCAGTGGGAGAGGCTGTGCAGTACTGCCAGAGGTGGCAACTTGCAGAACCTGGTGCTGAAACAAGACACAAGGTTGGGATCTGCTTACGAATTCAACGCACACACAGATAGGAAGCTACGTGTGGAGTTACCGCGAGGCAGCCGCTCTAATGATCCCACAGACTTTTCGGCTGGTGTCAACTCCAGCTCTTTAAAATATGGCTATCACGAGGATCACAGGAACAGGGAAAGGCCATTCAGCCTGCTCTGCCTCTCTGTTTCCTTTCACAACTGATCTGTATTTTAACATCACACACTTGCCTGGTTTCTGTCGGGAGAAAGTGAGGACAGCAGATGCTGGAGATCAGAGCTGAAAATGTGTTGCTGGAAAAGCGCAGCAGGTCAGGCAGCATCCAAGGAACAGGAGAATCGACATTTCGGGCATAAGCCCTTCTTCAGGAATGAGGAGAGTGCGTCCAGCAGGCTAAGATAAAAGGTAGGGAGGAGGGACTTGGGGGAGGGGCGTTGGAAATGCGATAAGTGGAAGGAGGTCAAGGTGAGGGTGATAGGCTGGAGTGGGGGTGGGGGCGGAGAGGTCAGGAAGAAGGTTGCAGGTTAGGAGGGCGGTGCTGAGTTCGAGGGATTTGACTGAGACAAGGGTTTCTGTAACCCTAAACAGAAGTTACACAACTGAAGGTCTAGGAAATAAAAGGAAAATGCTCCAGGTGCTTGAAATCTGCAATCAGAGCAGGAAGGGCTGGAGACTCTCAACAGACCTGGCAGAGAAAGAGTTAGCGACTTAAGTCTGATATGAGCTGAAAATGTGTTGCTGGTTAAAGCGCAGCAGGTTGGCAGCATCCAAGGAACAGGAAATTCGACGTTTCAGGCAAAAGCCCTTCCTGAGGAAGGGCTTTTGCCCGAAACGTCAAATTTCCTGTTCCTTGGATGCTGCCTGACCTGCTGCGCTTTAACCAGCAACACATTTTCAGCTCTGATCTCCAGCATCTGCAGACCTCACTTTTTACTCTAAGTCTGATATGACCCTTCTTATGAAGAAAACTCGAGTGATCTCAGTTTTGAAGTTTCAATTGAATCTCATCAGGGGTCAGGGGTTCAGACAGAGACAGTGGAGAGAGTTTCAGCTTTTTCATTGGGTGTATAACTCCAGAACGGCCTGGTCCTATTCCTGGGGTTGCATTTCTTTGATGTTCTCTCAGCCAAAAAGGAAGTGGCTTCACTCTACCAATCCTAACAATCATGTGACTGAGCAACAGGGGAGAACAGGGACAGCATTTACTAGAGACATGAAACAGCCACTTCAAACAGCAGGGAAGGTGTCAAATCAATGACCATCCCTCTGTCATCAGGTCAGAAGTGGGAATGTTCACTGGTGATCGCACGACTCCTCAGTTACTGAAGTAGTCCATGCGCAAATGCAATAAGATCTGGACAATATTCAGGCTTGGGCTGACAAGTGGCAAGTAACATTCGTGCCACACAAATGCCAGGCAATGACCATCACCAATAAGAGACACTCTAGCCACTGCCCTTTGGCATTAAATGGTGTTACCATCACTGAATCCCCCACTGTCAACATCCTTGGGGTTACCATTGACCAGAAATGCAACTGAACTCACCACATAAAGACAGGTCAAAGACTAGGGATAGTGTGGCAAGTACCTCACCTCCTGACACCCCAGAGTCTATCCATCATCTACAAGGCATAAGTCAAGAGTGTGATGGAATATTCCCCACTTGCCTGAATGGGTGCAGCTCCAACACTCAGAAAGTTTGACACCATCCACGACAAAGCAACCTGCTTGGTTGGTACCACATCCACAAACATTCAATCTCTCCAACACCGGTGCTCAGTAGCAGCAATGTGTTCTATCTACAAGATGCACTGCAGAAATTCTCCAAAGATAATCCTTCGAAAGCATCTTCCAAACCCACGACCACTTCCATCTAGAAGGATAAAGGCAGCAACTACTTGGAACACCACACCCTGCAAGTTCCCCTCCGAGCCATTCGCCACCCTGACTTGGAAATATACCTCCATTCTTTCAGAGTTGTTGGGTCAAAATCCTGGAATTCCCTCCCTGAGGGCATTGTGGGTGAACCCACAGCAAGTGGACTGCAACGGTTCAAGAAGGTAGCTCACCATTATCCCCTCAAGGGCAATTAGAAATGGGCTATCAATGGTGGCCAGGCAGCAACGCCCAAGTCCCACAAATGAATAAAAAAAAGGAAAAAGGGGACATGCTCAATTAAAAACGCAATTGCATGCTCCCCTTCAAAGAATTAATTTTACAATCTCTGGAAATCCTGCATGCTTTACAGCTAACAACATGCTTTTGAAATGTAGTCACTATGTTGTAGTGTAGGCAACGTGGCAGTCAACTCCTGCACAGCAAGATCCCACAAATAGCAATCCAATTGTGTCCAGGTTACACAAGAGCTGTTGGTTTTATTACTGACCTGGAGACTTGGGACATATCCCACATTCTCCTCCGGAATGCTGCCATGGAATCTCTTGCAGGAATGTGTGCCTAGCTTCAGCTTTCCAAAGGTGGGCGCACTACACACCCATATTCTGAGAGTGCCAGGTCTCTTTACAGGTTATCTATGATCTGCTCAGTGGAGTGGCTCCATTAATTCTCCTGGTCAGGAAGATCGGGACAGTCTAGGAGAGTTCATGGGGCGGACACCTGCCTGCAGCATTTACGGTGTAGACTCATAAGGGCAGTATGGTGTAGGCTCATAAGGGCAGTATGGTGGCTCAGTGGTTGGCAAGTGTTGCTTCACAGCACCAGGGATCCAGGTTTGATTCCAGCCTGTTGGGTGACAGTCTGTGTAGAGTTTGCACATTCTCCCTGTGTCTGTGTGGCATTCAGTTGGAAGTTCTGGGTTCTCCGACAATCCAAAGATGTGTAGGTTAGGTGGATTGGCCATATTAAATTGCCCAGTGTTCAAGGATATATAGTTAGATGCATTAATCAGAGGGAATGTAGCATTGAAGGCAGGGGAATGATTTTGGGTGGGTTACTCTTTGGAGGGTCGGTATGGATTTGTTGGGCCATATGACTGTTTCCACACTGTGGATTCAATGATCCTTGGAAATTACACAGTCGTCATTTCAGTACCTAGATTTCTTCATATTACATAAGCACAATGTAGATTTCTCATCATTGGTCATAGCTGAAAAGTGAGTTGTCAGCAACTTGTAGGGAAAGGGTGTATTTGGGGATGGGGGGATAGAATGGTCAGTTGTTTGTCCATTTTTACTCCCACGGTTCTTAAATGCAGAAAGTATCCAAAGCCCTTTAAATAAACCTTTTGAGACTAGGATGGGATAGTGGGGAATTTCCATGGGGTTTTTTCAAGTGTCTGTCATGATCTATATCTCAGTTTATACAATCGTAACTTTTACTGATGCTGCATACCACTTTGGGGACAGAAGACCAAAGGATTTTATTTTTCACCTCAGTCCCTCCCTATCATCTCATCAAAAGAAAGCTAAATCCGTGACAAAGATTGCATTTTAATAAATATACAGGCTCATCAATACGGAGAAAAACGGGGCCAGGTAGGTGAAATAGCATTTCTGCACGATTTTTAAAAAACTCATTTAATTGCGTGCTTTCATAGCATTTTATACATCCACAACACAGGAAGTCGCAGCTACAGAGAAGTGAGTCAATCCACAACGTGCCTTCGACAGAGTTTAACAAGACACAACGGTGAGTAAACGACAGAACAAAATAACGATCTTTGTTTTGATTGGGGGAGGAAAAAAAATAATGTTATTTATTCTCGCAAATATCAATGCAGCACTGGCCGCCAATTAACAAACAATACATTTCTACTTGTGCCTTCTTCAAGATGGGGCGAGGAATTTGGGAAAACGAGACATATTAATGATGGAAACATTAATTCTGTTGCTGTGTAATTTTTTTGTCAAATTCTCCACCGTTTTGCATTACAATGTTAGACCCAGATCTTGAAATTAATTTCAATAGGGCTTGTAAAATCAATACGTGTTGAATCAAAACGCATTTTCGTTCGTTTCGCTGATGTTAGGATTGTAAACAGAAACAGTACAGTCGGGGGGAAGAAAATGATCCGCATCTGTTACATGGGTAAGGTTTTGACATTATGAGATAATGTTAAAATCTCTTTTTTTTGCAGCGGCAATGTTTGGTTTTAATACAAATAATAATTGGAGGCTGCTCATTTTTAAAATGCACTTTCAGACAGACGTTAACTTCGTTTGATGTCGGAATCTTGTTGCATTCACTTCCTATTGATTCTGCACCCACATGGACATGAAATATACATTAATGACACTTCGGGCTCTCCCTGAACAGCCCTTACAGATTGGAGACAGAAATGTCGTCTCCTTACAACGTTAGATCGAGGTCAGAATGTTGGGTTAGCAGAACCATAACCAAAGCAGAAACTACCCTGCAAAAAAGTAACTGGTAATAACAAGAAAGGTCCATTTCCTGGATAAACAGATGACTGCATATTTGCTGTTTTGAACATGCGGAGTTGGTGACGAGCAGATGCCCGAGAATCTATGACATACCGTTAGTGTCAAAGTCCACTCAGAAGCCACAATAAACGCATCGAAGTTATTTGAAAGGAATTCGTACTCAGATCCTTTAAGACTCAAATACTTTTGATAGCAGATTCACATATTGCTATTAAGTGAGATGCATAATTGGTTCTAAATAAATACTCATCCCTCTGAATGCCTCCTATGACCCTGCTTTAGCCACATAGATTCCAGCGTCAGCAGGCTTTCAGTCTCTCAGCACCACCACAGAGTCACACAGCACAGAAACAGACCCTTCGGTCCATCTAGTACTGCATAGAAACAGACCCTTCGGTCCATCTAGTACAGCAGAAAAACAGTCCATCTCATCCATGCTGACCTGATATCCTGAATTAAATTCCTGATGAGGGCTCTGGCCTGAAACTTAATTTTCCTGCTCCTTGGATGCTGCCTGACCTGCTGTGCTTTTCCAGCAACACACTCTCAACTCTGATCACCAGCATTTGCAGTCCTCATTGTCTCCTGATATCCTGAATTAATCTAGTCCCATTTGCCAGTATTTGACCCATATCCCTCTAAACCCTTTCTGTTGATAGAGCAGTCCAGCTGCCTTTTAAATGCTGTAATTGTACCAGCCTCCACCACTTCCTGTGGCAGCCCATTCCATACATGCACCACCCTCTCCGTGAAATGTTGCCCCTCAGGGTCCTTTTTAAATCTTACTTCTTTCACCTTAAACCTATGCCCTCTACTTTTGGACTCTCCTACTGTGGGGAAAAGACCTTCGCTATTCACCCTATCCATGCCCCTCATGATTTTATAAACCTCTATAAGGTCAACCCTCAGCCTCCGACGCTCCAGGGAAAATAGCCCTAATCTGTTAAGCTTCTCTCTATAGCTCAAATCCTCCAACCCTGGCAACATCCTTGTAAATCTTTTCTGAACCCTTTCAAGTTTCACAACATCTTTCCGATAGGAAGGAGACCAGAATTGCATGCAATGTTCCAACAGTGGCCTAACCAATATCCTGTACAGCCGCAACATGACCTCCCAACTCCTGTACTCAATACTCTGATCAATAAAGGAAAGCATACCAAACGCCTTCTTCACTATCCTATCTACCTGTGACTCCACTTTCAAGGAGCTATGAACCTACACTCCAAGGTCTCTTTATTCAGCAATACTCCCTAGGACCTGACCATTAAGTGTATAAGTCCTGCTAAGATTTGCTTTCCCAAAATGCAGCACCTCGCAATTATCTGAACTAAACTCCATCTGCCACTTCTCAGCCCATTGGCCCATCTGATCAAGATCCTGTTGTAATCTGAGGTAACCCCCTTCGCTGTCCACTACACCTCCAATTTTGGTGTCATCAGCAAACTTACTAACTGTACCTCTTATGCTCGCATCCAAATCATTTATGTAAATGACAAAAAGTAGAGGACCCACCACCGATCCTTGTGGCACTCCACTGGTCACAGGCCTCTTAGAATAAAGTTAGAAATCACACAACACCAGGTTATAGTCCAACAGGTTTAATTGAAGCACTAGCTTTAGAGCGCCACTCCTTCATCAGGTGACAACCAAGTGATAATAAGGTTCTTTCATGAATATAACTGGGTGTTTAGGGCTCATGTGGCTCAGTGGTATAGTGGTAGGGTCCTGCCCCTAAGCCAGGAGGCCCATCTTCAAATCCAACATGCTCTGGAGCTGTGGAGTAACATTCACAAACAGATTGATTTGGAATGTTTACAACTTGTTATCTGGGGCACTATGGCACAGGGGTGGTGACCCAATCTCTGGGGCAGGAGACCCATGTTCAAGCCCCATCTGCTGATAACATATCTGGGCAGATTGATTTAAAAATACTTACAGGTGGATATTTGACTGGCAATTTCAAAGGGAGCCACATTGCTTGGGTATGGTGGCTCAGTGGTTAGCACTGCTGCCTCACAGCACCAGGGACCTGGGCTCAATTCCAGCCTCAGGTGACTGTCTGTGTGGAGTTTGTTCACTCTCCCCCATGTCTGTGTGGGTTTCCTTCCACATTCCAAAGATGTGCAGGTCAGGTGGATTGGCCGTAGGGAATTGCTCATAGTGATCAGGGATGTGTAGATGCAGTGAGTTTGGGATTATAGGGATTGGGTGGGATGCTCTTTGGAGGGCCAGTGCAGACTAGGCAGGTTGAATGACCCCTTTCCCCACTATAGGAATTCTATGAACTGCAGTTGTATGTCAACTAGACAGGGTAAGGGTGGCCGAATTCCTTCTCTAAGGCTCACTAGTGAATCAAATCGTTTCATGATCACCATTATTGATTCTGCTTTATCATTCTAGATCTTTAAAAATTGAATTTATTTAACTGAAATTGAGTTATCCAGCTAGTGTGGTAGAACACAATCTTCTGCCCTGAGACCAGGCCTCTGATGATAAATTCAATAACAGATCTCACTGTGCTACCTTACCATAACCAAAGAAAATTAGATCATTTTTTAAACCTGAGAGCTAGTGCTGGAGGGAACTCGTCTGGACAGAGCAAGTATTAACTTCTCATCAGCGATGGCCAATCCTTCTCTTCATGTCCAACAGGGAAGGAACAATTAAATATCTTCTCTGAAAAGCTGCCCAAGCAACGCCAAACTGTTGGCCTAGATTACATGCTCTAGCCTCTCGATTGGGACTCAATTAAGAACATCAGGGGCAAGAACAAGGATGAAGTGTACAGTGTTGAAAATGTGTTGCTGGAAAAGCGCAGCAGGTCAGGCAGCATCCAAGGAGCAGGAGATTCGACGTTTCAGGCATAAGCCGAAGGACTTATGCCCGAAACGTCAAATCTCCTGTTCCTTGGATGCTGCGCTTATGCCCGAAATGTCGATTCTCCTGATCCTTGGATGCTGCCTGACCTGCTACGCTTTTCCAGCTACACATTTTCAGCTCTGATCTCCAGCATCTGCAGACCTCACTTTCTCCTTGAAGTGTACAGTGTTACAACAGCTCTTCTTAGATTGCTGACCACGCTAACACAGGGGTAGAGCTGAGAAGGAAACCACAGGAGACTGTGAGGATGTGTTAGCATTGTGTCCTCACCTTAGAATATTGTAAAAGGACCTGATGTGAGAGAGTGATGATGCACGGTCTAGATTATGAACTTCCTTTCAGACTTCCCTTCCCCCCTAGACAGCACAAAACAGGAACACACCAAAGATCAGGGTAAGTTCAATGTTAAACATGGGCTACAAATACAGAGCAGGTTGGTAGCATGTTTTGTTTAAAATTCATTCACGGAATAATGGCATTGCTGGCTAGGCCAGTATCTGTTGCTGATCCCAGGGGGTAGGTAAAAATCAATCTGCTGGTCTGAAGTCACATGTAGGCCCAGACCAGGTAAAGATGGTAGTTTTCTTCCCTAAAGGGTATGAGTGAACAGATGGGTTTTTCCAACAATCAATTCATGGTCACCATTAGACTCTTAATTCAAATTCCACCATCTTCTATGACAGGATTTGAATGTGGGACCCAGAATGTGACCTGAGTCTCTGAATTAACAGAATGCTGCCTGACCTGCTGCACTTTTCGAGCAACACATTTTCAGCTCTGATCTCCAGCATCTGCAGACCTCACTTTTTCCTCAAAGATTTTAACCTACTGCGAATCCTCTTGCAAAGATGCCTTCCTTGAAGAAGCTGTCCCTTGGATGCTGCCTGACCTGCTGTGCTTTTCCAGCAACACATTTTCATCTCTGAACTAACAGCTCAGTGATAATACCATTAGGCTATTGCCTCCCCACACAGTCTCCCTGCCATACAGAATAGTAGATTATTAATCTGATCATTATAATAATAGCTTATTAATTCTGTTTCTTTCTTCACAGGTGCTATCAGATTTGCTCAGCTTATCCCATATTTACTGCTGTCATATTTCAGATTTTCCACCAAGTTATTTTCTCAAAAATTGGTTAACAACATTGAGATGTCTCTGTGCAGAGTGGAAGGGAGTGTGCTGAATCAGTGCTCTTTCCTATCTGCGTCTTCCTCTCACTCCCAAGCTGCCATTTCAGGAACCCCTCCCCATCTGGATTCATTTAAGAAAGAGTTGGATAGAGCTCTCAAAGATAGTGGAATCAAGGGTTATGGAGATAAGGCAGGAAGCGGATACTGATTAGGAATGATCAGCCATGATCATATTGAATGGCGGTGCAGGCTCAAAGGGCTGAATGGCCTACTCCTGCACCTATTGTCTATTGTCTATTGTCCATCGCCCAATTTCAATCTGTCCAGCACCATATGCCCCTGCCTCTTTTCTGCCAATGACTTCAAATCGTGCCTTGATCCTTCCAATCAGGTCCACAGCTTGAGCTCCAGTTCTGGAGCCTCCTGCAGCACTGCAGAGGATACAGTGAGGAGGGAGATGGGCTGAGAGGTCTCAGTGTCCTGTTCGCTGCAGAGGGTGGACCAGAGCTTGGGAAATCTGCTCCAGACCCATATGGGGATCCTGAATCTAGACACAGGAACAAAACATCATTTTCTGTCCCTATTCACTCTAAATCAAACTGAGGAGGAAGGGGAAGAGTAGGAGGAAGAGCGGAGGAAGAGGAGGAGAGGAAGGGGGAGAGGAAGGGCTGAGAATTGAGTGGTGAGGGAGAGATGCGCCAATGATGCAAAGGAGTGGAGAGAGGAGGATATGGAGAGTGGGGAGAGGCGGGGGTAGGAGGAGTTGGGAAAGGACAGTGGGAGGAGGAATGGGAAATGAGAAAGGAGTGAGAGAGGGGAGGACCGAGGAGGGGAAGAGAGACGAATAAGAAATTTGATGTGGGGTGGAGGAGACATGGGATAAGGGATGGAGGGGAAGGAGTGAGGGGAGAATGTGGGTTGGGGACAGGATGAGTAGTGAGGGGATGTTGGGGGAAAGGAAATGCGGGGAGGGGATATGGAGGAAATGAATGTGGGAGGAGGGGATGAGGTTGGGAGAGGATTTGGGGGAAGGGGATATGGGAAAGGAGTGAGCAGGGAGGGGATATAGGGGTAAGGGATTAGATTAGATTACTTACAGTGTGGAAACAGACTCTTAGGCCCAACAAGTCCGCACCGACCCGCCAAAGCGCAACCCACCCATACCCCTAATCTAACACTAGGGCAATTTAGCATGGCCAATTCACCTAACCTGCACATCTTTGTAACTGTGGGAGGAAACCGGAACACCCCCACGCAGACACAAGGAGAATGTGCAAACTCCACACAGTCAGTCCCCTGAGTCGGGAATTGAACCCAGGTCTCTGGCTCTGTGAGGCAGCAGTGCTAACCACTGAGCCACCCACTGTGGGGATGTGGGGGGAAGGGATGTGGGGGTAAGGGATGTGTGGGGAGGGAATGAAGTTGGGAGGGGATTGGGAGGAGGGGATGTGGGGGTGGGTATAGTGAGTAGTGTCTATTGGAGTTAGCATTGACTGTAAAGCCTGACCAGTCATAGAGTCCTCAAATCATGCTGCATTGAAACAAGCCCTTCAGCTCAACCCATCCATACAGATCAGGTTTCTCAAACTAAACTAGTCCCATTTGCCTGCAATTGATTGATAAACCTCTCAATGTTTCCTATCCATGTGTTAAAGTACCTATTCAAGAGGGCTCAGGGAATCCCTGATGGACTCAGCCTGTAAGCCTCTCTTAGTTCATCTCAGAGATCATACCATGTGGCAGTCTAGAATATAAAACTCTTGCAGACAGTTTAGTTTAAGTTATTACCTTCATTTACCAATGGCATCAATAAGACCATAAGACCATAAGACATAGGAGTGGAAGTAAGGCCATTCGACCCATCGAGTCCACTCCGCCATTCAATCATGGCTGATGGGCATTTCAACTCCACTTACCCACATTCTCCCCGTAGCCCTTAATTCCTCGAGACATCAAGAATCTATCAATCTCTGCCTTGAAGACATTTAGCGTCCCGGCCTCCACTGCACTCTGCGGCAATGAATTCCACAGGCCCACCACTCTCTGGCTGAAGAAATGTCTCCGCATTTCTGTTCTGAATTGACCACCTCTAATTTTAAGGCTGTGTCCACGGGTCCTAGTCTCCTCGCCTGAAGGAAACAATTTCCTAGCGTCCACCTTTTCCGTATTATCTTGTATGTCTCTATTAAGTCTCCCCTTAATCTTCTAAACTCCAATGAACACAATCCCAGGATCCTCAGCCATTCCTCATATGTTAGACCTACCATTCCAGGGATCATCCGTGTGAATCTCCGCTGGACACAATCAATGCTACACTATAACATAGGTACCTGCAAGCCAGGCTTGAGCTAAGATTCTAAAACCATGAGCAGAGTAATGGCACCAGCTCTTATCCCTCCGGGCTCTCTCAGGCGACTCCCCTGATTGCTGCTGTCTTTCTACAGAAACTGGTATTAAAATTACAAAAACACCACATGTCCCTAATCAGATAAGCAGCAATAAAATGGCAGAAGTTTGCAGGGGAAGACAAACTCATTGACAGACCTGTGTACACTTGACTAATTAAGCTACATGCACATCACAGTGGGAAACCTTCTTCCAGCCAGGCCAAATGGTCAATTGCTTTAGCCAATACTTCATAATGAGAGACTAGTGAAAAGGTCACAAGGTGACCTCGCTCAGTTAACATGTCCAGTATCATTGTCCTACAAAATTGTTTTTTTTAAAATCATCTTAGATTCCCAGAATGCAAAGTAAATTCATAACATTCCCGGATCTCGAGCTCCAGGGAACAACACACAGACATTCAATCCATGACAAGCCAGTGTTCACTCAAATCAGACCATAAAGAGTTAATTTTTTCACCAGCTCTGTCCTCTCTCCCTCTCTCTGTCCCTTGGAATCCTTCAGTCAGTGAATGTAATTTACAGAAGAATGTTGTCTCTCTCTCTCTCTCACACACGAACATCTTCCAACTCTCAGCCTTCGTGTTTCCAAGCCTGTGAGGGTATTGAGACATTCACATTCCAAAACAGTCAAGATGAGTGAGCTGAGCTTCATCAATTCAAATCTGCTCGGTGTGGTATACATGAAAATCAGGATTGTCCTATTATGTGCATATTCTACTAAACTTATTAGCCAGTATTTTGAGTTATTCAGTATCCCACTGTGAAAATGCACGCCTCCAGCTCCTGGGGTAAAAAGAAAGTACTGCCACACGTTCCACAAGTGAACAAATGTTATCACCTTATTTACACCAATCCATTGACACTAAGAACAGATGTCCCAATTCATCTGAACAAGCACTTTCCTGCATCTCGTAGCAAATGCGCCACATGTATGGCTCCAAACTTTCTCACATGAACTGCCCAAACGGTTTTTGCCAGCCTCCACCACTTTCTCTGGCAGCTCATTATGTGGGGTGGCATGTTGGTTCAGTGGTTGACACTGCTGTCTCACAGTGCTAGGGACCTGGGCTCGATACCCGCCTTGGGTGACTACCTGGAGTTTGCATGTTCTCCCTGTGTCTATGTGAGTTTCCTCCAGGTACTCCGGTTTCTTCCTACAATCCAATGACATGCAGGTTAGGGTAGATTGGCCATGTTAAATTGCCTGTAGAGTTCAGGGATGTGTAGGTTAGGTGCAGTAGCCAGGGGTCAATATAGGGTAGGGGAATGGGTTTGGGTGAGTTACTCTTCGGAAGGGTGGTTTAGACTTGTTGGCTAAATGGCCTATTTCCACACTGTAGGGGTCCTGTGATCCTTACATGCACCATTCACTGAGTGAAAGGCTTGCCCCTCATGTCCCTTTGAAATCTTTCCCCTCTCACCTTAAACCTATGCCCTCTAGTTTTGTTTTCCCCTACCCTGGGAAAAAAAGACCTTGGCTAATCACCTTTTCTATGCCTCTCAAGATTTTATAAACCCCTACAAGGTCACCCCTCATCCTCCTACACACCAGAGAAAAAGTCCCAGCCTATCCAGCCTCTCCTTACAACTCAAACCCTGTAGGCTACTTCCCCTACTGTGTCCATTGTTCTCGATGTGGTCTCCTCTACAGTGGGGAGACAGGACACCAACTGTGCACAATTTTATCATTACTGATTCTAAGCCAAAGATTTATTTTTTAAATTGAAGTACCTTTCATGATTATTGGTGTTGTTCAGTGGTAATCCTTTCATTTGAATTATAGAATTGTGGGTTGAAGTTTTGCATTCAGAGATATGGGCTTATAAAGTTAAAAATCACACAACACCAGGTTATAGTCCAACAGGTTTAATTGGAAGCACACTAGCTTTCGGAGCGACGCTCCTTCATCAGGTGACAGTGGATGGCTCAATCGTTACACAGAATTTATAGCAAAAATTTGCAGTGTGATGTAACTGAAATTTGCATTCTCGGGTTAGCTGTTAACAATGGTGATAGCTAGACAATATGTTGAAGGTGTTAGCCCCCTGTGATCTCTATCTATGCCATGATGTTTAGATTGATTCTAATCTAAAAAGTGAGATAACAGAGTTTTACATAAATTCATGCAGTTTTTGAGCTCAGAGTTCTACATGAATGTATGCAGATTTTGAGCAAAGTGCAATGTAACCCTGCAAGTACAAATTCACCCCACAAAATATATGTGTGCATGTGGGTCTTTGTGTGTGTGTGTCTGTCTGTCTGTCTGGAATGAGGGTTGTGAGTGTGAGAAAGTGTGTGTGTAGTGAGTGCAGAGTGTCTTAAGTCTGTGAGGGGGTGCATTTGTGAGTGTGGGAGTGCGTGTGTCTATAAGGGTGTGTGTGGGTGTCTGTGTGCGCGCCTGTGTATACCTGTGTCTGTGTGTATGCAAGAGTGTGTGTGTGTAGGAATATCTGTGTGTGTGTAGTGCAATCGTGATCACCTGTAATGTGACATGAACCCAAGGTCCCAATTGTAATATGCAGCAGTGTGGCACTGTGGTTAGCACTGCTGCCTCACAACGCTAGAGACCTGTGTTCAATTCCTGCCTCAGGTAACTTTCTGTGTGGAGTTTGCACATTCTCACTGTGCCTGTGTGGGTTTCCTCTGGTTTCCTCCCATAGTCCAAAAATGTGCAGGTTAGGTGAATTGGCCATGCTAAGTTGTCTGTAGTGTTAGGTGAAGGGTTACATACAGGGGTGGGTTGCTCTTTGAAGGGTCGGTGTAGACTTGTTGGGCCAAAGGGCCTGTTTCCATGCTGTAATATAATTGAATCTGACAGGCTGGTACTGTTTTTCAATCAAAGGTGTTGTCTTTCCAATAACATTTTAACCCAATGCCACATTTGATGTCTTGGGTAGATGTAAAATATCCCACTCAGCATCTGGAAGAAGATCAAGGGAACTCTCCTTGATTTTGTGGGCATTATTTATCCCTAAATGAACATCAGTAAAATATCCCATTGCTGTTTGTGAGATTTGGATGGGTGCAAGATGGTTTCCTATACTCCAACAAATGTATTCTGGTAACACATTTAAATGCAGTACGTTACTATCTGTAAAATAGTTTGGGACATGCGGAGGATATCAAGGGTGCTATGCAAGTTCTTTCTTTGCATTTGAAGAGCTGATTATTTTTTCATCAGTCACATGACATCACCGGATCTAAAAGTTAATGTTCTAAGTTGGAGGAAGGCCAATTTCAATGGGTATTAAACAAGAATTGTTGAAAGTTGATTGGGGGCAGATGTTTGCAGGTAAAGGGAGGCTGGAAAATGGGAAGCCTTCAAAAATGAAAGAATGAGAGTCCAGAGACAGTCTGCTCCTTTTAGGGTGAAGAGCAAGACTGATAGGTGTAAGGAGTGCTGGATGACTAGAGAAATTTTATGGGCGGCACGGTGGCACAGTGGTTAGCACTGCTGCCTCACAGCACCTGAGACCCGGGTTCAATTTCTGACTCATGCGACTGACTGTGTGGAGTTTGCACGTTCTCCCTGAGTCTGCATGGGTTTCCTCTGGGTGCTCCGGTTTCCTCCCACAGTCCAAAGATGTGTGGGTCAGGTGAATTGGCCATGCTAAGTTGCCCGTAGTGTTAGGTAAGGGATAATGTAAGGGATGGGTGGGTGGCGGGTCAGTGTGGACTTGCTGGGCCGAAGGGCCTGTTTCCACACTGTAAGTAATCTAATCTAATCTAAATTGAGGTTTTGATTAAGAAAAAGAAGGAAGCATATGTCACATATAGACAGAAGAGATCAAGGGAATACTTAGAAAGTAAAAAGGCAATAGGATTATACTTAAGAGGGAAATCAGGAGGACAAAAAGGGGACATGAGATTGATTTGGCAAATAGTCTTAAGGAGAATCCAGGACTCTGCAAGATGGCAGTGATTCATTTGAACTACCATGGATGGCTCTGCTGAACAGCCAAGGCATATTGATGGGTTTTTTGCCATCCCTGGCTAATTTCTCAAAGAGAATTGTTAATTTAAAACTTTGAGAACATATATTTGTTCACATTCTAAAGCGGGAAGGATGCTAAAAGGAAAGGGGGCGAATAACCAGCAGCAGGGAGGACACTCCCCTGCAATACCAGGCACACCAGAGACTGCAGCAGCGGCCTCTCCTGAACCCCCCCCCAGGGATGTCCGGACTCACAGGAATTGGCGGCGGCAGTGGCGAGACTTATCGTGAAGGTTGAGGCTGCGTTCAAGGAGATTCGTACCCAGATCCAACCCATCGCAAAAATGCTGTAGAAGGATGAATGGGAGCTCCAGGGCCTCTGGGCGCGGATGGAGAAGGTGGAGGGTCGAACCACGGCTTCGGAAGCAGTGATTGAGTCCTCTTCTGGACGGATCCGGGCCCTGGAACAGCAAGTGCTGGCCTTGCGAGATCAGGTCGACAACCTCGAAAATCGAGGTCGGGGGACCAAATCGTGGGATTGTCGGTCTCCCAGAGGGTGAAGAAGGTGGGCAGCCAGTCAGCTTCTTTGAACACTGGCTACCAGAGTTCCTGGGCCCTCAAATCGAGTCTGGCCAGCTGCAGATTGAAAGGGCCTATAGGATCAGTGCACAGGTCAGGGGCTGTACACCGCCCCCGTCTGGTCCACGGGCACTTCCACATATACAGAGACAAGCAAAGAGTGATAGAAGCCTCCAGATCACTGGGAAAAGACCCACAGGTACTGCTGCACAAGGGGTCAAAAATTATGTTCTTCCAAGATTTCTCGGTAGCTGCAATCCAAAAGAGGAAGTCCTTCAATGAAGCTAAGAAGAGGCTGAGGAACCCGGACATCCAGTACTCCATGAGGTACCCAGCAGTACCTCGTTTCAGCCAGGAGGATTCGGTTTATACGTTTGACTCAGCAGATAAAGCTAAGAACTTTGTGGGTTCTTTAAAATAGATGGACAAGTCTGAAAAATATGGCTAATGTTTGTCCTTTTTTTTCCTTGTGGTTTTCCCTTTCCCTTTTTGTTCCTTTTTCCCTAATAATTTTTTTAAGGGAAAAAAATCTGGGAATGTGTTGTTCCTATTATATTTTTATAACTGGATTTTATCATGGGAAATATTTTGTTCTTTTTCTCTTTTATATACAATTGGGGTTGACATGGAGCTGGGGATGGGTGGAGTATTTATCCTGACTTTGTCTTCTTTTGTTGATTTAAGGATCATCTCCGTATTTACTTATTTATTTTTGCCTAAGACTAGGTCACAGTCTGGGCTTGAAAGAGCTGTGAAGGGGGGGAATGGGTGGGTGAGTGCCCCCTATGGGCAGGGTGAAGAGTGTCCTGTTCAAGGTTTCATAGTTGGTTTTCTTTGTAGTCTTTTTGTTAGCAAAAATTCTTTGTAGCTATGTTAGAGTAGTTTTTGTATACGCAATTCTGCAACTCTATGAATCTTTATTTACTTGTACTCGGCGCATTATAAGCAGGGTTCTCCATCCTGCGGGCTCGAGGGGTTCTAAAGGGGGATGTGACTAAGTGCCTTGTTAAATGGTGCGCCTGGAACATGAAGAGAAGTCATTCGCCTGTTAAAAGGAAAAAAAATGCTTTCTAGCCTTAAGAGGAAAAGGTTGATATCAGGAAATCAAATTCCGCTGTTGCAGGAAACCCAACTTGACAATGTGGAACACCTGAAGTTACAATGGAGGGTGGCGGGTTATGACCAGGTATTCTCTTCAACCTTTACTACTAAAAGTAGGGGAGTGGCGGTGCTTATCCAGTAAAATCTTCCGTTCACATTATTAGAGCAGGTGAAAGATGAGCAAGGGCGGTTTATGATACTTAAGACCTTGATACACAGGGAGGAATATGGCATTTTAAATATCTACTGTCCTCTGGTGCATCCCCTCAAGTTTTTGATCAGTGCTTTCTCTAAGCTGAGTGCCTTTGGAGCATGGCACATTATTACGGGGTGGGGGGTTCAATTGTGTTTTGTATCCGACAGTGAACTTGATTAGATTAGATTACGTACAGTGTGGAAACAGGCCCTTCGGCTCAACAAGTCCACACCGACCCGCCAAAGTGCAACACACCCAGACCCATTCCCCTACATTTACCCCTGCTCCTAACACTACGGGCAATTTAGCATGGCCAATTCACCTAACCTGCACATTTTTGGACTGTGGGAGGAAACCGGAGCACCCGGAGGAAACCATGCAGACACGGGGAGAATGTGCAAACTCCACACAGTCAGTCGCCTGAGGAGGTGGAATGCCTACAGGGCTCCCAGTAATTTCTTCGCGGCCAAGCAGATGGTTGACTTATGTGAGGAGCTAGGGCTGGTGGACATTTGGAGATGTCTTCCACCTACCAGCAGGGACTTCACCTTTTTTTCAAACATACATAAATGTCACACGAGGATTGATCGTTTTCTGGCTCCCCTGACCCTTCTGGATTCCAATTATGGGTTGTAAAATTGCGAACATAGCTAGTTCTGATTACGTGGTGGTATATTTGGAGGTTAAGGCCAAGGGTGAGAGGCTAGGTTTGGACACTTTTCTTCTTAAGGGTTCCAAATTTGTAGAATACTTTTTGAGGGATTTTCAGAAGTTTTTGACTATCAGCTCAGGCATGGCTATTAGTCCGTCCAAACTAAGGGAGACCACTAAGGCCTTTGCTAGGAGATTAGCTATGTCCTATTCGGCTAGCCGGAAACGACAGAAGGGGGAACAGCAGCGTCTATTTGAGACGCGGCTGGAAACCGCTGAGGCGGCACATTTTACGAGGCCTTCGATGACTAAGCTACAGCGGATCATGGCCCTTCGGGCTGCCCTGAATTCAGTACTTATACAAATCACAAAGAAAGAACTTGCCTTTGGTAGGCAAAGGCTGTTCGAGTATGGGGATAGGCCAGAGAAGTATTTAGCGTACCTGACTAGGAAAAAGCATGGTTCCCAATCTGTTACTGCAGTTAGAGACAGCACCGGGGTCCTTACATATGATGCTAAAACGATTAATGAGGCTTTTCAGACTTTTTACTCTGAATTGTATCAGTCTGAAGGTTGCGAGGATAGGAGGACCTTTTTAAGAGCCTGGAACTCCCGGGAGGGTAACCTTGGAACTGACCCCCTTAACAATTCAGGAAATACAAGAGGGTAGTTAGGCAGCTTCAGAGTGGGAAAGCGCCTGGCCCTGATGGTCTTCAAAGTTTGGGAGAAGATTTGTAGCTCAGGTGCTCGTTGTTGTGGTTCTGTTCACCGAGCTGGGAATTTGTGTTGCAGACGTTTCGTCCCCTGTCTAGGTGACATCCTCAGTGCTTTGAAGCCTCCTGTGAAGCGCTTCTGTGATGTTTCCTCCGGCATTTATAGTGGTTTGTCTCTGCCGCTTCTGGTTGTCAGTTCCAGCTGTCCGCTGCAGTTGGGTCCAGGTCGATGTGCTTATTGATTGAATCTGTGGATGGGTGCCATGCCTCTAGGAATTCCCAGGCTATTCTCTGTTTGGCTTGCCCTATAATAGTAGTGTTGTCCCAGTCGAATTCATGTTGCTTGTCATCTGCGAGTGTGGATACTAAGGAGACCTGGTCGTGTTGTTTCGTGGCTAGTTGGTGTTCATGGATGTGGATCATTAGCTGTCTTCCTGTTTGTCCTATGTAGTGTTTTGTGCAGTCCTTGATGGTCTCCCGGGTGAGTTTTATAAGGAGTTTATAAGGATTCTGTCAGGGCCAATGTTGAAGATGTACAATCACTCCTGTATGCATGAATGCTTCCCATTTTGAGAGAAGCTAATATTTCCCTCATTCTTAGGAAGGGGAAGATTCCTGAGGATAGTGCCTCATACAGGCCCATCTCTCTATTAAATTCTGTCTAAGATCTTGGCACTGAGATTGGAGAAGGTGCTGTCCTATATTGCCAAAGAGGACCAGACAGGTTTTATAATATTAGAAGGTTGCTGAATATGGTCCAAGTATGCCAGCGACGAACAACCCTGGTGTTGGTGATTTCCTTAGTTGCAGGGAAAGCATTTTGTGAAACTTGAAAGGGTTCAGAAAAGATTTACAAGCATGTTGCCAGGGTTGGAGGATTTGAGCTACAGGGAGAGGCTGAACAGGCTGGAGCTGTTTTCCCTGAAGCGACAGAGGTTGAGGGGTGATCTTATAGAGGTTTAGAAAATTATGAGGGGCGTGGATAGGGTAAATAGGCAATGTCTTTTCCCTGGGGTCTGGGAGTCCAGAACTAGAGGGCATAAGTTTAGGGTGAGAGGGAAAAGATATGAAAGAGAGCTAAGGGGCAACTTTTTCACACAGAGGGTGGTATGTGTATGGAATGAGCTGTCAGAGAATGTGGTGGAGGCTGGTACAATTGCAACATTTAAGAGGCATTTGGATGGGTATATGAATAGGAAGGGTTTGGAGGGATAAGGGCTGGGTGTTGGCAGGTAGGACTAGATTGGGTTAGGATATCTGGTTGGCATGGATGGGTTGGACCGAAGGGTCTGTTTCCATGCTGTACATCTCTATGACTCTATGACCGGGTGGATTGGCCGTATCTATTTTATGTCTGAGAGAGGTTGGATCGGGTGGGGTCTTTGCTAGGTGGATGGAGGTTTTATATCGCCACCCTCTAGCCGCGGTCATCACCAATGAGGTGAAGTCTGGGAACTTTAGGATTGGTAGGGGTAGTCGTCAAGGCTCCCCCCTTTCACCCATTGTTGTTTACATAACTGCTCTGGAAGTGGGATCGAGGGCACACAAGATTACGCTGTATGCGGATGATGCCCTTCTGTTTTTATTGAACCCGATGACCTCCGTACCCCATCTGACACAATCTATTAATTATTTGGGGGCTATTTCAGGATATAAAATCACCTTTGCAAATTCGGAGACTATGCCTTTGGGGGACCTCAAGGAAGTGCCAGAGGTTTAGATTAGACTTACAGATTAGACTTACAGTGTGGAAACAGGCCCTTCGGCCCAACAAGTCCACACCGACCCGAAACCCACCCATACCCCTACATTACCCCTTACCTAACACTACGGGCAATTTAGCATGGCCAATTCACCTGACCCACACATCTTTGGACTGTGGGAGGAAACCGGAGCACCCAGAGGAAACCCACGCAGACACGGGGAGAACGTGCAAACTCCACACAGTCAGTCACCTGAGTCGGGAATTGAACCCGGGTCTCTGGCGCTGTGAGGCAGCAGTGCTAACCACTGTGCCACCGTGCCGCCCACGGGAGGTTGAAGGTGGCTCTTTAAGTGGTCACAGGCGGGGTTATCTTTATTACCCCCAAGGTGGATCGGTGATTTCAGACTAACTTTGTTCACCTGCTTGACAGTATTAAATGGGATCTCCAGAGATGGGAGGCTTTTCCAAATTTGTGGTTGGGCCGAATAGCCCTTATCAAGATGAATGTCCTTCCTCGTTTGCTTTATCCTATGTGTATGCTCCCTATAATGGTTCCCAGGTTAACGTTGGGGAAACTTATGGGTTGATTTAGTTCTATTGTTTGGCGTCGTGGGCAGCCCCTCATCAAACTTACTAAATTGCAGTTGCCTCAAGGAGGGGGAGGAGTTGATTTCCCAGACATCAGGAGGTATCAATTGAGTTCCCTACTGTCCTTTGTCTGTGATTGGGCAGGTAACGATCCAGGCTCAATGTGGCTGGATATTGAGGCCTCACAGGCAAAGTGCCCTCTTATTAACCTGTTGTTCATGGATAAGGACAGTTATGGACACTGCCAGAACCCCACTGTCATTAGTACAGTCAGGGCTTGGAGGGCGATGTGTCAGAGTGAGGGTTGCTTATCCAAGACTTTGCCACTCACTCCCATAGTTGGTGTGCTGGGGTTCCGACCAGGGATGATGGACTCAGGGTTCAAACTACGGGCAGTGAGAGGAGTTTCTAGTTTGGGAGACTTGTTTGAGGGGGAGGTTATGATGTCCTTCGAGCAACTGAGCAGCAAATACGGGCTGCCCAGCAGAGATCCTTTCTGTTCCTTTCAGGTTAGGGAGTTCATCCAGAAGAAGACTACGCTTCTCACTAAGCCCTATAAACCCGATACAGAGAGGTTGTTGCTACGTTCCACAAGCACCCTCTCAGTTACTGCCCTCTATCGCCTATTGGATGGTTGGCCCTAGCAGGATATTAACTGGTTGGATGAGGTCTGGGAGCAAGAGCTAGGAGGGAAGATCTCTTCTGAAACGTGGGAGAACGTATTGGAGAATGCTCGAAAGATCTCAATCTGTAATAAGACATGTGTTACGCAGTGAAAAGTTCTGCACAGGGTTCATCTGGCACCAGACCATTTGGCAAAGTTTAAAAGGAGGCATCTCCAATGTGCCCCAAATGTAAAATCTGTGTAGGTACTCTTACCCATTGCTTCTGGACAAGTCACAGGCTCCGTGTTTATTGGAGCGCTGTGATGGGAGAGATAGGGAGGGGATTGAGGACTGAAGTTAAAGTAGACCCGATATCTCTTCTTCTAGGTCTACCAAATTTATCATCTTTAGATGGACATGGCAAGAAACCATTCAACGTTCTTACTTATCATGCACTTAAGAATATTCTGATGAATTGGGTGTCTGAGGATTTGCTGGATGGCGAAGACTAATTATGGAGCATCTTCCCTTGGATTTTTTCACAAATATGGTTCACCACACAACAGACCTTTTTTATAAAACATGGCAGCCCTTTTAAAGTTATTCGGACACAGATCTGTCTGCTTTCATAACCAGGGCATTCGTTTAACCAGGATGGCTAGGTTTGCTGAACCCTGGGCCCTGGAGGGAGTGTATGTACACAATGCTCCCATGTTTTGTTTGCAAACTTTGCACAGGCGTTCTTATCTTGTGTTTTTTTAGTCACTTATTTATTTATTAGTGTTGTTTTGCAGTGTTTGGCTTTGTTTTGTTTAATGAGGTGGGTTAGTAGTTAGTAGACAGTAGTTTTATTGCGATTTGTATTTTTTTGTTATACTGGTAATTGTTAATTTTCATAACTATATATTTTTGTAAAGTCAAAACTATATTTACAAAACAAAGGAGAATCAAAGGGATATTATAAATAAATTAAGGACAAAAGGGTGATTAGGGAGATAATAGGGCCCCTAAAAGATCAGCAAAGCCATCTATATGTGGAACAGCAGGAGACAGAAAGGGAGGCAAGAGAAGGGGGGGAGTGGTGTTTTTCATAAGGGATAGCATTACAGCTGTGCTGAGGGAGGATATTCCCAGAAATACATCCAGGGAAGTTATTTGGGTGGGACTAAGAAATAAGAGAGAGATGATCACCTTATTGGGATTGTATTATTGACCCCCTAATAGTCAGAGGGAAATTGAGAAAAAAACTTATAAGGAGATCTCAGCTATTTAGAAGAATAATAGGGTAGTTATGGTAGGGGATTTTAACTTTCCAAACATCGACTGGGACTGCCATAGTGTTAAAGGTTTAGATGGAGAGGAATATGTACAAGATGTACATCAGTATGTGGATGTACCTACTAAAGAAGGTGCAAAACTTGACCTACTCTTGGGAAATAAGGCAGGGCAGGTGACTGAGGTGTCAGTGGGAGAGCGCTTTGGAGCCAGCAACCATAATCCTATTAGATTTAAAATAGTGATGGAAAAAGGAGCTAAAAGTTGAAGTTCTAAATTGGAGAAAGGCCAATTTTGACGGTATTAGGCAAGAACTTTCAAAAGCTGATTGGGGCAGATGTTCACAAGTAAAGGGGCAGCTGGAAATGAGATAATGAGAATCCAGAGAAAAGTATATTCCTGTCAGGGTGAAAGGGAAGGCTGGTAGATATAGGGAATGCTGAATGACTAAAGAAATTTAGGGTTTGGTTAAGAAAAAGAAGGAAGCATATGTCAGGTAGAGACAGGATAGATCAAGTGAATCCTTAGAAAGTATAAAGGCAGTAGGAGTATACTTAAGAGGGAAATCAGGAGGGCAAAACGGGGACATGAGATAGCTTTGGCAAATAGAATTAAGGAGAATCCAAAGGGTTTTTGTCCTTACTGTATTTGTAAAAGGGTAACTAGGAAGAGAATAGGGCCCCTCAAAGATCAGCAAGGCAGCCTTTGAGTGGAGCCGCAGGAAATAGGGGAGAAACTAAACGAGTACTTTGCATCTGTATTTACTGTGGAAAAGGACATGGGAGATATAGAGTGCAGGGAAGTAGATGATGACATCTTGAAAAATGTCCATGTTACAGAGGAGGAAGTGCTGGATGTCTTGAAACGCATAAAAGTGGATAAATCCCCAAGATCTGATCAGGTGTACCCTAGAAGTCTATGGGAAACTGAGGTAGTGATTGCTAGGCCCCTTGCTGAAATATTTTGTATCATCAATAGTCACAGGTGAGGTGTTGGAAGACTGGAGGTTGGCTAACATGGCACCACTATTTAAGAAGGGTGGTAAGGACAAGCCAGGGAACTATAGACCAATGAGTCTGGACATCAGTAGTGAGCAAGTTGTTGGAGAGAATCCTGAGAGACAGGATTTACATGTGTTTGGAAAGGCAAGGACTGATTAGGGACAGTCAACATGGTTTTGTGCATGAGAAATCATACCTCACAAACTTGACTGAGTTTTTTGAAGATGTAACAAAGGCAATTGATGAGGGCAGAGTGGTAGACGTGATCTATATGGACTTCAAGTAAAGCGTTTGACAAGGTTCCCCATGGGACACTGGTTAACAAGGTTAGACCTCATGGAATACAGGGAGAAATAGTTATTTGGATACAGAACTGGTTCAAATGTAGAAGACAGAGGTGGTGGTGGAGGGTTATTTTTCAGACTGGAGGCCTGTGACCAGTGGAGTGCCACAAGGATCAGTGCTGGGTCCACTACTTTTCATCATTTATATAAATGATTTGGATGTGAACACAGGAGGCATAGTTAGTAAGTTTGCAGATGACACCAAAATTGGAGGTGTGGTGGACAGTGAAGAAGGTTACCTCAAAGTACAACAGGATCTTGATGAGATGGGCCAGTGGGCTGAAGATTTGCTCCTCAGGCCACCTTTGGAGTATTGTGTATAGTTCTGGTTGCCCTACTATAAGAAGGATATTATTAAATTGGAGATGGTGGAGAAAAGATTTACAAGGATGTTCTCGGGATTGGAATATTTGAGTCATAAGGAGAGGCTGCATAAGTTGGGACTTTTTCACTGGAGCGTAGGAGGTTAAGGGGTGGCCTTATCAAGGCTTATAAAATCGTGAGAGGCATTGACAACGTGAATAGCCAAGATCCTTTCCCTGGGGTGCGTGAGTTCAAAACTAGAGGGCATAGTTTTAAGGCAAGGAGTAAAAGATTTAAAAGGGACCTGAGGGGCAACATTTTCACACAGATGGTGGTCTGTGTGTGGCTTGCACTGCCAGAGCAAGTGGTAGAGACAGGTACAATTACAATATTTAAAAGACATTTAGACAGGTATATGAATAGGAGAGGTTTAGAGAGATATGGACCAAATGCTGGCAAATGGGATTAGGTTAGTTTGGAAATCCTGGGCAGCATTGTTAGTCTGAAGGGTTTGTTTCGTGCTTTATGATTCTGTGACTCAATAGCCAATGGGGTACAACTCTTAGAGAAGGAGATTCTGGCTAGTGTTTAAGGGTGAGCAGGGTCAGCAAATCCACTACTAGTTACATTCACTGACAGCCAGGGGCTTATTGCGGGGCTCGGTTAGCTCAATGAGTTGAATCCTCAGTTCTTGGAGGACAGCACCCTTGCCTTGCTCTGGAGTCAGTACCCTTTGAGCCCGCAGTACAATCCCCTGTGCCTAGATCCCTCGTGGGGAAAAAAAGATGAAATAACACCATTTACTATCAGGTTCATGGAGAGACAGTCACTGAGTAATTACACAACTATGGCCTGGAGGACAGTCTGAGTGCAATCACTTTTCAATAATTACCACAGTCATTTCTGAAAGTTACTGATGGCACCACCAGTTCTCCTCTCTGTGTCACTTCCTTATTATTGCTCCTTGTCTCAATTCCCCTACCCCAATTTTTCACCCATATCCAGACCCTCTCTCATCAGTTACTCCACCTCTTTCCAGTTAATTCCCCTCTCTCTTGTTCTTCCCTCTCCATTCAGTTATTGTCTCTCTGCCCCTCTTGCTTCTGCCTGCTCTTACTGACAGGTCCCCTGAGGCTGCGCTGCACAATAGGTGCTTGCATCTGACCACAAAGCAGCTAAACACACACAGCCACAGCGAAATTCAAAAGCAATTTGTAGAATTTACATGATCATATGTCATGGGGTCAGAATAGCATGCTGAAAATGTGTTGCTGGTTAAAGCGCAGCAGGTCAGGCAGCATCCAAGGAACAGGAAATTTGACATTTCGGGCATAAGCCCTTCATCAGGAATGCATGTAATAGCATGGGGTCAGAATAGCATGTAATCTAAGTTCCAAGAAAGCTTTGCTCATTCCTCAACCAAATTACAATCCATTCCACCAGACAACAAAACACTTTGCAATGGATACTGAGCGCTTAGAACTCAGCAGTCGACACTTTCTATCTATAGAAAGGAGAATGAAGAGAATGGTATCAGTGGATGAGTTGGGATTGTTCAGCATTGAATGCAGAAGGTTAAGGGAAGATTTCATCAAGGTGCTAAAATTGCAGAGTTTTTGACAGGGTCGATAATTTCCCTTCTCCAGTTTTTCACCCATATCCTCCCTCCCTTCCCCAGTTACTCCCCCTCTTTCCAGTTAATTCCCCTCTCTCTGGTTATTCCCTCTCCATTCAGTTATTGTCTCACTGCCCCTCCCCGGAACTTGTTGCTTTTAAGTGCTCTTGCTGATCATGCAGCATGCTGGCTCAGTGGTTCGCAATGCTGCCTCACAGTTGATTGTCTGTTAAATTTTTCAATGTATAATTTCAGTTACATCACACTGCAAATTTTTGCTATAAATTCTGTGTTAGGATCAAGCCCTCCACTATCACCTGATGATGGAGCGTTGCTCCGAAAGTTAGTGTGCTTCCAATTAAACCTGTTGGACCATAACCTGGTGTTGTGTGAGTTTTAACAAGGTTAAAATGAAGTTGTGAAGAGGTTTTGGAAGATAATTCCATAGTGTAAGAGGCCAGACAGCAGGAGGCACACTTACCACCACTATGGTGATTGGAACTGTGAAGCTCAAGAGACCAGAATTAGAAGCTCAGAGATTTTGGGAGCTCGAGGGGATTACAGAGGCAAGGAGCATGCAAGAAGGGGTTTTGAAAAGCAGAAATGCCATGGCAGGGAACTGGTGTGCCCAGGGTGAGATGGCGTGAGTAAATAAAGAAGCAATACAATTTTTAATGAGCTACAGATTGATCATGTTTCCGGGACACCCCTAAGTTAGTTTGTAAAAGAAACACCCCAAGCTGTGAATAGCTTCATAGATTTTTGGAAATTGAGTAATCATCATGAGTCACTCTCATGTCTGACAAATGGCGCCATAATCACGAATTTCTTCCTTTCACCTCTATCTAAGAACGTCCATTAAAACGTACATCTTCAGGCAGGTGTTAAGTTACCTGTCACGATATGAGGCTCAGTGTCAAATTTTACTCCTGACAGCCACCCAGGTGGGAAAGCTGTCAATATTGTCTGCAGCGTGTCCCCCTTCTTTGAAAGCTCTCAAGAAATTTTTGTTTCGTGCACTGAAGAGGGTAGAAGGGCGTCAACTTAACGCATGATAATTGGCAACTCCAACACTGCAGTGTTTCCTCAGAGATGCTCTGGGAATATCAACTAAAATCCAAACTGTGTATAAAACCCAGACTACCAGCCCAGCCCAGTCCTGTTGGGGTTGAGTCCTTTGTGTTTCTGATGCATCCAATCACTTCCTCGAGCAAAACCACTCAACAACAACCAAGAAAGATTTAATTGCGAAATTCAGAAAAGGAATGTCAGTCTTTGCTTTTGTTTCAGAGATTACAATTCTCGATCTGAGATGAGTAAAAAATTACAACACCAGCCCTTGGAATTTAACAAGGACATTGAAACCTTTAAAGGTAAGTTACTTCTTATTAACACGGCGATGTGCATCATTCTGTGCTCCATGTTCCCTGCGGGGTCAATCACATTGAGATATTTTGAAATGGTCTGAATAATTCTATTGGAAATCACGATGTTAAACGTTATTAGACTTTGCTGCACTTGTGCCTGGGAGCAAACATGATTGGTTGGAGGCTTCCTGCGGGTTTTGAGGGCTTTTGCATACACACTCGTTTCCTTTTCACACATAACTTGTTTCCTCCTCTTCATTCACACCTCGATCAGAGAGAACGGCCTCAATTCTGTCCTTGCAAATCCCTGCCGCTTGGCAAACTCATCAGAGCCCAGCTCTTCCACCAAGTATTCGGGGATATTGTCTGACCTCTCCCTCAGCGCCTCCCTGTCTGTCCCATTATTTCAGAAACCCTCTTGCTGATAACCAGCAAGGTCGTGGTTATGGTGCTTTGTGGAGGGGGGGGGGGGTAGTGTCTTGTCTCTGAACCAGGGGGGCCTGGAATAGAGTTCTACCTGCTTTGGAAGTGTGGAGCACCATGTCTGATTAGAACATTGAAGTTAAAAATCACACAACACCAGGTTATAGTGCAACAGGTTTAATTGGAAGCACTAGCTTTTGGAGCGACGCTCCTTCATCAAGTGGTTGTGTCCGAAAGTTAGTGCTTCCAATTAAACCTGTTGGACTGTAACCTGGTGTTGTGTGATTTTTAACTTTGTCCACCCCAGTCCAACACTGGCATCTCCAAATCATGATTAGAACATATTCGGTTAAGAAGTGTCACTCTCACCAACTGCTTGCAGTTTGTTGAGTGAAAGGATGGTCGCGTTGTTGTGGTTGTGTTAGCCGGGCTGGGGATTTGTGTTGCAGAGTTTCATCCTCCTGTTTAGGTGATATCCCCAGAGCTTGGGAACTGTTTCCCAGCTCGATGAACAGAACCACATCAACCAGCAGCCGAGCTAGAAATCTCCTCCCAGACTCTGATGATCGCGTGGCTCAGTGAAGGTGCTCTCTCTCAGTTTATTTACCCTTTATTTGCTCCTGGCAAGAAGTCAAAATTATTCAGATCACACGATTTTTTCAACGATGTCTTTCATGTGGTTTTTGTGGTGTTATTTCTCAAACGCGTATTCCTACACACAACCTAACATATGCGTATCAGTTTATATTCGGAAAGGATTTTTCAAAAAAAAATCTTTAATATAGAGAGAGAAAATTCGGAACTGAAAAGAAACAGTGATGCAATCATGTCTGAGAAAGCGGTGTATTCTAATAAGATCATTTATAAACTGCTGGGCATTATGTAGAGATTCACAGAGAGAGAGAGAGAGGGAAAGGAGGCTGTCTGTAAGAACTGGGAACCTAAAGATGACTTCAGGCGGTGAGTTGGGCAGTATTTTGCTTTCAACTAGATTAATTATTACCGGGGGTACGTGCAGGGAACACAAAAACGGACTTTGTCAGAAAGCCAGTATTGATGTTGGAAAAGTAGGTTTTAAACAGAAAGTGTAAAATAAATCCTCTTCCATCCGATCCCCCGGGTCAGTAATGTGTCTCAGCGATTCCCATACTCTGCCGCTGGGTGAAGGTTTGAAACAAGGGCAATGTTATAACCGCGGGAGACGGCAGCGTGACTTGCTGGAGGGAGGGAGGGATTAGGGAGCTTGTTGAACAGTTGACATGAGGCCACAACCATAAACCGGTCCGAATCTGCAAGGCGCCAGCTCTCTAAAGACAGCGAAAGGAGAGGGGGAACTTACAAAAACGGCAGACTTTTTGTCCAAGTAATTTGCGAAGAGAATCCTCATTGCACAAACAGGCTATTCGGTCCATCGAGTCCACACCCTTTAAAGAAAAAGTTTTCTCTCACACAGTCTTCGAAGAGCATTTCCTACCCACTCCCCGCCTGTACCCGACCTGGGCATCTGCAGACTGTGGGAGAATGTACAGACTCCACACAGACTGGAATCGAACCCAGGGTCCTAGCTCTGTGAGATAGCAGTGCTAAACACCGAGCCACCATGTCAGCCACGGCTCTGAGCTGAGCACTGCTGCCTCACAGCGATGGAAACCTGAGTTTGAGTTATCACACTGTGATCAACTCCCTCAAACTAAATTCAAACTGAGATTTTTAGCAGAGAAAATAACCCTAAATTAAAATATTTCCGGCATAGGATCAGATCATTCGGTCCCAATGCATCTAAACCGGTTTCTCTAACTCCGCCTGGCTCTCTTCTTATTTCATTTCATCTAATATCCGTTTTATTTCTGCTCGCTGTTTATCTGGATTCCACCTACTTGCACCTTTTGTTTTTTTTCCTTAAGCTTCCCTTCAGACAGAAATTCCAGCCTTTAGCTTTGTTTTTGATGCTTCCCTCTTCCTGCATTTTAGTAGCAATAAGATTCTTGTTGGGAGCATGTGACAACAGTAGAAAAGCATTTGGACTGTTTTCCATCGGGTGGACAGTAAGGAAGGAATGTGTTTCTCAGCCGTCACCCTATTGAATGGCAGGAGAGGTTCTATGAGCCAGATTACATACCCCTTATGTTTTCAAAGCTTCCTTTCTTTACATGATAACGCAGATGTTGAATGCTCCTCTCCCTCACACTGCAGAACTCTGAATGATAAGGTTCTAAGCAATGCCATAATGTTTATGGTTAGCTATTTCTGACCATGATTCATTCTGCACTTCATAAAAGTCTGTTTTTTTCTGATTCCTACGCCCCCTCCTCCTTTTACTAGGTGTTAAGTCTGATTACTTTAAGAAATATGAAAGAGAAGACCATGTGAAAATGATCAAGAATATTTATGGCGAAGTACTCATAGCCCACAGAGATGGAAATACCGGGCCAGTGCCGATCTTTGACCATCGCACATTTGCTGAACAAACAGGTTTACTTATTGAATTCACTTTTTTAAAAAATGGATATAGAGTTGCATCATGGAATTATACAGTATTGGAAAAAAAAACATTTTGACTATTGTTCCAAGTTAACTTCCTTAGATGAGTAATCTAACTAATAGCATGACCCAGCTCTCCCTCCAGAGCCCTGTAAACATTTTCTGAATATTCTCCTTCAAAGATTATTATTTAATCTGCTTTCACTGTCTTTTTTTTGGCAACGCATTCCATCAAACATGTGTATTTTAAACAAGTACTTGGGTTTCCCTCTTTTTGGTCCAGTCTTTGTGAAAAGCTTCCTAATTGATTGTGTCCCAACACAGTCATAGAGTCATACAGCACGGAAACAGGACTTTCTGACCACCCAATCCATGCTGACCATAATCTGTCACTAAACTAGTCTCACTTGCCTGCGCTTGGCCCATATCATTTCAGACATTTCTTATTTATGTGCTTATCTAAGTTTTAAATGTTGTAACTGTATCCACATCCACCACTTCCTCTGGAAGTTCATTCCACACACAAGCCACTGTCTGTGTAAAAATAAAATTGTCCCATATGTCTTTTTAAAATCTTTCTCCTGTTATCTTAAAAATACATTCATAGAGTCTATTATTTGCCTAACCACATATATTTCTTTGAATGGAAGGATATTCTGTTACTCCTGTCTTTGGCTATAACTATATGTTCAATGTACATTTGATTAACCTTAGGCCGCACAATGAACACTGTTATCTCAGGTACAAGTCAATTGTAGAGTCATAGCGTTGTACAGCACAAAAACAGACCCTTTTGTCCAACTCGACCATTCTGACCAGATATCTTAAGTTAATCTAGTCCCTCTGCCAGCATTTGGTCCATATCCCTCCAAACCCTTCCTATTCATATACCCACCCGATGCCTTTTAAATGTTGTAATTGTACCAGCCTTCACAACTTCCTCTGGCAGCTCATTCCATACACCCACCACCCTCTAGGAGAAAGTGAGGACTGCAGATGCTGTAGAACAGAGCTTAAAAATGTGTTGCTGGAAAAGCGCAGCAGGTCAGGCAGCATCAAAGGAGCAGGAGAATCGACGTTTCGGGCATAAGCCCTTCTTCAGGAATGAGGAGGGTGTGCCAAGCAGGCTAAGATAAAAAGTAGGGAGGAGGGACTTGGGGGAGGGGCATTGGGAATACGATAGGTGGAAGGAGGTTAAGGTGAGGGTGATAGGTCGGAGAGGGGCTGGGGGCAGAGAGGTCAGGAAGAAGATTGCAGGTCAAGAAGGCGGTCCTGAGTCCGAGGGTTGGGACTGAGAAAAGGTTGGGGGGGGGGGTGGAATATGAGAAAGGTGGAGAAATCTGCATTCATCCCTTGTGGTTGGAGGGTTCCTAGGCAGAAGATGACGCACTCTTCCTCCAGGCATCGTGTTGCCATGGTCACCCTCTGTGCGAAAAAAATGGCCCTTAGATCCTTTTCAATCTTTTCCCTCTCACCTTAAACCTAGTTTTGGACTCATCTATCCTGGGAAAAAGATGTTAGCTATTCACTCTATCTATGTCCCTCATGATTTTAGAAACCTCTGTAAGGTCACCCCTCTGCTCTTTCTGTGATCCATGTAGTAGGGCACAAACATCCCCGTGTAGGTGCGAATTCTGCAATCTCTCTTCTTTAAAACTGTATTGCTTATTTTTATTCTGCCTGCCAAAATGTACAAGTACACATTTCTGACTTTGTATGTGCAGAAGTTTTGCCTGCTCTCTTAATCTATCTCTATCCTTTTGCAGGCTCTTTAATGTCCCTCTTCACAACTTACTTTCCTATCTATCTTGGTGTCACCAGGAAATGTAGCAACCAGACAATCTGGGTTCAAGTCCCAGCTGTTTCAAAGGTGCGTCATAACACATTTGAACAGGTTAATTTAAAAAAGTCTGTTCCTCTTGATGTGCAGTGGTTGTGTCCCTATTTCTGAACCAGGAGGCCTGTGTTCAAGTCCTACCTGCTCCAGCAGTATGTAATAACTTCTCTGAACAGGCTGATTAGAAAATATCTACCATCAGTAGTCAAAGTCAAGTCAGTTTTATAAATTGTAAATAATCGAGATGTCAGTCCTCATTATGTCTTGCCATCTACAAATTGGTACAATTATATCCACTCTTCTGTTGCCTGTTGGCTAAGCAATCCTCTGTCTGATTTCGGAGATTCACACGGATGATCCCTGGATTGGTAGATCTAAATACAAGGAACGGCTGAGGAGGTTGGGATTGTATTCATTGAAGTTAAGAAGATTAAGGGGAGATCTAATAGAAACTTACAAGATAATACATGGCTTGGAAAGGGTGGACGCTAGGAAATTGTTTCCGTTAGGCGAGGAGACTAGGACCTGTGGACACAGCCTTAGAATTAGAGGGGGTCGATTCAGAACAGAAAATGCGGAGACATTTCTTCAGTCAGAGAGTGGTGGGCCTGTGGAATTCATTGCAGCGGAGTGCTAATGAATTTAGCGCCTTCATGTCTTCAAGGCAGAGATTGATAAATTCTTGATGTCATTGGGAATTAAGAGCTACAGGGAGAATGCGGATAAGTGGAATTGAAATGTCCATCAGCCATGATTAAATGGTGGAGTGGACTCGATGGGCTGAATGGCCTTACTTCCACTCCTATGTCTTATGGTCTTATTATGATTTGATATGTTAGCCCCAGTGCCAGTAACCCTTATTTTGCCGAGTAACCTTTGATTTGGGATCCTTGCCAAATGCTTTCTGGAAATCTAAATTCAGCACAACCACATATTCTCTTAATCCGATAAAAACAAAAAGAACTCCAGATGCTGTAAATCAGAAACAAAAACAGGAATTGCTGGAAAAGCTCAGCAGATCTGGCAGCATCTGTGGAGAGAAATCAGTGTTAATGTTTCGTGTCAACTGACACTTTCTCAGAACTCCTGATTCAGCGTTATTTCTGGTATAGTACAGTGAAAACATACACCAATGTCTGTTCAATCCGTCCACCATTTCCTCATCAGACATGACTAATTCCCTGCACACTCTTGAGGACCCACACCCTACCCAATCTTGTAATTCTTTCAAAATGTCTGTAGGTTACTGTCTGTTTTATGTTTCTCGCTACTTTTTCCTGTACTGTAACTTCTCCCTCAAAGTTGTATTACTATTTTAATATTATTATTGGTCTCTTCTGACTTGCCAGGCGTCATTGTGGTATGATATTCTGATTCTTTAACTATATATAATTTTTAACTTCCCTTTGTTAGCCACAGATAGGCAAAGAGAAGAATGCATTTCATTTCTTACGTGAATGTATCTTTTCTGTGTAATATCTCCTTGGATATCTGCCGCTACATCTTAACTGACCTATACGTTACCTAATTTTCCAGTTCACTTAAACACAACTGATCTACACTGATATTCGTGCTCCTCCCATCCTGCTTCATCGCATCCAATCAGAAAATTATTCTATTCATTCTTAACTCATACAATCACATACTTTATCCTTTAAACAAATTTGTACTTTCCTTTCAGCTACTGCATGTTATATGTTAGCAGGTTCCTCATAGAGTGATACAGCACAGAAACAGACCCTTCAGTCCAACCTGTCCACGCCGACCTGATATCCCAACCCAATCTCGTCTCACCTGCCCATGATGAATTCTTTCTGGACAAAGATAATTTTTCCCGCTGTTTTATTAGTGACTGTTATATTTATGTCCCCTTAGATTTGCAATCCCCATGCTCCCATCCCCAACCATACGTTCACCCAAGACAAAAGTAGAAATTGCTGGAAAAGCTCAGCAGGTCTGGCAGCATCTGTGGAGAGAAATCCAAGTTAACATTTCGGGTCAAAAAACCCTTCCTCAGAACTCAGGTTTTCTGAGGAAGGCTCACTCGACCCAAACCATTAACACTTGTGTCTCTCCACAGATGCTGCCAGACCTGCTGAGCTTTTCCAGCAACTTCTGTTTTTGTCTCCAACTTACAGCATCCACAGTTCTTTTCAGTTTTTATTTACTCCATTCACCCAACCTTCCTTTTAACTGTAGCTAAACACTCAGTCTGCTCTCTGGAGTGTAAATACAGTCTCCCCAAGAGAAAAGAATATCAAGAACTGTTAATTCTGACAAACCTCTAATTTTTTTTTAAAAAGTGGTCACAGGTCATTGGGTACTTCTGCATTGTCAGAGATTCACTGTTTGACCACTCAGCAATAAATCTGAGTGCTGGTTCTCCTAAACATTATACTTCTGTGCAATGTTGCAAGTTACTGGAAGACAAATATGTGTGGGACAATATCGGAAACAGTACTTCCCTCTTTGCTAGAGGAAGGTGTGAGGGATAAACAGAATAATGAGGATAGCTTTTGATTTCCCAATCAGATTGAGACCAGAAACTGAACAATCTCCTTGTGTCACAGTGCCAGGCTTGTTCCACATTCTTATCAGGGTGGTAAATCTCCCACCACTTCAAAATCATTCACCATGTGTACATTTCATTGAGATGTATTCAAAGGCATTTTTCCATACTTTAACAATGGCATTACCATCACCTGAATTCCCCCACCGTCAACGTCCTGGAGGCTACCATTGACATGAACTGAACCAGAATTGCCATATAATTACATCCTCTACACAAACAGGTCAGATTCCAGGAATCCTGCAGTGAATAACTCCCCGCCTGACTCCACACAGCCTTTCCAACATCTACAAGACACACATTAGGCATCTGATGGAATATTCTCCACTTGCTTGGACAGCACAGCTCCAACAATGGTCAAGGAGTTCAATACCATTCTGAACAAAGCAGGTGCTTAATTTGCACTACATCCACTTTCAATATTCACAGTAGCAGTGACATGTACCATCTACAAGATGCACTACAGAAATTCACTAAGACTTCAACAGCATCTTGCAAACACTCAAACCTTTACCACCTGGAAGGAGAAGAGTAGGTGGCATGGTGGCACAGTGGTTAGCACTGTTGCCTCACAGCGCTAGAGACGTGGGTTCAATTCCCACCTCAGGCGACTGACTGTGTGGAGTTTGCACATTCTCCCCGTGTCTACGTGGGTTTCCTCTGGGTGCTCTGGTTTCCTCCCACAATCCAAAAATGTGCAGGTTAGGCGAATTGATCATGCTAAATTGCCCGTAGTGTTAGTGGTAAATGTAGGGGAATGGATCTGGGTGGGTTGCGCTTCGGCGGGTCGGTGTGGACTTGTTGGGCCAAAGGGCCTGTTTCCACGCTGTAAGTAATCTAATCTAATCAGGAGATATATGGAAATGCAAGTTCTCCTCCAAGTCACCCACCATCCTGACTTGGAACTAAATCACCATTCCTTCAACTTTCTAGTGGAAGCTTGATCTTGTGCCTGAATGTAAGAATGAGCTAGTGCTCAGAGCTTGTCAGAAGCCAATATTTTCTCATAAATTGCTGAATCAACTTATATCTGTTATCATGACTTTGGCCCTTTCATACCATATAACCTTCTCCAGATATAAAACCCACTTAGAATACCATGTTCCTCCTGCTCAGGCCTATTCCATATCCCCAACTTCCTTTCCCCAGCAATGGTGACCACTCCTTCATATCTCAGGCACATATTATGATCCCTACTGATGGCAATACTGAACAATTCAGATTTCAGAGTAAAACCTGGCTTTATAGACCATGAGTTCTATTTTTGCAATTTTGATTGCTCTGATGTTCAGTCACTGAACATTTTCCCGACCCCCAATGCCTCATCTTCACCATGGATATCCAATCCCTCTACACCTCCATCCGCCATGATCAGGGCCTCCAAGCCCTCCATTTTTTCCTCTCCCGACGTCCCCAACAGTATCCTTCCACCAACACTCTCATTCGTTTGGCCGAACTAGTCCTCACCCTTAACAATTTCCCCTTCGAATCCTCCCACTTCCTCCAGACCAAAGGGGTAGCCATGGGCACACGTATGGGCCCCAGCTATGCCTGTCTCTTTGTTGGCTACGTAGAACAGTCGATCTTCCGTAATTACACCGGCACCACTCCCCACCTCTTCCTCCGTTACATTGATGACTGCATTGGCGCCACCTCATGCTCCCGCAAGGAGGTTGAGCAATTCATCAACTTCACCAACACATTCCACCCTGACCTTAAATTTACCTGGACCATCTCCGACACCTTCCTCCCCTTCCTGGACATCTCCATCTCCATTAATGACGACTGACTTGACACTGACATTTTTTACAAACCCACCGACTCACACAGCTACCTGGATTACACCTCTTCCCACCCTACCTCTTGCAAAAATGCCATCCTCTATTCCCAATTCCTCCGCCTCCGCTGTATCTGCTCCCAGGAGGACCAGTTTCACCACAGAACACACCAGATGGCCTCCTTCTTTAGAGACTGCAATTTCCCTTCCCACGTGGTTAAACATGCCCTCCAAAGCATCTCGTCCACATCCCCCACTTCTGCCCTCAGACCCCACCCCTCCAACCATAACAAGGACAGAACGCCCCTGGTGCTCACCTTCCACCCTACAAACCTTGGCATAAACCAAATCATCCGCCGACATTTCCGCCACCTCCAAAAAGACCCCACCACCAGGGATAGATTTCCCTCCCCACCCCTTTCCGCCTTCCGCAAAGACCGTTCCCTCCGTGATACCTGGTCAGGTCCACACACCCCCACAACGCTCCCTCCCATCCTGACACCTTCCCCTGCCACCGCAGGAACTGTAAAACCTGCACCCACACCTCCTCCCTCACCTCTATCCAAGGCCCTAAAGGAGCCTTCCACATCCATCAAAGTTTTACCTGCACATCCACTAATATCATTTATTGTATCCATTGCTCCCGATGCGGTCTCCTCTACATTGGGGAGACTGGGCGCCTCCTAGCAGAACGCTTTAGGGAACATCTCCGGGACACCCGCACCAATCAACCACACCGCCCTGTGGCCCAACATTTCAACTCCCCCTCCCACTCTGCCGAGGACATGGAGGTCCTGGGCCTCCTTCATTGGCGTTCCCTCACCACCGATGCCTGGAGGAAGAACGCCTCATCTTCCGTCTCAGAACACTTCAACCCCAGGGCATCAATGTGGACTTCAACAGTTTCCTCATTTCCCCTTCCCCCACTTCACCCTAGCTCCAAACTTCCAGCTCAGCACTGTCCCCATGACTTGTCCGGACTTGTCCTACCTGCCTATCTTCTTTTCCACTTATCCACTTCACCCTCCTCCCCGACCTATCACCTTCATCCCTTTCCCCACTCACCTATTGTACTCTATGCTACTTTCTCCACACCCCCACCCTCCTCCAGCTTATCTCTCCACCCTTCAGGCTCTCTGCCTTTATTCATGATGAGGGGCTTTTGCCCGAAACGTCGATTTTACTGCTCCTTGGATGCTGCCTGAACTGCTGTGCTCTTCCAGCACCACTAATCCAGAATCTGGTTTCCAGCATCTGCAGTCATTGTTTTGAACCTATATTCACATGGCTGCCAGTGTACTTTAACGTAACAACATAAATGTCTATTCCACCCAAAAGGAAAAAAAAAAGCAAAATATCTTACATTATTTGAGTGTCAGCTAGGCACCCATACTTTGGGTGGCACAGTGGTTAGCATGTGCAAAGATTAATCAGGTTATGACTCTACTCACTGGAGTTTAAAAGAAACATGTAGGGTTCTTAAGGGCTTGACAGGATAAATGCTGAGAAGATGTTTCACCTCACGGGAGAGTTTATGACCAGAGGGCACAGTCTCAGAATAAAGGGTGCCAATTTAAGACTGAGATGAGGAGAAATTTCTTCTGTCAGAGAGTTGTGAGTCTTTGGAACTCCTTGCCATAGAGAGGTGTGGAGGTAGAGTCTTTGTGTATATGAAAGGCTGAACAGATTGGTTCTCTATTGATCAAGAATCTAAGGTTATGGGGAAAAGGTGGGTAAGTGGATATGAAGTATATTTCCTGTTTGACTGGTGGAGCAGACTTGGCAGGCTAAATGTCCATTCCTACTTCTAATGGTTTTATATATAATATATAAATACAAATAAAAAACTTAATAACTATATCTGATTCTGTCCACTTTTGTGATAAAATAACTTGGGAAATTCCATACCCTTCTGCAGAAAAGGGAAAAAACCAAAAGGTATCCAGCAATTTTGTTTTCTGATCAAAGTTGCTCTTCACTATTTATACATGTTTTACTATGACAGTAACAATATTCATGTTACATAAGAACGTTTAAACAGTTCTTATTCACAAATCCATTTTGATTATTGTATTGATTTTCTTTCATATTTGCTCTTTATAAATGATCTATTATAATAGTATTTCTTCCAGCTACTCGAATCATTTTTAAAGTGTATGCTCATAGCAGTAAATTCCAAGGAAACAGAACCAAACTATTGGTATGAAATATCACTTTAAAAAAAAGGATTATTGACTTTATAAATAACAATATTTGTAGACTGCAAAGTGTTGTATAGCCAATATCAAACTCAAAGTCTCTTTTTCCAGAGTCGAATATTTCTGCTGGCATGAGTTTAGCTTGTGAGGAAAGGTCTACAGGAATAGTGCTAGAAGACTTGGAGGATAGCAAACGTTGTTCCCTTGTTCAAGAAGGGGACGAGAGACAATAATAGACCAGTGAGTCTTATTTCATCTGTGGGTAAAGTGTTGGAAAAGATTAAAAGAGATAAGATTTATAATCATTTAGAAAAGAATAAGTTGATTAGTGCTAGTCAACATTGTTTTGTGAAGGTTAGGTCATGCCTCACAAACGTTATTGAGTACTTTGAGAAGGTGGATGAGGGTAAAGTGGTTGATGTGGTGTATATGGATTTCAGTAAGGCGTTTGATAAGGTTCCCCACGGTAGGCTATTGCACAAAATACAGAGGCATGGGATTGATGGTGATTTAGTGGTTGAATCAGAAATTGGCTATCTGAAAGAAAACAGAGGGCAGTGGTTGATGGGAAATGTTCATCCTGGGGCTTAGTTACTAGTGGTGTACCGCAAGGATGTGTTTTGGGGACACAGCTGTTTGTCATTTTTATAAATGACCTGGATGAGGGTGTAGAAGGAAAGCTTAGTAAATTTGCGGATGACACTAAGGTGGATAGAGTTGTGAATTGCAACAAGGGGTGTTGTAGGTTACATAGATAAGCTGCAGAGCTGGGCTGAGAGGTAGCAAAACGAGTTTAACGTGGAGAAGTGTGAAGTGATTCACTTTGGAAGGAGTAACAGAAATGCAGAGTACTGGGCTAATTTGGGATATTTGGTCGTGTAGATGAACAGAGAGATCTTGTGTCCATTTACATAGATCCTTGAAAGTGCTATCCAAGTTTATAGGGTTGTTAAGAAGGCAAACGGTGTGATAGCTTTTATTAGTAGAGGGATTGAGTTTTGGAACCATGCTGCAGCTGTACAAAACTCTGGTGTGGCTGCACTTGAAGTATTGTGTACAGTTCTGGCCACCTCATTATAGGAAGGATGTGGAAGCAATAGAAAGGGTTCAGAGGCAATTTACTAGGATATTGTCTGGTATGGAGGAAAGGTCTTACGAGGAAAGGCTGAGGGACTTGAGGCTGTTTTTGTTAGGGAGAAGGTTGAGAGGTGAGTTAATTGAGACAAACAAGATAATCAGAGGGTTAGATAGGGTGAACAGTAAGAGCCTTTTTCCTCGGATGGTGATGGCGAACACGAGGAGGCATAGCTTTAAGTTGAGGGGTGACAGATATACGATGGATGTCAGAGGTAGTGTCTTTATTCAGAGAGTAGTAGGGGCATGGAACGCCCTGCCTGCAACAGTAGTACACTCGCCAACTTTAAGGGCATTTAAATGGTCATTGGATAGGCATATGGATGAAAATGGAATAGTGTAGTTAGATGAGCTTCAGATTGGTTTCACAGGTCAGCACAACATCAAGGGCTGAAGGGCCTGTCCTGCGCTGTAAGGTTAGATATTCTATTAAAAATGTCTGGTCACTCAAATCCCATTTAGCCCCCCTGTGGTTGTAATAACGCTGCATTAACAGCGATATTGCTGGCATCTACAGCAAGTTGAGTGACTTCTCATACCTTGGTATCGCTAAAAATCCATGCACTAGTGACTATGGCTTTAGAATGATCAAAGTTACTCTGACATTCTTTTGTCCATTCAAGTTTCTAGTCTTTTTTTTAAAACAAATTGTCAAAGGAGCCACCAAGATGCTGAATTTCAGAAGAAATTTCCAATGAATCCATTAGCGCCAATATATTTCAACTATTTTTTATTGCAGCCATGAGAAAATTCAATTTAACCCGTATTTATGCTTATTGTCCCATTGTCTGACCAAATAAGTCACTTTTACTTAGGTAAATGTTTTTGTAATCAAATTTACGACCAAATTGGTTCTTCGTAATTGGCCAAATAATTTGTCCAAGTGGTGTAATTTTTCCTTCCAGGTTTGGATGAGCATAGCTAAGCAACATACTTGCACAATTCTTTGATAACTTTGGTTAATCATTGAAAATCTGCTGGTGTATCTTTCATTGCAAATAACATGATTTTACATTGATAAGTCTATCCAGTGTTACAAAAACGGATATTTCTTTGGGTACATCAGGCAATGGAACTTGCCAATATCCTTTTAATGTCAATTTTTGAAACAAACCCATGACTGTCAAATCCTTTCAATACAGTCCTGTCATCATAGAATCAGATATGAATCCACCATTATTACTACACTGGCTTTGTGATAATCAATATACAATCATTGTGATCCATCTGGTTTTGGCACCATGCAATAGATGAGCTACTTTGACTAAGTTTAATAATGTCATTGTCCATTTTGATCTCTTCTCTCAATTTAGCAAGCTTTGTATCTGTATGCCTCCATTACTTCTCTCATTGAGTCTGTGATGATGTTGTTTTATGAGTAATATATTCCCTACATTAACATCATATATAGTCAAGGATGTTTTTCCTGGCCTTTTTACTTCAGTTGATTTATGAGGCTGTAATAGCTTTTGTAAGTCACTTAACCAGTTTTACAGGAAATAGCATAATATTTCAGCTAACTTTTCAAGCAGCCCCCAATCTAAATACTGGAGTGTTGCCTTTAGAATTTCAATTTCTGATTCAATCTCATTGTTTTGAAATGTTTAATTCGCTTCTTCTTTTACCGCTCTGTCCTGACGATTCTATCTTCCACGGTGTCTATCTAACATATTTAGATGACACACTCGCTGATTTTAGTTTCTCCTGTCTGGAGTACTCGCTTTGTGAACCTTGCTTTTCATGGTTCCTCAGAAGTAGGTTACCGTACCAACACCTTAATCTTCAGTGATGAATCTCCAAGTTTTAGCCTTGTTTTTGTTGCATGTTCAGCACCCTTTTTCGTTACTTCCTAAGTTTTGGTTAGTTTTTCTCAGAAACACGACACATATTGGAACTGCTGGCTTGAACTGACATCAGGATAAAAGGAGTACCTGAGATTAACCTTTTCTACTCAAAAGGTAAATAAGAGGAGAAACAATTCAAAACTGAGTTCTGAAACAGTGGAGAGAGAGGGAAATAGTCTCCAGAATTCTGCCTTGGTCACCAGATGAGAGGGGAGTGAAGGTGGAACTGGCAAAAGAGACAGAGAGAAGGAAGGAGAATTTTCTTTATTTAGCTCATCAAGTTATAAAGATCTGGAATGCATTGCCTGAGAAAATAATGGAAGCATTTTAATAACAACTTTCAAAAGGGGATTGTATTATCTACCCTTCCGATATCGTTCGTCATCTCTTCATTGCTGTTGTTCCTTTAAAACCCACCTCTTTGGCCAAGTTTTAGGTGATCTGACCCAATTTATTATGTGGCTTGGTACAATACTTTGTTTTATAATTCTCCTGTGAATTGTTTTGGGATGTTTGGTTATGTTAAGGGTGTAATATTCATTGCAAGTTGTTTTTCATGAAAAGCTAACGTGAGGCTATGGGAAAGAGTTGGGGAACGAGACAAATTGGAAAACTTTAACCATGAGCTGGTATGGACAGAAGGACCATTCTGAACTGCACAATTCTACAAACTATCTGGGCTTAAACATTCTGAAGAAGGGTCACTGGGACCTGAAAAGTAAACTTTGTTTTCTCTCTCCACAGATGTTGCCAGACCTGTTGAGTTTCTCCAGCAATTTCTATTTTTGTTTCTGAGCTTAAAAGACCCAGCACCACCTCACAGCACACCCTTCAGAGCAGAAAACAGAACAAAGAACTGCAGATGCTGGAGAAACTCAGCAGGTCTGGTAGCATCAGTGGAGAGAAAGCAGACTTACAGTTTTGGGTCCAGTGACTCCTAACATTTAAGAACTGCACTGATGATAATCTGGGTGCAACATGATATTGAATAATGGGTCCTTTGCAAACAACTGGAAGATTAGAAAAATACTTCTATAAAAATGCAGATTGAAAAAAAAGTAAATTAGATTAGATACTTACAGTGTGGAAACAGGCCCTTCGGCCCAACAAGTCCATACCAACCCGCAACCCACCCAGACCCATTCCCCTACATTTACCCCTTCACCTAACACTGTGGGCAATTTAGCATAGCCAACTCACCTAACCTGCACATCTTTGTGACTGTGGGAGGAAACCGGAGCACCCGGAGGAAACCTACACAGACACGGGGAGAATGTGCAAACTCCACACAGGCAGCCGCCTGAGGCGGGAATTGAACCCGGGTCTCTGGCGCTGTGAGGCAGCAGTGCTAGCCACTGTGCCACCGGAATAATTAAATATTTTGCAATATATTAAAAGTGTATGTTTTCTGGAAATAACTAACACAAACTTACTTCCATCAGGAAATGATAGCACCAGTTTTAATCTGGTGTTGTATCGAACTCAGCTGTTCAAAAGGATGCCACGTGGTATTCCCATCGTATTCCAGATTAAAGTCGCAGGATCAGACTATCACATGTACTGCACTGAAGAAGGAGACAGAAAGGTTGTGAAGTTCAAGGTAAATACCATTTTGGATTTTTATAATTCTCAGGATGGTGAGATTGGTGGTTATCTCAAGAGAAAAGATTGGGACTGCATTCATTGGAGGTTAGTAGAATGAGCGGTGATCTTTTTGCAACATATAAGGTCCTGAGGGTACTTGACAGGGTGGATGCTGAAAGGATGTTTCTTCTGGGAACACAGCTTTCTTTTATTCCTTCATCAGATGTGGGTGTCACTGACGAGGGCAGTATTTATTGCCATCCCTAAAAAGATGGTGGTGAGCTGCTGTCTTGAACTGCTAAACTAAAACAACTAACAGCAGATACTGGAAATCCAAAACAAAAGTAGAACTTGCAGGTATGGCAGCATCTGTGGAGACAGAAAACAGTGTTAACGTTTTGGAGTCCATTCTGAAGAAGAGTCACTAGACTCTAAAACATTAACTCCGTTTCTCTCTCCATAGATGCTGCCAGACTCACTGAGTTTCTCTCGCATTTTCTATTTTTGTTTCTTAAACAGCTGCTGTCTGTGGTGTGTAGGGACACCCACAGTGCTGTCCAAAGGCAGACAATAGCTGAGGAGATTGTAGAGATTGGTGGTGATCTTTCAGGAGTCATTGGAGTCAGGGAAGGTCCCAGAGGACTGTAACATGGTGAAGGTAACAAACCTTTTAGAGAAGGGAGGGAGGCAGAGACAGGAAATGATAGATGGTTTAGCTGACCTCAGACATTGGTAAGTCCATTATTCGAGATGCAATTGCAAAGTATTTCAATGTATGTAGTAAAATAGGGCCGAGTCAGCACAGCTTCATGAAGGGGTGGTCACGCCTGACAAACCTATTGGAATTCTTTGATTAGGCAGCAAGCAAATTTGACAATGGAGAGCCAGTGGATGTAATCTATTTGGATTTTCAGAAATCTGAAGCACAAAGGTACTTGGGAATCCTAGTTCAGGATTCTCTTAAGGTTAACGTGCAGGTTCTCATAGCTGTGAGGAAGACCAATGCAATGTTAGTATTAATTTTAAGAAGGCCACAAACACAACAGCAGAGATGAACAGCTGAGGTTGTCCAAGGTTCTGGTCAGGCCACATTTGGAATATTGTGAGCAGTTTTGGTCCCGGTATCTAGGGAAGGAACTACTGGCCTTGGAGGGGGCCCAGATGAAGTTTACAGGATGGGGATAGAGGACTTGAGAAATGAGGATTCTGGGTCTGTACTGGGTGAGTTTAGAAGGTGGTGGGTGGTGGGGTGGGGGGTGGATGGATTTGATTTAAACTTCCAGAATACTGAGAGACCTGGACAGAGTGGACATGGAGAAGATGTTTCCACTAATAGGAGAGACTAGGACCTGAGGCACGGCCTCAGAGTGAAAGAACAACCCTCTAGAACTCAGAGGAAGAGGAATTTCTTCAGCCAGAGGGTGGTGACTCTGCAGAACACATCACTGCAGAAGGCGGTGGAGACCATGTCTGTTTAAGACAGAGACAGATAGGTTCTTGATTAGTAAGGGGATCAAAGGTTAAAGGGAGACAGGAGGGAAATGGAGTCAGGAGAACAAAGTCAGACTCAGGTGACTCTCTGTGTGGGTTTCCTCTGGATGCTCTAGCTTCCTCCCACAGTCCAAAGATGTGCAGGTTAGGTAGATTGGCCATGGTGAATTGTTTCATCACATCTCGGGATGTGAAGGTTAAATCTTTATTCTGTGTCTGGAATCCTACAAAAATGTCTTCAACCTCAGTATCCTTCCCCCTTATATCGCTCACTCTCTGCACACTCAGACATACACATTCACTCATTCACTCACATACATGTGAACACATGAGAAGTTCTGGAATTTCAATTTTTCTTATTGCAATGTAAGAGGTGGATGCAGTGTCTGGGTGGAGTTAGCTCTCGAAGATTCCTTTTGAAAATTTGGAGGAAGATAGCAGAGTTTATTTTTGTCTAATTGTGCTTGGGAATAGAGTTTCTTAACCTGATTAAAGATCTATGTCAATTGGTTGACAGGATAGGCTGCATGCTCTCTTGCTCCTATCTTGAAGTGAGTGATGTGAATTCTTCAAAGAGATGTTTGAGCTGAAGCCCGTAGAAGGAATCCTCACCTGCTACTCCAGACCATCCTAATCTGGACCATTATTGATGATTTGATCTGCTTAATTGGAATGACTTTTAATTTTAAAATTGTGTTTTACCTAGGAAGGCAGTGCTCCAAAAAATGTTGAAGACAACATGAAGAACATCATCTTTTACCAGCAGATGTTTGACAACACATATTCCAAGTTTGAATCTGCCTGGGCACTCGGATGGTTCCTCTGCACTGAAGGAGCGAACAGGCCTCACATCCTCGGTCTGAAGAAGGTCGAGAAGACCCAAGATGAAATGATAGCTGTCGGTTTGGAAAACATGCAATAAAACACATAATTTCAAATCATTACGCCAAATCTGAATCCACTTTGCTGAACTTAGAGATCCTGCCAGCTGTAATATTCCTGCTGAGGGTAGACTCCCAGAACATTTAGTATCAGCAACACCGTACACATTGGTCTAGGGAGCTACCAAGGATGGGAAGTGACAGTGGCGCTGGAAAGGGAAAGGGTGCAAGAGGGGCTGTTTTTCGTGGAGTGTCAGAGGCTGAGGGGTGACCTTATAGAGATTTATAAAATTATGAGAGACATGGATAGGATAAATAGACCAAGTCTTTTCCCTGGGGTGGGGGAGTTCAGAACTAGAGGGCATAGGTTTAGGGTGAGAGGGGAAAGATGTAAAAGAAACATAAGGGGCAACGTTTTCACACAGAGGGTGGTGTGTGTATGGAATGAGCTGCCAGAGGAAGTGGTGGAGGCTGGTACAATTACAGCATTTAAAAGGCATCTGGATGGGTATATGAATAGGAAGGGTTTGGAGGGATATGGGCCAAATGCTGGCAAATGGGACTAAATTAGGTTTGGATATCTGGTTGGCATGGACTGAAGGGTCTGTTTCCATGCTGCACATCTCTATGACTCTAAAAGGAGAAACAGTGAGAGACCAAGGGACAGAGCAGACCTCTGATTCCATTTCCCTGTTTCATGGTAGAAATTACAATACTGTACACCAAAGAAACACAAGAGTCAACTGTTTCATGGACAGCTGGCATAGATTGGTGCAATAATAACCTCCACTTAATGAGGTTTAACTGTCAAAGTGGATTCAGATTGGCATCCTAGCCCCTGTCAAACTCAGCCCAGACAACCACAGAGGCCAACTTCCCATTGAGAGAATCCATCTACCAGGCCCGCTGTCAAGGAAAGGCCACCAGCATTCTCCAAGATCCATTCCACCCTGGCAATGTTTTTCTACAACCTCTACCATTGGGGAGAAGGGACAGAAGCCTGAACACATGCACCAGCCAGTTTCAAAACAGTTTCTACCCTACTGTTGTTAGAATACTGAATGGACTCACAAACTCTTAACATTCATTTGCACCTGTGTTTTCGTTTTTGCTGCTGTTTACCTATTATTTACTATCTATGTTACTTAACTCTTGTGATCTGCCTGTAGCATAGGTAAGTAAATAATAGGTAAATAGCAGCAAAAACAAAAAACACCAGAGTTTGTGAGTCCATTCACTATTCTAACAACAGTAGGGTAGAAAATGTTTCGAAACTGGCTGGTGCATGTGTTCAGGCTTCTGCCCCATAGTGAAGGTTGTAGATAAACATTGCCAGGGTGAAGTTGAGTTGAACTTGTGTAGGAGGAGAAAGTGCGGTCTGCAGATGCTGGAGTATCAGAGCTGAAAATGTGTTGCTGGAAAAGCGCAGCAGGTCAGGCAGCATCCAAGGAACAGGAAATTCCTGATGAAGGGCTTATGCCCGAAATGTCGAATTTCCTGTTCCTTGGATGCTGCCTGACCTGCTGTGCTTTTCCAGCAACACATTTTCAGTTTTGATCCAGCTTTCTCTCTGCAGCAGCAAAAAGCTACAGTTCTCTGTGTCGCTAGATTGTTCCTTTCTCCTGGATTGCGGATAGCATTGGAGATTGTATGGGTGGCACTTCTTCACAGCACCAGGAATTCCAGCCTCAGGTGACTGTCTGTGTAGAGTTTGCACATTCTCCCTGTGTCTCTGTGGGTTTCCTCCCACAATCCAAAGATGTGCAGGGTCAGTGAATTGGCTATTCTAAATTGCCCATGGTGCGAGAAACATCAACCCCATGTTCTGTTTCCTCACTGAAATGAACTTGGGAATGTTTGTTTCTTTTTGTTTATGAAATGCTGCTACAATGAAATATTTAATAAAATAATTTAACTATGAAAGCTAATTCTTCTTTTGTTTGTATTTTAACTGCGTAAGTAATATACCTGTGGAGCTAATTGATGAAGTGTTAACAGCGTGTTTACACGTAGAACAATAAGTGGTTCAGGGACACGAGATGTTTGAGTTCAGCTTAGATGATTTCAGTTCAGAAGAACAGTTTCATCTGAGTAGAATAGTAATCTGTTAATTGTGTTGAAATGTCCAAACCAAGTTTAGTTCATAGAAACGTGAAAGATTGTGGGACTACAGAAGTCCCCTAGCAGTCAGCATTGAAAGGAATCTAGACCCTCAGGAATGAAATGTCTCAACCATTAAAACTGGAAAGAGCCAGTTGTGTAAGGAATTACATGTTAAGATAGGAATGATTGTTCCATAAGACATAGGAGCAGAAATTAGGCCATGCAGTTCATTGAATGGTAGAGCAGACTCTATCATGGCTGATAAATTTCTCAAGGAGAAAGTGAGGACTGCAGATGCTGGAGATCAGAGCTGAAAATGTGTTGCTGGAAAAGTGCAACAGGTCAGGCAGCATCCAAGGAACAGGAGAATCGACGTTTCGGGCATGAGCCCTTCTTCAGGAATGAGGAAAGTGTGCCAAGCAGGCTAAGATAAAAGGTAGGGAGGAGGGACTTGGGGGAGGGGTGTTGGAAATGCGATAGGTGGAAGGAGATTAAGGTGAGGGTGATAGGCGGAGTGGGGTGGGGGCGGAGAGGTCAGGAAGAAAATTGCAGGTTAGGAAGGAGGTGCTGAGTTCGAGGGTTGGGACTGAGATGAGGTGGGGGGAGGGGAAATGAGGAAACTGGAGAAATCTGAGTTCATCCCTTGTGGTTGGAGGGTTCCTAGGCGGAAGATGAGACGCTCTTCCTCCAGCCGTCGTGTTGCTATGGTCTGGCGATGGAGGAGTCCAAGGACCTGCATGTCCTTGGTGGAGTGGGAGGGGGAGTTGAATGTTGAGCCATGGGGTGGTTGGGTTGGTTGGTGTGGGTGTCCCAGAGGTGTTCTCTGAAACATTTCAGAGAATACCTCTGGGACACCCACACCAACCAACCCAACCACCCCGTGGCTGAACACTTCAACTCCCCCTCCCACTCCACCGAGGACATGCAGGTCCTTGGACTCCTCCATCGCCAGACCATAGCAACACGACAGCTGGAGGAAGAGCGCCTCATCTTCCGCCTAGGAACCCCCCAACCACATGGGATGAACTCAGATTTCTCCAGTTTCCTCATTTCCCCTCCCCCCACCTTGTCTCAGTCCCAACCCTCGAACTCAGCACCTCCTTCCTAACCTGCAATCTTCTTCCTGACCTCTCCGCGCCCACCCCCACTCTGGCCCATCATCCTCACCTTAACCTCCTTCCACCTATCGCATTTCCAACACCCCTCCCCCAAGTCCCTCCTCCCTACCTTTTATCTTAGCCTGCTTGGCACACTTTCCTCATTCCTGAAGAAGGGCTCATGCCCGAAATGTCGATTCTCCTGCTTCTTGGATGCTGCCTGACCTGCTACACTTTTCCAGCAACACATTTTCAGTACTGATAAATTTCTCAACCCCATTCTCCCACTTTCCCTTGATACTCAAGAACTTATCTATCTCAGTGTTAAATATACTCAATGACCTGCCCTCTACAGCCCTCTGTATCAGTCAATTCCACAGATTCCCCACTCTCTGGCTCAAAAAGCTTTTTAAATCTCCGTTCTAAAAATTTTAAAATTCTAGGGATTGGGAAAGCAATGCATGATCCCTTTAAAAGATTGTGTTTTCTCAGTTCTTAGAAGTTTAATTGGATGTCTGTGAAAAGCAGCTTGCAGGTTTGCAGGTCACAGAGAGAGCATCTGAAATTGAAACATTCGTATTGAAAGGCCAGCAGACCAAACAGCATTTTCACCAATACACCAGGCTTTTGAATTTAGCCAACTAATTTGAACCAGTCCCTTAGATACCAAAAACCAATCAAGTTTAAATCTGATTGTTTTAACAACCAAGGACCAATCGGATTGTAAAATTGGTATGTCATCAAGGATATAAAAGAAAGGGGCAACTGAAACAATCAGCAGAGCTTACTGCCATGCACTAAAGAGAAAAGCACCATATATTTACAAAAATAATGGCAGAGAAGTATCTTACTGAAGAGATGACAGAGGAAAAGGTATTCCTAACAGAAGGATTGGATGGAGAAGGCAGAGAGAATTCTGGAAGACATGACCTAGTTGTAATTTGAGAGACTAAATTCTATTTTTTTAATATATTAAGTGGGATTTGTATTTACTGGAACAGCATACCATTAGAATCTTGCATTCAGGAATAGTAACTAGAAAGAATTGACTTTGTTTGTTAATAGTTAGTTAATTTGTTCACAATTAGAGTTAAATAAATAACTATTTGTTGATTTTAAAGTGTCAGGAATTTACTTTATTTAACCACTAGAAGTTACTGAAAAACAGGTTATCCCATTTTTCACACTCCTTTTAACAGATTATTAAGTCAGGTGCTCAGATATGGGTGTTTCGGTTTCAGTTCTCAGAGCGGGGTCAACCTTCGCTTTACAGCAGATTGGAGGCTTGGGTCTGGGATTTGGACAGATTTAAACAGACATGGGAATAGTGTCCTAGATCTTTAAATAAAACTTAAGTGATCAAAGTTTGTGAGAAGATTTGTAGCTCGGGTGCTCGTTGTTGTGGTTCTGTTCACCGAGCTGGGAATTTGTGTTGCAGACATTTCGTCCCCTGTCTCGGTGACATCCTCAGTGCTTGGGAACCTCCTGTGAAGCGCTTCTGAGATGTTTCCTCTGGCATTTATAGTGGTTTGAATCTGCCGCTTCCGGTTGTCAGTTCCAGCTGTCCGTTGCAGTGGTCGGTATATTGGGTCCAGGTCGATGTGCTTATGATTGAATCTGTGGATGAGTGCCATGCTTCTAGGAATTCCCTGGCTGTTCTCTGTTTGGCTTGTCCTATAATAGTAGTGTTGTCCCAGTCGAATTCATGTTGCTTGTCATCTGCATGTGGACTGGGACAACACTACTATTATAGGACAAGCCAAACAGAGAACAGCCAGGGAATTCCTACAGGCATGACAACCGGAAGCGGAAGATTCAAACTACTATAAATGCTGGAGGAAACATCACAGAAGCACTTCACAGGAGGTTCCCAAGCACTGAGGGTGTCACCTAGACAGGGGACAAAACGTCTGCAACACAAATTCCCAGCTCGGCGAACAGAACCACAACAAAAACTTAAGTGAGAATTGGAAAATCTGTTTCATTTTGGTTGCTTGTTTTTGGTTCAGATCAAAAAAGTGGAGAAATGGCCCTGAACATTGCTAAAGTGGTTTTGGGGGGTTGAAGATGCTTCCCAAATTTGTCAAGAAAGTTTAGAAACACAGAAAAAGGTGACACTTTTAGAATTAACAGATTAAAATTGGGTTTAAGTAGGGATAATAAGAAAGCTGAGGTTGTAATGGAGTTAGTCAAGTATTTAGGCATATCAGAAATAATCAAGTACACTGGAGTTAGAAAAAAATCCAATTGCAAGTGAGACAATTGGAGTTAGAAGATAGAATGGGAAAGAACTGAAAACAGTTTGAATTACAGTTAAAAGCAGAGGAAAAAGAAAAAGGAAAGAATATTTGAATTGGAAAAGATTAATTTGGAACTTGAAGCAAAAATCCTTAAATGACAGAAGTAAAAATACAAAATATAAATGATGAGCAAACTCATCATAGGCAAAGGCCTGGCAGGGATAGATATACAAACATTACCGAAATTCGATGAAAAAGATGTAGAAGCTTTTTTCATTTTGAGAAATTGGCTAACCAGATGAACTAGCTAACCAGTTGGCTAACCAGACTGTGTGAACAATGTTAATTCAGACCAAGGTGGTAGGCAGGTAATGAAGTATGCAGCACTGTCAGGTGATGTCAGGAGTATAACAAGTAGTAACCAAAGGCAATTTTGGGTACCTAAGAGTTGGTACGAGAAGCATAGACAACAGTTCAGAAATGTAAGAAAGGAACCTGGTCAGAGGTTGAAAGAATTAAACAAAACAACTTCAATATAAAGCTGAAAGTATTAAAGATAGAAAAAGACATATGAGGCTCTTAGAGATATTATTTTGCTGGAGGAGTTTAAAAACTCACTTCCAGAAGTGATAAAAACTCAGAGGAACAAAGTTCAAGCAGCAAGGAGAGCTGCTAAGGTGGTGGATGAATATGTATTAGTGCACAAATCAAGAGTTAGCAACTCAGCATCAGCAACTCCGTTCCATGAGAGATAGAAATTGAGAAAGACTGAGATCCTCCAATGAAAACCAAAAATTGATCACACTGGAAACAGTTTACCATGTGAAAAAAGAAACCCAAGAGGGTGGTAAAGAGGCGAAAGATCTCAAGTGTTTTTACTGCTGTAAGGTGGGGACGCACAAAGTCACAGTGCTGGTGGTTTAAGAAAGACGCTAGGAAAAAGGATATGGTAAAAGAGACTAAACCAGTGGGATTAGTTAAAGTAGTGAAGGAAATCCCCAGTGAGGTCAAGGAACTGCAGAAGAGTGCACAGCCTAGTCACAGGCTGGACAGGAAAGATCTTTTCAAAGACTTCACCTGTGAGAGTAAGATTTATTGTAGTGGTTCTGTTCGCCGAACTGGAAGTTTTTGTTGCAAACGTTTCGTCCCCTGGTTAGGAGACATCATTAGGGCTCTGGAGCTTCCTGCAAAGCGCTTCTTTGATGTTTCTTCCGGTATTTATAGTGGTCTGTCCTTGCCGCTTCCGGGTGTCAGTTTCAGCTGTCCGCTGTAGTGGTTGGTATATTGGGTCCAGGTCAATGTGTTTGTTGATGGAGTTTGTGGATGAATGCCATGCCTCTAGGAATTCCCTGACTGTTCTCTGTCTGGCTTGCCCTATGATAGTAGTGTTTTCCCAGTCGAATTCCAGACAGAGAACAGCCAGGGAATTCCTAGAGGCATGGCATTCATCCACAAACTCCATCAACAAACACATCGACCTGGACCCAATATACCAACCACTACAGCGGACAGCTGAAACTGACACCCGGAAGCGGCAAGGACAGACCACTATAAATACCGGAAGAAACATCAAAGAAGCGCTTCGCAGGAGGCTCTAGAGCACTGATGATGTCTCCTAGCCAGGGGACGAAACGTTTGCAACAAAAACTTCCAGCTCAGCGAACAGAACCACTACAACAAGCACCCGAGCTACAAATCTTCGCACAAACTTTGAAGAGTAAGACTTACTCAGGTAGAACAAGGAGAGTAGGTAAAGAAGTTAAAATATTGAGAGATGCAGGAGCTAGTCTGTTTCTAACAGTAAGACTTGAAAATATTTGCACTCCTTCTGAACTATTGCCTGAGAGAGTGGTAATCTGTGGAATTAATACAGAGAGGAGTAGTGTTCCCTTGTGTAAGATAAGACTAGAAAGTCCAATCAAGACTGGGGAAGTGATAGTAAGAGTGATGAAAAACTGGCCATTCCAGGAATACAGTTTATTCTTGGAAATGATATAGCAGAATCACAGGTGGATGTGATGCCCACTATAGTGGAAAAGCCAAAAGAAAATCCGGGAACTGAAGAGTCAAAAGAAAAATGCCCTGGAATTTTTCCAGACTGTGCAGTGACAAGACCCCATCACCATAAGGTAAAATAAAAGAAAGATGAAGGAGTTATGGTCTAGTTAGCTGACACTGTTTGATGAAATGGTAAAGGAAAAAACTAAGCAGGTAAAGGATTAGGCAGAGATGCTGAGTTGTGAAAAATTAATGGAGTTACAATAAAAAGATGAGACGATAAAGTAGTTGTATTATAAAGCCTACTCAGAAAAGGAATCAAAGTGTATTCCAGAATACTATTACCTTCAGGATAAAATGTGAAGCAGAAATGGAGACCTTGGCAGGTTAGTGCAGTTCATCAGATTGTGTCATCGGTAAAATAGACAGGAAGTGTTGCAGGTAGCATGTAAATTACCTGTAGGTGGTCATCTAGGAGTAAGGAAGACACAGGCTAAGATACAAAAGCATTTTTATTGGCCTAGGTTACATTAAGATGTAGTTGACAGGTACCTGTCATATGTGCAGATGATAGGAAAGCCACAAGCAGTGATATAATCAGCGCCTTTGATGCCAATTCCCACATTGAACAATCTTTCATTAGGATTATAATTAATTGTGTAGGTCCCCTCCCTAAAACCAAAAGAGATAACCAGTATTTGTTAGCCATAACTAATGTGTCTACCAGGTTTCTGGAAGCAATTTAATTACAGAATGTGAAGGCAAAAAAGGTTATGGAAGAGTTGCTTGCCCATTGTGGACTACCAGGAAGATTCAGTCAGACCAAGGGTCCAATCTTACTACCAAATTATGTAAGGTGGTCATGGACAGTTTAGGCATCAAACACTATGCACCATGCAGAATCCCAGGGAGTCTTGCAAACATGGCATCAGACCCTAAAGACCATGCTGAGGGCTTATTGCCGAGATTACCCAAATGATTGGGATAAAGGAATCCCATTTATATTATTTGCTATTAGGAGATGCCCCATCTGAATGGATATTTGGACACAAAGTGATAGGGCCTTTAAAATTAAGGAAAAGTTGGTAATCTGGGACCTCGCAATTAAATTATATATGAGGTGAGAGAAAGATTAAACCGAGTAGGTGAATTAGCTAGACAACATTCGAAACGGTACCTAATGAAGCAAGCAGCGGATAAGAAATCTAAAATTCATACGTTTGCCCAAAGGGATAAGGTACTGGTACTGTTACCAGTGGTAGGAGACGCTGAAAATGTGTTGCTGGTTAAAGCGCAGCAGGTCAGGCAGCATCCAAGGAACAGGAAATTCGACGTTACAGGCGCAAGCCCTTATTCAGGAATGATGAAGGGCTTGTGCCCGAAACGTCGAATTTCCTGTTCCTTGGATGCTGCCTGACCTGCTGCGCTTTAACCAGCAACACATTTTCAGCTTTGATCTCCAGCATCTGCAGACCTCACTTTTTACCCCGTGGTAGGAGATCCCTTCAAAGCAATGTCCCTATCAGATTGAGAAGTCAGCTGAATTAACTGATAAAGATGCCAGATAGAATTTAAAAAATCATCAGCTTTGTCATGTGAACATGCTGAAACAGTATTGACAGGGAAAATGGAAAGAGAAAAACAGGAATTAGTTACTGCCAGTCTGAGGAATCAAATCCAGAACATTTGGATTTTGATATGCCTCAGAATAAGCTGACTAATGAGAAAGTCCTCAAGGAATGCATCAAGTAGTGAGCTGTCTGTCCTAGGAACAGAGAGCTGAATTGAAAGATTTGTTAAAGTGCCATGAGGACCTATGTAAAAATAGTATGGGGAGGACTAATATTATAGTACAAGGTTGACATAGGGAATGCTGCTCCAATAAAACAACCCTTCCATAGGCTTAAGTCATCTCAAAGCTGCGCAGATTCAGAAGGAAGTGATGCTCCAAGACGACATCACAGAGACAAGTCTAAGCGAGTGGAGTTCACTGATCGTATTGGTTCCCAAGCCTGGTGGCACTCAATGATTCTGCATAGATTATCGGAAGGTCAATGCTGTGACAAAATCGGACTCTCTCACAATTCTACTTCATAGTTTAGTTAAAATTTGTTCATTGTCAGATAAATAAATAATTAAATGTTGATTTAAAAGTTTGTGTTAGGGATTTATTTTATTTATCCACTAGAAAGCAGGTTACACCACTTTTCATACTCCTTTTAACGACAGATTATAAGGAGAGGTGCTCTATTTGGGTGTTCTGGTTTTAGTTCTCAGAATGGGGTCAATCTCCGCTTTATAAGAGAATGAATAAAGAAATCTATAGTTCAGTCACTATCTAGTAGAACAAACTACTGTGCAAAAGAAAACAAAAAACTTATAAATATCAGTCAAGTAGCAACTGTTGGGTGTGTTCAATCTTCAGGACTATTAACTACTTTTGATTCTGATATCACAACTTGCCCAAAGGAATCTTGGATTCACAAAGTATTTTAATGCATTTTCTTCCCAATAGCTTCTTGTTACAGTTTTGACAGACTCAAGGCAGCTTGCAGAACTATCAAAAGTTTAGCAAATCAAGAAACAGTCCTGATTAACCTACGACACATTGAAGCTGTAGAGGTAATTCATAATTTAAGCTACAACTGTAATAGTCTTCTCCACATCTGGGAAGAAATCAGACAAGCCTGACCATTCTGAGGGGAAACGCAAACGTAGAAAGTGGGAAATTAGCAGTATATTTTTGGAATGATGCATGAAATCCCCCACTATAAAATGCTGAACGCAGACATGAAAGAAGTGACACAGCAACTCATTTTACCATGTTTCTGCTTCAATTGTGACTTAGATTTTCAACACACCCATCAGCACACTCCCAATATCCATTACTGCCCCTCTCTCACTGAAGCACTCTACTGCTGTGGTTGACATACTGCCCGGCAGCTTTTGCCTAAAAAGGCAACATCATTCCACAGGCGGCATTGAGACCATCTCTACAACCATCCTTTACAGAGAGAAAGCAATGCCGTATTTTTAGTTTCATAATATACTTTTAATCATTTTTAAAGATTACAATTTTTTGTTAAATCTTTTTACACTGGAATGTTGTCATATTCCCTCTTGTACACTTTACAGGGTTACAAAATTTCTGCTGTGATCATCTTTCATCCAAATCAAAAAAAAGGAAAAAGGAAAAAAAAGTCACTTTACGTTGGTAACTAACTCAACAGAAGGGCTAAAACAATAATTACAGCCAAGGAGGCAATATGATAGGGAATAACAGGTGCTGTAGCTGAAATACATGACACTGTAGGTGCTACCAAACGTCATCCCCTCCCACCCACCCATCCATCCATCCCCCCCTTTCAAAACAAAGACAAGTGTTTACTTGTTGGTTAATTAAAATATTAATATCAAACTCCTTTTTCAGATGAGAATAGTCGGCAGGTTTGAATAACAGATAATAAACCACATTGTTGTCAAGGCGCTCTGAACCTTTTTTTCACATACACAAATACTGTGCAATTTTATTTTTGAAGTTTAGGTCTTCAAACTGGTGTGCAGTTCAGCAACATCTGATCTTGTGATTTCTGGATATCTGTTGTGCATTGGTTTTTCTTTTTACAATATTTCATATTTGTCAACCAGTAACATGGTTTCCATGGAGAACCTCACAGGGCTGCTGCTGTCGACATGACTGATTCCAGTCACCTAGGTACAAAGGAGACAAAATAAACATCTTTATTTCTCCTTAACTTTTGCACAGAAAAGCAAAGGACAGCCTTTTGTGATACTAGCTACCCACTAGTTACTTGACTTTTCAGGGTGGCCCTTGGTGTATGAACCCTAGCAGAGAAGACGGTCATAACGGATTCTGAACCCAATTACAAGTGTGGGAAGTAAGACTACTGGATAGTGACTTCAAATGGGAATATTAGGTGACTGCAATCCTTCCAACTGTATTCTGTTTAAGGAATTTCATGCAATCTACATCTTTGGAGCTCCAGCATCTCATAGTACTATCCTTACCCATTGCCAGCTATAGAATCATAGCCATACAGAACAGGAACAAACTCTTCAGTCCAACCAATCCATGCGGAACATAATCCCAAACTAAAACTAGTGCATGGAGTAGTACAGAGCAATAAACTTACAAGTAGTCCTCTGACAATGCAACCCATTCCCTTTCCAAAACTGCAACTTAATGTAAATTACAGTCTTAAGTCTTAGAGTGGCATTTAAACCAACAGCTCATTCAAAAACACGAATGCTCCAGTGAGTTACTCTCCCACTTGACTAACCCGAGAATGCCTCGGAAGCAAGATACTCACCCTTACCCAATGAAATGCTAGCAGCAGAGGGATCAGTTGAAGCTTCAATTTGACCAGAGCTGCCAGTAGGTTAGTCATAACACAGCCTACATCATCCCCTGCACTGACTTTGAAAATCAGGGCACTTTGCATAACCTTGTTACTTTAAATATCTGGTTTGGTTTTTATTTTAACATTAGAAAGTCATAAATGAATTAATGAGTTCATTTTAACGCTTTCAAATATTATTTTGGTTACAAAAATGAATCTGATGAAAAAGTTTGCATGTTTGAGTTTGGGGTGGCTGTTTCAGATTTACCACAAACATCTTTTGACAAAGATCAACAACTTCTCACTAACCATAAGGCATCAGTCAGTCACAAGTCAAATAACTAACACTCCTTTGGAATAAATTCAATGCATTTAAAATCCTGAAATGCAATATCATTTATAAACCACTTATCACACAGTAAAACACCTAAAGGTACTGAAGAGTCAAACAGAATTTGACACTGAACTGCAAAGACATTCAGACTTAAGGCTTACCCTAAAATTTATTTGTAAAAAGAGGGTTGTAAAGGAGGCAAAAGAGGAACAGAAACAGAAAGGTTTGGGAAGGAATTCCAGAGCTTGGCAGCTGAAATTACAGCTGTCAACGTAGCAGCAATGACAGATCTGGAGGAGCGCAGGTTTCATGAGAATTGTTAAAAACAGAGTATTAACAGACTGGAAGCAAATGGTAGTCAGCACATGTGTAGGATGACCGGTGAACAGGTCTTGGCACGAGTGAGGAGATGGGTAGAACGGTTTTGCATCATCTCAAGTTCATGAATGGTGGAAGAGGCCAACCAGGAGTTTGTTAAAATGGTCAAAGCTAGAGTCAATCATGCCACAACCAACAGGTTCTGCAGACAGGCTGAAGGAGGAGATAGTTGAGGAATGTTACAGGAGAAGAAACAGGCCATCTTAGTAATGTTGCAATGGATGCTTCGAACCTCTTTTGGAGTCATAATACAACAAATTAAATGCACTTGAAGAAATGTTTTATTGATGTGAGTTTGTACCTGTATATTGCAGTAGTTCCTTTTGGACACAAAGGATACATTGACTGGGAAGAAATCATTGGGCTGCCCAGCTATACTGAACTCCAAGCTGCCAGTCTTATTTTTGGCATCAATGACAGGTAGGCACCACTCCAGAATATTTTTCCTGCTATCATGGCGATACTCGCCATCAAGTTCACCAATTAATGGGGCGCCAACACCAGACCTAGGTACAACAGAAGAGGAATGTCAGTACAGAAGAATTGTCACTGTTGCTTGAATTGAGTCTAGACTTCCTGCCTGTAAGCTTTTTATCATCAAAATTCAGGTTGACAGCTCACACGTGTCACTGAAATTCCATTCCATGTATGTGATCAACTGGACGCACACACAGACACATGAAATAGGTCCTCAAGTCTGCTCAGCCATTCAATGGGATAATGACTGATTTGCGTCCCGAGTCCCACCTATCCCAATAACTTTAGGTTCTTGTCTGGCAAGGGAATCAATTTACCTCCATCTTAAAAATGCTCAAAGACCCCCATACCAATCTCACTCCACCTTTGGAGGCAGAGCTATAAAGTAGCATAACTCGGAGGGTGAGAAAAACAATGACTTTGTTCTAAAGGGGCAAATTCTAATTTAAAACTTTTATCTATAGAAAGGAACATCTTTTCACATCTATCTTGTCAAGACTATTCACGATCGTATACATTTCAATCAAGTAACTCGAGCAGGAATGAGCCCATCCTGTCCAACCTATTCTCATAGCAACCTGCACATTCCATGCATCAATCTCGTAAACCTCCTGTGGACAGCTTTCCTTTAAAAAAAATTCAGAATGGCAATCAGTATTCAGGATGTGGTCTCACTAAACGCCCTGTACAAGTGACACATAACATCCTTACTTTTATCTTCATTTCCTCAGTTAGTAAAGAATAGCCACTTTGATTACATCCTATATCTGCAAACTAACGTTGCAATTCATGCACGAGAACACCTGAAACCTTGTCCACCTCAGAACTCTGCTGTTTTTCTCTGTTCAAGTTTTTTGCTCTGCTTTTTTGTTTCTGTAAAAATTAACTTTGCATTTTCCACTATTATAGTCATCTGTTAGAGTTCTGAACATTCATTCAACCGGTCTACACCCATCATCACACTTCTTATAGATGTCATAGCGAGTTTCGAGAATGATTGCCAGACTACTCAGACCTCTTGGCATCATGGTAGCCACAAACCGACCAACACACAAACAGCAACTAATGAAGACAACAAGCAAAACTAATGTGATTTACAAATTACCTTGCAAGAACCTTGTAACAAACACTACATTGGACAAACAGGCAGAAAATTAGCCACATGGATACATGAACATCAACTAGCCACAAAATGACATGACCCTCTCTCACTTGTATCTTTACCTACAGAAGGAGGATACCACTTTGACTGGGATGACACATCCATGAGAGGACAAGCCAAACAGAGACACGCAGAGAATTCCTAGAAGCATGACATTCCAACCGGAACTCTATCAACAAACACATCAACTTGGACCCCATTTGCCACCCCCCAAGAAAAAGAACAGGAAATGAAATCACCGTAGGAAGTGATGTCACCCACCACCCCAAGGAAACTTAAACACAAATAGAAAGTGGGTCACTAACACCAGTGCTTCACCAGAGGCTCACTGATGATGTTACCTAATATGGTGACAAAATGTCTGAAAACAAACCTTCCAGCTCAGCAAGCAAACTTACATCTATGTCTTCTCTATATTCTATCTGCTTGGTGTCAAAGTATGGCAGATATCAGAAATAAAAAGCCAAAATGCTGGAAATCCAGTATGCACAAGTCACTCACTTAAATTAGTTTCACCACCACCACCACCTCCCCCCCCCACTCAAAACACCACACCCAGGTGTTGCCAAATTTGCTCAGTATTTCTACCATTTTGTTTCTCAATAGGGAGACTTAATTGTCGGAAGACCAGAATTAAGATGATTGTAGTCCACCAGACTGGTTCAAATTTTAAAAGGACAATGCTGTAGTTTATCACTTTAATTAGCTGCCATAGTTCCGGTAGTCAGGTAGTGAAGGTCATTGCCTGGGTTGAATGTGGGAAGATGCGCTCGTTCTTGTGGCAGCAGTCTTAACAGCAGCAAGTTGGAATAAGCCATGGGGAATCCGAGATCAAGAAACATGCTTCAAGCCCACAAAAACTTACGGAACAGGAATGGAGATGATCACGTCGTTTAGTTCCAGAGTGCTCTCTTGTAGCTCATACTCAATATTTACATCACAACCAGTGGCACTCTCTGAAGGCCAGCAGTTAACTAAATCAGGAAGAGAAAAGACTGAAAGCACTTTGAAGGCAACAGGTTTAATCTTAACTTTGAATCGTGTTTTGCCAAACAGACAAACAAGTAGTAGGCCATTCAGCCTTTCAGAAGATTGAACAGAAGGGGGATATAGTTGGTCTATCTGGGTTCATGTCAGCTCCCAAAAGGGGAATGAAAAAAAGCTTTTTTCTCAAGTTATTCCTGAGTGGGCTATTGGAAATAATTCACATGTTGACAGTGAAAACAAACTTCAAATATTTACCACTTCCTATTGCATTTATCACTGTGATTAACTTTGAATCGTTTTGAGTAATAAGCACGACTGAATTTTTACCAAGGGATTAAAAGGTCAAGGGTGAATGTCTCCAATTTTAGTTCTCAGAATGGCATTGTTGACCAAGTTCACTCATGGTACAACAGGTTTAATACAGCAAAACACCCCATGTGCTCAATGAGAGCAACAGAAAAAAATTCACATTTAGACACACTCAAAAAGCGAAAAGGGTGAAAGTTTAGGAAGGGAATGCCATACAACACATTGCATGCCACAGCCATTTAAGTCATAACTTCTGGAACAACTTTGTACAATTACTCTTGCAAGGATGTAAGGTACCCAAGTTGCTCATTGCCTGCACAAGTTGAAGAACTTACTGGCAAGGGGAATAAAGGCATCATCGTTAGTTTGCAACCTCCACTTCAGGACTCCAACATCATTATTCAGCGGAAAGGATTTCTCTGGGTTCTTTAGGCCAATCAAAGATTCTGTTGTGAAAAGTTTCTTATCCACATTTGGGTGAGTCTGGAGACAAAGACAGAACAAACTAGGGTTTAGTCTGAAACTTCACTTCATTTCCGACTCAGAATTTATGCAGCTCGAACTTTACCCACTGCAAATTTTTAAAAGCAGGAATAAAGTACATACGAAGACCACAGGAAGGACAGCTCATAGCTATGGTAACATAGCAATCATGGTACCAGACCAGTAATTCAGAAACAAGAAGTCAAATCCCATTGTAACAGATGTGAAAACTACTCTGGTCTGCAACTCTCACCTCCTATAAATTTAAAACAAAACTGCTCAAACTATGGAGGGTGATGTTAATTCAAGTAGACTAAAAAATTATTGGAACTAATCACTGCACTCAGCTGACTGATTCTATTTGCTGACATTTCAGAATAAAATGCACCTTTGGTTGATCATAATTTAAGGTTGAGTAAAGTACCTTTGTTGATTTGCTACAATATCTTTTGTCAGCATGCATCTGTGTGTTAAATAAGTCTTCAATATCCCACACTATTTGGCAAACTATTGCAGCGGTACACTATCCTCTAAGATATGCCATATCAATACTAACCACACTCATCACAAGCACATAATCTGCACTAGAGTCAAGATTTGTGTTTAGCTTCTCTATCCCTATAAATTCCTCACATAGCTCCATACAGTTCCCTTCCTCATTTAAAGCAGAAACTGCACAGGAGGGAGTTGACCCTAAAGTATGAATCCTAAAGTAATCATAATCTTGGAAATATAAATACAAGTGGGGTTTGAATAGCCGCTCAACTGCAGATGACTTTTAATGACTTTTCAAAACTTCAAAAACACAAACAAAGTCAAATATCACATAACACCAGGTTATAGCCCAACAAGTTTAATTAGAAGCACTAACTTTCGGAGCGCCCCTGCTTCATCAGCTGGTTGAAGGAGCAGCGCTCTGAAAGCTAGTGTGCTTCCAATTAAACCTGTTGGACTATAACTTGGTGTTATGTGATTTTTAACTTTGTACACCCCAGTCCAACACCGGCATCTGTAAACCATGACAAACAAACAAAACAGACGTACAGTACTGTTCAGTTAACATGAAATGTCAGGGGGTGTTACCTCATGACTCAACATGGTAATACAACCACACAGAATGGGGCACTTCAGAACAGAAACAAAATGAGTTGTCAAACATACTGAATGGGACAGCCCCAGCATTCAGAATTAATCTTCAACAGACAGTCAATGAGAGATCTCAGTTGCGTGTTGACTAGTCTGATAGAGAAAAACAGTGCTTTCTTAAAAGAAAACACAACCCTAACCAGTAAAAGTAACTTAAAAGCAAAATACTGTAGATGGTAGAAAGCTGATAAAGATCAAAACCAAGGTTGGAAAATCTCACATTAGGCAGTACCTATAGACAGAAACAGGGTTAATGTTTCAGGTCCATGACATCTCACCAAAACAGATTTAAACAAGGCTCATCCACATAAACATGGTGTGACATTTACCTGTAGCTGAACTCCTTTTTTGTCATCATTCTCTATTTGAAGGCGAATTCTTCCTTGTTTTTCATCACTAACCCGGAGCATGATCATGCCATGTACCTCCATATTTTGCAAGCCGCCATCCCGGCCACATGTCAGTGATATCTTCTCTTCGATTTTCAGGTGTACACTGTCAAAGTTACAAGAAAAGCCTTCACATTATAACAATAGGAATTTAGCTCATTACTTTAGAATCAGAAGTAGCACTGATGCAGAGAACTAGACCATAACAAATAGGAGCAAGAATAGGCCATTTGGTTGCTATTCAACAACATCATGACTGATTGAATTAACACCACCTTCCTGACTTTTTCCTAGAAGCCTGGATTCCTTTACTGATTATGACGAGCCAGTAAAGGATTCCATAGATTCACCAATCTCAAACAAAAATTTCTCATCTCTGCATTGAATGGGGGTAACTCATTACTCAAATTATGCTTCGTGATTCTAGACTCTCCAACAAGGGTAAACAAGCCTTTCAGCAGTGATCTTTCAAGTCCCCATATCTTAGATATTTCAGTAGGTTGTCTCCTATTCTTCTAAATTGAAATGAACACCAACTCAAGTTTCCTTATAAGGAAATTCTTCCATATCCAGGATCAACCTAGCAAACCTTCTTTGTAATGTCTCCAACACCAGAATACCTTTCCTTACAAACAGAAACCAAAACAGTTAATTCTAACAGCAGTCTAACTGGTTCCTTGTCCAGTTTTGGCAAGACTTCTCTATTTATATACTCCATTCACTTTGAATTAAAGGCTAACATTCGATTTGTTTACATTATTAATTGAAATTGCATATTAGCTTTTCGTAATTTATGTATAAAGACTCCCAAGCCCTCTATCCTGCAGCTTTCTCCATTGTATTCAGCTCCTCTCTTCTTTTTGAAAAATCATCACATTTTCCTGCATTATATTCCTTAGGCCAAGCGTTTGCCTACCCACTTATTCTGTCTATATCCCTCTGCAGACTATATGAACCTCACCAACTGCCTTGCCTATTTCATCACCCACAAACTTGGGAATATTAAATTTACTTCCCTTATCCAAGTCATTATTATATATTGTAAATAACTGCAAGCCCAGGATTGATCCCTGTGGCACTCCACTGGTTACAGAACTTGCTCTGATAATGTCCATCACATCCTAAAATTCTTCAAAATCCATTCGTTACTTCTGAAATAACAAATTCATTTGAACACTGCAAGATTTCAGGGAGGAAATTAATTGAACGACTAACTTTTTTTTTTACAGATTCTGATTAATAGGGCATTACGAATATTCTGATCATCTTTAAGCAATGCAATGGAAACTTTTACATCTACTCGAGATGGCAGATTTTAATGTGTTACAACTGGGACCAGGAAAAATGTGCTGAGAGTCAAGCCCCAGCTTTTCCCACATATTCAGAAATCCTTTGCCTTACAATCCAATGCATGACCTCTCTGGGTTGAATTTTATTTGCCATCTTTCTGCCAAGCAGACAGACCATATTTTCTAGCTGTCTACAGATATTGTCCCGGTCATCAACCACTCAGAATAACCATGAAGTTGTTGAACTGTAATAAAACAATACCGGCTTTACAAATTATGCTTTGATGTGCTGTCCTTACCTAGGCTGGCCTGTATGCAACCCGAAACTGCCCTCTGATAGGACCTTACAAGTTAGAGCTTGACAAAGAAAACCCATCTTTGCAAAAAAACTGGACTTGGGCAGTAATTGCTGTGTGCCCAATGATGCTTATATGCAGACAACAATAAAAGAATCCAGTAGCTTTGAGATGATGCTTCCTCTTATGGAAGGATCTGGAACTGGTCACTGTTTAAAACTCAGGAGTTGCCAGTTTAAATAAAGATGAGATGACTCTTGTCTTACAAGAGTTGAGTATCTTTGGAACTCTTGCTGAAAAGATGGTGAAAGTAGAATCCTTGAATATTTTTAAGGCAGAGGTGGACAGATTTTCTACATGCAAGGCGGTGGAAGGTTACTTGTGGTAGACAGAAATGCAGATCTAAATAACAATCAGATCAAATCACGATAGTATTGAATAGCACAGTGGGCTCAAGGAGCAGAATCACCTACTCCTGGCTCTGAAATCCTGTCGATGTGTAAACAGTGTAAAATTTACTTCGTAAGTTGCAGAAGTTATGGACTGATAAGTACTTGAAAAAATCTCATCCGAGAGACTTAAAAAAGTGAGATAGTAGACACGTGGGTTTTAGCACTTCAAAATGCAAATGATTAAGGGAAATCCCATTGAATTGGAAGACAGCAACTGTAATTTCTTTGTTCAAAAAGGGAAGAAAACAACAAGCCAGTTAGCTTAACATCCATCATAGCAATGTGCATTGTTTGCAAAATGCACCACAGAAATCCTCCCACACTACTTAAGCCTCCAAACCCAGAGCTCCTACCATCCAGAAGTACAAGGACAGCAGACATATGGGAACACCATCACCTGCAAGTTTCCCTTCAAGCCATTCACTGTCCTGATCTGGAAATATATTGCCATTCCTTCAGTGTCACTTCTTCCCCAGTAGCATTGAGGGTGTTCCTACACCAAATGGATTGCGATGGTTCAAGGAAGGAAGGACAACAAAGATGGAGCAATAAATGCTGGCCCAGCCTGTGACACCCACAAATGAATTAAAAAGCAGAGATAGTCATGACTGACTTTAGCTGATTTATGGTTTCAGTTAGACAACAATCCATTCTATGATCACAAGAGTAAAATCCAGTGTATTTAATTCCAAACTTGAAACAGCACTTCCTACTTAAATTTACCAGTTTCCACATGAGCCAACCTGCAATCTCTCTAAAGGAGACTGCTAACTCACAGTAGATTTTTGTTGGAGATCTACACCACCAGATGCTAGATTAACATGTCCTAAAATTATTTCATGTGAAATATGCTCAATCAGCAAGCATTACATTCTAGATGGAGTGTGAATCCTGGTTCCAAATGTAAGGGGCTACCATGCCATCCCATGTGTCCTTTAAAGTAGTAAAAGATCCCAAGTAGTACTTTAGGAAAGTAATCCTTGACAGTGAGCCATACAAGGAAAAATTAGATCAGGTGACAATATGAGAATTCAAAACAATGAGGCTTTAAGTGCACCTTAAAAAGGGAAAAAAAGAGAGGTAAAGAAGCAGAGACATTGATAGAGAGATTTCCCAAGCTTGGAATCCCAGTCAGGTGAACACATGGCTTTCTCAGGGTAGAGTGAAGAAACCAGAATTGAAGGGGCTTAGAGATCCAGGTTTGTAAGACTGGAGGAGATTGTAATAGAGAAGGGCAAGGCCAAGGAGAAATTTAAAAACATGGAAGAGACAGTAGCCAAAACAGATCAATAAGCACAGGGTGATGTGTGAACAGGATCTGTAGCTACTGAGGGTACAGACACTGAAGCTCTGGATTAGTTCAAGTCCGTTAACATGCAAGGTAGGAGATTATCTGAAAACACAATAATCTTATCAGAACGACTGCATTGGTTGGAGAGACAGATAGAAACGATGAGGAATTTGCAACAGCACAGTATGTGATGGATGGCAGTTATAGGAAAGGGGGAAAACCTCAGATACAGTCACATAGATGGGTTAACTCCAGGAAGGGTAGAGAGGTAGGCAGCTAGAGCAGGAGTCTTTTGTGGATATACTCATTTCAAACAGGTATGCTGTTTTGGAAAATGTAGGGAGTGATGGATTCTCAGGGGAACGTAGCACGAACAGCCAAGTTTCTGGTGTTGAGACTGGCTCTCATGCAACGAGGAATACGTTGGTTTCCAAGGGATCAACTGTGTTAGGGGATTCTGTAGTCTGAGGTACAGACAAGATGTTTCTGTGGCCAGCAGTGAAAAAGTAGAATGGTGTGCTGTTTCCCTGGTGCCAGGATCAAGGATGTCTGAGAGAGGGTGCAGAATGTTCTCACGGAGGAGAGAGGCCAGCAGGAGGGCATTGTCCACATTGGAACCAACAACTTGAGAAGGGAAAAGGTTAAGATTCTGAAGGAAGATTACAGTGAGTTAGGCAGAAATTTAAAAAGGAGGTCCTCAAGGGTAGTAATATCTGGATTATTCCCAGTGCTACGAGCTAGAGGGGGCAGGAATAGGAGGATAGAACAAATGAATGCATGGCTGAGGAGCTGGTGTATGGGAGAAGGATTCACATTTTTGGATCATTTGAATCTCTTTTGGGGTAGAAGTGACCGTACAAGAAGGACAGATTGCACCTAAATTGGAAAGGGACTAATATACTGGCAGGGAAATTTGCTATAATTGCTTGGGAGAATTTAAACCAGTAAGGTGGGAGGGGGTGGGACCCAGGGAGATAGTGAGGAAAGAGATCAATCTGAGACAGGTACAGCTGAGAACAGAAGTGAGTCAAACAGTCAGGGACAAGGTAGGACTAATAAATTAAACTGCATTTATTTCAATGCAAGGGGCCTAACAGGGAAGGCAGATGAACTCAGGGCATGTTAGCAATTACAGAAACATAGCTCAGGGATGGGCAGGACTGGCAGCTTAATGTTCCAGGATACAAATGCTACAGGAAGGATAGAAAGGGAGGCAAGAGAGGAGGGCGGAGTGGCATTTTTGATAAGGAATAGCATTACAGTTGTGCTGAGGGAGGATATTCCCAGAAATACATCCAGGGAAGTTATCTGGGTGGAGCCGAGAAAGAAGAAAGGGATGATCACCTCATTGGGATTATATTATAGACCCCTAACAGTCAGAGGGAAATTGAAAAATAAACTTGTAAGGAGATCTCAGCTATCTGTAAGAATAATAGGGTAGTTTATGGTAGGGGATTTTAACTTTCCAAACATTGACTGGGACTGCCATAGAGTTAAGGTTCAGATGGAGAGGAATTTCTTAAGTGTGTACAAGACAATTTTCTGATTCAGTATGTGGATGTACCTAATAGAGAAGGTGCAAAACTTGACCTACTCTTGGGAAATAAAGCAGGGCAGGTGACTGAGGTGTCAGTGGGAGAGCACTTTGGGGCCAGCAACCATAATTCTATTTGTTTTAATATAGTGACGGAAAAGGATAAACCAGATCTAAAAGTTGAAGTTCTAAATTGGAGAAAGGCCAATTTTAACGGAATTAGGCAAGAACTTTCAAAAGCTGATTGGGCGCAGATGTTCGCAGGTAAAGGGAAGCTGGAAAATGGGAAGCCTTCAGAAATGAGATAACAAGAATCCAGAGAAAGTATATTCCTGTCAGGGTGAAAGGAAGGCTGGTAGGTATAGGGAATGCTGGATGACTAAAGAAATTGAGGGTTTGGTTAAGAAAAAGAAGGAAGCATATGTTAGGTATAGACAGGATAGATTGAGTGAATCCTTAGAAGATTATAAAGGAAGTAGGAATATACTTAAGAGGGAAATCAGGAGGGCAAAACAGGGACATGAGATGGCTTTGGCAAAGAGAATTAAGGTGAATCCAAAGAGTTTGTACAAATATATTAAGGACGAAAGGGTAACTAGGGAGAGAATAGGGCTCCTCAAAGATCAGCAAGGAGATACTAAATGAATATTTTGCATCAATGTTTATTGGGGAAAGATGTAGACTGTAGGGAAATAGATGGTGACATCTTGCAAAATGCCCAGATTACAGAGGAGGAAGTGCTGGATGTCTTGAAACGGTTAAAGGTGGATAAATCCCCAGGACCTGATCAGGTGTACCCAAGAAGTCTGTGGGAAGTTAGAGAAGTGATTGCTGGGCCTCTTGCTGAGATATTTATATCATCGATAGTCACAGGTGAGGTGCTGGAAGACTGGAGGTTGGCAAACGTGGTGCCACTGTTTAAGGGCGGTAAAGACAAGCCAGGGAACAACAGACCGATGAGCCGGAGCTTAGTGGTGGGCAAGTTGTTGGAGGGAATCCTGAGGGACAAGATGTACATGTATCTGGAAAGGCAAGGACTGATTAGGGATAGTCAACATGGCTTTGTGTGTGGGAAATCATGTCTCACAAACTTGACTGACTTTTTTGAAGTAACAAAGAAGATTGATGAGGGCAGAGAAGTAGATGTGAACTATATGGACTTCATTAAGACATTCAACAAGGTTCCCCATGGGAGACTGGTTAGCAAGGTTAGATCTCATGGAATACAGGGAGAACTAGCCATTTGGATACAGAACTGGCTCAAAGGTAGAAGACAGAGGGTAGTGGTGGAGGGTTGTTTTTCAGACTGGAGGCCTGTGACCGGTGGAGTGCCACAAGGATCAGTGCTGGTTCCTCTACTTTTTGTCATTTACATAAATGATTCGGTTGCAAGCATAAGAGGTACAGTTAATAAGTTTGCAGATGACATCAAAATTGGGGGTGTAGTGGACAGCGAAGAGGGTTACCTCAGATTACAACAGGATCGTGACCAGATGGGCCAATGGGCTGAGAAGTGGCCGATGGAGTTTAATTCAGATAAATGCGAGGTGCTGCATTTTGAGAAAGCAAATCTTCGCAGGACTTATACACTTAATGGTAAGGTCCTAGGGAGTGTTGCTGAACAAAGAGACCTTGGAGTGCAGGTTCATAGCTCCTTGAAAGTGGAGTCGCAGGTAGATAGGATAGTGAAGGAGTTTCGTATGCTTTCTTTTATTGGTCAGAGTATTGAGTACAGGAGTTGGGAGTTGTACAGGACATTGGTTTGACCACTGTTGGAATATTGCGTGCAATTCTGGTCTCCTTCCTATCGGAAGAATGTTGTGAAACTTGAAAGGGTTCAGAAAAAATTTACAAGGATGTTGCCAGGGTTGGAGAATTTGAGCTATCGGGAGAAGTTGAACAGGCTGGGGCTGTTTTCCCTGGAGCATCAGAGGCTGAGGGGTGACCTTATAGATGTTTTCAAAATTATGAGGGGCATGGGGTAGGGAAGTCCAGAACTGAAGGGCACAGGTTTACGGTGAGGGGGAAAAATAAGAGAGACCCAAGGGGCAACATTTTCACGCAGAGGGTGGTACATGATGGAATGAGCTGCCAGAGGATGTGGTGGAGGCTGGTACAATTGCAACACTTAAGAGGCATTTGGATGGGTATATGAATAGGAAGGGTTTGGAGGGATATGGGCCAGGTGTTAGCAGGTGGGACTAGATTGGGTTGGGATATCTGGTCGGCATGGACAGGTTGGACCGAAGGGTCTGTTTCCATGCTGTACATCTCTGTAACACTATGACTCTATGACTACTATTATTCTTATAATATTAGAACAAAGTTTTCACTTACCTTTCTATATTAACAGGTGGTGACAGCACTTTAGCTGCTTCTGGTGTACGTTTTGTTGAGGAACTAATCTGTTCTCCTTCCAACTTCAGCTTGTCTACGAAATTATCCACGTCCTTTCCCTTTGCCCCAAGTTTTAAGGCCTTGCTTGGACCAGAAGGTCTGAAGGAGCAAAGAGAGAAGCCTACACTTTAAATATCAAGAGATAACCAAGCTTAAAAGAATTAATTAATTAACCAGGTACTCACAAAACATGCCAAAACGTTCACACTTGCCAATGTCAATGGACCAGTTCTTGCACATACAACAAAAGACATCAACTTTTAACATTCATGACAGTGCAGTACTTCCCCAAAAACACTTGGTTCAGTACACCAACTATATATCTGCACCAACGAAAATCTATAAACATTTTGGTGTACTATGCAGACAGCAATACCACAATGAAGCCAGGATAAGCAGAAGCAGTCAGAATAATGGGAAAAAAAGGCCTTCAACTCAACAGGCTACCACGTACTGGGTGCTGCAGGAAGGGCCCCTCCCCATGCATTATTGAAGCAATTGAAGCAAACCATACCTGATTATATATAAACCAGCTTCACACGCAAGACCTGCTGCATCAGCCCTTAATCCACAAGAGAACACAATTAAGTGATAACGAGTTTAAAATGGCACAGGTTTGGTCTATAACATATGACAGCTAACAATGCAGAAACTCAAACAGCCAAAGGAACTAACTGAGTCTTCAATTCTTCATGCTATCCAGAAACAATAATCAAACAGAGACACTATGAACAGGCAGGGAACGCTAAAGGCAATAAACACTATTTTCTCCTTAATCAAGAAATTCCAGACATGTGCAATATCCAACCATTTTCAAAGGTATCTTTACAAAAAAAAATCATGAGCAATGAGCCAATATGCCCATAGGTAGAGATCAGAATTTTAAACCATACTAGTCTGTCCGAAACCCATACTGCCAATGGTCCAATTTTTAAAATATACAGCTTTAATGACATGAATACTTTGAGCAGAATTTTTATAGATGATACAATCCTTTAGAAAAAAAAACGTTCTTAGTAAAGTTAGGCATCCTGACTTTTGCTAACTCTCTTCTGAAACCTTCAGTGTAAAAGAAGAGATCGTTGCCAAATTAGCTTCTGTTATAACCCATTTTACATTGCAAACTTGCTGCACAGGAAGACTGAAAGCCAATAAAACAGCTGACATCAGTACTGCTGAATAACAGACTCTAAACTCGGAATTATCCCAACCAACGTAACAGATCAAAACACAAAGAAAACAATTTCACTCAAAAGAAAATTCTTTTAAATTGTCTGGAAGGCTAGAGGAAGGAGAAGGGAGAGCAGGTGACCTGTGCAAGTGACTGAAGAGGGATAAAGACAGATTTAATAGTCCTCCACGTTTGTGAGCACCATCATGACAAAACCAAAAGCTCAGTCACTGAGCATGTTTAAGAAATTATAATGATACTCAAGTACAATCGACATGAATGAGGGGAAAATGAAAGTAATGCGCAGCATAGTTTTGAAGTGTTGCAACACTGCCTGGAACCCCATGGACTGACCTGCAGAGGCCTTCTCCTTCCTACATGCTGCCTGTCAAAATGAAGATTCACTGTGTCTATTTGACAAGTCATTCCATCAGCCCATATCAAAGTAGTTAAAATCCCATTCTTTCTTGATTACTTGTTTCTGCTAGATGGTTTACAAGCCAAAGTTTGGGTTCACCTAAGCAATATGTTCCTATTCTTAACTCTCAAATCCTGGGTAGCTTGCTACTTTTTTCAACTAATTTTTTAAAATGCAATTGGTAATCATTACTCCATTGTCAATGGGAAAAAGAATTGCACTTCATAAATAAACCAAAACACTGTCATGTGTGAAATAAACAGTCCTCAACCTGATGAAGTGCCCCAAAAGATCAATTTTTTTTAAGAATGCAAAGGTCAGTCATATCCATGCAACAGTCTATCTTACCATACAGTGAGCAGCTCAGAAGACAAATGGATGAAAACTCACGAATTCTAGAAATCGTAACTTACCTCATTACTGCTGGCGTCATCTTGGGCTTTTCTGGTTCAATGATGGCATCAGTTATCATGGATGCTGCTGAGCCACTAGAGATTCCTCCACTGCCAAACCCACCAAAGCCAGGAGCTTTCTTGCCTTGCCTTTCGGCATCTCTACGTGCTTGCTGTAATTCCTTAGCCTTCCGACGCATTTCTGCTTTTGCTTCACGTTCTTGTGTCTGAATGGGAACATTAAAATAATAATCATAGCCCAAAGGAAAAAGCTCAACACGTAACAAGTCTGCAACACTATAGGAACAGGTCATTAAAACAGCTTTCCATTTTCTCTAAGCTTTTAGGGCAGTGTGCAGTAAGTGAAGCATTTTTCAGTTTAGTCACCCAGTCCTAATCAAGAAATCCCCAGCTGAGGCATGGTATGGTAATATTGGACTTCCAAAGACATCAATTTCACCCCTAATTCCACAGTGGTGTGGATTCTCATATTAATCATGCTGTGTTTAACCAACATTAACAACAAGGGGCATGACATCTTAGATTCTTGGCTTGGGCAAATTTCAGGTAGGAGAAAGTGAGGACTGCAGATGCTGGAGATCAGAGCTGAAAAATGTGTTGCTGGAAAAGCGCAGGTCAGGCAGCATCAAAGGAGCAGGAGAATCGACGTTTCGGGCATAAGCCCTTCTTCATGAATGAAGAAGGTTCCTGAAGAAGGGCTTATGCCCAAAACGTCGATTCTCCTGCTCCTTTGATGCTGCCTGACCTGCTGCACTTTTCCAGCAACATTTTTCAGCATTGGGCAAATATCAACAGATCAAAGCACTGTAATTCTCTGCCCATGACCACCAACTCCAGACAACTCTCAGCATTAAAGGTGGCCCACCTAACATTGCACACACCCAGAAATCAAATAAACATCCATGAATAAATAAACTTAAGACTGCCACAACCAACTTATCAGGTGGATTTCATGTGGAAAAAATGAAAGATCTGTGGTTAACTATTAATAACTTCAGTGTAGCTGATTCTCCAAGGTTCAAGATAATCCAGTGCAATAACACCTTCAAGATTCAATATCCATATTTGTATTTAAAAATCAAAAGTTTGCTTCATACAGTTTGAAGCATTTGGCTGAACTATGAAAATGTACTTTACAGTGAAAAATGACAATATTCATTATATTGGACCTTCTCACAAACTTAGATACTCCAAAGTAATCCAATCCAACTTTGTGGGGGAGGGGGGGGGGGGGGGTATCGGGTCAACAGTCATTTGGAGACAATGCCTGGGCTCCCATTGATGACCAAGACTGTTCTCAGCAGCATCTCTGTAAGCAGGGTTCATTTTTAAATCGTTGTAAACAATAGACATGAACAGTGTTGAAACACCTCTTTGATGTAATGCTTATATCGGGACCTTGAGATCATCTTTGGATAATCAAGGTTCCCCTGTATATGCTCAAAACTCTGGACTGGAACTGTAACTCAGCACCAAAACAGTAGGTAAAACATTACCAATTAAACTACTTCAGATATTAATCTAATTTTTCGTGGCTCTTCCTTGCATTTTGTAGGAAAAGAGGCTATTTTCCTCCTTTTTTTTTAAAGACAAAAATTCTGTTGTGTTGAGAATGTGGAATTCTCTAGCATAGGGTATAATTGAAGCAAAGGCAGCACTTATGCACTTAAACTGGATAAATAACTGATGGAGGAAGGAATATACTGATTGGGTGAGATGAAGTATGGTGGAAGACAAGAGTACAGCATTAACAGAGATTAAGCCTGTAGGACCGAATAGCCTGTTCTATTCTGTATATAGTTTGGAAATATTACTACAAGAGCATTCCAGTTGGATACCATACACCTTTTTAGATGGCTGAGCCTCATGGTTTGACAGTATACTTCCACATTGTATTCACTTTTATCTCAAATTACCTCTCGAACAGCCCTGAAAACTTTTTCTTCGTGGGAGTCCATTTCTGTGAAGGTTCGGATCTGAGCTAGGTTCACATTCTCACGATATCCCAGAGCCACAATCTCATCAAAGGCAAAAATCAGATCAAAACAATGCTCTGATATCTCACTTTCTTCCAGGACTCTGCAATATTCTGGTATCTATTAAAAAACCAAAAGTAGTACTTCAAAAAATTTATATCTAAATACTAGGAAGACATACAGAACAAAGGAAAAAAAATTACATTTTAATAGGTTCTTGCAACACAGACTGAAATTGGCAGTACGGTATTGGGCGTATCACAGAGACATAGCTGAAAGGGGATCAAAGCTGGAAACAAAATACCCAAGGACACATGTCTATTTGAGAGGACAGGCAGATGGGCAGAGGAGCAAGGTTGCTTTGTTTGTAAGAAATTATATTAAAATCAATAGCAAGATGGAAAATCAAGTCAGAAGGTGACGAGTGCGTGTGGGTGGAATTGAGGAACCGCAAAAGGAGAGAAGACCCTAATGGGAGTAGCGTACAGGTCTCCGAGCAGTAGTCAGGACGTGGAGAAGAAAATAAATCAGGAAATGGAAAAGGCATGCAAGAAAAGCACTTTCATAAAAATCAAGGCAAACTTTAATATGCAGGTGGGCTCAGAAAAATCTGGTTGACAGTGGACCTCAAGAAAAGGAATTCATGAAATGCCTACAGATTTCTTTTTGGAGCACCTTGTGGCAGAGCCCACGAGGGAACAGGCAATTCTGGATTTGATGGTGTGTAATCAGACAGACTGAATTAGGGAACTGAAGGTGAAGAAACCAGGAGGGAGCAGTGACCATAACATGATAAAATTCACCCTGCAGTCTGAGGAGGAGAAGTAGAATCAGATGCAACAGTGTGACAGTTAAGTAAAGGTAACTACAATGACATGAGGGAGAAGCTGGCCAGAGTTGATTGGAAGGGGAGCCTAGCACAGAAATCAGTAGATCAGCAATGGCGGGAGTCTGGGGTAATTTGGGAGGCACAGCAGAAATTCATTGCAAGGAAGCAGCAGCATACTAAGGGGAGGATGAAGCAACTATGGCTGACAAAAAGCCAGGGATAGCATAAATACAAAATAAAAAGCATACAATGTGAAGATTAGTGAAAAGCCACAGGATTGGGAAGACTTTAAAACCAGCAGAGGATAATTTTCTTAAAAAGGCATTAAAGGAGGAAGATGATGAAATATGAAAGTTAGCTAGTAATAAAAATGAAGATTGCAGAGGTTTTTTTAAAGATACCTAGAAAGATAAAAGGCGATTGTGGACTTTGGAACGCTGGAAAATGAGACTGCAGGAGTAGAATTGCAAATAAAGCAATGGCAGAGGAACTGAATAGATATCTGCATCAGTATCCACAGTGGAAGATATCTACAGCATACCAAAACTTAAAAGGAATCAGGGGCCAGAGCTAGGTGTAGTGGCAATCACTAAAGAAGGTGCTGGGGAAGCTGAAAGGTCTGAAGGTGGATAAACCACCCGATGGACTACACCCCAGAGTTTCTGAAAGAGATATCTTTGGTGGTAATTTTTCAGAATTTAATGGAGTTAGGGAGGATCCCAGAGGACCTATTTAAGGAGAGAAGGAGGCAAAAGACAGGAAACTGTAGGCCAGAAAGTCTGACCGAGGTTTAAATGACGCAAAGATAGGTGGAGGGGCAGGTCGTGTTGAGAAGGCAGAATAGGCTAGAAGAATGGGCATAGAATAGACAAATGAAATAAATTGTGAGAAGTGTGCGGTTATGCACCTGGGTAGGGAAAAAAAAAAGAGGCATGGACTATTTTCTAATTGGGGAAAGGCTTCAGAAATCTGAAGCATAAAAGTACTTGGGAGTTCTTTTCAGCACAACACTGCATGCCAAAATTCCTGTGCTGTACTGTTCTATGTTCTATATGTTCCTAAATCAGGATTCTCAAGGTGGACACATTGGTAGTTGGCAGTTAAGGAAGCAAATGCAAATGGAAATGTTAGCATTCATTTTCAGATGGAAAGAATACAACAACAGAGATGTATTGACGAGGGTGTATAAGGCTTTAGTCAGACAGCATTTAGGATGGATGCCAGTTTGCTCGCTGAGCTGGAAGGTTCATGTTCAAACATTTCGTCACCATACTAGGTAACATCTTCAGTCAGCCTCCAGACGGAGTACTGCTGGTGTTTCCTGCTTTCAATTTATATTTAAACCTTCAAGACCATCAATAATACCCTTATTGGCATAAAATTCATGAAAGAGGAAAACAACAACAAACTGCCATTCCTAGATGTCGCAGTAGAGCGAACAGCCAATGGGGAACTTCAAACCAGCGTCTACAGGAAAACAACACATACGGACTAAATATTGAACTACAGAAGCAACCATTCCAACATCCACAAATGAAGTTGCATCAGAACCTTATTTCAATAAGCCACCGCTCACTGCAGCACAGAGGAACTATGCAGAGCAGTATATTCAAAAAGAATGGGTACCCAATGAATACAGTCCGCCGACTTCTCAGCAGCAAACCCAAACAAGGAGACAAAACTCATCCAAAAGCACTAGCCACTCTCCCCTACATCAAAGACATTTCTGAATAGACTGCCAGACTACTCAGATCCCTTGGCCTCATGGTAGCCCACAAACCCACCAACACATTAAAACAGCAGCTAATGAACTTGAAAGACCCTACACAGACAACAAGCCAAACTAAATGTCATTTACAAAATACTGTGCAAGAAATGTAACAAACACGACATTGGACAAACAGGCAGAAAACTAGCCACCAGAATATTTGAACATCAACTAGCCACAAAACGACATGACCCTCTCTCACTAGTATCCTCACATACAGATATGGAAGTACACCACTTTGACTGGGACAACACAACCATCCTAGGACAAGCCAAACAGAGACATGCACGAGAATTCCTAAAGCATGGCATTCCAACCGGAATTCTATCAACACACAAAATTAACTTGGATTCCATTTACCACCCTGAGAGAAAGAATAGGAAATGGCAGCACCATAGGAAATGATGTCACCACAGGAAATGACATCACCAACCCAAGGAAACTCAAAAATATAAATAAAAATCAGGAAACACCAGCAGTGCTTCATCTGGAGGCTCACGGAAGATGTTACTTAGCATGGTGACAAAACGTCTGAAAATGAACCATCCAGCTCAGCGAGCAAACCAGAACCTCAACCTGAGCTACAAACCTTCTCAAAACTTGCCAGCATTTTGAATAGTGAGCACTTTTGGGCCTTGTATCTAAGGATGGATGTGTTGGTCACAGAGGGGGCCTAAAGGAGGTTTACAAGAACAGTGTCAGGTACGAAGGATTTGTCATATTAGAAATGGGTAACGACTTTGGATCTATACTCGAAGTTCAGACAGATGAATGGCAGGATCTGATTGAAACTTCTAGAATAATGAGAGGCCTGGGTACAGTGGATGTGGAGATGATGTTTCCAATAGGAGAGACTAGGATCTGGCACCATAGTCTTAGATGGGAGGTATGACCTTTTAGACTCAAATTGAGGAGAAATCGCTTCACAAGAGGGTGGTAAATCTGTGGAACACATTGTCACAGGGGGCTGTGGAAGCCAAGTCACTGAGGGCTAAGAAAGAACTAGATAGATTCTTGTTTGGTAAGGGGATCAAGGGTTATGGGGAGAAGGCAGTAGTTGAGAAATCTATTCGGCATGAAGTGACAGAGCAGACTTGCATGGCCCTTTGGCCTAATTCTGCTCCCACATCTTCTGGTCTTAACAGCCTTATTCACATATTTAAATGAATGAATGAAGCCTGTAATTTCTTAAATGTTATGGCACAAAACAGAAATCCAAAAGTAACTAATACATGTCAGAACATTGATGGTTCAAGTTTGATGACATTTCTCCAACACCAACTTGCTCATTATTTCACACCATGTGCCACTTTTCTGCTCCCCCACCAAATTAAAATAGAACTAAAACAGTCTATTCAGACATAGATAAAAATGTTTTATTCCGCAATGCTTTCTCCAGACCTGCTGCAGGTAAACAATGTGGCCCGATGAGTTACTCCTTGGAATGGAAATCATATCCTATGAATCTCTTACATCAAAAGAATAATTAGCCTGATTTTGCAATGGTATTTAAAAAAAAACACATGAATGCGGATTTCTGAGTGATTTGAATTTCTTCATTTAATTGCACTAATTATCAATGGCATTCCTTGATCAGGTTATATCAGCTTCAGTATTTTCAGCAGCTTGGCTCTATTGCTCTTACCACTCGAGAGAAGAGACGGAGTGTTTCCAGATCTTCCAAGATGTTGCTATTTTTAGTTGTGATCAATACCATGTAGAGTTTCTCCAGTGGCTGATACACATACCGCACACTCTCTGTCTCCACAAATGTGTGCTGCTTCCCAGTGTTCATTAGTTTAGGGAATGCTGCCAATAAGCCTTCAATTCGGGTCCTTGTCATTTCCACAAACTGCCGTGAGATAATTGCCTTCCCAGCTTTGGTGCAAACAGCCGTAGCCAACAGCACCTGGAATGGAGGGAGGAAGGGAGGAGAAAAAGCAGTTAACATGGTTGCAGTTAAATTCCAACCCTCGGATGAGGCAAATTCAGTTATATCAGAAGTCTATTATAAATAACTTATCCATCTTAGCTCTACAGCGCATCCAGGGAAGGATGGATCACACAATGTAACTTAGTTAGCAGAAACAATTTTTTAAAACAATCCTATGCTTTTGTCACTGGATGCAGTCTATACCTTCAAGTACAAAGGTTTTAATCAGGGCCAATGCTGATAAGATATGGCAGCATTACACAATTATTCCAAATTAGTCCAAAGTCAGAAGTCACACAAAGTGAACTATGGACTTCACAGTACGCTTTCAATTATGTTCACAAAGCACATAAAAATATTTTTCTCTTTGACTTTGTTTCTACTTAAGTCAGATACTTCTACATCTGTAGTTTCTTATCTAAAACAAGCTAATCCCCAGCTGTGAATCTATAACAGTGGTCACTATCGCAGACAAAGCCAGCTCCAGTCATCAATATCCACTTATACACAAATGTCAAGAAGCAGTCAGTTCAAATATTAAAGGGCAAAGGGCTTTGCTGTGATGAGAGTCATTGTTGCTTTGTGTAAACCTTTTCTAGCTGTTGCAAAACGTATCAGTAAGCGCAGTGTTGTAATATAAGATTACAGAAACTGCACCTACACAGCTACGTTAAGTAGACCCAGCAGCTGCAACAGCACCCAATAAAAAAATTTGACAAAGGGCCAATTAGACTTGAAATGTCAGCTCTTTTCTCTCCCTACAGATGCTCCCAGACCTGCTGAGATTTTCCAGCATTTTCTCCTTTTGTAAAAAGAATCTGCTCCCTTGATGGTCATGTGGGTAAGCAGAAAGGATCACATTTGTTACACAAAGAAACACGTTTCTTTTAAACTAAAAACATTCAGCTTGTAAACAAGGTGTTAAGTCAAACACACAGGTCCCATAGAATCATCAAATTTTACAGAAAGAGGCACTACAAACCATTGTGGCTGTACCAGTTCTCAGAACAGCTACCCAGCTAGGGCTGGTGAATGGGGCCATCTCAGTAACCAGTTAAATTCATCATTTTAAATATAAAGCCACTCTCTTTTCAGACCGCCTATGGAATCTACCTCCATCAATCTATCAGATGTTGCTTTCTAAATCCTAGCAAACCTTTCCAGGAAAGAGAGAAAACCAAATTTCATTCAATTCTTGAACTCAAATTTGCAAAAAAAAAGCCCACAGAGATACTGACAAAATGTCCCTGACAGAAATCATAATGGCTTTCTGTGGTGCAATATCTGAAAGAAGGTTGGTCAATTTGAATAGGATTGGAAATTCCACTTGACTGTTTCAACTGGCACTGCATACAATCTCAACCACAAGGGGAGAAAAACCTATGATACCTCGAAAAGGAGATGCCAGTGTTGGACTGGGGTGTACAAAGTTAAAAATCACAACACCATGTAACTGAAATTATACACTGAAAAATTGATAGTCTGTTAAGCCTTTCATCTGTTAGAATACAGTGATAGTTTCACTTCTTTCATGTGTAAATCACAAAACCTTTTTTATAAAAAAGTTGCATTCTCGGATTAGCTTTTCAATCCTCCCACTTCCTCCAAACTAAAGGAGTTGCCATGGGCACCCGCATGGGCCCCAGCTATGCCTGTCTCTTCGTAGGATATGTGGAACAGTCCATCTTCCGCAACTACACTGGCACCGCCCCCCACCTTTTCCTCCGCTACATCGATGACTGTATCGGCGCTGCCTCGTGCTCCCACGAGGAGGTTGAACAGTTCATCAACTTTACTAACACCTTCCATCCCGACCTCAAATTCACCTGGACTGTCTCAGACTCCTCCCTCCCCTTCCTAGACCTTTCCATTTCTATCTCAGGCGACCGACTCAACACAGACATCTACTATAAACCGACTGACTCCCACAACTATCTGGACTACACCTCCTCCCACCCTGCCCCCTGTAAAAACTCCATCCCATATTCCCAATTCCTTCGTCTCCGCCGCATCTGCTCCCAGGAGGACCAGTTCCAACACCGCACAGCCCAGATGGCCTCCTTCTTCAAGGACCGCAGATTCCCCCCAAACGTGATCGACGATGCCCTCCACCGCATCTCCTCCACTTCCCGCTCCTCCGCCCTTGAGCCCCGCTCCTCCAACCACCACCAGGACAGAACCCCACTGGTTCTCACCTACCACCCCACCAACCTCCGTATACAACGTATCATCCGCCGTCATTTCCGCCACCTCCAAACGGACCCCACCACCAGGGATATATTTCCCTCCCCCTCCCCATCAGTGTTCCGCAAAGACCACTCCCTTCGTCACTCCCTCGTCAGGTCCACACCCCCCACCAACCCAACCTCCACTCCCGGCACCTTCCCCTGCAATCGCAGGAAATGTAAAACTTGCGCCCACACCTCCTCCCTCACTTCCATCCAAGGCCCCAAGGGATCCTTCCATATCCGCCACAAGTTCACCTGTACCTCCACAAACATCATCTATTGCATCCGCTGCACGCGATGTGGCCTCCTCTACATTGGGGAGACGGGCCGCCTACTTGCGGAACGCTTCAGAGAACACCTCAGGGACGCCCGGACCAACCAACCCAACTACCCCGTGGCTCAACACTTTAACTCTCCCTCCCACTCCACCGAGGACATGCAGGTCCTTGGACTCCTCCACCGTCAAAACATAACAACACGACGGTTGGAGGAGGAGCGCCTCATCTTCCGCCTGGGAACCCTCCAACCACAAGGGATGAACTCAGATTTCTCCAGTTTCCTCATTTCCCCTTCCCCCACCTTGTCTCAGTCGGTTCCCTCAACCCAGCACCGCCCTCCTAACCTGCAATCTTCTTCCTAACCTCTCCGCCCCCACCCCACTCCAGCCTATCACCCTCACCTTGACCTCCTTCCACCTATCACATCTCCATCGCCCCTCCCCCAAGTCCCTCCTCCCTACCTTTTATCTTAGCCTGCCTGGCACCCTCTCCTCATTCCTGATGAAGGGCGTATGCCCGAAACGTCGAATTTCCTATTCCTTGGATGCTGCCTGACCTGCTGTGCTTTAACCAGCAACACATTTTCAACTTCTCGGATTAGCTGTTAACAATGGTGATAGCTAGACAATATGTTGAAGGTGTTGGCCCCCTATGTTCTCGGTCTATGCCATGATGTTTAGATAGATTCTAATCTAAAAAGTGAGATAACGGAGTTTTACATAAATTGAAATCAGAGTTCTACATGAATGCATGCAGTTTTTGAGCAAAATACAATGTAACCCTGCAAGTACAAATTGTACAGGGGATCTCCAGCTTCTGTCGCGACATTACAGTAAAACTGACCACAATTCGGTTATGTTTACTTTAGTGAAGGAAAGGGATAGGTACACACCACAGGAGTTATTGCTGGGAGAAAGGCAATTATGATGCGATAAGGCAAGATTTAGGATGCACAGGATGGGGAAGGAAACTGCAGGGGATGGGAATAATTGAAATGTGGAGCTTATTCAAAAGCAGCTGGTGCATGTCCTTAATAAGTGTGTGCCTTTTCAGGCAGGGGGGAATTGGTTGGGCGAGGGAGCAGTGGTTTACTAAAGAAGTTGAATCTCTTGTCAAGAAGGTGGCGGCAGCTTATGTTAGAATGAGACATGAAGACTCAGTTAGGGCACTTAAGAATTACAAGTTAGCTAGGAAAGAATTAAAGATATGGCTAAGAGCCAGGAGAGGACATGAAGTCATCGGCAGGTAGGATCAAGGAAACAGCCTAAAGCTTTCTATAGGTATATCAGAAGTAAAAGAATGACTAGAGGAAGAGTAGGGCCAATCAAGGATAGTGGTGGGAAGTTGTGTATGGAGTCAGAGGAGATAGGGGAAGCGCTAAATGAATATTTTCATCAATGTTCACAATGGAAAAATACAACGTTGTCGAGGAGAATACTGAGATACAGGCTTCTAAAAGTTGAAGTTCTAAATTGGAGGAAGGCTAATTTTGATGGTACTCGGCAAAAACTTTCAAAATCTGATTGGGGGCAGATGTTCGCAGGTAAAGGAACGGCTGGAAAATGGGAAGCCTTCAGAAATGAAATAATGAGAGTCCAGAGACAGTATATTCCTGTTATGGTGAAAGGAAAGGCTGGTAGGCGTAGAGAATGCTAGATGACAAAAGAAATTGAGGGCTTAGTTAAGAAAAAGAAGGAAGCATATGTCAGGTATAGACGGGATAGATCGAATGAATCTTTGGAAGTGTATAAAGGCAGTAGGAATATACTTAAGTAGGAAATCAGGAGGGCAAAAAGGAAACACGAGATAGCTTTGGCAAATAGAGTTAAGGAGAATCCAAAGGGTTTTTACAAATACATTAAGGGAAACTAGGGAGAGAATAGGGTCTCTCAAAGATCAGCAAGATGGCCTTTATATGGAGCCACAGGAGATGGGGGAGATACTAAACAAGTATTTTGCATCAGCACTTTTACTGTGGAAAAGGACATGGAAGATATAGAATGTAGGAAAACAGATGGTGACATCTTGAAAAATGTCCATGTTACACAGGAGGAAGTGCTGGATGTCTTGAAACGCATAAAAGTGGATAAGTCCCCTTGACCTGATCAGGTGTACCCTAGAACTCAGTGGGAAGCTAGGGAAGTGATGCTGGGTCTCTTGTCGAGATATATTTGGATCATCGATAGTCATTGTAGAGGTACCGGAAGATTGGAGGTTGGTTAACGTGGCGCCACTGTTTAAGAAGGGTGGTAAGGAAAAGCCAGGGAACTATAGACCAGTGAGCCTGACATCGGTGGTGGGCAAGTTGTTGGGAGGGAATCACAAGGAACAGGAGGTACATGTATTTGGAAAGGCAAGGACTGATGAGGGATAGTCAACATGGCTTTGTGCGTAGGAAATCATGTCTCTCAAACTTTGATTTTAGTAAGGCATTTGATAAGGTTCCCCATGGTAGGCTTATGTGGAAAGTCAGGAGGCATGGGATAATGGGAAATTTGGCCAGTTGGATAGAGAACTGGCTAACCGGTCAAAGTCAGAGCGTGGTGGTAGATGGTAAATATTCAGCCTGGAGCCCAGTTACAAGTGGAGTTCCGCTGGAATCAGTTCTGGGTCCTCTGCTGTTTGTAATTTTTATTAATGACTTAGAAGAGGGAGTCGAAGGGTGGGTCAGTAAATTTGCAGACGATACGAAGATTGGTGGAGTTGTGGATAGTGAGGAGAGCTGTTGTCAGCTGCAAAGGGACTTATATATGATGCAGAGCTGGGCTGAGGGGTGGCAGATGGAGTTCAACCCTGTCATGTGTGAGGTTATCCATTTTGGAAGGACAAATAAGAATGCAGAATACAGGGTTAACGGTAGGGTTCTTAGTCAAGTGGAGGATCAGAGGGATCTTGGGGTCTATGTTCATAGCTCTTTGAAAGTTGCCACTCAGGTGGATAGAGCTTGCAAGAAGGCCTATGGTGTATTAGCGTTCATTAGCACAGGGATTGAATTCAAGAGTCGTGAGGTGATGTTGCAGCTGTACAGGACCTTGGTAAGGCCACATTTGGAGTACTGTGTGCAGTTCTGGTCGCCTCACTTTAGGAAAGATGTGGAAGCTTTGGAGAGGGTACAGAGGAGATTTACCAGGATGTTGCCTGGAATGGAGAATAGGTCGTACGAGGATAGGTTGAGAGTGCTAGGCCTTTTCTCACTGGAACGGCGAAGGATGATGGGTGACTTGATAGAGGTTTATAAGATTATCAGAGGAATAGATAGAGTAGACAGTCAGAAACTGTTTCCCCGGGTACAACAGAGTGTTACAAGGGGACATAAATTTAAGGTGAACGGTGGAAGGTATTTGAGGGGGGGGTGTCAGGGGTAGATTTTTTACCCAGAGTGTGGCGGGGGCATGGAATGCGCTGCCTGTGGGAGTGGCAGAGTCAGAATCATTGGTGACCTTTAAGCGGCAATTGGATAGGTACATGGATAGGTGCTTAATCTAGGACAAATGTTCGGCACAACATCGTGGGCCGAAGGGCCTGTTCTGTGCTGTACTGTTCTATGTTCTAAGCTTGACTGAGTTTTTTGAAGAAGTAACAAAGAGGATTGATGAGGGCAGAGCAATGGACATGATCTATATGGATTTCAGTAAGGTGTTTGACAAGGTTCTCCATGGTACACTGGTTAGCAAGGTTAGATTTCACAGAATACAGGGAGAACAAGCCATTTGGATACAGAACTGGCTCAAAGGTAGAAGACAGAGTGGTGGTGGAGGGCTGTTTTTCAGACTGGAGGCCTGTGACTGGTGGACTGCCACAAGGATCAGTGCTGGGTCCACTACTTTTTGTCATTTATATCAATGATTTGTTTGCAAGCATAAGAGGTATAGTTAGTAAGTTTGCAGACGAGACCAAAATTGGAGGTGTAGTGCATAGCAAAAAAGGTTCTCACAGATTACAATGGGATTTTGATCAGATGAGCCAGTGGGTGGAGGAGTGGCAAATGGAGTTTAATTTAGATAAATGTGAGGTGCTGCATTTTTGGAAAGCAAATCGTAGCAGGACTTATACACTTAACGGTATGGTTCTAGGGAGTGTTGCCGAACAAAGAGACCTTGGAGTGCATGTTCATAGCTCCTTGAAAGTGGAGTCGCAGGTAGATAGGATAGTGAAGGTGGCATTTGGTATGCTTTCCTTTATTGGTCAGAGTACTGTGTATAGGAATTGGGAGGTCATGTTGCAGCTGTACAGGACATTGGTTAGACCACTGTTGGAATATTGTGTGCAATTCTGGTCTCCTTCCTATCGGAAAGCTGTTGTGAAACTTGAGAGGGTTCAGAAAAGATTTACAAAGATGTTGTCAGGATTGGAGGATTTGAGCTATAGGGAAAGGCTGAACAGGCTGGGGCTGTTTCCCTGGAGCATTGGAGGATGAGGGGTGACATTATAGAGGTTTATAAGATCATGAGGGGCATGGATAGGATAAATAGACAGAAAGTCTTTTCCCTGGGGTGGGGGAGTCCAAAACTAAAGGGCATAGGTTTAGGGTGAGAGGGGAAAGATATAAGAGAGACGTAAAGGGCAACTTTTTCACGCAGAGGGTGGTATATGTATGGAATGAGCTGCCAGAGGAAGTGGTGGAGGCTGGTACAATTGCAACATTTAACAGGCATTTGGATGGGTATATGAATAGGAAGCGTTTGGAAGGATATGGGCCAGATGCTGGCAGGTGGGACTAGATTGAGTTTGGACATCTGGTCGGCATGGATAAGTTAGACCAAAGGGTCTGCTTCTGTGCTCCTGTCCTGACTAGACAGGATTAAGGTTCACAAGGAGGAGGTGTGAGCAATTCTGGAAAGTGTGTAAACAGATAAGTCCCCTGGGCCGGATGGAACTTATCCTCTGATTCTCTGGGAAGCCAGGGAGGGGATGCAGAGCCTTTGGCTTCGATTTTTATGTGGTCATTGTCTACAGGAACAGTGCCAGAAGATTAGAGGATAGCAAATGTTGTCCCCTTGTTCAAGGAGGAGAGCAGAGAAGAGACAATTATAGATAATTATAGATCAGTGATCCTTACTTCAGTTATAGATAAAGTGTTGGGAAAGGTTATAAGAGATAGGATTTAAAGTCATCTAGAGAGGAATAGATTCATTAAGGACAGTCAACACGGTTTTGTGAAGGGTAGGTCGTGCCTCACAAACCTTGTTGAGTTCTTTAAGATGGTGACCGAATAGATGAATGAGGGTAAAGCGGTTGATGTGGTGTATATGGATTTCAGTAAAGCATTTGATAAGGTTCCCCACGATCGGTTATTGCACAAAATATGGAGGCATAGGATTGAGGGTGATTTAGCGGTTTGCATCAGAAACTGGCGAGCTGAAAGACGATGGAGGTGGTGGTTGATGGGAAATGTTCATCCTCGAGTTCAATTACTCGTGGTATACCTCAAGGATCTGTTTTGGGGCCACTACTGTTTGCCATTTTTACAAATTACCTGGATGAGGGCATGGAAGTATGGGTTAGTAAATTTGCAGATGACACTAAGGTCGGTGGAGTTGTGGATCATGCTGAAGGATGTTGCAGGTTACAGAGGGACACAGATAAGCTACAGAACTGGGCTGAGAAGTGGCAAATGGAGTTTAATATGGAAAAGTGTGAGATGATTCACTTTGGAAGTAGCAACAGGAATGCAGAGTACTGGGCTAATGGTAAGATTCTTGGTAGTGTAGATGAGCCGTGAGATCTGTGTCCATGTACATCGATCCCTGAAAGTTAAAACCCAGGTTTATAGAGTTGTCAAGGAGGCATACAGTGTGTTAGCTTTTATTGGTAGAGAGATTGATTTTTGGAGCCATGAGGTCATGCTGCAGCTGCAAGAAACTCTGGTGTGGCCGCACTTGTAGCATTGCGCACAGTTCTGGTCACTGCATTATCGGAAGGATGTGGAAGCTTTGGAAAGGTTTCAGAGGAGATTTACTAGGATGTTGCCTGGTATGGAGGGAAACTCTGTGTATAGAGTATAAGCAGGCAGGGAGAGAGTTAAGTTCTGAGTTTTGTGAAACAAGGGGTTCAGCTCAGCATGACTCAGATCACATAAGAACTTGCAGTTAACAATAGGGTACTGGAGGCAAGGGTAATGGGTTAACAAGGTGGAAAAACATGCATTATGTCGAGCCATTTAACAAGATGAGGTAGTATTCAGTTTAGCAAGGTGTAAAATATTCATTATGTGAAGTCAGTTATTCATTATGTAACAGCAGATGGCTTAAACTTTGCTATTGATACTCATTGATTGTAACGGTCACTCAATATGTACGTTGCCTTTTCTGGATGCACTTCCCTGTAAAATGACTATATAGTTCATTGAGAAACTCTTGTTCCAGATAAGACGATGAACTCATGTCCCTGTGCACATGGGCAATCGTTCTCTCCCTCCAGGGCCCGGAATAAAGATGAAGGTGGTGTCTCTGAACATTTCGCTTCAATGGAGGGGGGGAAACGGGACGAAAATATTGGCATAGTCAGCAGGACCCAAACGAATAGTTAAGACTGGACAGTGTCAGTGGCCGTCCAGAACATCAATGTCTCGAGATGGATGAGCCCACAAGTAAAGATTTTAAAGTTTGGTTCTTCTCTATATTCCTGTGTGCCGGATATGGTCCCCTTGTTCAATCACACTCTATTCTATGGATTTCTTAAATGGTAATTAGTTCAGTTGAGAGACACAGTTTCGCAAGCGCACTGACAGGCAGAGGTCAGAGTCCTCTGCGCTGCATTTGGCGAGGGCAGCTTGTGAACGATCAAAGTTCGAGTCCTCTGCGCAGTACTGGGCTTCAAGTCTACTGGGTGGGTTGATTTGGGGTTTGAGCCCTATGTTTAAGTGGGGTTCGAGCCCCTATGAGGAACAAAGTGAGAATGGGGTTAAAGTCCCCAAGTGGCGAAACATGAGGCTCTGACAGTCTTTGTTCTGGGGAAAAAAAGTGGCTTGGATTGCGGTGCCATGTGGTCCACTGTGAAGGCTCTCTCTTCTAATCAGTGTAACTTCAGTGAGAAAATACAAGAAAAACCCCAGAAAATGCTGAAATTAAAGTTGTATTAATACTTGTGTTGAAAAAGGGAAGCTTCAATGCAGATTATGCCATGTTGAGTGTGTTTGATGTTTAAAAATTCTCATTTGGTAGAACACTGATTGGGAAATTCCTTTTAAGTAACTGTTTTGCCTTGCTTGAATCAAGATCTCAATTCAGTGTGCTTTGTGAGCTATGTAATGGGGCAGATTTTGTTTTTACATTGAAGTTGTACAGCATTATGTCCTTTTTAAAATTATCAAACTTGTAACCTTAAAACAAATTGATGGAGTGCCTTGAGCCCTTGATGTGTTTGAAATTCTACAATGCCTGTTTTAAAAAAAGTTAGGTTAGTGGTCATGCTTCAGCCAGATGACAGTATTGTATTAAAATACCATTGCTGCTGTGTCTTTAATGCAGAGTGTACACAAAGAAGAATACATTTTGTTTTGCTAAGATTTTCTAGAGAATAGAAGAACTTGAGGCTGTGCTGTTTAAATTCTATTATTGTTAAGACTTCATTGGCCCCCTTCATATTGCAAATTCAAAAGAATGCTGATATCTACCAAAGTTGCCACTGTAATTCCAACTGTTTTATTTGGGAAGTTTCATTTGGAGAACATATTTTAAAATATACAGCATTTGTTTCCCACGAATATTTGAGATTTAAGTCTGAACTGAAACTGCCTCTTCAATTGTTAAAGCACAGGAAACATTGTGTTGCTTTCTTGCTGCTCCAGACTTTTCCTGAAAGCTTTCACATTAGCCAAGAATCATTTTGCTAAAGGAAAATACTTTTGAATAACCTGAATGAGGTACCAGAGGGTTTGATTTTAGGACCATCAATTATTGCTTAGACAGTACAATGTAGAAGTTTATGGAACAGAGTAACAGACTTCAAGAATTCAAAGAATGTTGAAATAGGCAGACACAATTTAATGTAGTTAAATATGAGACTGTCTTCATACTGATAACCACCTTGGTAAGGATGGAATGGAGAGAGGAAATGCAAAGATACTTTCAGTAGCTAACGTAGTCTCTAGGGTTTATCCATTCACAGGTAAAGCACACCTTCGGGCTACTGCCCACCCCTCCACAACCTGATCCAATAGATTCAATCAGCTTCTCAGTCATGACCATGAAAAGTGAAGAGGCTCACAACAGTGAAGAGGAGATCGGTATACTTATTGCCAGTGGCCTTCCTACGGACATTAAACCACATGAGCTTGACCTTGTGTTTCAATCATTTAAGGGATATGATGGTTCACTGATCGAGCTAACATCACAACAGCCAGTTGGTTTTGTTATATTTAACAGCGAAGCGGGAGCAGAAACAGCAAAGAATGCTGCATTCATCTAGCCTGCAGTTGCTGCACTGCACACTTTTGTGAATAACTGCCCTTATCCAAGAATTTCTTCAAGGAGTGATGCAAGGACAGACTGAATTTTGTTTTCAGAATGGACTTTACTAAAAGGAGATTTGGGAGAACGGGCTCGTTTCCACTTGACTTGGAAGGTGGAGAGTGGTCAGTAAGAACTGTGGATTTAAGAACTTTACTGGTGAGTTTTTTTCCCCATATGGGAGGATTTTTCAAACTCTATTTACTGTAATGGACTAGTAATTTTTGTTGTTATAATCATTGTATGCTGTGTGTCAATTATTTGCTAACATATTGGCTGGCTGTCAGAGTGCTACGAAAGCTAGTAGTGCCATCTTAGCGATTATCATGAAATGATAAAAGGAGAGAATGAGAATGTGTATAGGGTATAAGCAGGCAGGGAAAGAGTCAAGTTCTGAGCTTTGTGAAACAAGGGGTTCAGCTTAGCATGACTCAGATCAGATAAGAACATGCAGTTAACAATAGGGTGCTGGAGGCAAGGGTAATAGGTTAACAAAGTGGAAAAGCATTCATTATGTCAAGCCATTTAACAAGATGAGGTAGCACACAGTTTGAGGGGTCAGTTTAATAAGGTGAAAAGTATTTATTATGTGAAGCCAGTTATTCATTATGTAACAACAGATGGCTTAATCTTTGCTTTTGATGCTCGCTGATTGTAACAGTCACCCAATTAATATGTCTGTTGCCTTAGTTGAATGTTCCTCCCTGTAAAATAATTATACAGTTCATTGAGAAACTGCTGTTCCAGAGAAGACCGGTGAACTTATGTTCCAATGCACATGGGTGATCGTTCTCTCTCCCTCCTGAGTCCGGAATAAACTACACTATGTCTCTGGAGCATTTTGCTTCGACTGAGGGGGGAAAACAGGACAACAAGTGTTACAGGGAAAGACTTGAGGCTGTTTTCATTAGAGAAGGTTGAGAAGTGACTTAATTGAGACATAGAAGATAAGCAGAGGGTTAGATAGAGTGGACAGTGAGAGCCTTTTCCCTCAGATGGAAATGGCTTGCACGAGGGTACGTAGGTTTAAAATGAAGGGTGATATATAAAGGACAGATGTCAGAGGTAATTTCGTTACTCAGTAGTAGAGGCATGGAACACACTGCCTGCAACAATAGTAGACTCGCCAACTTTAAGGGCACTTGAGTGGTCACTGGATAAACATATGGATGAAAATGGAATAGTGTAGGATAGATGGGCTTCAGGTCGACGCAACTTTGAGGGCAGAAGGGCCTGTACTGCATTGTAATGTTCTAACTCTGATTCAATACATTCACAATTCTCTGACAATTATTAACACACGACGAACTTGCTCGTCAGATTAAAATTGTAGTACTTTACCATCAGTGGTATAGAAAACTGAAAAAAATCAACAGACAGTACTATGTCATGCTGAAAGGTGTATTTAATCCTCCAGTTTCTGACTTGAGGTACAGTGTCATATGATGGTTCGAGATTCTGACTATAGACTTGTTATTTTATTTCATTTATCCATAGGACAGGGGTATCGCTGGTTGGCCAGCCTTTATTGTCTGCGCTTAGCTGCCCTTGAACAGAGTGGCTTGCTAGACCATTTCAGGCAGCAGTTAAGAGTAAACCATATTGCTGTGGGTCTGCAGTTACCAATTGGTCAGACCAGATGAGGAAGGCCAATTTCCTTCTGTGAAGGACATCAGTGATCCCAGATGACTTTTTTCCGACAAATATCAGTGGCTTTATGGTCGTCAATAGATTCTTAATTCCAGATTTTAAAAAATTAAATTCAAATTCCACCATCTGTCATGGTGGGATTTGAACCTGGGTCATAAGAACATTAGCTGAGTTTCTGGATTAGTCTGGTGATAATTAGATAAAGCTATAGCCTCGCCTACATTTTCCACCACAAATGAGGGGAATTAGAAGAGTTGCTTCCACACTGAGACAAATCTATCCAGACAACCTTGGACACCTTTACTCTAGGCCTCAAGACACATCTTTCCCAAGTTGATTTGGATGAGAAAGAAATGAAGAGCAGACAAAAACGCCACATAGTAAGCCCATTATGGTCTTTAATAGCATGTTCCTAGAACATCAAAGCATCAACTTCATAACCAGCAACATTAGGTGCTGTAGACAGAATAACATCTCTGGATTTGCTCTAACATAAAAAGGAAATTGCGAAGTGTTTTATCTCAGTACAGAATTTTAGAGACAGGCTGAATGTCAAATCAAGCAGGGTTCTGTATTTAAAACAATAATAATTGTCATTGAATTCATAATTACAATAACATTCTTCAAAAGGAAGAAATGTTGCAAAATAATCTTATGGTGAGGAACAGCAATGCACAATATGAGCTCTCAACATCTTACCTAGTTAGTAACCTTATTGATATTCTGTTTGAACTTCAGTCAAAGTTCAAAAATATGCATATATTTGGCTGAACTTTCCTAAAGATGAAAAACGTCAACTAGCAAAGAACAAATTGTTTCTACCATATTGGCAATTTTCCGAAATTTGATTTCAGACGAGAACAGAAGTAGGATCCAGAGATGTTTTGATTTAAAGCAAGAAGGGCATGCTCACAGAAGTAGTGTGAAATTTCTGCTTTAGTTCTTGGTCAATCACGGATCATTTGCCAAGTAATTTAGAGCACTTAATACTGTTGTCATCAAAATCACTTGAAATTGTGATTTTAAATGCCAAAAATCAATTTTACAATGCTGCTCTAGAAATTAAGTCTTTACAATGAATAATGTAGTCTCTTGCATCACTGATCAGGCACTGGCTCATATCCCACTTTCTTCCAAGAAGCACAGTAGAACAAAGTGCAGGAAGACACAGCTGATATAAATCATCCATGATCCCATTGAATCAAATGCTGAAGGAAGGTCCAGTGCTTTTTTAAGAAATTTTATATAAATGTAGTAAACTGACATCTATTCTGCAATTTCAGATCCATTGTACAGCTGCTTAGAAACTGGCATCTGCAGTAACCTGGGCATGATTTTGGCTAGTATTTGGGGCAAAGAGGAAGAAACAAGAGACTTCCAGTAAACTTCAGAGACATGAGAATAGGACCACCAAATCAAAAAAGTCATTAACCTCATTACACTCTAGTAAACATCCAAGCACTTCACTGCCAACTTAGGTCAAATGACAAAGAGGCAACATTAAGCACAAGTTTTCCCTCACTTTCCAATTATGCCCGTTTTGAGACAGCAATTAGCAGATCTTGGTGGTCATCAGTCTTGCTTCTCAGTAGGAAAATCCTGTATAGTAAGCACCAAACCCACTACAATGACACTGGTCCTGGCTAACAGTGACTGGTTCACTATTTACTGTGATGACATTAGTACTGTAACATAGAGAACTTAAGATATATGAAAAAGTAAACAGTTACTTTCAAATCCTGGTGCCCTAGTAAGCACCGGTCAAGCTACAAGGGAGAATACACGCGTTAACTATTTTTAAACATAATTTTCCCCAACTTCCCTTGTTCCTCTCAAACAGAAAATCAAATTCCATGCATGTCTAAATACAAATTAAAATGTGACAAAGCATACAATTGCATTCTCTAAAAGTTAAAAAGTTTGAGATAATTTGATGCAAGTTCTAAGGTATTAAAGGAAATTCAACAGGATAAAGAGAAATACTATTAGAGTGATTGGGACAGGGGGATGTATGACCGGGAACATAGCCTAAGAATTAGAGCATTTCAGTAGTAAAATATGAAGCAAGAATCCTTCTTCGCGCAAAAGGCTGGTGTAATTTAGAACGTGCCTAAAGTAGCCAGTGCTAAAGGAATTAACTTCAAACCAGAGATTAACAGATTTTTAATAATTAAATGTATTAGTGGATATGGATCAAAGATTAATTATACCAGTTCTGACAAGACCATCTGAAAAATCTTTCGTTTTTCTCTCCACAGATGCAGCCTGACCTGTGCGTTTTCAGCATATTTTTTATTTTACTTTGATTATTCCAGTAAGATGAAAGTCAGAAATTACACTCCAGAGAACTGATGTGTCAGCTGGGTTCGGAGACAGCATGTGTATTTGAGTTAGAAGGCTGTGGGTTTGAGTACAATTCCATCCCTGCAGTAAATAACGAGGACTGTAATTGAGCATTGAGCTATAAAGAATTAAGGCGGGCAATTCAGTGGTTAGCACCGCTGCCTCACATTGCCAAGAAACCAGGTTTGATTCCAGCCTCGGGCGACTGTCTGTGTGGAGTTTTGCACATTGTCCCCCTTTCTGGCTTACCCCTGGATGCTCTGGCTTTCTCCCACAATCCAAAGATGCGCAGGTTCAGTAAATTGGCAATGCTAAATTGCCCATAGTGTTCAGGGACATGTAGGTTAAGTGCATTAGTTGGGGAATATGTCGAGCAATCAGGTTGGGGAATGGTTCTGGGTGGGTTACGATTTGGAGGGTCCATGTGGACTTGCTGGGCCAAAAATGGCTTGTTTTCACACTGCAGAGATTCTATGAAAAACATTGAGTAATGTGTGGCATTCCCAGTGGTGTTCTCCATAAGATAAAAGAAAGTCAAGGTTTGTTTACCTAGTCAGTTGGATGCAAGAAAGGTCATAAGACTATCAGACCATAAGACATAGGAGTTAAAGTAAGCCTTTCAGCCCATAGAGTCTGCGCTACTCAAAAGAAGAAAGGTGTCGTCCTCAGACCCTGATTGGTATTTATCCCACAATCAATGTAACTAATAAGAGAATTTATCAGTCGTTCTGTTTGCATACAAATTTTTTTTTTAAACATTTCCCTACAAGCTGCCAGTCCCAACTAACCTGTATCAATATTAATGTTCCTCAAAAAGTACCACCCACCCTACTTCCCCTAACCCTATTAATGTCAACAGGAGTTCTTTCTCCTTCAAATGCTTTTGCACTGTTCTTGTCAAAAAAAAAACTGACACTTCTACATTTTTCACATTCTCAAGACACAAGAAACAGTTTACACAAATGCAGAATCTTTTGAAATGTGGCCTTTGTCTTAACATAAGTAGTGCAGGAAACAATTTTCACATAGCAAAAACTATAAACATCAGATTATTTTAAGTGATTTTAGCTGAGGGACGAACATAGGCAGTCCAAGTTGCAAACTGGTTCCCATTCTTAAGTCAGTTTTCAAGTGGATTTGTACGCAGGTCAGAATATAACAGGACAATATACAATTGCTGCTCTTAAGTATGAGGAAACGATCACGTCAGATCTTTTAAACTAAAAAAATCTCTTGCACGGGATTTTATTCATTAATTTGGATGTTGGTAAATCAGGGACCCCTTGTGCAGTGGTCAGTACAAATAGGATAATTCCTCTACCTCTTCTTCAAAAATAGTGCAATGAGGACCTTTTACAGCCACACAGAAGGCACAAGTTTTCAGTTTACCATCTGATCCAAAAGATGGTTGTTGTATTAAAATTAGGCTCCCCTTTGTAAAGCAGATGAAAAGAATTTGTTTTTTTCTCAGAAGGGTGCATAATTTTGGAACACACTGCTTCTCAAGACAATGAAGACAGGGCCATTGAGTATTTTTAAGTCAGTGGCAGACTTGATACCCTTGCTTAAAAGGAACCATGGTTCATGAGTATAGGTAGAATACAAATCGATCAGCCCTGACCTTTTGAAAGTTTGAATAGCTTACTTTTACTCCCAATTCATACATTTCATTCAAATTTATGGATGACAGCCCTTTAAACTCTAACAGTGCTACCAACAAGCCACAGTTGACACCACATGATAGCAAGTTCCATTTATTGACCATTCAGAGAAGACATTTATCTTTAATTCTTTACTGGATTTATTAACAACTATTGTTTATTGTGATGCCTTGCTTTTGATCCAAAACTGGAAATATCATCCATGTCAACCTTGAAGATTTCTAATATGTCAACACATGGTGTTTAGGTGGGAGATGGTGGTGTAGTGGTATTATCCCTGGACCAGTAATTTAGAATCCCAGGTTAATGTGCTGGAGACATAGGTTCAAATCCCACTTGGCAGGTGGTGAAATATAAAATCAATTTTAAAAGCTGGATTAAAAGATTAGTCCAATGGCGACCATGTAACCATTGTCAATTGTAAAAACCTAACTGGTTCATTAATGTCCTTTAGAACAAATTTGCTGTCATTACCTAGTCTAACCTACATGTGACTCCAGACACACAGCAACATAGCTGAATAAAAATCATCCTCTGGGCAACAAAGACTAGCCTAGCTAATGACTCCCACAGTTTGTCCTCAAAATGTTGAGGTTCTGGAGTATTTTTGCAGTTGCATTCATCCATCCAAATCAGTAAGGAATATTTTATCGTAATCCTGACTTCTGCCTGCAAACAGTGGATAACAGTTGGGAGAAAACAATCAAGTTAGTCACTACTTAATTCCTAGTCTCTAACCTGGTCATGCAGTCACAATAATTATACGGCACGTCAATTTCAATTTTTTTTTGTATTTGCTGAAGGTCCCCAGGGTTAGAATAGATTAGAATGCAATTGATTGTTAAGGGGTAATGATCAGATTCTCTTTTGCTTGAAACACAAACTACCTGGCAGTCACGTGGCATGAGCATTAGTTTCCCTGGGAACAAGGTGGGGACTCTAACAATCATTTTCCTTTGTGCTATGCAGGACTCCAACCAATGGAGAACATCTCCCAAATCCCACAGATTTCAGTTTGGCCTGGACTTTTTGATACCACATTCTGTCAAGCACTACTTGATGCCAATCTCACCTCACCTCTGAAGTCAAGTGAACCAAGGCTGTAACAAAATCATGAACCAAGTCACCCTAGCAGAAATTAAATTGAGCAAGTTACTGCAAAGTGCGCCATTCATAACAACCAGAACAAACTGATAAGATTGGATTTGTCCTACTTTTAATGGTCATATCATTTCTGGGCATTTTTCACATTGTTGGGGAAATGCCAATGTTGTATCTGTTTTGGAACAGCTTGCAAAGGGAGTGGCAAGTTCCAAAGCACTTCATCCATACTCTTTCCTGGTAATGTCAGAGCCTAAAGCCTTTTCTGAATCGAGTGGCTTCAGCCCTTTCTTCATATTATGTTGAATGAACTGGAATGGTTGAAGACTAGCACTTATGATGCTAGGGATCTCAGGAAGAGTTTGAGATGGATCATCAACCTGGGACTTCTTGCTGAAGGCATTTGGCTATGAAGCTAAATGAGGACTTGAAAATACAACATACAGAGAAACTTCAATTAGATTATCCAAAGAAGATCCCAAGTCCTGGCTAAACTGTGTTACCTAGCATTCGATTATCCGAACAAAATACTCCCTGACTGTGTCGTTTGCATAATCGAGGTTCCTCTGTAAATACAGGATCTTTCTTTCCAATCAGCCAGGCCAGTTGTCCATTTGTTGCAGTCCCACACAACTCACCAGGACAATTTGGTAACTTACTCCTATTTGCACTTTGTAAAAAAGCTTGCATATTCAATTTTTAAAGTGAATTTACAGTTTTCCCAATGGTAATACGTCAAAAGTCAAACGGCCAGGATCATCTTGCATTCACTTTTGAGGCATATACAAAAAAATAAGTCAACCTTTGCATCTACACAAGACTCTCAATAACAAGTAGTTGAGATACTGAGTTAGACTTGTAAACACCACAGCAAGCCTCTTAACATTATACTATAGCAGGCTTGTGAAACACTGTCAGGCTCTTATGCAGCCTACACCACCATCCTAACACCACCTCCAAGCAATGTGGCAAGAATACCAACTGGACCATATGATCCTTCAAGCCTGCCACATCATTCAATCATGTCATGGCTGATCTTTGACCTTCACTTTCTCTCAGTGTCCAAATATTCCGTGATTCCCTTAGGGCCTAAAAGTCCATTGAAGTATATCTTGAACATAGTGACTGAGCATTTTCATCTTTCTTCCATGGTACCGACAGCCTTCACTACTTAGAACATGGAATAGTACAGTATAGGAACAGGCCCATTGGCCCATCACGATACTGTTCTAAACTAATCTGATCCATCTACAAATAGTTCATCTTCTCCCATTCCCTGTCTGTTTGGGTCTCTGTCTAAATGCTTGTTAAACATTGGTATCATATCTACTCCTACCAAGGTCTATCAAGTTACTTTGCAGCCTCCAACTCTCTCATGAAAACAATCCAAGTTGATCCAACTTCTCCATATAGCTAACACTCCAAAATCAGACAACTCCTTCATAAATTAATATTTACCACAATGGCTTTTATAAATTCATGGGGCATAGGATTGGCTGACCACCTAATTGCCTTTCAGATGGTAGTGCCTTCTTGAACTGCTGCAGTTCATGTGGTAAAGTGAACTTCAGGGAGACAGTTCCAGGACTTTGACCTACTAACAGTGACTGAATTGTAATCAATCATGGTTAGCCATGCAAACATGGTGTAGGTTTGCAAGGACCTGAAATCATATCCAAGTCCAATTCTATGATTATTACACATTCACAGGCACTTTATAGTTCAGGTCAATAGATATCTAACAGCAAGCAAGGGAGTCGTGGAGGGAGTGGTCTTTCCAGAACGCTGATAGGGGAGAGGAGGGAAATATATCCTTGGTGGTGGGGTCTGTTTGGAGGTGGCGGAAATGACGAAGGATGATACAATGTCTCTGGAGGTTGGTGGGGTGGTAGGTGAGGACCAGTGGGGTTCCGTCCTGGTGGCGAATGGGGGGGGAGGAGCAGGAAGTGGAGGAGAGCATTGTCAACCACATCCGAGAGGAAATTGCGGTCTTTGAAGAAGGAAGCCATCTGGGTTTTTCGGTATTGGAATTGGTCCTCCTGGGAGAAGATGCGGCGGAGGCGAAGGAATTGGGAATATGGGATGGCATTTTTACAGGGGGCAGGGTGGGAGGAGGTGTAATCTAGGTAGCTGTGGGAGTCGGTCAGTTTATAGTAAACGTCCATGTTGAGTCGGTCGCCTGAGATAGAAATGGAGGGGTCTAGGAAGGGGAGGGAGGCATCTGAGACGGTCCAGGTAAATTTGAGGTTGGGGAGGAAGGTGTTGGTAAAGTGGGTGAACTGTTCAACCTCCTCATGGGAGCACGAGGTAGTGCCGATACAGTCATCAATGTAGCGGAGGAAAAGGTGGGGGGAGGCGGGGTGCCAGTGTAGCTGCGGAAGTTGGACTGTTCCACATATCCTACGAAGAGGCAGGCATAGCTGGGGCCCTTGCGGGTGCCCATGACTACTCCTTTGGTTTGGAGGAAGTGGGAGGATTGGAAAGAGAAGTTGTTCAGAGTGAGGACCAGTTCAGTCAGTCGAAGGAGGGTGTCAGTGAAAAGGTACTGGTTGGTTCAGCGGGAAAGGAAGAATCGGAGGGCTTTGAGGCCTTTGTGTTGGGGGATGGAAGTGTATCGGGACTGGATGTCCATGGTGAAGGTAATGCGTTGGGGGACGGGGAAGTGAAAATCATGGAGGAGGTGAAGGGTGTGGGTGATATCCCGAACGTAGGTGGGGAGTTCTTGGAATAAGGGGGATAGGACCGTGTCGAGGTATGCAGAGATGAGTTCGGTGGTGCAGGTGCAGGCTGAGACAATGGGTCGGACGGGGCAGTCAGGTTTGTGGATTTTGGGCAGGAGGTAGAAACGGGCAGTGCTGGGTTGTGGGACTATGAGGCGGTGGATGGGAGATCCCCTAAGGTGATGAGGTTATGGATGGTCTGGGAGATCCCACTTCCTCCAAACCAAAGGAGTAGCCTGGGCACCCACATGGGCCCCAGCTATGCCTGCCTCTTCGTCGAATATGTGGAACAGTCCATCTTCCACAGCTACACTGGCACCACCCCCCACCTTTTCCTCTGCTACATCAATGACTGTATCAGCGCTACCTCGTGCTCCCACGAGGTTGAACAGTTCATCCACTTTACTAACTCCTACAACCCCAACCTCAAATTTACCTGGACCATCTCAGACGTCTCCCTCCCCTTCCTAGACCTCTCCATTTCTATCTCGGGTGACCGACTCAACATGGATGTTTATTATAAATCAACAGACTCCCACAACTACCTAGATTACACCTCCTCCCACCATGCCCCCTGTAAAAACGCCATCCTATATTCCCAATTCTTTCGCCTCCGCCGCATCTGCTCCCAGGAGGACCAATTTCAATACCGAACAACTGAGATGGCCTCCTTCCTCAAAGACCGCAATTTCCCCTCAGATGTGGTTGATGATGCTCTCCACCGCATCTCCTCCACTTCCTGCCTCTCCGCCCTTGAACACCACCTCCAATCGCCACCAGGACAGAACCGCACTGATCCTCACCTACCACCCCACCAACTCCAGATACATCGTTATTTCTGCCACCTCCAAACAGACCCTATCACCAATGACATATTTCCCTCCTCTCCCCCATCAGCGTTCCAGAAAGACCACTCCCTCCGCGACTCCCTTGTCAGGTCCACACCCTCTACCAACTCAACCTCCACTCCCGGCACCTTCCCCTGCAATCGCAAGAAATGCAAAACTTGCGCCCAGACCTCCCCCCTCACTTCCATCCAAGGCCCCAAGGGATCCTTCCATATCTGTCACAAATTCACCTGCACCTCCACACACATCATTTACTGCATCCGCTGCACCCGATGTGGCCTCCTCTACATTGGGGAGACAGGCAGCGTACTTGCGGAACGTTTCAGAGAACACCTCTGGAACACCCGGACCAACCAACCCAACCGCCCTGTGGCTGAACACTTTAACACTCCCTCCCACTCTGCCAAGGACATGCAGGTCCTTGGCCTTCCCCATCGCCAGACCATGGCAACACGATGCCTGGAGGAAGAGCGCCTCATCTTCCGCCTAGGAACCCTCCAACCACAAGGATGAATGCAGATGTCTCCAGCTTCCTCATTTCCCCTCCCCTCCACCTTATCTCAGTCTCAACCCTCGGACTCAGCACCGCCTTCTTGACCTGCAATCTTCTTCCCAACCTCTCTGCCCCCAACCCCTCTCCGGCCTATCACCCTCACCTTAACCTCCTTCCACCTATCGCATTCCCAACGCCCCTCCACCCTACCCTTTATCTTAGCCAGCTTGGCACACCCTCCCCATTCCTGAAGAAGGGCTTATGCCCGAAATGTCGATTCTCCTGCTCCTTGGATGCTGCCTGACTTGGTGCGCTTTTCCAGCAACACATTTTTCAGCTCTGATCTCCAGCATCTGCAGTCCTCACTTTACCTTATAGCTTTGTAGCAGACAGCTACACAACAGCCATTAAGGAACTAGTAGAAAGTGAGACCTGCAGATGCTGGAGACCAGAGTTGAAAAATGTGGTGCTGGAAAAACACAGCAGGCCAGGCAGCATCCGAGGAGCCATTAAGGAACCCCAATTTTTAAATCAATATGGGCATTAAACACAAGTTATGATTCTGTTCCAAACAGCAACACTGTTCCATCTTTCTAAAGTAAATAAACAATTTCAGCCCGAAAATTTTAAGATCAAAATTGTTGCTACTAATCAATACACAAGTATTGAAATGACATATGCAAGCCCTAAAATTTTGCACACGCTTCACAAAAAGTGATCACGTTTCCAAAAGTTTGGATTTTTCAGTTGACAAAGACGTGGAACCCAAAGTTTAACTTTTCCCCCCAGTTCTGTACCCTCAATAAAATATGTATAACTGAAAACAAGTATGAAAGTGACAACAACCTAAAAACTCAAAGTTCACCTACTGTACTTCAGACTAACTCTCAACACTGATGCTTACGTACACAAACATATAGGAAAAGTTATGGTGTCTTTTGAAAAAAAAAAGTTTATTTGAAACCTCAACTTGAATCATTCTCAAATAAGGTGAGCTACTAACACTATTCAATCCTGGACCGTTGCATATGAAGTGATGATGTGTCACATCTAGATGGTGGGAAAAAAACGTGACAGGCCATCCCTACACTAAAACACTAAAGGGGTAAGGGGTATGAAACAGACTAACGAGAAAGGGTGAATGCTTGAAATTAGATATTGCTGGAAATACAGAAACTATTTTAAACTCAGGATCATTTGAAAAGGCTCTGATAAAGGGCCTCCAAATAAGACTTCGATTCCTTGACTGCCTAACGAAGGAAATGTTCTGTTTGTTTATTTATAGTCACCCTCAGGATCAGACAAGGTTGAGTGTTTGGATGGAGAATGGCAAATGAGCAAATGACAAGGTTTAGCTAAGCTAGTCTGACGCTCTGGGTTGCAGGGAGCCATGTCGCATTGGTGTCACTGTCGGTTCAGATCCACTAACGGCCTTTAACAACAGGAGCTTTCGTTAAAAGGGGAAGAGGCCAGTTCTGCTCTGCTCTGGATTGAGTCCAGTTTCGCTGTGATAGCAGCCACGCCATCGTTGAAAGGCCAGTGCCGAGGTTAATTCAATGAGATAATGTGCGGGAAAGGGGCGGGCAGGGCAGTGGGGACCCGGGAGAGGCGGGGGGGGGGGCGATGCAGGACGGGACGGAGCTCCTCAGGAAAGCTCTTTGTGGCCCCTGCGGCCTACCCCGGGCAGGCCCAGCCTGACAAGCCAGAAGGGGAGGAGGGCCGCAGACACAAAGCTTCTCCCTTTCTTACCATCTTCGCGTCCACCGTAGGCCTCTCCTCCTCCTCCTGCCGCCGCCGCTGCTGCTGTCGTTGCTATGGCTGTGAGGAGATTGACGCCGGGCAGCCGAGAGCGGACAAACCGAACCTGCGGCGATCCGAGCGCCGGCAAGATGGCGGCAGCGGCCACGTCTCCAACCGGAAGTGAGGGGCCCGCCGGGGTCAAAGGGCAGTGGCACCTCCCCATTCATGAAATCCAGAGTAAAAGCAGTACTGTATCCCCCCAAATTATATACCATTCACTGTGCATCCCTAAGAATTATATACCATTCAAACTGTATCCCCAAGAATTATATAGCATTCACTCTGTATCCCCAAGAGTTATATATCATTCACACTTTTATCCTCCAATAATTATATACCATTCACTGTGCATCCCCAAGAATTATGTACCATTCAAACTGTATCCCCAGGAATTATATAGCATTCCCTCTGTATCCCCAAGAGTTATATATCATTCACACTTTTATCCTCCAATAATTATATACCATTCACTGTGCATCCCCAAGAATTATATACCATTCAAACTGTATCCCCAAGAATTGTATAGCATTCCCTCTGTATCCCCAAGAGTTATATATCATTCACACTTTTATCCTCCAATAATTATATACCATTCACTGTGCATCCCCAAGAATTATATACCATTCAAACTGTATCCCCAAGAATTGTATAGCATTCACTCTGTATCCCCAAGAGTTACATATCATTCACACTATATGCCCAACAATTATATATCATTCATACTGTACCTCCAAGAATTCTATCATTTTCACTGTATCCACAATAATTATACACCAGTCACACTGTATCCCCAATAATTATATATCATTCACTGTGTTCCCAATAATATTCACCATTCACACTGTATCCAAGAATTATATATCATTCAAACTGTATTCCCAATAATATGCACCTTTCACTTTGTATCCCTAAGAATTATACACCATTCACACTGTTTCCCCAATAGAACATACCATTCAGCGTGTGCCCTAAGAATTCTATACCATTCACTTTGTATCCCCAATGATATATACTATTCATCCTGTGTCTGATAATTCTATACCATTCACACTGTATCCTCAATATATACCATTCATACTGTAACCACAATAATATATACCATTCACCCTGTGTCCCCAAGAATCATTACTATTCACACTGTATCCCCATTAATATTTACCTTTCACACTGTATCCCCAATAATTATATACCACTCCCACTGCATCCCCAAAAATTATATACCACTCACACTGCATCCTCAAAAGTGCAATACCATTCACTTCATCTCCCCAATAATTACATATCATCCATTCTGTATCCCAAATAATTCTATACTATTCACTCTATATCACCAATAATTCAATATCATTTACACTTTATCTGTAATAATTGCATACCATTTATGCTTTATCCCCAATAATTCAATATCATTTACATTGCAGCACTATATTCCCAATAATTACATATCATTCACTCGGTAACGCTGATTCTCTATAAACTGAGTGATGGGGATGGCACAATTCTAATGTGACTGGGTTAGTAAACCAGAAGCCCAGAGTGTGTTCTATAGACATCAGTTTAAATCTGACCATGGCAGATGGTAACATTTTAATTAAATTAAAAAGTCTGAATGCAAAACTAGTCTTAAGATGACCATGAAACCATTGTTAATGCCTGTTAAATCTAATTTAGGAAAGAAAATCTATCATCCTAACCTGACACCAGAGCCACAGCAATGCAGTTGACTCTCAACTGCCCCCTGAGTGATTACAGATAAGTTATAAATAATTGCCCAGCCATTGATGCCTGAAATGAATAAAAAAAAGTACAAGTAATTTGAATGCATGGGGTGAGGAAAGAGATGCTTTGAGCAACTATTTAGTTGTGTTACCCATAAGTCTGATTTTTGGAAAAATTCAATCCATTGGAAGTTCAAATAAAACTAAGTAAACTTTGCAATATTTACTTTCTGGTTTAAAAAAAATCCTTTTCCAATGCAAAAATTGGATTTTAAAGATGTGTAGAAAATGCACACTGTGAAGTAACAACTTTGAAAAAGATGCAATACTCCATAAAGTTTCCAATAAGTGCCTTGTAATTTCATTTTTAAAATGGAAAACTTTATCCAAACTGACAAACTGAAATTTAAAAGAAAATAGAAAACTCACACTGTCAAATTAAACATTATAATAAACTTAGTGAAAGTTTACAACATGTATTTATTTGTGGTTCAAAATCAAAATGAAATGCTTTGCCAACAATGTGAATCTGAATTGTTTCTGATAAAAACGGGAGTGTACATTGTCAGGTCAAGAGCCGGGAAAGGAGGGTTAATACCCTTGCATCCTCAATCAGATACAATCTACAATAAAAACAGAAAACATTAAACCAAATTTGAAAGTAAACAGTTAACTTTGAATGTAACCTGAGATCTTCTGTGCCCAACTTCTCACTTATCCTCTGGGAGCTGGAAAACTCATCTGACTTGTAGGTGTGATATTCCGATTGGATTAAATAAACGTCAATACACAAACAGGCCATTTGGCTCAGCCAGTCATTGTGAAGGTTTATTATTAAACAAGCAGCAACGCTCCATGTGCTCATCTGTTACTTCTATCCTGTTATTTATTCTCTTATCCTTCAACTACCTAACTAAGCAATTCTTGACATGCTGTCTACGTCAATCCTTAAATTTTGTAGTGCATTCCAGACCTTCATAATGTTCTACCTTAAAAAGGGTTCTACTGCTTTCTGTCAATTTTAACTTTTTTTTGTTACCTCAGTCTAGGTCTCTCAATTACTGGAAATAAATTTGTCTTTAATTTTACAAAATTTGCTAGATTCAGGTGTTTCCCATTAGTTTGGAGGATAATGAATGTAGCTCCTTTATTTAAAAAAAAAGATGTAAACAGAAGCAGGAAACTGCAGGCAAGTTTGTTCAACATTTTGATTAGATTACTTACAGTGTGGAAACAGGCCCTTCGGCCCAACAAGTCCACACCGACCCGCCGAAGCGCAACGCACCCATACCCCTACATTTACCCCTTACCTAACACTACGGGCAATTTAGCATGGCCAATTCACCTAACCTGCACATCTTTGGACTGTGGGAGGAAACCGGAGCACCCGGAGGAAACCCACGCAGACACAGGGAGAACGTGCAAACTCCACACAGTCAGTCACCTGAGTCGGGAATTGAACCCGGGTCTCAGGCGCTGTGAGGCAGCAGTGCTAACCACTGTGCCACCGTGCCGCCTGTCAGAGGGGTAACGTTTGGACCTATTCTCAAACAGCAGTGCATTTAGAATGATTCAAAATGACCAGAGTTGACATGGTCGTGAGGAAGGGAAATCATGTTTGTTGCAGTTCTTTGAAGAAGGGTAGGCAAAGGCTTAGTGGCATAATCAATGGACTGTAAATCCAAAGACCCAGGTAATATCATGTGGACTCGGATTTGAATCCTGCTATGGCAAATGGCGGGATTTGAATTCAATAAACACCTGGAATTAAGAGTTTAATGATGACCATGAATCTATTGTCTATATTCAAAAAAATCCCATCTGATTCACTAATGTCCCATAGGAAAGGAAACTCCCATCTTTACCTGGTCTGGCCTACACATGACTCCAGACCCACAGCAATTTGGATGACTCTTGACTGCCCTCTGGGCAATTAGAGATGGGTAATAAATGCTGGCCTAACCAGTGATGCTTGCATTCCGTGAATGAATTTTAAAAAGTAACTATGTGATGTGGGAATAAATGGAACCAGTGTATTTAGATTTCAGGCATTGGATAAGGTGTCTTGCCAAAGGTTACAACAAAATTAAAAGTTCATAGTGTTGAGGATAACATGTGGCATAGATAGAACATTGGCAAAAGCAGAAAGTAGACATGAATGGGTTATTTTCTGGTTGGCAAGGTGTAACAAGTAGTGTGTCACAGTTAACAATACTGAGGCACCATTTTACAATTTTTATAAATGACTTGTATGAAGAGATGGTATAGTTCCTAAATTTGCTGATTAACACAGACAGGCCAAAACTTTGGGAAGGCAAGGAGGGTACGAAGGGATATATCAGTAAATTAAGTGAACAGGCAAAGATGTGGCTTATTGAGTATGAATTAAGAAAATATGAAATTGTGTGTTTGGGCAGGAAGAATTAAAAGTAAATACATTTTCTAAATGGTGAGAGATTGCAGAGCTCTGAGATGCAGAGAGATCCAAATGTGCCTGTGCATGAATTGCAGGAAGTTTGTATGCAGGAACAGCACAGGTAATTGGAAAAGCTAGTAGAATATTATTGTTTATTGAGCATGGAATGAAATGCAAAAATAGGGAGATTATGCTTCAGTTTTAAAGAACAATGGTGAGACCACATCAGGAATACTGTGCACAGTATTGGCTACTTTGTTTAAGAAAGGATGTAAGTGTATTGTAAGTAACGAAGAAAAGATTTATTTGACTAATGTTTGGAATGGCTAGATTGTTTTATGACAAAAAGTTGGATACACTACACTCATATCCACTGCACTAAGAGGCAACTTGATTAAAAATATACAGGATCTTGAGAGGTCTTGTCAATGTGAGAAACCCTTTTGGAGAATCTACAACCAGGGGCTTACAGTTTAGGCATCACTCATTTAAAACAGAGATTAGGTTAATTCTTTTCTCTCAGAGGGTCATGAGTCTTTGGAACTTTCCTCCTCAAAAGGCATTGGAAGGAGAGTCCATGAATATTTTTCAGGCAATGATAGATTCTTGGTAAGCAGGGGAAAGGTTATCAGGAGCTGAGAGTCTGGAGTTCAGGTTGCAATCACATCAGCCAATATCTTCTCCCATAGAGCAGGTTGAAGGGGTTGACAAATCCTGCTTCTAACTTAACTGTTTGTTTTAAGTTTGGAAGTTTATATCTCTATTGTACAATCCCTTCTTGATTTTAAATAACAAATCTCAGCATATGTTCCCTATTCTAAGGAAAACCAGCCACAATTTTCAATTATTTTACTGTGTTTGCATTTCCTTAGACCTTGCAAGGCTTACACGATACAATAGGTCAAAAAGTAAAGTCAAGTAGATTCACTGGCAACAATGCATCCATCCATGATGAACTCAAAGCATTTCATGCTCATTTTGAACAGACCATCAGTGAAATTATGTCACCTGCTCCGACAGCCTTGGGTGCACTTGTACCCATGGTCACTGCCGCAGACACCAAATCAGTCTTCTTGAGAGTGAACCCAAGGACAGCAACTGAACTGGATGGAGTCCCCAGCCGTGCACTTAGATCCCATGCAGACCAGCTGGCAGGAGTATTTGCAGACATCTCTAACCTCTCCATATTCCAATGTGAGCTTCCCACATGCTTCAAGGAGACTACCATCATCCCAGTGCCAAAGAAAAATCAGATAGTGTGCCTTAATGACTAGCGCCCAATCGTGCTGACAGCCATCATTATGAATCGTTTCAAGAAGTTAGTAATGGTACACCTCAACTTCAGCCTCAAGATTCCCCTGATCCACTACAATACACCCACCATCGCAATAGGTCCACAGTAGACACCATCTTCTTGGCCGTACACTCTTCCTGGAACATCTGGATAAAAGGATACCTATGTCAGAGACCTATTTATTGACTTTAGCTCCACCCTCAACACTATAATTCCAACTAAACTCACCTCCAAACTCCCACTTCTGCAACTGGATTCTTCACTTCCTGACCCGCAGATTGCAATCAGCGAGGATAGGTGACAACACCTCCTCAACCATAATCCCCAATACCAGTGCCCTGCAAGGCTACATACTCAGCCCCCTACCATGCTCCTTAAATCCATAACCATGTGTCCAAATTCAGCTGTAACTCCATTTACAGATTTGCTGATGATTCCACCATTGTGGATCGGGTCTCAAATAACAACAAGAGCACAGAAAAGAAATAGCTTAGTAGCATGGTGTAAAGACAACATTCTCTCCGTCAATGTTATCAAAGTGAAGATACTGGTGATTGACTTCAAGAAGTGGAGTGGAGGACATACCCCTGATTGTATCAATGGTCCTGAAGTGGAGATGGTTTCAAGCTTCGAGGAGTAATATCACAAATAATCTGTCCAGGTCCATCTACATCGAAGTTACAATCAAGAAAGCACACCAATGTCTCTACTTCTTCAGAATGCTAAGGACATTCACCATGTCCATAATGATTCTTACGAATTTTTATAGATGTGCCACAGAAAATAACCTCTCTGGATCATCACAATTAAGTGTGACAAATGCTCTGCCCAAGACCACAAGAAATTACAGAGAGTTGTGAATACAGCCCAGTCCATCATGAAAACCAGCCTTCCATCCATCGACTTTATCTACACTTGCGGTTGCCTCCAGAAAGCAGCCAACATAGCGAAAGAGCCCTCCCACCCTGGGTATATTCTCTTCCACCCTCTTCCATTGGGCAGAAGATACAAAAGTTTGAAAATATATACCTAAATATTCAAGAACGGCTTCTTCCCTGTTGTTATCAGACTTATGAATGGACCTCTCATATATTACAGTTGCTTTTTCTCTGCACCTATTGTATCGTGTAAGCCTTGCAAGGTCTAAGGAAATGCAAACACAGTAAAATAATTGAAAATTGTGGCTGGTTTTCCTTAGAATAGGGAACATATGCTGAGATTTGTTATTTAAAATCAAGAAGGGATTGTACAATAGAGATATAAACTTCCAAACTTAAAACTTCTATGTGGCTGTAACACCATATTCTGCATTCTACCCTATTACCCTGATGTACTTATGTAAGGTATAATTTGTCAGGTTAACACACAAAACAATACTTTTTATTGTATCTTGGTACATGTGACAATAATAAATCAAATCAAATCAAATCTTAACTGCCTCACTGTGAACGAAACGTTTTACATCATGGTCATTTTTATCCCTGCCAGTTCTTTAAGATTAATCCAAACAGATCCCAACATTGTGATCTCTCCACATAACCTGCTATCAAAGTTTGGGAGAAGATTTGTAGCTCGGGTGCTCGTTGTTGTGGTTCTGTTCGCCGAGCTGGGAGTTTTTGTTGCAAACGTTTCGTCCCCTTTCTAGGTGACATCCTCAGTGCTTGGGAGCCTCCTGTGAAGCGCTTCTGTGATGTTTCTTCCGACATTTATAGTGGCTTGTCTCTGCCGCTTCCGGTTGTCAGTTGCTGTCCACTGCAGTGGCCGGTATATTGGGTCCAGGTCGATGTGTTTGTTGATAGAATCTGTGGATGAGTGCCATGCCTCTAGGAATTCCCTGGCTGTTCTCTGTTTGGCTTGCCCTATAACAGTAGTGTTGTCCTAGTCGAATTCATGTTGTTTGTCATCTGTGTGTGTGGCTACTAAGGACAGCTGGTCGTGTCATTTCGTGGCTAGTTGGTGTTCATGGATGCGGGTTGGTAGCTGCCTTCCTGTTTGTCCTATGTAGTGTTTTGTGCAGTCCTTGCATGGGATTTTGTACACTACGTTGGTTTGCATCACAGGAGGAAACATCACAAAAGCGCTTTACAGGAGGCTCCCAAGCACTGAGGATGTCACATAGAAAGGGGACGAAACGTTTGCAACAAAAACTCCCAGCTCAGCGAACAGAACCACAACAATAACCTGCTATCGGTGACTTCAAACATTTATCTATGTTTCCTTTAAAAGATGGAATTACTGTTTCCACTATCCACTGGGATTATTCTCTAGGATTGTTCTATGTGAAAAGAAAATGATTACCAATGCTCACAAAGTAAGGTCACAGACAACAATGAGCTGTATAAACAACAAATTTGATTTTGGTGAAATGATCAAGTTACAAAGAAAATTTCCAATTCTTCAGTCAACTGATGGTATCTATCTGAAACAAGGAAAGTAAAACTTGATGTAAATACATATTTCATCAATCAACAATTTGGGGCAGCACACTGGCTCAGTGGTTAGCACTGCTGCCTCACAGCGCCAGGGGCCTGGGTCTGATTCCAGCCTTGGGTGACTGTGTGGAGTGTGGACATTCTCCCCTTATCTGCGTGTGTTTCCTCCGGGTGCTCCAGTTTCCTCCCACAATCCAAAGATGTGCAGGTTAGGTAAGTTAGCCATGCTAAGTGTTCAGGGATGTGTAGGTTAGGTGCATTAATCAAGGGAAATGTAGGCTAGGGGAATGGGTCTGGGTGGGTTACTCTTCGGAGAGTTGGTGTCAACCTTTGGGCTGAAGGGCCTGTTTCCAAACAGTAGGGATTCTATGATTCAATCACTTGCTAATGAGTATGATTGACCACCTAGGAAATTCTGAGTCACTGGTCATGGACTCCATGGATACTTGGGCTACTGATGAGCCTGATCCTAGAGCCACATCTGTGACCACACATTTGGCCGGTGTTTCCGGGAGATGGAGTTGGCTCTTATCCTTGAGATTGTTGGTGTTCCTTCCTCCGGTTCCTTTTCTGTACTTCCCCTTGACGATAGGTGTTCTTAAAGAATTTTGTCTCTTCATACAGGAGCTTCCTCCAAATTGGTTTCTTCTGAATAAGGGTCTCCTACATGTTGACATCTATGTAGCATTTCTTGAGAGACGCTTTCAAAGAGTCTTTTAAACATTTCTTTTGTCCTCCTCTCCTTCAACTATTCATTCAGCAAATCAATTTTATATTGACTTTCACTGGATTGAATTTTGCCGCCTTTGAAAAATATAAACACTCTCAAGATCTTGACAAAATGAGCCAGAATGAAAATTTGAATTTTAAGCTTTGAGAGGAAACGGTCTGATTTTCCACTGAAGGTTTTAGTGGCTGGTCATGAATCTCATTAGTGAGCAGAAAGGGGCTTATCTCTTCTTATTCTTATCTAACCTCACCACTCTTAGATGCAGGTTGCTATTTTCCAGATACTGTAGTGGAGAACAACTAGTCAGCACCAAATCCCAACTTGAAAGTGGTTACCGGGAGGTTGCAGCTTGCCGGCACTTTCTCCATCTTAGCCGGCATAGCCTCATATCTTAAGGTACACTCCTGGGCACTGCCTTTTGAGGAAGGAAATTCCAAAGACTTACAATCCTCTGGGACTTTCACTGAATACAAGGTACTCATGAATAATCTTTTAGGGAGAAGAACTACACCTGAAGACAAGAAAGTTTGCTAAAGGTGTCAAGTTTTCCTTTACAACAGATGTAGTCTTCAGGACCATGAATAGCAATTAGGATGATGGCCAAAGGACTGAAAACAGGGATCACATGATGAAGGAAATGCACTGAAGGTTAGGTAAAGTTATCTAACTCCCAGAGGACAATGGGATTGCTGTCACATTAGAGACAGACAACAGATGGTAGTTTAACAAGACATTCACCATATTTCAGGCAAGGAAGGACGTTGAGAAGGAGAGCCCTTTAATGAAAGCTCAACTGATGTGGGAATTGAGCCCAAACTATTGGCATCACTGCAACACTGTTCAGTTAACTGAGACCCAAGATAAAGTTACTGTAGTCCATACCAGACTGGATGGCTGCTTTATCAGTATAGCGAGAAAACTGGTGGTGTATTAACCTGAGAATCACAATGCCTCTGGTGAGAGGAGAGGTTGAGAAGAATTTGATTTGATTTATTGCTGTCACATCTGCTGAGTGTTTTTTTGCTTGTTCTACAGGCAGATTGTACCATACAAAGTACATCAGAGTAGCAGAACAGATTGTAGAATACAGTGTTACAGCCGCAAAGACGGTGCAAGGACAGAGATCAACATTAATATTTGAGAGGTCAGATCAAAAGTCCGGTAGCAATGGGGAAGAAGCTGTTCTTGAATCTGATCATATGTGTATTCAAACTTCTTCAACTTCTGTCTGATGAAGAGAGTGGAAGAGAGTATAACCGGACTAGGAGGGATCTTTGATTCTGTTGGTTGCTTTCCTGAGACAGTGGGAAGAATAGACAGAGTCAATGTATTGAAGTCTGATTTGTGTGATGAACTGGGCTGTGTTCATGACTCTCTGTAATTTCTTGTGATCTTGGGCAAAGCAGTTGCCATACCATGCTATGATGCATCCAGATAGGATGCTTTCTATAGTTTGTTAAAAAAAATGTATTCATTTGTGGGATTTGGATGTCACTGGCTGGCCAGCATTGATAGCCCGTCTCTATTTGCCCTCGAGAAGGTGAAGGTGAGCTGCCTTCTTGAAACACTGCAGTCCACCTGCTGTGGGTTGACCCACAATGCCGGGAGAGAGGGAATTCCAGGATTTTGACTCAACAACTGTGAAGGAATGGAGGCATATTTCCAAGTCAGGGTGGTGACTGGCTTGAAGGGGAACTTGCAGGTGTTGGTGCTCCCAAGAACCTGCTGCCCTTGTCCTTCTAGGTGGAAGTGGTCATGTGTTTGGAAGCTGCTGTGTAAGGATCTTCGGTGAATTTTTGCAGTGCATCTTCTAGATAGTATACATTGCTGCTCCTGAGCACTAGAGGTGGAGGGATTGAGTGTTCGTGGATGTGATGCCAATCAAGCGGGTTGCTTTGTCCTGGATGGTGTCAAGCTTCTTAAGTGATGTTGGAGCTGCACCCATCCAGGCAAGTGGACAGTATTCCACCATACTCCTGATTTGTGTCTTGTAGATGGTGGGTAGACTTTGGGGTGTCAGGAGGTGAGTTACTCATTGCAGTATCCATGGTCTCTGACCTGCTCTTTTAGCCACTGTGTTTATATGGAGAGTCCAGCTGAGTTTCTGGTCAATGGCGACAGTGGGGGATTCAATGATAGGTAATACCATTGAATGTCAAGGAGCGGTGGTTAGAGTGTCTCTTATTGGTGATGATCATTGTCTACCATTTGTGTGGCATGAATGTTACTTGCCACTTGTTGGCCCAAGCTTGGATATTGTCCAGATCTTGTTCCATTTGCACACATATCTGAGGAGCTGTGAATGATGCTGAACACTGTGCAATTATCGACAAACATCCCTACTTCTGACCTGGTGACAGAGGAAAGGTCATGGATGAAGCAGCTGAAGATTGTTGGGCCTAGGGCACTACCCTGAGAGACTCCTGCAGAGGTGTCCTAGAGCTGAGATGACTGACCCTCCACAACCACAGCCATCTTCCTTTGTGCCAGGTATGCCTCTAAGCAGCAGAATGTTTGCCACCTGATACCCATTGATTCCAGTTTTACCAGGGATCCTTGATGCCATACTTGGTCACATGCGGCCTTGATGTCACTCTCACCTCACCTCTGGAATTCAGCTCTTTTGTCCATGTTTGAGACAAGGCTATCATGAGATCAGGAGCTGAGTGACCCCAGCAAAACTCAAACTGGACTTCACTGAACAGGGTATTGCTGAACAGGTGCTACTTGATAGCCCTGTTGATGACCCCTTCCATCACTTTATTGATGATCGAGAGTAGACTGATTGGATGGCAATTGGCCAGGTTAGATTTGTCCTGATTTCTGCACACAGGACATGATTGGGCAATTTCCCACATTGTCGGGTAGATGCCAGTGTTGTAACTGTACTGGAAGAGCTTGGCTAGGGGAACTGCAAGTTCTAGAGCACATATCTTTAGTACTATTGCCGGAATGTTATCAGGGCCCATTGCTGTTGCAGTATCCAATGTCTCCAGCTGTTTCTTGATATCACATGGAGTGATTAAAATTGGCTGGAAACTGGTATCTGTGATGCTGGGGACCACTGGAAGAGCCCGAGGTGGGTCATCCATTCGGCACTTCTGACTGAAGATCGTTGCGAATGCATTAATCTGATCTTTTGCACTGATGTACTGGGCTCCTTCATCATTGAAGTTTGGAATATGTGTGGAGCCTCCTCCTCCTCCAGTGAGTTGTTTAATTGTCCACCACCATTCACAACTGGATGTCGAAGGACTACAGAGCTTAGATCTGATCCATTGGTTATGGGATTGCTTAGCTCTGTCTATCACTCGCTGTTTATGCGCTTGGCATACAAGTAATCCTGTTTGGTAGCTTCATCAGGTTGACACCTCATTTTTAGGTATGGCTGATGCTGCTCTTGGCATGCCCTCCTGCACTCTCCATTGAATCAGGGTTGATCTCCTGGCTTGATGGTAATGGTTGAGTGGAGGCATATGCCTGGCCATGAGATTGCAGATTGTGCTGGAGTACGGTTCTGCTGCTGTTGATGGCCCACAGCGCCTCTTGGATGCCCAGTCTTGAGCTGCTAGATCAGCATGAAGTTTGTCCCATTTAGCACGGTGCCACGCAACACGATGGAGGTTATTTGCAATGTGAAGGTGAGACTTCATCTCTACAAGGACAGTGTGGTGGTCACTTTTACCTATACTGTCATGGACAGATGCTCCTGCAGCCAGCAAATTAGTAAGGATGAGGTTAAGAACGTATTTTCCTCTAGTTGGTTCCTTCACCACCTGACGTAGACCCAGTCTAGCAGTTATATCCTTTAGGACCTGACTACCTCGATCAGTAATGCTGCTGCTGAGCCCCTGTTGGTGATGCACATTGAAACTCCCCACACAGAGAACATTTTGCGTCCTTGCCACCCTCAGTGTTTCCTCCAAGTGTTGTTCAACATGGAGGAGTACTGATTCATCAGCCGAAGGAGGAAGTTACATGGTAACCAGTAAGAGGTTTCCTTGCTCATGTTTAACCTGAAGCCATGAGACTTCATGGAGTCTGGAGTCAATGTCAAGGACTCCCAGAGCAACTCCCTCCCGACTGTATACCACTGTGCTGCCTCCACTGCTGGTGGGACAGGACAAATCCAGGGATGGTATTGGTGGTATCTGGGGTATTATTTGTAAGGTGTGATTCGATAAGAATGACTATGTCAGGTTGTTGCTGGACTAGTCTGTGAGAAAGCCCTCCCAATTTCAGCACTAGCTCCCAGATGTTAATAAGGAGCACCTTGCATGGGTGACAGGGCTGTTTGTGTTTTTGCCGTTGTCTTTTCCAATTCCAAGGTTGTTGCCAGGTGGTCCGTCTGGTTTCATTTCTTTGTTGTGACTTTCTAGCGATTAATGCAACTGAGTGGATCCCCTCCCCCACTCACCCATTGTACTCCATGCTACTTTCTCCCACCCCCACCCTCCTCTAGCTTATCTCTCCACGCTTCAGGCTCACTGCCTTTATTCCTGATGAAGGGCTTTTGCCCGAAACGTCGATTTCGCTGCACTTTGGATGCTGTCTGAACTGCTGTGCTCTTCCAGCACCACTGATCCAGAAAAGAGGCAATTTCAGAGGGCAGTTGAGAGTTAACCACATTGCTGTAGCTCTGGATTCACATATAGGATGGCAGATTTCTTTCCCTAAGGGACGTTAGTGAACCAGGTGGATTTTTCTGACAATGTTTTCATGGTCATCAGTCAACTCTTAATTCCAGATTTTTTAAAATTAGTGAATTCAAATTCCACCATCTACTGTGACAGGATTCGAACCCAGGTACCCAGAACATTATTCTGGGTTTCTAGATTAATAGTCGAGCGATGATACCACTGATTTTTGTAGACACGCTGAATTTCTTTAGCTTTCACAGTAACCTCAACTGTTCAGACGTCACATGACTGAAAATGTGTTGCTGGAAAAGCACAGCAGGTCAGGCAGCATCCAAGGAGCAGGAGATTCGACGTTTTGGGCATGAGCCCTTCTTCAGGAATGAGGAAAGTGTGTCCAGCAGGCTAAGATAAAAGGTAGGGAGGAGGGACTTGAGGGAGGGGCGTTGAAAATGCGATAGATGAAGGAGGTCAAGGTGAGGGTGATAGGCCGGAGTGGGGGTGGGGGCGGAGAGGTCAGGAAGAAGTTTGCAGATTATGAAGGCGGTGCTGAGTTCGAGGGATTTGACTGAGACAAGGTGGGGGGAGGGGAAATGAGGAAACTGGAAAATCTGAGTTCATTCCTTGTGGTTGGAAGGTTCCTAGGCGGAAGATGAGGCGCTCTTCCTCCAGCCGTCGTGGTGCTATTGTCTGGCGATGGAGGAGCCCAAGGACCTGCATGTCCTTGGTGGAGTGGGAGGGGGAGTTGAAGTGTTGAGCCACGGGGTGGTTGGGTTGGTTGGTCCGGGTGTCCCAGAGGTATTCTCTGAAACGTTCCGCAAGTAGGCGGCCTGTCTCCCCAATATGGAGGAGGCCACATTGGGTGCAGCGGATGCAGTAAATGATGTGTGTGGAGGTGCAGGTGAATGTGTGGCGGATATGGAAGGATCCCTTGGGGCCTTGGAGGGAAGTGAGGGGGGAGATGTGGGCGCAAGTTTTGCATTTCTTGCGGTTGCAGGGGAAGGTGCCGAGAGTGGAGGTTGGCCCCCACCCCACTCTGGCCTATCACCCTCACCTTGACCTCCTTCCACCTATTGCATTTCCAACACCCCTCCCCCAAGTCCCTCCTCCCTACCTTTTATCTTAGCCTGCTGGACACACTTTCCTCATTCCTGAAGAAGGGCTCATGCCTGAAACGTCGATTCTCCTGCTCCTTGGATGCTGCCTGACCTGCTGCGCTTTTCCAGCAACACATTTTCAGCTCTGATCTCCAGCATCTGCAGTCCTCACTTTCTCCTTGAAGAAGACACATGACACCAGTTTATAGTCCAACAGGTTTATTTGCAATCACAAGCTTTCAGAGCGCTGCTCCTTTGTCAGGTGAAGTTACTTCTGACTTTGTCCACCCAGTCCATCAACAACATCTCCACAGCACCTCAACTGGTTTGAGAATTGACCCTGTGTTGTTGGCACACTCTGCATTACAAACCAGCCATCCAACCCACCCACAGAACTAAGGATAAAATATCATAGAGTGATTTCTGGAGAAGGGTCATAAAAGATTAACTGTTTTCTCTGCTGAGAGTGCTGCCAGATCTGCTGAGTTTCTCCAGCAATCTCTGTTTTTGATTCAGATTTCCAGCATCTGCAGTTATTTACTTTACCAGAGTGGTAAGAGCCTTTGAGAATTAAGGTCAATGTGGCCCAGGACTACAACTCCCATGGTGCCTCGGTTCCGGCGCCGCCACGTTACTTCCGGCGGGGGTGACCTTGCCCGAGGAGATGGAAATGGCGGCCGTTGTCAGGCTGAGTCTGGTCTGTGGACGCGGCTTTAAGCGTGAGTGACCGCCCCCCCGCCCCCCGTTGCTGTGGGCACGGGGAGGACGGAGAGTTTTCGGGCGGGTTTGGGTTTAATGTGGTCTTGGTGTGCGCCGCCGGACTGAGAGTTTAATGTTAATTCCCACCCATGATGTGGCGGTGCTGGTGTAGGACTGGAGTTAATACTCACACAAACACCAGGAATGGCGGTGGCTCAGTGGTTAGCACTGCTGCCTCACAGCGCCAGGGACCTGGGTTGGGTGACTGTGTGATATTTGTCCTTCTTTTGCACTGGTTTCCTCCCAGAGTCTAAAGGTATACAGGTTGGGTGGATTGACCATGCCAAGTTGCCCTGTAGTGCCCAGTGATTACAGATTACTTACAGTGTGGAAACAGGCCCTTCGGCCCAACAAGTCCACACCGACCCGCCGAAGCGCAACCCACCCATACCCCTACATTTACCCCCTTACCTAACACTACGGGCAATTTAGCATGGCCAATTCACATCTTTGGACTGTGGGAGGAAACTGGAGCACCCGGGAGGAAACCCACGCAGACACAGGGAGAACGTGCAAACTCCACACAGTCAGTCGCCTGAGTCGGGAATTGAACCCGGGTCTCAGGGGCTGTGAGGCAGCAGTGCTAACCACTGTGCCACCTGATGTGCAGACTAGGTGGGTTAGCCATGGGAAATGAAGGGATGGGTTGCCACAGTGGGTCTGGGTCTGAGGTAGTTTGGATAGTTGGTGTAAACTTGATGGGCTGCATGACCCTCCATGCTGTCGTAATTCCAAGATGGGGCAAGGTAAGTGTATGTGGTGGGCAAGGGGGATGGGTGCTTGAAAGATGAGGGAGTAAGAGGGGTGAGGTAAGAGTGGTACTGTTGCAGTGTGGCAGTAAGAGAATGAGGTGGAAGGGTGTATGTGAAGAGAATTTGTAAAGAAGTGAAGAGGGGTTTCTTGCTAAGCAAGGTAATGAAAGACATCCTGTGATGGATCAAACAAAGGAAACTTTTCATTGTAATAAAACAAAGAGCTGCAGATGTTGAAGATCTGCAATAAAAAATAGAAAATACTGGAGAAACTCAGCAGGTCTGGCAGTGTCTGTGGATAGAAAATGGAATTAGTGTTTTGAGTCCAGTGGAGTATCTGCAGTCATTGTTTTTACCTTTTGAGTCTAGTGACCTTCCAAACTTCTTGGCTGTTGGAGTTTTCATCCGAGGAGTTGCTATGACTTTATCAGCACTCAGCTTGGCTTGAACCGTTTGCACTTTGCAAAAGAATTGCCGTTGTGTCAGCTGCATAATGATTTTGTCTGCATTTAGCTTGATCCCAGCTTTGCTGATTCTGTCTCTTAATGCAGATAATGGTCTGATCTCTTCACTCACAACATAGATCTGGGATATCATCAACTTTGCTGTTTTCCTTTCCATCCTCTCTCTTTGTTTCATTTATTGATGGATCACTTTAAGGTTAAAAGGTAGTGGAGAGTGTATTGAATGTTAACAGCAAGATTCCTTATCAAGCTTCACATTCTGCAATTGCACTTCACAAAATACTTGTTGTAGAAATGTGAAAGTACGATTTAGAAAAATAATTTTTAACTGTCAAAACACAATCTTCAGATGAGTTAGAGCTAGAGATAAGGGTAATTGGACTCATGCATGCAGGTATAATTCACCCCTATTATATTTTATATTATAAATTAGTGACCCAGATTTAAAACTGAGTTTTGTAACATAACCTCTTGGATGTATGCAGTTTTTTTGAGATTAAATATAGTGCATTGTACATACATGATGAAGAAATTAGCTAGATGACTGTTCTGTTGAGGACATAGGAGCAGATCACTCAGCCCTTCAAGCCTGTCCTGCTGCTCGATGAGATCATGTCTGATCTGTGACCTAACTCCATATACCTGTGTTGGGCCAAAGATGTGGTGTCCAGATCTACTGTCAGTTCTCCATGTGTGTTGTGACCAGAGTTTTATGTAGTTGCAGCATGATTCTATCATTAAGCTCTTGTGCTCTAGATGTAAAAGCCAGCATTCCATTAGCTGCCTTGATTATTTATTGCACCTGCTTGTGGGTTTTTAAAGATCTACGCACCTGGCTGCTCCAGTCTCTTTGGATATTCACTGTGTCATCTTGTTCCAGCCTCAGCTGAAGCAAAACGCTCAGTGACATAGTACAGTTTTACCTCCTTCGTCTTTATTCTGGGCCCTGGAGGGAGAGAGAACAATCGCCCATGTGCACAGAGACATGAGTTCTCTGTCTTCTCTTGAACATCAGTTTCTTAATGAATTATATAGTCATTTGCAGGGAGGAGCATCAGATAAGGCAACATGCATATTGATTGGGTGACCGTTTCTATCAGCGAGCATCAATAGTAAAGGTTAAGCCATCTGCTGTTACACAATGAATGTTCTTTACCTTGTTAACTGACTTCACGTACTGAATGCTTCTTCATCTTGTTAAATGGCTTTACATAATGAATGCGTTTCCACCTTGTTAACTCACTGCCCTTCACTCCAGCATCTCATTGTTCACTGCAAGTTCTTAGCTGATCTAAGTCATGCTAGCTGAACCTTTTGTTTCACCAAAACTCAACTCTTTCCCACCTGCTCATACCGTATACACTTTCTCAACCATATTTAACTTCATGCCATCAAGAAAGTATGCTAATCTATAGCTTTTTGGTTTAAAGTGGATTCCCTCACATTCTGTTGAACTCCATCTGCCAGAATTTTCCTCAATTATCTAGTCTCTCAATATCCCTTTGTAATTTTATGCTATCATCTGTACTGTCTACAATGCTGTCTAATTTTGTCATCAGCAAAATATGACTATGGCATTATCCAAATCATTAATAATGTGAATAATTGAGCCCTAACACATCCATGTGGGATGCCTCTGGTCACATCTTGACAATCTGAGTAAGACCGTAAGAGACAGGAGCAGAAATTAGGCCATGCAGCCCATTGAGTCTGCTCTGCCATTCAATCCTGGCTGATAAGTTTCTGAACCCCTTTCTCCCTTTAAACTTTGATACCCTTGAATCTAAAGATCTATCTATCTCAGTGTTAAATATACTCAATGACCTGGCCTCCAGTCTTCTGTGGCAATGAATTCCATAGATTCACCACTCTCTGGCTGAAGTTTCTCCTTATCTCCATTCTGAAAGACCTTCCTTTTACTCTAAGGCTATGCCCTTGGGACCTAATCTCACCTACAAAAAGAAACATCTTCCCAACATCTACTCTGTCCAGGCCATTCAGTATTCTGTAAGTTTCAATTAGATCCCCATTATCCTTCTAAATTCCATCGAGTATAAACTCAGAGTTCTCAAATGTTCCTCATATGTTAAGCTTTTCATTCCTGGGACCATTCTTGTAAACCTCCTCTGAACATGCTCCAGGGCCAGTACATCCATCCTGAGATATGGAGCCCAAAACTGTGCACAGTATTCCAAATATGGTCTGACCAGAGCCTTAGAGCCTCAGCAGTACATCCCTGCTTTTATATTCAAGTCCCCTCAAATTAACTGTCATCATTGCATTTGTCTTTCTAACTACTGACTCATACTTTGATGAGGATCCTTCAGACTTCTGAATTTTCTCTCCATTTAGAAAATAGTCCATGCCTCTATTCTTCCTATCAAACTGCATAACCTCATACTTTCCCACATTATACTCCATTTGCCACTTGTCTGCCCAGTCTCCTAACCTGCCTAAACCCTTTTGCAGCCTTCCTGCCACCTCAATTTTACCTGACCCTCTACCTTTATTTTGCAAGGTTAGCCCAAATGCTCTCAGTTCCTTCATCTAGATCATTAATGTATAAAGTGAAAAGGAGAAAACACTGAGGCTTGAGGAACATCACTTGTCACCAGCTGCCATCCTGAGAAGGACCCTTTTATCCCCACTCTCTGCTTTCTGTCAGACAACCAAGTTTCTATCCATGCTAGTGCCTTGCCTCTAACATCATGGGCCATTAGCCTCCTGTGTGGCACCTTGGCAAAGGCCTTTTTGAAGTCTAGGTAGACTATATTTGTTGGCTGTCCTTGGTCTAACGTGCGTATTATGTTCTCAATTAATTCTAACAGATTTGTCGAGCATGACCTCCCTTTGATGAAACATGCTGACTCTGCCCTATTTTACCGTACACTTTCAAGTTTTCAGTAATCTCACCTTTCATAATGGATTCCAGGAGCTTACCCGTGACCAAGGTTAGGCTAATCGGTCTGTAATTTTCCATCTTTTGCCTTACTCCATTTTCAAACAGGGATGTCACCTCAGCAATTTTCCAGTCCTCTGGGACCCTCCCTAATTGTAAAGCAATTCTTGAAAGATCACCATTAATGCCTCCGCTATCTCTTCAGGTAGCTCCCTTAGAACTTTGGGAGTGTAGTCCATCTAGTCCAGGTGATTATTCCACCTTCTGACCATTCAGTTTCTCTAGCTCCTTCTCCTTGTTGATGGCTACCACACTCAGCTCTGCCCCCTCAGACTCTGGAATATTTTGGATGTAACTTCCTTCGTGAAGACTGACACTAAGTTCCTCAGCCCTTTCCTTGTTCTGCACTGCCGTCTCTCCAGTGTCATTTTCCAGTGGCCCAATGCTCACTTTTGCCTCTTTTGTCCTTTTATATATCTAAGGAAACTCTTACAATCTTCCCTTGTATTACTGGCTAGTTTACCCGAATGTTTAATCTCCTCCCTCGTTATTTCTTTGTTGCCCATTGTTGGTTTTTGTAAGCTCCCCAATCCTCTGCTTTCCCACTGCCCTTTGCCACATTATATGCCTTCTCTTTTGCCTTTATGCCCTGATTTCCCTAGCCAGCCATGGTTGCCTCATCCTCCCCCATAGCGTGCTGCTTTTTCCTCGGAATGAATCTCTGCTGTGTCTCCTGAATTACTCCCAGAAAGTCCTGCCATTGCTGTTCCGCTGTCTGCGCTACAAGCTCATTTACCTTATTCCTTATACTGCGCGCATTCTGATATAACCCCATTAGTCGTGTATTAACCGTCCCTCTTCTCATTGTCATTTGTTTGTCCAGTGTGCTTGAAGTTTGTTTGCTAACCCTTTCCATTCACTCTGTCCTATTTGTGTCTGTACTGGAGATTTTGGTTTTCTAACTTCCCCTGTTTTCAAGTTCAAACCCAGTTCTCCGACAGCAATCTCTGAGCCACACATTTACCTGCTTAACCTTATTGAGCCTGTGCCAATTAGCTTGTGGTTCAAGTAGTAATCCAGAGATTACCTTTTTGAGTACTGACTCAGTATCCCTACTTTCTGCTGCCTGCCACTTAACCAGTTTCCCAGCTTTGCCAGTAATGTGTCCTCAGTTATGTGGACTTCTACATTTTAGTTAACAATCTCTTATGTGAGACTTTATCGAATGCCTTCTGGAAGTCCGTAGACACTGTCTATCCGCTATCTTGTTATTTGTCTGGCACTATTATAGCACGCAATTGTGTACTAATGTGATGTTGACTCGTATGTTTGCCTGTTTTATCAATCAGAATCCCTATTTGTGCATGGTGTCCTAGAGTATTATTGGCAACTTACACTTGGAGTTAAGTATAGAGTCAATTCTGATCTCCTGATACAATCAGTAGTATGTTAACATTATCCAAAGGTGTAAGGATTGGGGAGGTGTTAATCTGGCAAGTTTCCATCTGGCAAAGTAAGAAACAGGTCTTGCCTGCCTGCCAAGAAAAAAGTCACGTTCTATTCAGTGTAGTAGCAGCACATGTATGTTGTAAGTTGAATTTTTACGGTCACACAGAGGTTAACTTTTTTGTGTTGTGTGAGAATAGCCTAGTCTGGAAGTGTCGTCGTTCATACACTCGAAACATGAAAAAAGTCGATAGTTTTTGCAGGGTAAAGGAGGGCAGTGGTAAGTTCAGGAAGATGTTTGCTGTGACCCACTTTTCTCTGTCAGGTGTTGATGCTTTGACCCTATGCCTCCACAACAACACAAAGTGCACCTGTAGGAGATTATTAGAAACAACTTTACATGGATTGAGGAGAAATACAGAGCGGGTTGAGAGAAATAACAGTATAGGGATAATGCTAAGGTGCTGGTGTTGGACTTGGGTAGACAAAGTCAAAAATCACGACACCGGGTTATAGTCCACCAGGTTTATACTCCACCAGGTTTATTTGAAAGTGAAAGCTGTCAGAGCCCCAACTCCTTCCTCATTCAGCTCGGGATATAAATGGAGACAATGAGAATTGTTTAAGAGATTTTGGAAAATTGACTGAAAGCTTGGTTGAGACATTAGGTTTTGAGAATTCTTTTTCAGATAGTGTGGAGAAAGCAAGGGAGCTGTATATCGTTAAGTATTATTTCACAAAGGAAGAGAGATGGGGAAGGAGCAGATTAGTAGAGACTGAGCCCAGAGACAGAAAGAAAGTTAGGTGCACAAAGGGATGGGGTTGACAGTAAGCCAGTGGGAAAGAAAAGCTGATAATGGGACCATGGGTGGGTGAAAATAGGTTGGCTGTGCAAATGCTTATTTCATGGAGTTTGCTCGTTAAGTGGGTCACGCTTGGACACTACTGTCTCATTTAGATCCTTTGAGCCTAGGTATTTTCTAATCTATCTGTTCAGAGATGTTATTACACACTTGGTGGGATTTGAACCTGGGCCACCTGGCTTGGAAATACGGGCCACTGTGCCACAAGAACCCTTCTCCTTTGAACCTTTCACCAGCATTACAGTTGGAAGCAGTTGTGGTTCCCCTTTTTCCTCCATTCCAGAGCAAGTTTTGGTTACTCCCTCGGAAGCACACCCATTTACTTTGGGAATCTTCAGAAGAAAAGTTGAGTTGTTAGATACTGCTCTTCAGCCACATCTGTAACCCTCTCCCTACAGCAACCTAAAACCAAGTATACTCAACATGTAACACTCGTGTATAACTGTCTGTTTTGTTGATAGCAGATAGTAAATTGAGTTAAAATAGCTCAACTCCATATAACTTTGTAATCATCACAAAATCACTGAACCATGATATCATATTTGATTAAACTCTTGTGGCTTGTTTATCTACCCTAGAACAAGAACCACTCGAGAGAAATTACTTCCTCTAGCATGGCAATCTACCACAAGAGGGTGTATTTATTGGAATTCAGACCACTTGATGATGAGGTCAAAACGTTTCTTCACCCCAAATAATGGTGGGAATGTGGAACTGCATCCCTAAAAAGCCATTGAGATTGTGGGGATTTGTCAATTAAAATGATTCAAATCAAAATTTGGAGACTTTTGTTAGCCAAAGCTGTTGAAAGGTTTGAAACAAGGATGAATAAAGTCATAACAAAAGAAATCTAATTGAATAGCATGAGAAACTTGAGGGACTAACTAAAACTTACTGACCATATACATGTATTTCATTTCATCATTCCTCCAATCTGTAGAGGAATAATAAGTGGATAAGTAAAGTTTGAAAATGTCTTTAATTTTGCAGCTGGCATTAATGTATAGATTAATTTCCTGTTCCTCTTTGCTTCTCTCCAGCAACGATCTTCAGTAAATCATTAGTGGTTGGACCACTGATTGCTTCCAGAAAGATCCATCAGCCTCCAGTGCTTCTGACGTCACAGATTCACACGTCTCCTAGCCATTTGAGTAAGTATTGTACCTGGATGGTGCTGTTATATCAGATGTAGTCAAGCCTTTTATCTTTAATAACTGTTTCAGAGGCAGGAAGGGGAATTTGCATGTGGAAAGTGAATGGGACATTTGTAGGTGGCACTGTGGTTCATTTATTAGCACTGCTGCCTCGCAGCACTAGGGATCTGGTTTCATTTCCAGCCTGTCTGTGTGGGTATCCCTTGGGTGTTCCGATTTCCTCCCACAGTCCAAAGATCTGTTGATTAGGTGGATTGGCCACGCTAGAAGAAGTTGCCTATAGTGTCTCGGGAGGTGTATGTTAGTTGGGTTACCCCTGGTAAATGTGGGGTTACGGGGATAAGGTGGGTTGCCAAATTTGGGTGGAAGCTCTTCAGAGAGTTGGTGCAGACTTGAAGACTCTAATGGCCACTTTCTACAATCTCGGGATTCTATGATGTTTGCCAGAAGTTGAGATCATGTTGGGGCTAGATAGCATTTGGGTTCATAAACTGCCCCTGACTTTGAGGCACCAATGGCACTTGTGAAGAGGTGACACTGGATCTATTGGATGAATGCCAAGAGCCTAATGCACTTAGGAAGTGCTTCCAGTGGAATATACTGGGATGTTTGTGGATCAGATTGGTGTGGGCATGCATAATTCTGTCCCTGGCTAAGTGCAGGAAAAAACAGGTGGTCATGTGGCTCAGCAGTGAAGATGAGTGGTTGCCCCACACTTTACTCTGTTTCTGAACGTGTGTGCTTGTTGCATAGGCTCCTTACTCCAGACTGACAACTCCGCTTCACAACATTGGTAAGGGTTGCTCTTACTGTGTTTGTGGAGGGGAGGGAGAAGGACTGATTACTGGGTGTATGGAGGAGGGGAAAGGGGAATTAACAATAGTATGTCTTGAACCTTTATCTTGCTCCATAAATGCTGCCTAACCAGATGGGTATTACCAAAACTTTTTTATTTCATATTTCCAACATCTACAGTATATTTTTTTGAAATTTAAAGATTTGCTAGGGCAGATAGACTAAGTCCTTTACTGAAGAGTACAGAGTAGTTAAGAGCATAAATTGAAAATAAGAGCCGAGCTGTTCAAGGGTGATTTTCAGAAGCACTTCTTCACAGAAGGGGTTGCAAAAATCTTTTTTTTAATTCATCATCCAAAAAAGCTTGATTGGGCCCATTTGAAAATTAAGACTCTAATTTTTTTTATTCAATGAGGATATTAAGAGCTACCAAAACTACACAGTGAGAATTAAGTTGGAGACCAGCCATGGTCTAATTTAATGAAGAAACAGAATTAAGGGACTGCATTTCTGCCTCCTATTTCTATCTTGTTTCCTGTTTAGGAATCTGAAACAAAACAAAACAAAATGTTAGCACAATCAGCAGCTTTGGATAGAGCACATCAGGTCATTAGTAAAAAACTTCCTTCAGAGAGTCCAACCTTATTAAGGATCCCCATTTTGTATGTCAGCATATGCATTTACTGAGCAGCTTTGATTTTATTTTATTTTTTTTCAGCTGCACTTTTCTGATTAAAACTGAAAGGTGCAATCACGAAATAATTTGTAGCTCAGCAAAGGTCCCAATTATTTATTGTCATTTAGTTTTCTATATTTTTATTCTTTCATGGACTGTGGACAAAGCTGACGAGCAATACTGCCTGTGACTTTTTCTGGGGCGTAAACCCTTGTAGGCTGAAACTAGTCATCAATGCGTTGGAACACCGATTGGTGTGTGTGAAATCTTGGAGCAGCCACGTAGCTTCAAGGGAACACTCTTGCCAAGGACAGATGCTGCCCATCTCTACTTACTCTTGAACTCAGTTATTGTTGGACCATTTGAGGGCAGGAAGAGTTAATCAGGTTACTGTGGGTCTGGAGTCGGATGTAGGCCAGAATACATGAGGGTGGCAGACTTTCATGAACCAGACAGACTTTATAATGTAATGGTTGAAATAGGAAGTGTAGCTTTCAGTTTCTGGTGTTTATTACCTGGATATAAATTCAACAGCCACCGTGGTGAGCTTTGGGGCATTAGACTGAACCTTTGCTTTGCTAATACACAACATCAGCATCCCCCAACAGTAGGTTTTATTGACTAGATCAAATGGCTTTTAGGTGGATTTACAATTTGAGATACTTGGATGGGATGTGTTGATGTTGTAAACAGCAGGTGGCAATAAAGGCATTAAAATGAGCTGGTTTTAACAAGCAAGACTTGCATTTCTATGGTTACACTTTCAAAAGATGTCATAGCACGGAAACAGATCGGACATCTTTAATGCAATGGAGGGGGATATAGAATACGTAACAAATGGCAATTGAAGTGAGATTGATGGGATTAACAGTGGAAACAAAGAATATTAATTTCTTCTTTCTTGGGATGTGGGCATTGCTGTCAATCCAACATTTGGTGCCAATCTGTAATTGCCCTTGAACTGAGTGGCTTCCTTGACCATTAGGAAGGTAGTTAAGAATCAACAATTTTATTGTGGATCTGGAGTCACGAGTGAACTGCATGAGTTTTACATGACTTTTTGATTTTTTTTATTGCCCGCTGTTTATTGATTTTAATCCAAATTCCACTAGCTGCCATGGTGGGATTTGAACCCGCATTCACACAGTAATAGCCTGGGCCTGCAGATTACTAGTCCAGGGATATTATCTCCTGAGAGATGTTTTGAGGAGACTTATCAAGGGAGAGGTGAAAATGAGGGATTTTTGGAAGCAGAGATGTTGAGTGTTAAGCAAGAAATGACTCCTGCAGGGTTTTCCAGTGGTACCTTTTCTAACGTTTGATAAATCGTAGCAAGGTTTATAGCACAAAAAGAGGTCCATTCTCATCAACTAAAAAAAACAACTCACCCATAGTCCTAAAGTTACAGCTCCTTGAATGCATATCTGAGAGCTTTCTCTAATGTAATCAGGATTTCTGCTTTAATCACCCTTTGAAACAGTGAATTTTCTACCATTTACCATCCTCCAGGTGGAACAATTACTCAGAGATATCCTCAATTCTTTCTACCAATTACTTGACCCATTTTCATGAGCAGACAGGTTATTTCAATGCACCACATTTAGGCCCCTCATTTCTTTACACCTCAATTAAATCTTCAATTAACCTCCTCTGTTTTAGAGAAAACATGCATCTTACTGGAGAGATGGTAGCATATTGATAATGTCACTGGATGAATAATGCAGAAGTCCAGGCTATTAGGAGGGTAGTACTTAGGAGCGCAATTTGTCCATTTGATCCTTCGAGCAATAGGACTCTACGTGAGGGTCTTAGCTCCACCTTCCTGTTGTGTTCTCCTCCCATAACTTCAACTTCCTTGTCCCTTAACTAAGTTAAGAAATCTCAGTACGAGTATGAGCATTAGCTTCACGGCAAGTATTAGCAAAAAGAGGAAATGATATAATCATTAACAAAGATATTGTAACTTATTAAAATCTATTTGTAGACCTTCAGATAAACGGTGACAATAGTTAGGGAATATTTGTTTATCCACAGTCTAAAAATAAATTTTTGCTTTTTGAGCATCCTACCTGATCTGTACTAACCTATTGACAATTATTGTTATTTTAATTCTCTAGGGACCACAGATGCCAATCCTAACACAGCAACTGGTGTAATGTAAATGTAATTAACAAAAGCTATCTGAAATTGAAGTTCATCTTAGTGATGGTGACTGTCAAAATATCATTGATAAACAAAATCCAACTGGTTCACGAATGAAAGGGAAGGAAATCCACTATCCTTACCTGTTCTGGCCTACGTGTGAATCCTGACCTATGGCAATATGTTTGACTCTTAACTGAAATGGCCGAACAAACCATTCTGTTGAAAGCAATTCGTGATGGGTGACAACTGCTGGCCTTGTCAGCAATGCTCACATCCAGCAAAAGAATAAAAATCTCAGTTAAAATTCCCATTTATGGAAAACCTTCTTCAATCTCTTTTCTAAGGTGATCTCATCTTCCTGTAATATTATGACCAGGGCTGCGTTGTGCTTTCTTAATGATATGTTCCTATTCCACTTACCCTCATATGGCGGATACATTCATTTGGATCTTTTAGTGCTGTTACTTTCTACAGTAACTCTCTTTCTGTCAGCTCTGTTTCTTCAGGTCCATATCATTATTATAACGAGTTGTTTCTTAATTCTCCCTAAGTCATTCAACTGAATAATGTATATAAATAACTCAGTGATGATCAAAACCTTTCTCTTCCCATCTTCATGTGAATTACTTCTGCTCAATGCTTTGGTAGTGGTATTGCTGCCAGGAGAATTAGGGAACTGAATCTATCATGTAATAAATGTATATTTTGCCTCTATTAATCTGCCCTAAACTGGGAATTGAGACAGACGTTTAAAAATACATCGGAATAGCATCTTCCCATACCCACAATTCATTGTTGCAGATTTGCTTTTAATTGGTTTCTAAAGGTTTCTGTCTTGGCTGTTGATCTCTGCTGGGTGAGCAGTTGGGACACTATGACACCTGGAAAATCAGTTAATGTTCCTACTGGAAAGGACAGACGTGGTTCAAGGAGGATACTGGCTTGTCTAATCTCGCACACAGTTTAATTGCTGTTTGCAACTCACTCTGACTTGCACAATGGTTCTTGTGTGTGTATACTCAGCTAGGTGAGCATGACAAGAAGCAAATCCATCGCAGCAAAAATATGATTGATTCCAATATAAAAAACATTAACATGCCCCAACATAAAATAATGAGGTAGATCTGTTGCCATGGTTTCTAATGAGCTGAGCACCTGATCTAAAACAAGTATGGACTGGCATCACGTCACAAACAGCTTTGTCCAACTTGTGTTCCCTGGGCCTCTGTCTCACTGGATCAGCATTTTATTTTGTTTTTTTGTAACCTAATTCTCTTTTGTGACCCCTCTTTTTCCTCATGAATAATGATGATTCCTTTCTGATCTGCCTTTTAAATGGGTGGCATTTTCCATCAGTTAACTGATGAAAGTGCTTACTTTTTGTGTTCACCTAGGCAGTATGTATGGACCTTGTCGTCTTCTCTGCTTTCCTGCCAGAATAGCCAAGTCCCATTCAAAACCATGTAGGCCACCTTGTTGCTGACACACTGAATTCCTGCACTTCCCATCTTCCTATCCTGTGCAATTCCAATATGCCTTAAAGTTAATACGAGATCGAAATTCCCTCTTCCACTGTCACCATGGCTGTTTGTTCTATCTCCACTGTCTGCTGTTTCCCCATCCTCACTGTGTGCTCAACTGCTGCCACTCAACAGTTTAATTGCAGCTACATGGATTGTAATTCTGGCCTCTGAATCAGGAAGTTGTAGTTTTTGGCTCACTGGACAAATATGAGCACTAAACTTGGGGAGTGCTGCACTGTTGGAGGTAGCATCTGCCAGAGATGACCTTAAAGGAAAGATCTGTGCCTGCTCGCTCTCGCTCTCTCTCTCTCTCGCCATACTATCAACCCCACCTTCTCCCACCAGCCCCCAAAATGAGTGTGTATAAACATCTGGTGTCACTATTTTGAAGAACAGTAGAAAAGTTCTCTGTGATGCTCATTTATCCTTCCACCACCACTTAACGAGGTTGCCTCTTGGTTATCTCGTTGCTTTTTGTGGTGAGTTTTCTTTGTGCAAATTGGCTGTCTCATTGTGTACACCACAGTGACACTTGAAAATGGTTTAACTCTTACTAAAGTGTTTTAGGATTCTCGGAGTCATTATGTAAATGCACATCTGTCTTCCTATAGTACTGGAGTCTTCCTTGTCCCAAATTTGCAGTTCTGTCCTCCATGGCCACAGTACCCCATCTCCTGTTCTCTCTTCCAGTTTGCCATCTCTGTTACTATTTTCAGAAATGTACTTAAAACATGGCTGTAGGAGGAGTTTTACTGCTTGTGTCTCCTTTTTTTCCTGTTGCTTCATTGTCAGTGCATTTACCATCAGTGAAAAGCTTTGAGTTAATTTTCTGTAAGAGAAGCTGGACAGAATGCAATACATCACACTGCACTTGTGTATTTTTGACATTTTTAAGAAAAAGAGGAAGCAATTAATTTCCGTTCTACGGAGTATGTTTTCAAGTAACCTGAACACTAGTTTCTAACTGATTTTAGAAACCACATTGGGGGAGAGAGAAAACAATTACCTTTAACCACAAAGAGGTGCAGGGTCTAGAACTTGTGATCATAAAAACACTACAGGTCATGCACACAACCATATTAACAGGAAATGGTACTAAGAGACACAAATGTACAACATGAAAACATTCCTTTTGGTCCAACTCGTCCATGCTGACCAGATATCTGAAATAAATCTAGTTCCACTTGTCAGCATTTGGTACATACCATTGCTATTTATATACCCATCCATATGTCCTTTAAATGTTGTAATTGTACCAGCCTCCACCATAGAGTCATAGAGATGTACAGCATGGAAACAGATCCTTCGGTCCAACTTGTCCATGCCGGCCAGATATCCAAACCCAATCTAGTTCCATTTGTACACGTGGCCCATATCTCTCCAAATCCTTCCTATTCGTATACCCATCCAGATGCCTCTTTTTTTTTTGTAGATATTTTTATTGAAATTTAACATTTTTGCAAATTTACAAAAATAAACAAAACTCTCAAATACAAACATTGATGTACAATTAAATCATATATACAATAGTCATAATTTAACAAAGAAAAAAGAAAGAAAACAAAAAAAGAAAAAAAAACGAAAAAAGAAAGAAAAAAAAACTCAACTTTCTACTAATCAAACCTATAACTAACCAGAGTGTATACCTAAGTCTCTTACATGCTCGGAATGTATAAACATCAAATATAATAAAACCCGTATTCGCGCAGGATTCCTCTCCCAAGGGGCCCCGGAGCAGCCCGGTCTGAAATCTTCACTAAATAAAAGCCCTTGTTAGGATAGCCGAAATATCTGCATTTATATAATTCAAAAAGGGCTGCCATATTTTATAAAATAATTCAGTCTTTCGGTGCACCATATTTGTGAGGAAGTCAAGGGGGATATATTCCATAATTAATCTGTGCCAATTTGAAAGTCCAGGGGGGCCCTCAGCCACCCAGTTCACCAAAATATTTTTCCTTGCACAGAAAGAGAGAATAGAAAATAGTCTCTTCCCATGCATATCCAGAGATGAGAGGTTCGAAAAGCCCAAAAGGAGAGATACAGGGTCCACCCTAATTTCCGTTCCTAAAATTTCTGTCAGGGTATTTGCCACTTTAGTCCAGTATCTGCGGATTTTCTGACAAGTCCACAGACAATGTACAAGAGTACCCACCTCTATTTTGCATTTAGGACACATTGGAGATGCTCCTGCCTTAAATTTTGCCAGTCGAGCCGGAGCTATATGGGCCCTATGAAGTATCTTTAGTTGGGTAGCCTGAGTTCTGTTACAGATAGCAATTCTTCTAGCATTTCAGATGCCTCTTAAATGTTGCAATTGTACAAGCTTCCATCACTTCCTCTGGCAGCTCATTCCATACACGCACCACCCTCTGCATGAAAAAGTTGCCCCTTAGGTCTCTTTTATATCTTTCCCCTCTCACCCTAAACCTATGCCCTCTAGTTCTGGACTCCCCCACCCCAGGGAAAAGACTTTGTCTAAAAAATTCTATCCATGCTCCTCATGATTTTATAAACCTCTATAAGGTCACCCCTCAGCCTCCAACACTCCAGGGAAAACAGCCCGAGCTTGTTCAGCTTCTTCCTGTAGCTCAAAGCCTCCAACCCTGGCAACATCCTTGTAACTCCTTTCTGAACCCTTTCAAGTCTCACTTCTTTCTGATAGGAAGAAAACCAGAATTGCATACAGTATTCCAACAGAGGCCGAACCAATGTACTGTACAACCACAACATGACCTCCCAACGCCTGTACTCAATACTCCTGACCAATAAAGGAAAGCATACCAAACACCCACCTTCACTATCCTATTTACCTGCGACTCTACTTTCAGTGACCTATGAACCTGCACTCCAAGGTCTCTGTTCAGCAACATTCCCTAGGACCTTACCATTAAGTGTATAAGTCCTGCTAAGATTTGCTTTCCCAAAATGCAGCACCTTGCATTTATCTGAATTAAACTCCATCTGCCACTTCTCAGCCCATTGGCCCATCTGGTCCAGATCCTGTTGTAAACTGAGGTAACCCTCTTCACATCCAATTTTGGTGTCATCTGCAAATTTCCTAACTGTACCTCTTATGCTCGCATCCAAATCATTTATGTAAATGACAAAAAGTGGAGGGCCCAGCACCGATCCTTGTGGCACTCCACTGGTCCCAGGCCTCCAATTTAAATTGCAGAGCACTTAAAATTCATTGCTGACCCGCAGACACAAAATATTTCCAAAAATTCTTTGAAGTTATATGAAAGGAATGAAGTTAAAAAAATTAACTAAAAGCCACTTAGCTCATGAGTAGTGGGAGATTTTTTAGAACCATAAAGAAAGCCAACATTTGTAGACTGATAGTCATGTGATAGGACTTGCCAGTTTTTGTAGACTGAAACTTCAGTGCAATGCTGCTCACCCTCTGGTGAATGTAAAGGATCTGATGGTATTATTTGAAAAAGTGGTGGAGTTCTCCTAGTTCCTAGATAATATTTATGCCTCAGTTAAAAGCACTGGGACAGAGTACCTGACCAGTAACGGGAAAGTTGCTTGGGGACTTTGTTCTACACAAACTGGGTTCGACATTTGTCAATACTTTAACAATCGAAATTCCCATCATGCTGAATCCAAGGAAGGGCCTGAATTACAAGCACAAATCTTGCAAGGGGATTTGAATATGCAACTTTCTAATTTACAGGTAAGCTTACCTTCAATTGAGCAAAGCTAACACCAAGTGCAGGTAGGGTTTAGATCAGAGAGGTGCTGGAAAAGCACAGCAGGTCAGGCAATATCCGAGGAGCAGGAAAATTGACATTTCAGCAAAAGTCCTTCATCAGGAAAGGTAAGTGCAGGTAGCCAAAGCATGGTATGGTTTCATGGATACGACAATTGTGCTTTACAAACAGGATAGTCTGCAGACAGGCGTTTTGACTATATTTGGTGTCTGTCATCAATAGAAGTGTAACCATGTAGGAGACATAAATCCGGATCATTAGGTTTACACATTCTCCTTCACATAAGTGATGATGCGGTAGTGGTTGCAACTTCTATATGGCAGGAGTAGCAATTCTAATTTGAAAATTACACCTACTCATCATCATGCTTCCTAATCCTTTCCAGATACAATCAGACAAAACTGGAGGGGAGATGGAAACAATAACCAGCAGAAATGTTGTTTCTTAATATATATATATATATATATATATAGGGTCAGAGCTGGGAAATGATCCTTTATATCTTAATATATATAGGGTCAGAGCTGGGAAATGATCCTTTATATCCCCAATACCAAAAAATATTAAGCAGCTTAAGAGAATCTAAAGATAAAACAAAGTTAAAATTGTGAATCTCAAAAATTTCAATATTACCACTTCCTCTGGCAATTCAGTCCGTACACCTCACCTTCTGCATGATAAAGCTTCCCCTTAGATCCCTTTTAAATTTTCCCCTTGCACTTTAAACCTATGCCTTCTAGTTTTGAACTCCCCTACTCTGGGAAAAAGACCTGAGCTATTCGCCCTGTATACATAGCACAGTAACATAATGTGAAGCCATGTTGTGTGAGCAAGAATATTCAGTCGTTGGTGTATTCCATTTCTTTTGTTTATTTGGAAAGTTGGTCTTGTGGGAATACAAATGTTTGAAATTTAAAATATAACTTGATCAAGGTAAAAGGTGCTGACAAATTTCATCCATTCATAATTTAAACTGATACAGTTTAATAAAAATTTTTTTCTCTTCTCAATAGTTTCATCAAATGGTTAATACAGCAGCTGGAATTAACATCTGAAAGTCGACATGAAATTCAAAAGTTGCACAATTTCTATGGAATGGCATATTTTCTGTTTGGGTCAGAAATAACTATAATCAATTGTGTTTTTCCATTCTAATTGTTTGATTGTTTTGCACAAAAATCACTGGTCTTATTAGGTTTTTTAAAACCCACTTCCGCAAATCAGATTCTAATTTGCAAATTGAAATTGTGGGGCTATTCATGTTGCTTCTGTTGTACAGTTATATTCGTGTGATTTAGAGATTTTACCTGGTGTTACACGTTATGTCATTTTATTCCTTTGTCAGATGGTTCGAAAGCTGCCTCGCTACATTGGACGAGTGAACGGATACTAAGTGTCACCTTATTGGGCCTTTTTCCTGCTGCGTATTTCTACCCAGGAACTGTCATGGATTACTCATTGGCTGCAGCTGTTACTCTCCATAGTCATTGGTACGGTCGCTTCTGATTGTAATTTACCTTCCATTAATTTTGTTTTAATTACTGGAACGGGGTAGACAATTTGGTTTGATAGATCTAATTGATAGGGTATGAAAGGCTTTAGTTATGTGAAGATATTAGAAAGTTGGGATTTTGGGTTTTTTCGTTCTTCAGTGGGATGTGGCTGTCACTGACATGGCCAGAATTTGACACCTATCTCGAACTGCCCTTGAACTAAGTAGCTTGCTTATAGTGAACAATTAAGAATGAGCCACGTTGTTGTTTGTTCAAATGCAGCCCAGAGCAGGTTTGAATTTCTTTCCCTTAAAAGATATTATTGAACCATATTCAGTTGTTTTTAATGACATTTGACTATGAATATTATGGTCACCTTTGCAGAGGCTGACTGCACATTCAATGTTTATGAATGGAATGTAAACTTTTACCACCTGCCATGATGGGATTTGAAACTGTGCTCAGAGCATTCGTCTCGGCTCTGGGTTACTTGTCTAATGACATAATCATTGCAGTACCATCTCTCCTCAATTGTTCCCTGTATGTTGGATCATTGGCCAGACTAGCATTTATTGCTCATCCCAGTTATTTGAAGGGCATCTTCCCGTGCTGTAGAACTCCTATTCCTGAGCAGGTGGCAGTGAGTTCCTTCTTGAACCATTGCAGCCCATGAGATGTGAACTGAAAATGTGTTGCTGGTTAAAGCACAGCAGGTCAGGCAGCAACCAAGGACCAGGAAATTCAACGTTTCGGGCCAGAGCCCTTCATCAGGAATGAGGAGAGGGTGCCAGGCAGGCTAAGATAAAAGGTAGGGAGGAGGGACTTGGGGGAGGGGCGATGGAGATGTGATAGGTGGAAGGAGGTCAAGGTGAGGGTGATAGGCCGGAGTGGGGTGGGGCGGAGAGGTCAGGAAGAGGATTGCAGGTTAGGAGGGCGGTGCTGAGTTCAAGGGAATCGACTGAGACAAGGTGGGGGGAGGGGAAATGAGGAAACTGGAGAAATCTGAGTTCATCCGTTGTGGTTGGAGGGTTCCCAGGCGGAAGATGAGGCGCTCTTCCTCCAACCGTCGTGTTGTTATGTTCTGGCGATGGAGGAGTCCAAGGACCTGCATGTCTTCGGTGGAATGGGAGGGAGAGTTAAAGTGTAGAGCCACGGGGTGGTTGGGTTGGTTGGTCCGGGCGTCCCAGAGGTGTTCTCTGAAGCGTTCTGCAAGTAGGTGGCCCGTCTCCCCAATATAAAGGAGGCCACATCGGGTGCAGCGAATGCAATAGATGAAGTGTGCGGAGGTGCAGGTGAATTTGTGGTAGATATGGAAGGATCCCTTGGGGCCTTGGAGAGAAGTAAGGGAGGAGGTGTGGGCGCAAGTTTTGCATTTCCTGCGGTTGCAGGGGAAGGTGCTGGGAGTGGAGGTGGGGTTAATGGGGGGTGTGGACCTGACGAGGGAGTCACGAAGGGAGTGGTCTTTGCGGAACGCTGATAGGGGAGGGGAGGGAAATATATCCCTGGTGGTGGGGTCCGTTTGGAGTTGGCGGAAATGACGGCGGATGATACTCTGTATACGGAGGTTGGTGGGGTGGTAGGTGAGAACCAGTGGGGTTCTGTCTTGGTGGCTGTTGGAGGGGCGGGGCTCAAAGGCGGAGGAGCGGGAAGTGGAGGAGATGCGGTGGAGGGCATCGTCGATCCTTGAAGAAGGAGGCCATCTGGGCTGTACGGTATTGGAACTGGTCCTCCTGCTCTCCAGCATCTGCAGACCTAATTCAGAGGTGCAGGGGTAATATGTCGGGGAATGGGTCTGGGTGGGTGCGCTTCGGCGGGTCGGTGTGGACTTGTTGGGCCGAAGGGCCTGTTTCCACACTGTAAGTAATCTAATCTAATCTAATCTAATCTAATCTAAAAACCTCACTTTTTACAAGAGATGTGAAGCAAAGTAAAGTCACCGTAGTCTCAGCGAACCATAGGACTGCTCTCGCGTTAGACTGAGCTGACTGGTGGTGAATTTAGTTTGAGGGGAGCCATGACTCCCGCGAGGTTGAGAAGGTAGGACCTTCATGGTAACCAAGTCCATGCAATTCTAGGACGTTCCTTCTAAACATCCATCGTGTTATTTGGAAGGGATCTCCTAGAATTTAGACCCAGTGACATTGAAGAAATGACAATATCTTAAAAGTTAAAAGGTTGTGGATTATAGTGTTTTCTCTTGATCTGCAACCCTTGTCCTTCTAGATGGTAGTGAATACTTGAGTTTTTGTATATAATCTTGTTAATTGTCTGAAGCGTCAGAGGCTGAGGGGTGACTTTATAGAGGTTTACAAAATTGAGGGGCATGGATAGGATAAATAGACCAGGTCTTTTCTCTGGGGTGGGGGAGTCCAGAACTAGAGGGCATAGGTTTAGGGTGAGAGGGGAAAGATATAAAAGAGACCTAAGGGGCAACTTTTTCTTCTTACCACAGAGGGTGGTATGGAATGGGCTGCCAGAGGAAGTAGTGGAGGTTGGTACAATTGCAACATTTAAGAGGCGAACGGATGGGCATATGAATAGGAAGGGCTTGGACGGATACGGGCTGGGTGCTGGCAGGTGGGACTAGATTGGGGTTGGGATTTCTGTTCAGCATGGACAAGCTGGACCGAAGGGTCTGTTTCCGTGCTGTACATCTCTATGATGCTATGATTCCGCTTTCCCTTTCTCTGCTTCCTCTTCACCGCCAACCCCCCCCCCCCCCCCCCCACCCCACCCCACCCCAAAAATAACAAAAACCAACGTCACGGACCTCTTTCCTTTCAGTTGCTAATGAAAACCTTCCTGTCTGGACAAATTCTTGGCCACCTGTTACAACATTTCCTTCCATGGCTCAGAATCAAATTTGGTTTGATAAAACAATTGCTGTGCTCAGAAACATTCATTGTGTTGTAAGGAATTGTATAAATGCACATTGTTATTTTTCTGCAAATTCAAATCATGTCACACATTGTAGCAGCTAACTGAACAATTTAAAAATGTAGTGACTGATGCAATTTTCCTCCTGGTGTTGGCTGGAACATAACTGGAATTGCTAGCTAAACCTGTTTACAATAAATATACATCTGTGATGTGGTGATAGGAAAGAATTAGTCGTTCATTTTACAAAGTCTGACTCAATATTACTCTGATCTTTAAGGCACTGATCTGAAACTAAATTTTGTTGAGGTTAACGGCAGACACCTACACATTTACTGAAAGATAATTGTCTGAGATTGTGTTTTGCTTCATTTCTTGGTTTGAAAAATGTTGAAAATAAATTCACCACCTGTCTTTCCGTTAGGGAAATTTGAATTTACAGTAACTGGCCTAAAATAGCAGGGTTGCAAATGTGTTGCTGGTCAAAGCACAGCAGGCCAGGCAGCATCTCAGGAATAGAGAATTCGACGTTTCGAGCATAAGCCCTTCATCAGGAATAAGAGAGAGAGAGCCAAGCAGGCTAAGATAAAAGGTAGGGAGGAGGGACTAGGGGGAGGGGCGATGGAGGTGGGATAGGTGGAAGGAGGTCAAGGTGAGGGTGATAGGCCAGAGTGGGGTGGGGGCGGAGAGGTCAGGAAGAGGATTGCAGGTTAGGAGGGCGGTGCTGAGTTCAAGGGAACCGACTGAGACAAGGTGGGGGGAGGGGAAATGAGGAAACTGGAGAAATCTGAATTCATACCTTGTGGTTGGAGGGTTCCCAGGCGGAAGATGAGGCGCTCCTCCTCCAGCCGTCGTGTAGTTGTGTTCTGCCGGTGGAGGAGTCCAAGGACCTGCATGTCCTCGGTGGAGTGGGAGGGAGAGTTAAAGTGTTGAGCCACGGGGTGATTGGGTTGGTTGGTTCGGGCGGCCCGGAGGTGTTCTCTGAAGCGTTCCGCAAGTAAGCGGCCTGTCTCACCAATATAGAGGAGGCCACATCGGGTGCAGCGGATGCAATAGATGATGTGTGTGGAGGTACAGGTGAACTTGTGGCAGATATGGAAGGATCCCTTGGGGCCTTGGAGGGAAGTGAGTGTGGAGGTGTGGGCGCAAGTTTTACATTTCCTGCGGTTGCAGGGGAAGGTGCCGGGGGTGGAGGTTGGGTTGGTGGGGGGTGTGGATCTGACGAGGGAGTCACGAAGGGAGTGGTCCTTGCGGAACGCTGATAGGGGAGGGGAGGGAAATATATCCTTGGTGGTGGGGTCCGTTTGGAGGTGGCGGAAATGGCGGCGGATGATACGTTGTATGCGGAGGTTGGTGGGGTGGTAGGTGAGAACCAGTGGGGTTCTGTCTTGGTGGCGGTTGGAGGAGCGGGGCTCAAGGGCGGAGGAGCGGGAAGTGGAGGAGATGCGGTGGAGGGCATCGTCGATCACGTCTGGGGGGAATCTGCGGTCCTTGAAGAAGGAGGCCATCTGGGCTGTGCGGTGTTGGAATTGGTCCTCCTGGGAGCAGATGCGGCGGAGACGAAGGAATTGGGAATATGGGATGGCGTTTTCACATCATCTATTGCATCCGCTGCACCCGATGTGGCCTCCTCTATATTGGTGAGACAGGCCGCTTACTTGCGGAACGCTTCAGAGAACACCTCCGGGCCGCCCGAACCAACCAACCCAATCACCCCGTGGCTCAACACTTTAACTCTCCCTCCCACTCCACCGAGGACATGCAGGTCCTTGGACTCCTCCACCGGCAGAACACAACTACACGACGGCTGGAGGAGGAGCGCCTCATCTTCCGCCTGGGAACCCTCCAACCACAAGGTATGAATTCAGATTTCTCCAGTTTCCTCATTTCCCCTCCCCCCACCTTGTCTCAGTCGATTCCCTTGAACTCAGCACCGCCCTCCTAACCTGCAATCCTCTTCCTGACCTCTCCGCCCCCACCCCACTCTGGCCTATCACCCTCACCTTGACCTCCTTCCACCTATCCCACCTCCATTGCCCTTCCCCCTGGTCCCTCCTCCCTACCTTTTATCTTAGCCTGCTTGGCTCTCTCTCTCTCTTATTCCTGATGAAGGGCTTATGCTCGAAACGTCGAATTCTCTATTCCTGAGATGCTGCCTGGCCTGCTGTGCTTTGACCAGCAACACATTTGCAGCTGTGATCTCCAGCATCTGCAGACCTCATTTTTTACACTAAAATAGCAGGGTGATCATCAGCCAAGTCAGTTCTGAAGTCCAATTGAACTCAAACCAATGACTCTGTTCCTGTCTCCACATGATTTGGAGGTGCCAGTGTTGGGCTGTGGTGTATAAAGTTAAAAATTCCTCCATCCTGAAGAAGGGCTTATGCCCGAAACGTCGATTTCTCCTGCTCCTTGGATGCTGCCTGACCTGCTGTGCTTTTCCAGCAAAGTTAAAAATCACACAACATCAGGTTATAGTCCAACAGGTTTATTTGGAAGCACTAGCTTTTGGAGCGCTGCTCCTTCAGGTGGTTGTGGAGTATAAGATCGTAAGACACAGAATTTATAGCAAAAGTTTATAGTGTGATGCAACTGAAATTATATATTGAACAAGACCTAGATTGGTCTTTTGTTTTTAATTGTTTATCAAATGTTCCTTGCACGTGCAAGGGCAGGGTAAAGTGAGTAAAAGGGAAACTAAGATATAAAAGCAAATGGGTGAGTTATGTTTGTGAGGTGACAATGTACAAGGTCACCAGTCACAATGTATTCTGTCCATCCTAGCACATTGCGTGTGGGATCAGACTTGTTATCGCCTTTGATTAAATGGCTTGACTCTGCTTGTTGTGTTGGCTTCCTTGCTGAACATATTCAATTGAGTAAGATGTCTGACTCGGCTAGCTGAGGAAGAGTAGTTGTCAAACCTCAATTTGCACCTTTGGGATTGCAAGTATTGAAAGAAAAATTGAACAAAGAAATTTATGGGATGGAAGCTGACTTGTAATTGATATGTTTGTGACACATTTTGTTGAACGTTTTGGACAGACATGTGGTGTTGGGTGTTTTTTACATTTAAAAATAGATTTGTGGCCACCTGCTCGGAGATTTTTGCTGGGTTGATAAGCTGCCTGTACCCACACCTCACAACCTGTGTTGCTTTTAGTTAGACTTGATAAACAACAAATGTTTTTTATATCTAATGTCCTTTTGTAATTTGTTCATTCTGTATTCCTAGTCAAAAGATGTTGAATCCTTCATTGTTTGTTAACAAGGTGCAAGACTTGCAGGGAAGGATGAGAATAAACTGAGGGATCTAAACTAACCTGGCAAGCAAAGGATTTCAGAATTGCAGCAGTGACACATTTGTCTTTGATAACATTTAGGTCACAGTTGGAGATCTGGATATCCTGTGGTAGAAGGGGCATAGGCTTATTTTCCATTTTTACTGAAAAAGTGATGTGGGCAGGACTGTGGAAGAAAGATAGAAACACTTCAAAGGAATGGAATCACTGCAGTTAAATGTGGTCACTATAATATTACTTTGTGTGTTCCGATATCTAAACTCTAACTTTGATACTCAGTTTTAGTTTCTTAAAATTGTCTGGTGGTTAGTTCTGAAAGTGCAGTATCACTCTATATCATTCTTCAGATTACTTGCTGTGCCAGAATATTTTTGTTCACTCGAATTTTTCTGGTTTAATGTTGAATCAGTTGACTTAAATTGTTGAACATGGTTGCAAAACATCTACAATTGGAAAAGTATTGGAATTGGTTGTTAAGAACCTAGCAGAACATTTGGAAAATTATAATCTCAGCAAGTAGCCAGACTGGCTTCATGAAAAGAAAATTGTATCTAACTAATGTAGAGTATGTTGAAAAAGTCTCATCCAGAGTGGACTGAGGGGAACCAGTAGGTGTGTACTTCACAAAAGATTAATTTGTAAGATAAGAGTCTTTGAGGCACGGATAGAGAATTCAGCTAATGGGTGGCAAACAGCAAGTAGGAATGAGGGTCTCTTTCCAGTTTGTGACCCATGACTCAGGAATCACTGCTGGGGCCATAACTATCCACATTACACGGTAATGACTCGGAGAAGGAAATGAATATACTGTAGCCATATTTACAGACAACACAATAGATGGAAAGACAGGTTGCAAGAGGGGTATAAACATCTTAAGGAGGTATTGTTAGGTTAATAAAGTGGGCAAGAAGTTGGCAAATGAAGTATGATGGGGGAAAAATACAAAGTTGATCATTGTGGAAGGAGAAGACAAGAACAATATTATTTAAATGGAGGAAAACTATAGAAACCTGCAGCACAAAGGCACTAGTGGGGACTTGTGCATGAAACACAAAGCCAGCACAGAAGCAGCAGGTAATCAGGAAGACCAATGGAACATTATTTTAAGGAGGTTGGAGTGTGAGAGAAGGGCTGGTGAGAACACATCTGGAGTACTGTGAACAGTTTTGGTCCCCTTGTTAAAAGAAAGCATTTCACTGGAGGTGCTTCAGAGAAGGTTCATAGGGTTATCCCGGTATTAGAGATTGAACAGGCTGGTTCTCTACTGACTGGACTGAGGTGATCTCATTGAAACATAAGATTCTTAAGTAAGAAGAGGGTAAATCCTGATTTTTTTTTTCCCCTTATGAGAGAGTTTAGGGTCAAAGGGCATCTCCAAATAAAGGGGTGCCAGTTTAAGACTGGGATGAAGATGAAGTCCTTCTGAGTATTGAGTGTCTTTGGAACTCATTGCCAAAGGGAGCTGTGGGGCAGAATTATTGTGTATATTTACAGCTGAGATAGATTCTCAATCAGTCAGCGAATCAAGCATTATGGGGAAGGGGCAGGGAAGTAGATGTTAGAAATGTCAGATCAGCCCTGATCCTATTGTATTGTGGAGCAGACTCCAGGGGCTGAATGACCTGTTCCTGTTTCTGCTTCTTTTGGTTCCAAATTCCTACCAACGTTTGCATGAAAGAACATTTCCTAATTTCCAAAAATATCTGACTGTTAAACTTAACATTGATCCCTAACATGCTAAATGTATTTATAGCAGCTTAATATCAGTCTGATTATGCTGAAAATTCCAAAAATTTCTCTCAGTGCAACAAATATTCGTTTTTTCATGGAGAGGAAGATGGCCACTGTTACACTCGGGGTGGTTGCACTGTTCATGGTCTTTGGCAAACATGGGGGGCATTCACTGAGCAATGGTTTTGGATTTTGTGTGCAAGTTCATTGCCTTTTGTCTGTAACTGCCTCTGTTCTCTTTCAGGGGTCTTGGACAAATACTCATAGATTACGTACACGGAGATACCAAGGTGAAGGTGGCCCAGGCAGGCCTCCATATCCTGTCAGCAATCACTTTTGCTGGCTTGTGCTACTTCAATTACCACGATGTGGGAATCTGCAAGGCTATTGCAATGCTCTGGAGCCTCTAACACATTAACTGATTGTGGTAGCGTCCTTTCAGCTGAACCGTTTCTGGGCTCACTTTGATTTTGAAGCATATATATATTTAATTTTCTTGACAAATCACTATTTCTTTCAAAAAGAGCTGACAGAATGGAAATGTTTTCCGAATGTATCTTTGAAATCCTTGTTTACACTGATCGTAGATGTTGCCTTATGTCAACCAGTCATACCACCAGCCTTGTAAATAAACTGCACTTCTGTGCTTTTCCACAACCTCCATACCATTCCCCATGTGTGCAAGTTCCCATTGTATATAACTGCAATAATTTTCAAAATCCTGTCCAAAGGGGCTCATTTTGCAAAAGTGTTTTGCAAAAATTGATTTAATTCAGCTATACAGATATCATCATTTTATTGACCCCAAATTGTTTTATCACGCATTTACAACATAGCAGCAATTCGGTCCATTTGGTCAAGGTTTGTTTATGCTGTGCACATGCCTCCTTCCAACCATTTCATCTTATTCTTGTGGTTATACAGTTTCCCATTAAATGCATCCTTGCTAATTGCCACAATCACTCCACATGAAAGTGAGTTCCATATTTTAACTTTCATAGTAAAGAAGTTTCACAATTATTCAGTTTTCACAATTTATTTTCATTTTGTCTAATGGTGAAATTTCCCTTTTTGTTCCCTTACCACTTTGTCTTGTGAAGTCTGCTCGTTACCGGAGGATAAAACCCACAAGTGTCTTTTTTATTGTTTAGCAACAGTTAATTACATCAGAATCAGAATGCTTTGTAAAGCGTGTTGCTGTTTCACGTGATGAAACTTATTGATTTTCATCACTGGGTTGTTTTTGACACAATGAGGATGTATGAGTCAGCAATTCTTGTTTCATCATTGGATCCTGACTGGATGTGTGCAAACCGAAATGGTACTCTTCCCACCTTGTGAGATGGCTTTGGCAAGGCCCACATTTCTCAATTTGTTGCAATTCAGTGCTGATTAAAACAATTATTCCAATTCCTTTTCATTTTAACAAGCAATTAAAATGGGATGAGAGGGGATTACTGTGATGAGCAAGGGATATCTGGTTGCTTGCTTGATCTGCAGGGGAGAGCCAGGTGGTCTCTGTTTGGGGGCAGACACATTGCAGAAAAAGTGAATTTTAGTCTCTGCTTGGCACTGTCGCACCTGTTGAGCGAGTCTTTCTTTATAATATTTGAATGCCAGAGCTAAATTATAAGATATGCAATCTGCAACACTGACTTCACATGCTGTACACATTTCAACGAAAATGCTTAAAGGATGTTTGTATGATCAATTTTGAATTTAGCTTCTAAAAAAAATAATCCTTAGTTTACTAGTAGTGATCACTAAAGTAGGTTATCTAATCATAAACAGTGAGATTGTGGAAATCTGTTGATAGAAACTTAGGGTGTTGTAATTTCTATGCTACAACGTCAACTTTAAAAGCATTTAATTGCATGCAAATCCTTGGAATATCGGAACGGTGCTATAAAAAGCAAGTCTTCCAGTATTAAAACTGAGGAGGACAGAGGGTATATGCAGGTCAGGAATTCGCCCATCCCCCTTCTGTACCAGTAAAGCAGACTGCAGTCTATAGTCATCTACACAATTGACTCTCACAATAGAACCTCCTGCTAACATTAAACAAAACCAAACCATTGTAGAATAAAATAATGTGGAGCATCAGCTGTCATTTTGAGAAATGGGGAGTGGACATCTTGAGTTTTCCTCCATACTTTTGAGTAGAGCTACAGCATGTATCTGAGTCTTAACCAAGAGTGAAATTTTGTTTGGCTGTGATATTTTTCTGTAATTGAGTGAGCAATTCATATCCCTGTCCAGGCAAATATTAGAAGAAAGATTTGGTTGAGGGGCATATCCTGGATTCATATCTGAGAACGTTTCCCTTCATTGCAAAGGATATGGATGTTTAAAATGTGGCATTCCACCTTTATGATGCAGTGTCTGGGAATGGCACCCTTTGGGTCAGATACTAACCAGTTTTATTGTCATGTGTTGGGATGTTTTCTGTATCATTTAATTACAATAACACTTTATTAATTACGCTGTAAAACCCGACATGACTTGAAGTTCGAAAGTGGGAGACAGCCATGTAGCCTGTAAAGTTTGCAGCAGCATCTACCATGATCATGGCTGCTTATGCCTCAATTCTTCCGACCTGCTCCCATGTCCTTCGATTCCCAGAGACAGCAAAAATCTATCTTCAGTGATGGACTATTCAAAACCTACTGGGAAGGAAATTCCAAAGATTTGCAGTCTTTGAGTGATTTCTCCTCCTCTTGAGACGCTGATCCCATATTCGAGGTTCCTTTGCCCATGGGAAGCAGCCCCATCCATGTGGCAGAATATCATTTCAGTTCTAGTGTGGTGCTACTGAATATAGCAAAAAAAAACTTCTGGAAATAGATATCCAGTTAGATGGTATAAATGATGGGTATAAGTAGCAAATTGAACTTGTAATTTCCAGTATTGATTACATTTAGTGCAATTCAATCCCTTGGTCCAATTGCATTGTATTTTTCCTGTCTTGAGGATCATCAGTCTTTCTAAGAGGTGCAGTCAAACTAGCTGCTCTTGATACATGGCTAAGTTTGAACAATTTCTTTTCGAATTTCTAGTGCTGCAGATTACAAAACTGCAAAAATGTTTCCACCATAATTCATTTTAATTTAGAGGCTCAGCAGTTATTTCACTGTCCATTTTATGCCATCAATGCTATGTGTGTGGCAAAGCAGATGAGTAAATTTGCAGAGTTTGGTTTAGACTGACTTGCAATCTGTGATTTCAACATGCAGCACAAATGCTGTTAGCATTGGAGGGAATTGTAAGGAAGGAATGTGCCCCACCCCCTGAGTTCACAGCACACTCGCAGGGAACTTTCACCAATTGCTTTTTGCTGTGATATATTCTCCTCTTCCCCTGTGTTTGATACACAAGCAAACATCTGACTGCAGCCACCAGTTTTTTGAGTAAATCAGTGAATCTCAGGTGGTAGTGCTTGCAGTATGGCTAAGAGCGTTGAGTATTGTAAGGATTGAAATTTTCCATAATGCGCAATCTATTGTTCTGCAGTGAGACCTGGTATCTATAAGACTGTCCAATTGTACTCTCCAATTTGCAGTCTAAATTTAGAGGTCAATTAGATCCTAAAGACAAGCTTTTCTTATACATTTAATGAAAAGACTATGATTGTGCCACTGAAGTATGACAGATATGTATCTCAAATATAAATGACTGAAAAGTCAGCAGTGAATACTGGTCAATACAACATACATTTTCTATGTAGTGGGTCAGCTGAACTCTATGGCTACATCACGACAAAGCCAGTGAAATCTCTATTCAATATTACCCTTCCTTCGATTGAATATAATCAGATCCAAATGAAGTTTCCACAGATGCAATGCCATGTTGTACTGGAATCAAACTGGTCAAATTAAATTGCAAGCAGAGCAATTTCACTTTGCTTGTCTGAAGATGTGGTGTTTGTTCAAATGTTATAACATTTGGTATGTTGAGTACAGTCAGTATCTCGACCAGTGTAAGTGCATAGTATGTTCTTTTACAACTGTTTAAAAACAATTGTTTAAGTCATTAACAAATAGTAATATGTAATGATATAGAAATCAGCAATCCTGGATGTTTCAAATGTTGAAGAATCTGTTTCAATGATGTATATTATTGGACATTTCTACATTCATACAAATAGTTAATTTGTACATAATTTGTATTTTACAGCTTTAAGCAATTACCTTAAGTAGTACTCTAGTAAAAGTTGAAACCAAGTTAGAATAAACCTATGCACTCAATTAAAACAAACAACTTTTTATTGCAGTGTTTTGGGTCAGACCAGGACTTGTAAAGCTTTGCATGAGATATCCTTAAGTAACTTAGCTAAGAAGAACAACTAGTTTCCCATTTTTATTTCCCAAACTAGCTTTCACATTTTTTTTATTTGAGTGACTTCTCCTAAGTAGTTTCCAATCATGGATAAAAGCCAAGACAGTCCAACCTTACTGCTGAAATGAAGAACCCTCCCTTTTGAGACAAGTCCCTTGCTAGACGTTAATGATGTCTTACGAGCTAATGTCTGAACTCCACCTCGACCTTCATTCTATCTCGGATGACCGACTCAATACGGACGTTTACTATAAACCGACTGACTCTCACAGCTATCTAGATTACACCTCCTCCCACCCTGCCCCCTGTAAAAACACCATCCCATATTCCCAATTCCTTTGCCTCCGCCGCATCTGCTCCCAGGAGGACCAATTCCAATACCGAACAACACAGATGGCCTCCTTCTTCAAAGGCTGCAATTTCCCCTTAGATATGATTGACTATGCTCTCCACCGCATCTCCTCCACTTCCCGCTCCTCTGCCCTTGAACCCCGCCCCTCCAATCGCCACCAGGATAGAACCCCACTGGTCCTCACCTACCACCCCACCAACCTCCAGATACATCGTATCATCCGCCGTCATTTCTGCCACCTCCAAACAGACCTCACCACCAGGGACATATTTCCCTCCCCTCCCCTATCAGCGTTCCGGAAAGACCACTCCATCCGCGACTCCCTCGTCAGGTCCACACCCCTCACCAACCCAACCTCCACTCCCGGCACCTTCCCCTGCAACCACAAGAAATGCAAAACCTGCGCCCACAACTCTTCACCCCACCCCTCCCACTTCCCTCCAAGACCCCAAGGGATCCTTCCATATCCGTCACACATTCACCTGCACCTCCACACACATCATTTACTGCATCCGCTGTACCAGATGTGGCCTCCTATACATTGGGGAGACAGGCCACCTACTTGCGGAACGTTTCAGAGAACACCTCTGGGACACCCGCACCAACCAACTCAACTGCCCCATGGCTGAAAACTTTAACTCCCCCTCCCACTCCACCAAGGACATGCAGGTCCTTGGCCTCCTCCATCGCCAGACCATAGTAACACAACGTCTGGAGGAAGAGCGCCTCATCTTCTGCCTAGGAACCCTCCAACCACAAGGAATGAATGCCGATTTCTCCAGCTTTCTCATTTCCCCTCCCCCCACCTTATCTCAGTTCCAACTCTCAGCCTCAGCACCGCCTTCTTGACCTGCAAACCTCTTCCCGACCTCTCCACCTCCACCCCCTCTCCAGCCTATCACCTTCACCTTAACCTCCTTCCACCTATCGCATTCCCAACGCCCCTCCCCCACTCCCTCCTCCCTACCTTTTATCTTAGCCTTGGCACACCCTCTTCATTCCTGAAGAAGGGCTTATGCCCGAAATGTTGATTCTCCTGTTCCTTTGATGCTGCCTGACCTGCTGCGCTTTTCTAGCAACACATTTTCAGCTCTGATCTCCAGCATCTGCAGTCCTCACTTTCTCCTTCATTCTAGACAGGCTAGTCACTCTACTCTTGGTCCTCTGTTCCTTTGGCCTAAGATAGAAATAATACTCCTGACCCACTAAATAGAGATGAGCCTCTCACTGGAAGGCAACCCAGTATTTAGAATCCATATTCTAGTCTTGACTTGCCCGGACTGTCTGAAACAATATCAGTATTCATCAGCTTTTGACCGAAACATAATGTTACCACGAAACTAGACTCTCCACTCCTACCCAGCTCTTAAATCTACTTGAGGCTTTTTTAATGAAACAGCAAGTTGTTTGATAGCAAAACAGTGTATTTTTGAACCCCTCTACACTCTGACAAAACTTCACCTCAACTTGAAAAATTAATTTTTTGCAATCAAAGCTGAGAATTTCCAGAAATTTGTTTTTATTTACATAATATATATGTATACATACTTGCCATTTATTCTAATGAGCATGGAAACCAGTTTCTTAGTTATAAACATTTTCCTTGATTGTTAGTTTTGCCTCAAGAAATTTCAAAGTAGTTACAGGTCTTAAATCCGTCACAAATCACAGGGTGACAGCTGAAAATGTCTTGACCAGACTGCATTATAACAATCAAATGATAGGTTGTTTGCCCCTCTGTCATCTCTGCCTAGTCTCACCCAACAAACATGATCAGTTCAATCCAAAAATGTTACCTGAGTAATAGCGTTGGCTAGAGGACTTGACTATCTGTTATAAATGCATATCAATGATGAGGACACTTACTGTGTTGGAGGATTGATACAGAAAAGCCATGCTGGGTAGGGTTTATTGCCTCTCACAAGGTTACCAAAGGTCAAGGGCCCAGCCTCACTGAATAGGCCTCAGTTTGAATCTATTTCAGTTGCATTTGAACAAGTATCAGTGACAGGCATCATAGATTTTTTTTTAAAGTAGTTCTGTAGCAGGTAAACCTACCTGCAAGTGTTTCCACAATGACAAAAGGATGGTAAAATACACTAAATATAGTTAAGCAACTTTACCTCTGTTCCATATGTAAGAATAATTGCACAACTCTCAATGATCTTTATCAGATCTGATTATCCAAACAAAATGTTAACTTGTTCCTTCTCTGCTAAAGCAACTATTTCTAAAAATATCCTTACCGGAGTAAAGTTACAGATTAATCCCTTAGTAAATCAAAACATTTGCTTGACTACATTTTCCCTGAGGCAACTACTCTATGTACATTTATTTTTACAAACCACTGATAATTATAATCAATTTGGGGGGAAAATGGTGATGCAATGCCTAAAATAACTGCAATGTGAATTAAAATGTACAGGTCACTAATGTAAAATGTCAGCTTAGAGTCATTCTCAACGTTGCACCTTTTTAGGGGGTGGGGGAGGTGTCAGCTTAATTTCAGGGTTCTAGTTGGTCTAGTTTTTGTTACACGGTGACAACCTCAGCAAAGTTCCTTCGTCAACCTCTACTTTCACCTCCTTCAATGCTAATTTATAAAGTCCCTTTTCATGTTCTGCACACAACCAGTAGCCACGTGCAAACTCTGATTCAAACATTGAAAATTGTCCCTCGAAATCTTTCCTGTAGAATATGATGTTGCGTTTGCTCCTATCCACTATTTCTTCTTCTGAGGTATTCTGCTCCTGATTTTTGAAAAAAAGAAAAAAAAAATCAAAATTTGTCACAGCATATCCAGGGCAGTTTGTTCTAACTGCAATATTTCCACTAAGAAACTAAACATAATGAGGAGCGAAGAAACCAGAGAATGCAAATACAGAAATCATTAAAATTCATGAAACAAGTTCTTACGGCCATAAAGGATACTGCGTTCACTTCCAGAGGAAGAGAATACTTCCTTTATTCTATAATGTTATACTTTGAGTACCAGGGATCTGAAATGACAAATGCTTACTGTGATCCTGAATATCTAGGGGTTTGTGCCAAAACTTGGAGAGATGTGGCTATACCAACACCACATGGACTGGTGCAGTTCAACAAGTGCTTTCCCATCGCCCTCTTCCCTTACCAGTACCATGTACATCCCATGAATGAATTAAAAGACATGGATGTATTTAAGCTAAGGACATGCAACCCATTACTATGTGGAGTGGAAATTTGTGTTTCCTCAACTGTATCTGCCTGAGAGGCTATTTTTGACTCCAAGTATTTTAAAAGCAATTGTAGCGCCCCATAGCCCATTAAATGTCAAGTTGAGCTTGAGACCCGTTTTGTGCAGCTTTCCAGCTGGCTGCTGATAGTGAGTGGGAGATGGGTAACATGTTCCATTTCTCAAACCTGTTATCCCTCCTGGTCAGTATTGGAAAGCATGCCTTGAGGTGAAGGTTTATTATAATAATCTTAGAACTGCACTCACTAGAAATTCAATACGTTTGGACTCGCTGCATGACATTTGATATGTCTTTGAGTTGTAATGAACTACAAAGGAGACTGGAAATGAATCCTTGAATTCACATGTTTTGCAGTTTGTTAACTCGTGGTAAATTACATCAAACTTGATGCCTATGAAAAGGACAAAAACAAAGCATAAGCAATCATTTTAGTAACGAGAATCAAACTGGTCCCAGGAACCTGGGAATGTACATATGCACAGAACTTTAGGATATATTAGAATGCTGATTAACAAAAACACGCAAATCTTAACTTTATAAATAGAAGCACAGATTACAAAAGCAAGAAATTTAGGCTAGACCTTTATAGAAGTATGGATGGGCCCTGACCAGAGCACTGTCCAATTTTGGCTTTGCATCGTTGGAAGGATGTCCAAGCCATAATACGGAGAAGCTTTACTAGAATAGTGCCGGGTGAGGGACTTCAGTCATGTTGGACACTGGCAAATTTGAGATTGTTTCCCTTACGGTAGAAAAGATTAAAATAAGATTTTATAGAGTTGTTCACAGTTCTATAACATTTTGACATAGTAAGTCAGGAGTAACTTCTAAGTTTTAAAGGTCAGCACAGTTTAGACTAATTGAACTAAGTTAATTCCATCCCCCCAAAATGGAGAATTCATTATTTTAATATAATTTTTAAAAATCTTTATTCCCATCACCAGCCATTCCACATTTTGCAATTCCCCCTTCCATGAAGGTGTGTTCATGAGGTGGGATCTGGTTGAACTGTAATGCTTTTGCTGATCAAATTGCCCTTCTATATCAATGACCTAGGGTCAAATGCTATTTGGATGAGATATTGGGGGATAGCCATGGAGCCAGTACAAACTGGTGTTAAGGCCTAGTTTTGGATGTAGGTTTGCTCACAGAGCTGGAAGGTTCTTTTTCAGACGTTTTATTACCATACCAGGTAACATCTTTAGTGAGCCTCCGGACGGAGCTCAGTTTCAGATGTTAAGAAATTGGATCTGCCCTAAGATGTAGTATAATCTAATTTAGCTCGGATGCAAAATCACTCCCGTGTCCTACTTTGTGGGGCTCTACACCACACCTAGATGGCAAAAGTGAGGACTACAGATACTGGAAATCAGAGTCTTGATTAGAGTGGTGCTAGAAAAGCACAGCAGGTCAGGCAGTATTTGAGGAGCAGGAAAATCGATATTTCGGGCAAAAGTCCTTCATCAGGACTTTTGCCCAAAACATCGATTTTCCTGCTCCTTGGATGCTGCCTGACCTGTTGTGCTTTTCCAACACCACTCTAATCTAGACAACCCCTAGATGATTCAATTCGCCACAAAGCCATCAGGTAATCTGGTCAGTGTTTTAATCTCCTGTTCCAAATCAGCCCTAGGGCAGGGCTCCTGAGAGACAGAGGGTTAATTTTGATCTAACACACATGAGGTGTCATCAATCTCTGAGTTATGTTCTGCTAACTAATGATTGAAGTTTAAGAGAGCTGAAAGACCATCTTTCCCTTGAAAAACCCAAACTTACTTTCTTGTTGAAAGTTAGTCATGGAGCTGCCTGGTCCAATTGTAGACATTATTGTTTTTTTTTAATAAATATGTTTGGCTATGTCATAATACCTCTGGAACAGGATGGGGATTTGAATCTGGATTTTCTAACTCAGAGGTAAACACTACCACTATGCCACAAGAGCTTTACCCTTTGCCTTTTCACTGGGTTCATTTGCAAAGAAACCCTAAACATTGCAGATTGGAGAATGACCACTTTCACAAAACTTCTAATTGTAATTTCTGTGTATTTCTAGATACTCAGTTCCGAATAACTTACCATTCACTAAGTTGTCAGGCCTCACTGCTGATCACAGAGGGATTTAAAAAAATCAAATTAGTGACTAAGAGTCAGCAGCTAATTTCTATCTAGTCACAGCACCCTTTCATTTTATTATGATGAAATAATTATTTTGCAAATATGAGAGACTGAGTGAGGGGAAGACCAGAAGGAGTTGGGAGCTCAGATGCACAAGTAATTAAAAACTACAGCAGAAATGTATTTGGTCAGATGAGAATGTAATAGAATCTTGGGTTTTAGAGCAAGTGTTTGGGTACATGACATTTTGACAGCCTAAGCAAGACCAGTGTTTATTGCTTATTCCTAATTGTCTCTTGAGAAGAAGGTGATGAACACGCTTCTTGAACTGTTACAGTCCAGGTAATGAAGGGACACCCTCAGTGCTGCTAGAAAGGGAGTTCCATGATTTTTACCCCAGCAACAGATAAATGGACTCTGTGTCTCATGGCTGTCAGACAGGGATTGGGTGGGGTTTGTAATTGTAGAGTCTGTGGCCTGGCAAATCAGTACTGACATTAGAAGTTTGAGTTATCGGAGGGTAGAAGCAACTTTGGACAGTGGACAATGTAGCTGGGATAAGAATGAACCATGGCACAGGGAGTGAGTTAGCAGTGGCTATGGGATACGCGGCAAGTTTCATAATCAGTATTGTACCAACAAAGTTAGAGAATGAACAGGTGGGATTTTCTGACCCAAGTTACTCAACATTATTTGGATTGGTGAATGGTCACTTCTAGGCACCACAAATTAAGAAGAATTTAAAGGCATTCAGTTCTGTTGATAAACAGGAGTAGTTGGGACTATTTTCCTTAGAGAAGAGGATACTTGATAGATATGTTCAAAACCATTACGAGGTTTTGTTGAGTAAGAAATTGAGAAACTTCCCTATTGTGCAAAATTGAGGATCAGAAGGCACACTTAAAGTAGTTGGCAAAAGAGGGAATGGTGATAGGAGGAAATGTTTTCATTGCAAAAGATGGTTCAGATCTGGAGGCCACTGCCTGAGAGTGTGGTACAGAGAGGGGAATGGGTTGGGAGTGTATGAGTAGGTGAATTCCTTTCCCACAGCCTCTTGTTATGCTGCAATCATTCTGCAGTTTTTTTATTCATTGACCCAATACAGCAAAACACTAAACCCAACAGGCACATAGCATATCTGTATGGGCTTCATCCTGTTAATTATAGATTCTATTACAATTGCTCAGCCTCTTTCAGTACATATATAAACACCTAACAAACAAGAAAATAAATTTAATCAGAACTTCAAAATGGCACAAAGTTTTCATTGATTATTCATTTGTTAAATTTCCCAACAAAAAAAAATACCATCAGCCATTTCTTTCTTATTCAGATCACAGAATTTTGCTTCCCCACAACTTTCTTTTCCTGTGAATACCAACAGTTTCTGATGAAAATCCTTCACAAACACGCTGTCCTTGTGTGAAAATTCGAGACAGTCTTCCTTGAAATCTAAACAAAAATGAAGTATTTTACAGACAGGTGACAGCATCAAAAAGGTCTTTTCTAAAATCACAATTCCCATCGAATTCAAATAGGAACCTGCTCCTGAGCCTGTGACATGATCACAACCAATAACAATGGGAACACCATAACTTACGCGGATAACCTTCCTATGATAGTTCTGCATTGTGGAAATTATCAGAATGAAATCATGGCTCCACACTTCTGAAGGAATCTTGATTGGAATGTGTAGGCCCATAATTTAAAAACTTTAATGCATTATCAGAATTTTGGGATGGCATACTTCCTTAAGAGTCTTTCCACTGTCCCCTACATCCTTATCTCTAATAAATGTAAACAGCTAGTGGTTTTGTTTATTACTCAGCTAGAGAGAACTGGGGTGACACTGGCTCAGTGGTTAGCACTGTTGCCTCACAGCACGATGGATCTGGGTTTGATTCCAGCCTCAGATAACTGTCTGTCTGGATATCCTCTGGGTGCTCCAGTTTCCTTCCACAGTCCAAAGATGTGCAAGTTAGGTTGATTGGTCATGCTAAATTGACCCATAGTGTCCAGTGTTGTGCAAGTTGATGGGTTAGCCATAGTAAATGTGGGGTTATGGGGATGGGGTGGGATGCTCTTCAGAAGGTCAGTGTAGACTCAATGGGCCAAATGGCTTCTTTCTGCACTGTATGGATTCTATGATTCTCTGACAAGTCATGAATTGTTCAAAATCTATCCCACTAAGTGCTGTAGTAGTGCCACACATTGTGATGGAGGCATTCAGTGTGAAGATGGGATACTGACAGATGCATCTGTTACAAGTAGATTGGGGACATCAAGAAATGTTTCCCTCACCACCAGCTACAGATTCAGTCTCGCAATGTTTTCCTTTGGGACTTGGTTGTCTCAGTCAGTACTAGGGCTACTGAGTGTCTTTTGGTGGTGGATTCCCCCACTCAGAGTACATTCTGTTCCTAACACCCTCAGTGCTTCTTGCAAGAAGTGTTCAGATTCATCAGTCAAGGGGCAAGGGTTTGGTTTGTAGTAATCAGGAGAAGATTTCCTTGTCCATGTTTGACTTGATGTCATGAGACATCAATATTGCAGACTCCCAAGGCCACTCCCTCCTAACTGTATACCACTGTTATATCAATCTGTCCTGTCACATTAGCAGTACAGATCAAGTAATGGTGTTGTTTGGGTCACCATCTGTAAAGTACAATTCCAAGAATATGGCTATTGATTGACTAGTCAGTGAGAAGGCTTACCCTACCTTGGCAGTAGTCTGTGAGATAGTAAGGCCAATAATATTAAAAGCCAATAAGGTCAGCAGGGTTGAGTCTGTTGTCATAATTTCCAGTTTGACTTCATTGCTTTGAGACTTTTCAGACGTTTGACACAACTGGCCCTGCTGGGCCATTTTAGAGACCAATTAAGAGTCAACTGTATTGCTATGGGTCTGGAATCAAGATATTAGGTGAGGATGGTAGAGTTCCTTCCTTAAGAAAGGCAGTAGTGAGCCAAATGGGTTTTACCACATGTAGCCAGATAGCCATTTAGTTTGCAATTTTTTCCAGTTTTAAAAAATTAATGTTTCACCATTTTTTTTGGAAGGCAATGAACCTGGGTCTCCAGAGAAACACCACAATCTCCGGAATACAGGGCCAGCAACAACACCTCAATGTCATCACCTGCCTGGATTATTTTTGCTGAAACTGTAATCTCTCCAGCATGCATCCCAGTGCTTTTAGCTTCTCAGTATCTCCTCACCAACGCTTGACTCCCTCCATCATTCCCTTAGCCATTCCCTGAATTGTCAGCTGTGGCTCAGTAGCTCTCCTCTTGGACTGAGAAGGTCATGACTACTAATCCCACTTCAAAGCAAATGATCTTAGTTAGTGCTGCCCAAACAGCTCTTTTGGATGAGCTGTCAAGTCAATGATCCTGTACACCCTCCCAGCAAAATGGTAAGGACTCTATAGGCACTATTCCAAACAGTGGATTTAACATTAGAAAGCACAGATGATCCTGTCATTATCATATAGCCGTTTGCAGGGACTTGCTGTGTATACATTGAAACTTGCTTTTTCATTTATTTCAGGGACTATGCTTCAATAGTATTTTAATGATGTCATGCAAGGTGCTATAGAAATGCAAGTTATTTTTTAAAATGTATTTACACAAGCATTTAAATGGATCATCAACTGCATTACAATAGAGAAAAGAAACTTTATGTTGAGATGTCAAGGAGAGGGAAGTACGTATCTGACAGTATTGGAGGATGGAACCACAAAAATAGACTCTTCAGCATTTAAATATTTGGAAGTTTCCATTGTCTTACCTCTTGGAGATTCTTCATGTTTCCGCACAGGTTATAAAAGAAAAGAAAGAATTATTTCTTGACAGCTTGCTGTATTGGTTGTTATTGATAAGTATCATTCAAAAATTAATCATAAAATAAAACTGAGTTGTATATTGTCAGTTATAGATCAGTGGGTAGCACTTTCACCTCCTACTGAAAAGACTCCACCTCAGAGTATTAAGCTAGGCAGACACTTTTACTGCAGAGTGCTGCATTGTGTGGAGTGCCATCTCTCAGAGGTGATGTTAAACTGAGGTACCAACCAATAGTTCCAGTACTTTACAGTGTGGGGGAGTTCTTCAGGCACTCAAGGCTGTCTGCATTAATTCTGTCATAAGAGACTCCATGTCAAAAGTAAAAGGAACGGTAAAGTGTTTTGGGAATTTGGGAATAGTATTCAACAGCTGAAAATGTGCTGCTGAAAAAGCGCAGCAGGTCAGGCAACATCCAAGGAACAGGAGATTCGACATTTCGGGCATAAGCCCTTCAGATTCCTGAAGAAGGGCTTATGCCCAGAACGACGAATCTCCTGTTCCTTGGATGCTGCCTGACCTGCTGCGCTTTTCCAGCAACACATTTTCAGCTCTGATCTCCAGCATCTGCAGACCTCACTTTCTCCTTGAAAATAGTATTCAACATCCCATCTGAAAAACAGCATTCCCTCAGTCCTGGTTTCTGAGCTCAGCTCTGCTGAATGGGACTTAGAACCCATGGCTTTTTGACTCTCAGTGTCACCCACAACTGATGGCTAAATATGAAGTTAACATCTCATATCATTTCCTGGGTTGAACTGATACTTAACACACCAGGCAAGTCGTGTTTAACCTATACTGAGTATTCACAGAGTAGTGAGTACCTGACTGCGGTGTACCACAACAAATTATTCAAAATTATCAGCATTGACTAAAAACAATTCTTTTAAGGAAGGTTTTTTTTGGTCTTCTGAACCTTAAACAACATTTGGTGATCAATTTGCAAGATGTAAAAGTCTGAGATTGTTCAGTGGGTTTGTTCTTTGCATTCTGAGCAATGGTATGGCTCTTGCTGAATTATCACAACAGAAAGTCTGTGGGTTTATGTTTAAGAATTAGTCTGCTATCTAGTTACCAGAGAAAAGTTTGTTTATGCTTCAGACTTTGGGATGAGGATATGGGAAATTAATAGTTGAAATGATGTCATCTATAACTTAAACCAGGGTTGATATCAGATTGTCCAAGAGAACTAACTGAAGGAAATGAGAAAATTAAATCCCTTCATCTAAATTTACATGTCCCCTAATCATTTCAGATCCATATAATCCCTAAAAAAAACCAAAAGAACCGCAAATGCTGGAAATCAGAAGCAAAACAAAAAGGTTGTTGGAAAAACCCAGCAGGTCTAGTAGCATTCATGAGAAGGGTCAATAGACCTGAAACGTTAATTTTGCTTTCTTTCCACAGATGCTGCCTGACCTGCTGAGTTTTTCCAACAGTTTCTGGTTTTGATTCCATATAATGCCTTGGCCAGTTCAGAATAATGGATTGTATGTGGATGAGCCACGTAATGGAAAGTGAGATTAGTGTGGAAAGATCAGTGCAGACTCGATAGGTCGGAAGGGACTCTCCTGTGTGGTATAATTCAATTGTCCAAGTAGCCAAAAATACTTAAGCTACTGATCAAAAAGTTAAAATGTTTAATTTCAGTCTTAAAGGAAACAGATATGCCTCTCTCTATTTTCTCTCTATCTCTGAGCAGGTTAGATTTGTCGATAATCGGGTTTTTCCATTCACACCCAGCATCTGATCAGATATTGATATTTTCCACAGCTGGGGCTTTTCAAAGTAAATTTCAATACTTTTCTTTTTCAGACTTGGTCATGTTCACATCCTGCATGTACAAAGTGGATAAAATTTCAATGTTCCAAAAGTTGTAATGTGATAGTGGCTGCATGAAGGTCATGGAGTGCAGCACAAAGATGTTGAAGCAAGTTCTGGTTAAACTGTAAGGAGCCCCAGTTGCCCCCATGAGAATCTAACACTCTGAATTTTTAACACGTATGGATGGTGATATGTTACAGTTCAGTGAGAATCCAAGTTGTTGTGGTGACAAGTACCTTTAATTGCATGTTATAATCAACATTCCCTGTAATTTGAAACAAAAAACAGAAATTGCTACAGAAACTCGGCAGGTCTCACAGCACGTGTGGAGAGAGAGCGAGAAACAGATTTAATGTTTCAGTTCCAGTTCTGAAGAAGGATTGCTGGAACCAAAACATGAAATCTGAGACATCCCTACTGCTGAACTCAAATCCCTCTTGTACTGAAGGTACAGTATACCATTTGCCGTCCTAATTGCTTGATGCAGTTGCCTGTTATTTTCATTTACTGGTGTACAAGAAAACAGAGATAATTTTGTGCTCTACACTCCCCAATATATTGCCATTTAAATACTTTATATTGCTTTTTTCCACACACAACTTCACATCTAACCTTGTTCTACTGCATTTGTCATGTGTTTGCCCACACACTCAACTTGTCTAAATGACTTTAAGATTCCTTGCATTTCCTGAAAAGTCACAATCTTGCCCTGTTTTGTGTCATCAGTAAACTTGGAAATGTTGCAGTTCTAGGTCATTAATATATAATGTGAATAGTAGGGTCTAAGTACCGATCCTTGCAGTACCCTAACAAACATTACTTGGTATTTAGAAAAGACCAATTTATTCCCACTCTGTTTCCTGTCTGTCAAACAATTCTTATTCCATGCCAATATATTGCTCTGTATCCCATGTGCTTTAAGTTTGTCTCCTAAACTCTAACGAAGGAGCTTATCAAAAGCCCTCTGAAAATCTAAATGCATCTACTCTGGTAATTACATCCTCAAAGAATTCCAGTGGGTTTGTTCAGCTTGATTTACCTTTCATCAATTCAGGTCTCATTTAATGCGTTCAAAATGTTCTATTATCGCATCTTTTATTATAGGCTGTAGTATTTTCCCCATCTGTTAGTCTAACAGGTCTGTAATTGTCTGTTTTATCACTTCTCTTTTTTAAATAGCAGATTAAAACAGCCACTGTTTAATCTGTAGGAATTCTCCAGTGTGTGTAGAACTTTGGAAGATGACAACCAATATATCCAATATTTACAGGGCCACTTCCTTTAGTCGTCTTGGATGTAGATTATCAGGCCCTGGGGATTTGTCAGGGATTTGTCAGCCTTTAACCCCATTAATTTTCCGAAGAACTATTTTCTCACTAATACTGATTTTCATTAATTCTGTTCTCTCACTAGACCTAGACCTATTTCCAGGAGGTTATTTGTTCCCACTTTTGTGTTCAATTCTTCTGCTATTTCCCCATTAAGATTTCCCCAGTTTTTGACTGTGAGGGGCTTGTATTTATCCTTAGTAATCATTTTCTCTTCTCATTTTTATATAAGATATTATGATCAGTTTCTATGTTCCCTGTAATTTTACTCTTGTCCTCTATTTCACCCTCTTGATCAAACTTTTTGACCTTAGGCTTGCTAAATTTCACAATTCTCCAAATCCTCAGGCTAGCTACATGTATGGGCAACTCTAAATGTCTCCTCTTTAAATCTGATATCCCAAATTTCTTTTGTAAGCCATGTCTTTTACTTATTTTTATTACATGTTTTATTTTTTATGTCAGACAGGAATTAATCATTGTTGTATTTCATGCACATGTTTTTTTTCAATATGAAGTGTTGCCAATTTGCTCTTAACCCCTGGAGCAAATTTCTCCAACCCATCCTTGCCAACTTGTGCCTCATACTCTCATAGTTCCTTTCTATTCAAATTCAGGATCCTGTTTCTGCTATGACCACTTCAATAATTATGTTGAACCTGCATTGAACTTATGCGACACTTGGAATATGTGTGGAGTTGTGTTATATTTATATATAAAAAATTTATTTAGAGGTGATAGGAAAGTGTAGTAAAGATTTACAAAGATGATGCCTGTAATGTCTGGTACACAGTGCAGAGAATGATTCAGCCTTTTCCCTTGAAAACAAAATAAGGCCAAGAGGTAACCTAATAGAGGTGAAGGGTTTTGGAAATTTATAATAGACTTTGATAGAATGGAAACCAAGAGAACATTTTCTCTTGTGAATTAAACAACGCCATAGAGGCTGGTATCCTGTCACCAAGTCACCCTTTACTTAGAGAGTCATAGAGATGTACAGCATGGAAACAGACCCTTCAGTCCAACCTGTCCAGGCCAACCAGATAGCCCAACCCAATCTAGTCCCACCTGCTAGCACCCAGCCCATATCCCTCCAAACCCTTCCAATTCATATACCCATCCAAATGCCTCTAAAATGTTGCAGTTGTACCAGCCTCCACCATTTCCTTTGGCAGCTCATTCCATACATGTACCACCCTCTGCGTGAAAAAGTTGCCCCTTAGATTTCTTTCATCTTTCCCCTCTCACCCTATACCTATGCCCTCTAGTTCTGGACTCCCCGACCCCAGGGAAAAGACTTTGCCTGTTTACCCAATCCATGCCCCTCAATTTTGTAAGCCTCTATAAGGTCACCTCTCAGCCTCCAACGGTCCAGGGAAAACAGCCCCAGTCTGTTTAGCCTCTCCCTATAGCTCAAATCCTCCAACCCTGGCGACTTCTTTGTAAATCCTTTCTGAACCCTTTCAAGTTTCACAAAATCTTTCCGATATGAAGGAGACCAGAATTGTACGCAGTATTCCAACAGTGGCCTAACCAATGTCCTATACAGCTGCAACATGACCTCCCAACTCCTGTACTCAATACTCTGACCAATAAAAGAAAGCATACCAAACACCTTCTTCACTATCCTATCTACCTATGACTTCACTTTCAAGGAGCTATGAACCTGCACTCCAAGGTCTCTTTGTTCAGCAACACTCCCTAGCACCTTACCATTAAGTATATAGGTCATGCTAGGATTTGCTTTCCCAAAATGCAGCACCTCGCATTTAGCTGAGTTAAACTTCTGCCACTTCTCGGCCCATTGGCCCATCTGGTGAAGATCCTGTTGTAATCTGAGGTAACCCTCTTCTCTGTCCACTACACCTCCAATTTTGGTGTCACCTGCAAACTTACTAACTGTACCTCTTATGCTCGCATCCAAATCCTGATGAAGGGCTTATGCTCGAAACGTCGAATTCCCTATTCCTGAGATGCTGCCTAACCTGCTGTGCTTTAACCAGCAACACATTTTCAGCTGTGATCTCCAGCATCTGCAGACCTCATTTTTTACTCCAAATCATTTATGTAAATGACAAAAAGTAGTGGACCCAGCACCGATCCTTGTGGCAATCCACTGGTCCCAGGCCTCCAGTCTGAAAAACAACCCTCCACCACCACTCTCTGTCTTCTACCTTTGAGCCAGTTCTGTATCCTAATGGCTAGGTAGGTAGTACCTACCTACTACTGCTGTTAGGTGGTAATGTGGGGAAATAAGGGGAAAAAAAAGAGACAAAGGAAAAAAGAACAGGCATTTGCTCATTTGCCCCCAGTCTAATTTTCCATTAACTTTAAAAATTCTGCTCATTTTGCAATTCCAGCAAATGGAATATTAACACAAAACTCTCAGTATCAGATAAGAGGCCGTTGAATCTGTTTCTGCTAGCCTTGTCTTTGGAAGCAGACCCTCACTCAATAAGGATGTGGTAAAATATTCACTCTGCAAATGAGACCATCTCACTGAGCCCTCACTGTGATTAAGTGAGTTTGGTGACTGGATAACTAACTCTGCCACACACCCAAGTGAGTATGCAATCTGATACCTGCAGCTGGCCCGCATGCCCCAGAATAGGAAAGAAAAAAATCAGTCAGGGTGCCAGATTCTAAAATAACAACAAAGAGCTGCAAAAACTGGAAATCTGAAACAAAAACAAATTGCTGGAGAAACTCAACAGGTCTGGCAGCATCTGTGGGGACAGCAAAACAAATTTAATGTGTCTGTTCCAGCAACTCTTCTGCAGAATCAAAACATTAAATCTGTTTCTCTCTCCTCAGGTGTTGTCAGACCTGTTGAGCTTCTCCAGCAATTTCCATTCTTGTTTCGAATTACAGGGAACATGTACCTTTAACTGAATGTTTTGGTCAATGTCACCACAACAACGTAGATTCTGAGTGAACTGTAACACATCACCATCCACATGTGTTAAAATTGACAAAAACTAAAACCCTTCAGACTGGGGAGAAGAGCAGATTTGGAATTTAAACCTGTGCCAAGACATTAATCTGGGACACTCGATTATTTGATCTGTGACAGTCTACCATTTCCCCCATTCTCGTTTCAGTGTCTGTGTCTGGGTTTGTATGTTTGTGTTTGCATGTATGCACACATATTGCAGTCATCCAGCCTGTGTCTATGTTGATCTATGTTAGGTTAATTTTGTAAAAGAATAAAGAGCTTTGATGGAAGAGGCAAGAGAGTTAAGTCTATGTGACTTCAATTTCCCCAGAATTCAGAGAGGGTGAACAGAGACCTCAATGAGTGGGGAGTTTTCTAATCCAACATTGGGTTCAGAATTTGCGTCTTTATTTTTCTTCCCAAATATCAAATGTGAATCATTCAATAAAACCTACCTTCAAGCCACAAGATACCATTCCTGAACTCAACTGGTCTCAGTTTCTGCCACTTTTCCATTTCTTGTAGGATAAGAGACTGAGGAATAACAACAATAAATCATGAAACTTATTTGCAAACGAGTCATTATATTATCAATTGAATGAAGGAACTGAGGGCATTCTGGCTAAGTTTGCAGACGATACAAAGATAGGTAGAGGGACAGTTAGCATTGAGGAAGCAGGGAGGCTGCAAAAGGATTTGGACAGGTTAGGAGAGTGGACAAAGAAGTGGCAGATGGAGTACACCGTGGGAAACTGTGAGGTCATGCATTTTGGTAAAAGGATAGAGGCATGGACTTTTTTGTAAACGGGGAGAAAATTCAGAAATCTGAAGGGCAAAGTGACTTGGGAGTTCTCGTCCAGGATTCTCTCAAGGTAAACTTACAGATTGAGTTAGTAATTAGGAAGGCAAATCCAATGATGGTGTTTATTTTGAGAGGACTTGAATGTATTAGCAGGGATGTACTTCGGAGGCTCTGTAAGACCACATTTGGAGTATTGTGCATAGTTTTGGGTCCCATACCTCAGGAAGAATGTACTGGTCCTGCAGCGTGTTCAGAGGAGGTTCACAAGAATGGTCTTGGGAATGAAAAGCTTAACATATGAGGCATGTTTGAGGACTGGATCTATACTCAATGGAGTTTAGAAGGGACCTAATTGAAACTTGCAGAATACTCAATGGCTTGGACAGAGTAGATGTTGGGAGGATGTTTCCATTGGTAGAGATTAGGACCTGAGCGCACAACCTTTGAGTAAAGGGAAGGCTTTTTAGAACGGAGATAAGGAGAAACTTCTTCAACCAGACAATGGTGAATCTGTGGAATTCATTGCCACAGGAGACTGTGGAGGCCAGGTCATTGAGTATATTTAAGACTAAGAAATCAGTTCTTGAGTATAAAGGGGACCAAGGGTTACACGGAGAAAACAAGAGAATGGGGTTAAGAAACTTATCAGCCATGATTGAATGGTGGAACAGACCTGATGGGCTGAATGGCTTAATTTCTGATCCCATGTCTTATGATCTTAATCAATTAGCAGTCCAGATTACTTCCCCCAGGGATGACCTGTCCTGGAATCATCCAAAAAGTCTCTAATAATTCCCAACAGTCAGCTGGGTCAGGACACCAATTTTATATATAAAAATATCAAAATATCCCAACCTGAGGAGTCTACATACCAGTAATTAGCCAAAGTCAAAAATAATTATGGACAATGGTTTTATGATCACAGGGACTTGGTTGAAGGAAGAGCATGATTGGCAACATAAATGTTCCAGGATATAGATGCTTCAGACAGGACAGGGAGGGAAGTAAGGGGAGAGGTAGGAGTTGCATTGCTGGTCACGGATGATATCAGACTGTTCTAAAGGTGGACAATATGGAGGGCTTGAGCAGTCAGGCATTATGGGTAGAACTTAGAAATAAGGGTGAAGTTACATTGGTGGGCTTGTATTACAGGCCTTCCAACAGCAAGGGACATGCCTATCCTGCACTATCTTCAACCTAGCTTTTTAAAGCCTCCCACATATCAAATGTAGACTTTCCTTCAAATAGTTGTGACCAATCCCCATTTCCCAGCTCCTGCCTCATTTTGATATAATTGGCCTTGGCCTGGTTTAGTACTTGTCCCTAGAAGAACAAATAGGTAAACAGATTATGGAAAGCTGTAGAGGCAATAGGGTAGTGGTGATGGGAGATTTTAATTGTCCCAACATTGACTGGGATACACTCAGGTGTCAGAGTTCTGGATGGGGCAGAATTTGTAAGAAGCGTCCAGGAGAGTTTTCTAGAGCAGTATGTCAATAGTTCGACGAGAGAAGGGGCCATATTGGACCTGGTACTGGGGAAATAGCCAGGATGGGTGGTAGAAGTTGCAGTGAGGAATTTCTTTGGGAATAGTGACTACAATTCTGTAAGATTTAGAATACTCGTAGACAACGATGAGAGTGGTCCTAAGGGACAAGTACTAAACCAGGCTAAGGCCAATTATATCAAAATGAGGCAGGAGCTGGGAAATGGGGAATGGACACAGCTATTTGAAGGAAAGTCCACATTTGATATATGGGAGGCTTTAAAAAGCTAGATTGAAGATAGTGCAGGATAGGCATGTCCCTTTCAAAACAAGGGATAGGAAAGGCAAGATTTGTGAACAGTGGAACAGGAGAAATTGTGCGACTAGCCAAGAGGAAAAGGGAAGCGTACATAGGTCCACGCAGTTAAGAACAGAATGGGCCCTGGAGAAATATTAGGAGAGTAGGACCAATCTTAAGCGAGGAATCAAGTGGTCTAAAAGGGGTCATGCAATAACTTTAGTGAGTGGAATTAAGGAGAATCCCAAGGCCTTTTATTCTTATATAAGGAGGAAGATGGTAACCAGAGTAAGGGTTGGTCCACTAAAAGATAAGGAAGGAATGTTGTGTGTCAAACCTGAGAAAATGGGTGAGATTCTCAATGATTACTTTGCATCAATGTTCATTGAGGAGTGGGAGGTGATGAATGCTCAGATTAGAGATAGAAATTTGTTTACTCTGGATCACGTTGACATAAGGAGGGAAGATGTTTTGGGTAGGCTAAAGGATATTAAGGTGAACAAATCCCCAGGACCAAATGGGATCTATCCCAGGTTGCTGAGGGAAGCGGAAGAGGAAATAGCTGGGGCCCTGACAGATATCTTTGTAGCATCCTTAAACACAGGTGAGGTGCCAGAGGACTGGAAGGTTGCTCATGCTGTCCCCCTGTATAAGAAGGGTAGTAGGGATATTCCAGGTAACTAAGACCAGTGAGCCTGACTTCAGTGGTGGGAAAGTTGCTGGAGAAGGTACTGAGTTATAAAATGTATTTATATTTGGAAAAGAATGAGCTTATCAGTGATAGGCAACATGGTTTTATGCGGGGTAGATTGTGCCTTACCGGCTTAGAATTCTTTGAGGAAATGACCAAGTTGATAGATGAAGGAATGGCTGTAGATGTCATATGTTAAAATTGCTTCAGCCGCATTTAGAATATTGTGTACAGTTCTGGTCACCACATTACATAAAGGAGTGGACTCTCGGAGAGGGTGCAGACAAGGTTTACAAGGATGTTGCCTGGTATGGAAGATGCTAGCTATGAAGAGAGGTTGAGTAGGTTAGAATTATTTTCATTAGAAAACAGGAGATTGAGAGGGAACCTGATTGAGGTTTACAAAATCATGGAGGGTATAGATAGGGTATTGATAGAGATAAGCTTTTTCCCCAGGGTGAGGGATTCAATAACAAGAGGTCATGCGTTCAAGATTAAAGGTGAAAAGTTTAAGGGGATGTACACAGCAAATACTTTACACAGAGGGTGATAGGTGCCTGGAACGCGTTGCCAACAGAGGTAGTAGAGGCAGGCACAGTAGATTCATTTAAGGTGGGGAGCAGAGGGATACAGATGCTTAGGAATTGGGCGAAAGGTTTAGACAGTAGATTTGGATCAGTTCAGGTTTGGAGGGCTGAAGGGCCTGTTCCTGGGGGGTAAATTTTCTTTGTTCTTTACCTGTTCCACAGATGTAGTGAGGTCTTTTATAAATCCTAGTGTTTAGCTTATTTCTTCTTGGTGTGTCTAACTCGATTGGATGTTAATTTTCTCATCTGAATTATTTTCAGTATTCTTTCTGGCTCAATAAACACAGTCAGCATTGATCCACAGGAGAATGGGGAATAAAAAACCACAGTCTCACCCAAAAGAACACACTTTCAACAGTGTTCAGGACTGCATTGACAATCTCAATCTGGATGATGGACACAAGAGCTGGGTTGAACACCTTCTGGCTATTCAGCAGAGAAGAGTTCTGAAGAAGTCATATCAGACTTGAAACATTGTTTGTCTCTACAGATGCTGCCAGACCTGCTGAGATTCTTCAGCTGTTTTTATTTCAGATTTATTTTTTATGCTACATAATCAACTTTGCCTGAGAACAGAGGGCAGAGGCTGAATGACAACTGGACACCTCAGATCTGAATCCACCTTTGGTTCCTGTGTTTCATTAAACTCACAGAAACTTAAGTCCAGTAGCTATCAGCATAAGTACATTTTCTAATACATGAGAAATGAGAATGTGGATCTTGCTGTTACAGAGGAAGTGGTGAAGTTAATCATTTCAATGTATTTTAAGGGGAAGCTGGGCAGACGACTCAGGTAACTCATGGTTTGCAATGCAGGATGATACCAACTGTGTGGTTTGGGTAGATTGGCCATGCTAAATTTCACATATTGTTCAGGGATGTGCAGGGTAGGTGGATTAGCCATGGTAAAAACCCTCATGTAGGGTTACAGGGATGGGGTGGGTCTGGGTGAGATGTTCTTTGGAGGTCAGTGCCTCTTTTTCCACTGTAGGGATTCTGTGATTCTATATGGAGAGAATGAGACTCAGATGGTCTCCTCCTGCCCCTCATTGCTATGTTTTGTCAGATTGTGGGTTGGGACCTATCAGAAGAGGATGGAGCCTGGTCCCTTCATGGACACCTTGCCTTTCACAGAATGTTTTTCTGTCTAGTCCTAGGTTTGGTGTCTAATGTTAGTGAGACTTATACATTGAATTATGGTGATTTTTACAGCACAGAAAGGCCAGAAGACATAGGAGCAGAAATTAGGCCATTCAGCCCATCAAGTCTGCTTTACCATTCGATCATGACTGATCAGTTAACGTTGAATTTCCTGTTCCTTGGATGCTGCCTAACCTGCTGTGCTTTAACCAGCAACATATTTTCAGCTCTGATCAGTTTTTCAACCCCATTTTCCCCACTTTCTCCCCATAACGTTTGATCCCCTGGGCAATTATCCATCTCTGTTCTAAATATACTCAATGACCTGGCCTTCGCAGCCTTCTGTGGCTGGCTAAAGAATTTCTCCTCATCTCCCTTTACTCTAAGGCTGTGGTCTCAGATTCTTGTCTCTCCTGCCAACAGGAATACCTTCACAACATCCACTCTGTCTAGGCCATCTGTTCCATTGTGGTGCTAATGCTGCACATAAACCTCTTCCCAATCTCACCCCATCATCAGCATAATGCTTTCTCCCTCATAGTTTAACCAGATTTTCCTTGAAATGATATTCACTACTGGCTGTGGGAGCGAATTCTATACTCGCCACACTCTCTGGGTAAAGACATTTCTTCTGAATTCCAAATAGGATTCATCAGTGGTTATTGTGCTTCCCAGTTTCGGTCAGCTGCTCACCACACAGGTGGAAATATATTTACTATATTGACTCCTGTGTCCCCTCCAAACTGCACAGTAGCAGGAAAAATGAGGGGAAACTTAGGTTGAACCGATCAAAAATTTCCAGAAATGTAAACACTTTCAGTCGATCAACCCTCCAGCATAAAGGGTATCAGTCTATCTCTAGCTGGGTGTGTGCTCCAAACTCCAATCCTGTAATACCTATGTATTCTTTTTTGTCAAAGCAGATCTGTTTCACAATTTAGCGGTAGTCTAGCCAAGGGTCACCTCATGAGCCTCCTATTCGATTTCATCACTTCAGAAATAAACATCAACGTTAATTAGTAGAAAACCAAAAAAACACTTACTTTAGTGAGAATCACTCTGGTGACTATGTCCCCCCTCCGGCTTGCAAACACAGATTGTGTATTCTGCTGCTTCAAGTACAAGCTGAATTTTTTATCCACCCACAGCTGACAGATGATTCATTTCCTTCAGTGATGTCATTTATTGTACTTTCTCCCTCGGTATATTTCTAATGTGTTTGAAGGAAGTGCGATCATGGGTTATGCCAGTATTTATTGCCCGAACCTAATTACTCTCGAGGCAGTAGTGTTGAGCTGCAGCCCTGGAGACAGCCGGACAAAGTGTCAGGGTTTCGGCAGCAGTTTTATTAGCTTTCAACTCTTCATTGACTGTTTCGAGTGAGATTGATACAACCAGCCCCCACCACTCAGACACTGCCCTGACCTCACCTCCACCCCGAACACACCCCTCACACAACCCCAACCCCTCATCCACTCCCTAATGCTCTAAACCCACTCCCCCATCCTTCATGCACTCAGTACACACTGTGAGATCTCATATTTTTTAATGAGAGTCCGGGGCAGATTCAGGTGACTTTTATTGCGATTTACATATCAGGTACAGTACAGCAAAAAGCTTCACAATGTCTTATACAATTTAGAGTGCACACATCAACAACCCCACCTTGTTCAAATACTGTTGGTCAGCAGCCAGCGGTACTGAATTACCCCTGTGTCATCAGCTTTCCAGTCCAGCATCTTATACAATTTAAGCTTGCCTGAGCAAAACGACAAAGAGATGGACACGCATGTGGTCCACCCACCAAATCGCTCATGATGTTTTCCAGACTCTCATCTCCCCTTTTGAGGTTTTCCACAATGGATACTGTATTCAAGTAACATTTGTCAACTGCATGTGTTAACTGCCAATTAATTAGATACTTGCCTATCACTTCAGGAACTGTTTCAATCCCTCACTACAGGAAATACAAAGGGATATTAATTTTTAATGAGATCCAACAAAGTTATGTGGTTACTAATGTTGAATTCTTTAGAAATTGCTTGGAATGTGGATTGAATGAACACATTAAGAATGTCTGCTAATCTCTGTAAAAAATGAGGTCTGCAGATGCTGGAGATCACAGTTGAAAATGCGTTGCTGGTTAAAGCACAGCAGGTCAGGCAGCATCCAAGGAATAGGAAATTCGACGTTTCGGGCATAAGCGCTTCATCAGGAATGATTGATTCCTGATGAAGGGCTTATGCCCGAAACGTCGAATTTCCTATTCCTTGGATGCTGCCTGACCTGCTGTGCTTTAACCAGCAACGCATTTTCAACTGCTAATCTCTGTATTCATTTCTCCCTGTAATGATAAGGGGTTGTTTTTATTGTCTGAAACTGGATTGGATATTTCTCTTCAATGCTTTGAATGCTATAACTAATTTGGAATCTATATCTATAATTATTGATTAAACAATTAGTGTATTGTGCATTAGCTGCAATCTTGTGTTGCTATTGTTATCAAATGAGAAATCTATGTCTTAGCACATTCAGCAACCTTGAGTAAATAGTAGTCAGCTGTGTTCTGCTGTATGAGCCATGGGAGCTGTCAATCATTTTGTGCTGCTGAGTCATGGGGAGACCTAACACACAACACCCCCCCACCCATCACACACTATTCCCCATCCCTCTCACACTCCCCAACTCCTCAGACACCCCACCCCATGTCTCACACCCTCCCCATCCCTCACACCCTCACACAATACTCCACAGCTACACCCCCAAAAAACCTGCATCACACATACCCCCATCACCTATGCCTGTTATCATGCACCTGCCTCACACACACCGGGTGGTGTAGTCAGGATGCCACTGAGTTAGTAATTCAGCAAATGTCCTGGGGCCATGGGGACCCCACTGTGGCAAATGGTGAAATTTTTATTTGGTCGGGGAATAGCATTTAAGAGCCACAGAGTCATAGAGATGTACAGCATGGAAACAGACCCTTTGGTCCAACTTGTCCATGCCGACCAGATATCCCAACCCAATCTAGTCCCACCTGCCAGCACCTGGCCATATCCCTCCAAACCCTTCCTATTCATATACCTTTTAAATGTTGCAATTGTACCAGCCTCCACCACTTCCTCTGGCAGCTCATTCCATACACGTACCACCCTCTGAGTGAAAACGTTGTCCCTTAGATCTCTTTTATGTCTTTCCCCTCTAACCCTAAACCTATGCCCTCTAGTTCTGGACTCCCCCACCCCAGGGAAAAGAGGAAGTGGTGGAGGCTGGTACAATTCCAACATTGAAGAGGCATTTGGATGGGTATATGAATAGGAAGGGTTTGGAGGGATATGGGCTGGCTGCTGGCAGGTGGGACTAGATTGGGTTAGGATATCTGGTCGGCATTGACAGGTTGGACCGAAGGGTCTGTTTCCATGCTGTACATCTCTATGACTCTATGACTCTTCCTATAGCTCAAATCCTCCAACCCTGGCAACATCCTTGTAATTCTTTTCTGAACCCTTTCAAGTTTCACAGCATTTTTCTGACAGGAAGGAGACCAGAATTGCACGCAATGTTCCAACAGTGGCCTAACCAATGTCCTGTGTAGCCACAACATGACCTCCCAACTCCTGTACTCAGTACTCTGACCAATAAAGGAAAGCATATCAAATGCCTTCTTCACTATTCTATCTACATGCGACTCCATTTTCAAGGAATTATGGACCTACACTCCAAGGTCTCTTTGTTCAGCAACACTCCCTAGGACCTTACCATTAAGTGTAATAAGTCCTGCTAAGATTTGCTTTCCCAAAATGCAGTACCTCACATTTATCTGAATTAAACTCCATCTGCCACTTCTCAGCCCATTGGCCCATCTGATCAAGATTCTGTTGTAATCTGAGGCAACCTTCTTCGCTCTCCACTACACCCCCAATTTTGGTGTCATTCTCAAACTTACTAACCATACCTTTTATGTTCACATCCAAATCATTTATATAAATGATTGTTTTGTTTTGCTCCAACTGAGTTCTGTAGAATTAATGTTCAGCAATTCCAAATAAATTCATTGAATCTCCCAGCTGAGAAGGAAGCCATTCTGCCCAAAGTGACTGTGCAGACCCTTTTGAAAGAGCTGTCTAATTAGCCCCAGATTACATGCCTCTTCAGTTCTCTCCTGTGGTTTTGCAAATGAATCCTATTGAAGTGTTTATCAAATTCTCTTTTGAAAGTTAAACTTAAAAATCTGTTTCCTTCACCTTTTCAGATCACAGTAACTGAATGAATGAACCATTGAAAAGTTACATGATAGAAATGGGCCATTCAGCTAATCTCTATCCTTCACCATTTCTAACTCTGGAATTGTTTCCTTTCTTTTTAAAAAAATTAACTTTTATTTTTCCTAATCAACCTGTTGAGAGATGTTATTATGTGCCTTTAAGCAGGTGGGGCTTGAAACTGGGCCTCTCTAGTCCAGAGGCAGGGACACTACCACAGCACCACAAGAGGGCCCCTGGAATTGTTTCCACTTCAGGTAATTATATATTTGCATATGTACCTGTTACACATTGGAATGGCTCTCAGCCTTTTCAGTTCCAGCGAGTCAGGTACATAGGCAGGTTTCTCTCAACTGAGATGAGAGTTTATGCTTGAACCACCAAACTGGTCAGGGAATTCCAGACACCCACACCCTCTGGGAAAAAAAAGCTTTTTTCTCATGTCCCCTCTAAACGATGAGCCAACAACCTTAAATCTGTGCTCCCTGGTGATTGAACTCTTGGCTAGGGGACTTGGGTCTTCCCTGCCCATTCTATCTAATCCCCAAACTCACTGTTTTTTACGCCTCTATGAAATCACCCCACCGCCCCTCTGTTCTCAGGCAAACAATCCCACTCTCTCCAATCTTTCCATGTAGCTGCAAGTTTCAAGCCCTGGAGAAGAATACCTGCAATGATATTCTACTTGAGCTGAAAATGTGTTGCTGGTTAAAGCACAGCTGGTTAGGCAGCATCCAAGGAACAGGAAATTCGACATTTCGGGCCAGAGCCCTTCATCAGGAATGAGGAGAGGGTGCCAGGCAGGCTCAGATAAAAGGTAGGGGGGAGGGGCGATGGAGATGTGATAGGTGGAAGGAGGTCAAGGTGAGGGTGATAGGCCGGAGTGGGGTGGGGGCGGAGAGGTCAGGAAGAGGATTGCAGGTTAGGAGGGCGGTGCTGAGTTCTACTTGTCAGGTTATCATCTGGTGCTCAGCCAATCATTCCTCTTGACTTCCAGCACCCACTTCTTCAATGAGATAAGTCAATAAAGTGAGAAGGGAAAGATTGCTACACTCTTTCACACTTGTATGAAATGAGCTGCCAGAGGAAATGGTGGAGACTGGTACAATTACAACATTTAAAAGGCATCTGGGTGGGTATATGAATAGGAATGGTTTAGAGGGATATAGGCCAAGTGCTGGCAAATGGGGCTAGATTAATTTAAGACATCTGGTCGGCATAGACAAGTTGGATCAAAGGATCTGTTTCTACTAATCTATAATAGTCCTACGGATTATTCTCACTGAGGCCTGAGGAAATCGCTGCGCAAACCTTTCTCACAACTTTCCATGGGCCTTCTCAGAAAAAGACAACACTTGTTCCACATCCCCCATCCCCCCCACATCACGTGGTAGAAATATTGGATAGAGCAGATGTCCAGTTTTGGGAACATTGCTGGATGAATCATTCCTCGTCCTTCGGAAATCCCTCTTTTTAGCTGGACGTCACAAGAATACCCTGAGTGCCATCTGCTGGAGAGCCAAAGAACTACAGATGCTGGAATCCAAAACCCTGCCTGTGTATCTGCTGGAGAGCTGCAGAATGGCTCAGGCCCAATCTATTTACAGAGGAGGATTAGACATTTAAAACTTTAATTCCTGGGGTATGGGTGTCACCGACTGGGCCAACATTTATAGCCCATCCCTAATGCTCCTTAAAAAGGTGGTCATGAGCTGCCTTCTTGAACCGCTGCAGTCTCTGTGCTCTGGGTTGACCTCCAATGGTAATACGGAGGGAATTGCAGGATTTTGACGTAAAAGTCAGGATGATGAGTGGCTCAGAGGGGAACTTGCAGGTGATGGTGTTCCCATGTGAGGAGGGGAGGCAGCGGAAATAATCTGAATGTCATTGTGCCTGCACCATCACCCCTACAAAAAATGGATTCCAGATGGCGCTGACACCGGGTGACTCTGTGAACTCCGACTGCAAATTTTATTCTAACATTTCTTATGATCATTCTGCACTTTTAAACTTAATCTTGCTTTGTGTACCTTCTTCGCAGCTGTAACCTATATGTCTCTCTCTCGAAGCACTCTATGATCTGTGGGTCCTTGTTTGCTATGATCTACCTGCACTGCTTGCAAAATAAAGCTTTTCACTGTACTTAGGTACATGTGACTTCAATAAATCAAGCAAATCATATTTAGATGGCTTTTGGAGTAGAGAATGAGGAGGAGGAACCCATCCTGGGCACCCATAGCCCCATCACCAGTAACTGGAGAATATCAGAGTTTCTGGCAACTTAAATGGAGTGGTACATCAGTGCTGGCAATCTGTTCAAGACTGGCACAGGAATCCATCAGCCCCATGTCTGAGGACGCCAACCAAGGGGGTAGCTGTGGCTCAGGTGGGAAGATTGCCACCCTGGGACAGAAGGTAATGGGTTCAATCCAAGCCTAAACCTGCAGGCTGACACTCAGTGATGAGTGAGTGCTGCATTGCTGAAGACGCCAACAGTGACGATGATAAATAATGGCCCAACTGCTTCTTCAGTAAATATGCACGGTCCCGGGGCTATATGTCACAGAAGAGTGATTGCCCAGGCCAAAGTATACATCACTGCTCATTAGCACACTGCTGTTTGTGCCATTCAGCTATGCACATGATGACTGCAAGACACTAGTGACTGCACTTCCAAAGTACATACTTGGCTGTAACTATGGCTGGATTAGACATACTGAACCCTTAAACTATGTCGAGTTGAAGGGTCCCCATAGCATTACTAAACAACAGTATTATATTTGCTTAATTATGTAGACAAAAGCCCAGTTAGAAGTGTCTAAATGGATCTTGTGACTGTCGGAAGGTCACAGACAGGGGGCAGCACTGCAGAGGGGTTTTGATCCATGACATTGTGGCTGCAGTTCACCAGCGAGAGACACAGGAGCCTGGCAGTTAGGGTCCATTTCCTGAAGACAGCATGGGAGTAAATCAAAGTTTTCTGACTGTGTTTAATACTGTGTTGCCTTACAGGTATATCTGAGATATATCAAAACAAAAGTGCTGATTTAGGGAGTCTTTGTTCCCAGTCTCATTTATTTTTCAAACAATTATGTAAAACTTGAAATTTAAATGATTTGTTTTCATGCTTAGATTTCCCTGATAGTAGGAGGCACTTAAGTATCACTTTCACAACTGATACCTAAATCTGCACTTGATGTATTGCACAATGAGATGTGCTGAGAATGTGAAGGATGCTATATAAATGCAAGTCGATAGGAAAAGAGTCTTCTGGAAATGGCACTCTTCACCAGAGGATTCATTATCCCTGTACTCACATCCTCTTGTAATAAAGATTTGGAGATGCTGGTGTTGGACTGGAGTGTACAAAGTTAAAAATCACACAACACCAAGTTATAGTCCAGCAGGTTTAATTGGAAGCACTAGCTTTCGGAGTGCACAACCACCTGATGAAAGAGCGACGCTCCGAAAGCTAGTGCTTCCAATTAAACCTGTTGGACTGTAACCTGGTGTTGTAATGAAGGTGAACAATCCAATAGCATTCCTAACAGCTTACTTCTCTATCAGTTATCATTCAGTGACTTATTGATAAGGACACATAAATCCCTTTGCATATCTGTACATTCCAATCTCTCATCATTTAATACTCTGTACATCTGTTTCTCCTACTAAAGTGAGTAACCTCATATTTTTCCACATTGTCATCTGCTATGTTCTTGCCCAATCACTGAGCCTGTCAGATTCTTCTGAAAATATTCAATGTCTTCCTCAGATTCTCACTTAGCTTTGATCATCTGCAAATTTAGAAATCTTATATTTGTCCTCAATCCAAATTTTATATATACATGTGTGAACAGTTAGGGACAAGTACTGATCCTTCTGGTACCCACACTAGTGACAGCCTGCCAACCTGAAAGTAACCCACTTATTCCTATGCTTTGTTTTCGGTTTGTTAGCCAATCATTAACTCACACCAGGACATGACCTCCTATCTCATGTGCTTTAGTTTTACTAATCTTCTAAGGGGGACCTTATCAAAATTCTCATCAAAAATACAAATAGGATTAGATTACTTACTTACAGTGTGGAAACAAGTCCACACTGACCCTCCAAATAGCAACCCACCCAGACCCATTCCCCTACACCTAACACTACAGGCAATGTAGCATGACCAGTTCACCTAACCTGCACATCTTTGGGCTGTGGGAGGAAACCGGAGCACCCAGAGGAAACCCACACAGACCATGTGCAAATTCCACACAGACAGTTGCCTGAGATGGGAATTGAACCCGGGTCTCTGACGCTATGAGGCAGCAGTGCTAACCACTGTGCCACCCTACTACTTTCAGCTCCCATTTGTCAATTTGTGAGTACATTTTCAAAAAACTCTGACGCATTTGTCAAATATGATTTTCCATTCAAAAATCCATGCTGACTATGTCCAATCAGATCACTTTTATCCAAGTGCCAAATTAAATATTTCACACAGGTGCGATGTTAATGCTGAGCCACTAGGACAGGTGACAAAAAGCTTGGCCACAGAGATTGGTCTAAAAGAGCTTCTAGGTGGAGAAACATGTGGAGAATTGGACAGGTTCAGGGAGGGAATTCCAGAGCTAATGGTCGAAGCAGTGACCGGAAAAGTAAGAAGCAGTGAAAAACAATGGCAGGGATTTTGGGGTAAAGTGTTAGAGAGAAGGTCATGAAAAGGGGCAATAGGATATAAGGAAGGCAGCGGAGAGAGGGGCTGAACAGGATCAAAGGGAATGAAAGATGAAAAAGGTTAAACACACTTTGGTTGAATAGAACTTTCCAGGCCACATTTCCTCATTCCTCAGTTCACATTCCAGCATCTAGATAGTGCAGGAGATGGGGATACAGTAGTTGTACAAGACCAGTGCTCACCTCACAGGGGGAAAAAAAATCATACAATTGCAGAATGGCTACAGCACAGATGGAGGCCATTCAGCTCATCAAGTCCATTTTGACTCTGCAAGAGTGACTCAGCTAGTCTCCATCCTCCACTATTTCTAATTCTGGAATTGTATTCTCTTCAGGCACTAATCTATTTCTCTAGTAGGACAAAGGCAGCAGATAGATGGGAGCACCACCACCTGCAAATTCCGCCCTCCAGCCACTCACCATCCTGACTTGGAAATATATCACCATTTGTTTAGTGTTGCCGGGTCAAAATCCTGGCATTCCCTCTCCAAAGGCATTGTCAATGTACAGCACATGGACCAAAGAGGTTCAGGAAGCCAGCTCAAGGGCAACATGAAATGGGCACTAAAGGCTGGACCAGCCAGCAACACCCATCTCCCATGAGTGAATTTAAAAACTCTTACTTGTTTAGAATTGCTCATTGATTTAGAACAGACCCTACACTTCCCTCAGTTTTTAGCACCACCAGTAAATATTACAATATAGATAAAACAATACAATACTTACAATCCTGACAAAACTTATAGTTTTTTAATAATACCAGTTACTGATTTATCATGTGACATTATGAACTTCAGAATTTTAGGAACGGTTCATGAATTGAATGAATCGACAAAATATAAATTGTCACACACCAGAAGCAGCAGCAATAGTTCTGCCTGGAATAAACTATTAAAGTCAGGGACAAATTTATACAGGAAGTGAAAGCAATTAGCCATGCCTGGAAGTTGAAATTGTTTTGCTATTTACTTAATAACTGGATGCCACAGGACATATGATTGTCCAGCAAAAGAATTTAAGGAGTTAACTGTAGGAAAGCTGTGTCTTTAAATAGACATTTAAGGCCAAATGTAACAAGGAATAGGGAAGCTACTTCTGATAGGAAGACAAGCTGCAGATTTGCAATAATTTGGATGAAAGGACTTTTTAAAAAAGTATCAATAATATCACACATATAGATGAAAGATGAAAATTTGTATAAGAATCGAACACCAGAACTCCCCCTTTAGCAGAACTTCGAAGAACAACTTTAAATAAGGATCGAACACTGGACATATCCAAAGGCCAACACTCGAGAGGGAATGCAGCTGAGTTCCAACATTAATTGCATAATAGCCAAGTTGAGTTGTGAGGCTTAACCTGCTTACTTGAGGTATCTTACTATACTTACTACATGCAATAAAGTTGAATTATAGTTTTGGTATTGGACTGTCTGTCAGATTTCTTAACACGTAACCAAATTAAAGATTACTTGTGGTGATTTACCTACAGTAATCTGCTCCTTTGGCTGTACAAAAGTAGAAATTAAATGCTCCATAAGACTATAAGACATAGGAGTGGAAGTAAGGCCATTCGGCCCATCGAGTCCACTCCGCCATTCAATCATGGCTGATGGGCATTTCAACTCCTCTTACCCACATTCTCCCAGTAGCCCTTAATTCCTCGAGACATCAAAAATCTATTAATCTCTGCCTTGAAGACATTTAGCATCCCAGCCTCCACTGCATTCCGTGGCAATGAATTCAAAAGGCCCACCACTCTCTGGCTGAAGAAATGTCTCCGCATTTCTGTCCTGAATTGACCCCCTCTAATTCTAAGGCTGTGTCCACGGGTCCTAGTCTCCTCGCCTAACGGAAAACATTTCCTACCGTCCACCCTTTCCAAGCCATGTATTATCTTGTAAGTTTCTATTAAGTCTCCCCTTAATCTTCTAAACTCCAATGAATACAATCCCAGGATCCTCAGGGAGAGGGAGAGAAAAGATTAGCAGAGGAAAACACCTCTTGCCAACCCTTCACTAACACAAACCCTTGGATTCTCCACTCAGCCCAATTTCCATATTGCAGTAAATCTTATTTAGAACACTTCTTTATCCCTCTGTGCTAAATTCTCATTTGGAACCAAATTTCTAGATGCTAGCTCAGCCTTTTCTCAGTCAGGTCAATTCTCCCTCGCACTGATTATATGTCCTTAAACTATGTCACTGTTATTATGCTGTGGCCAGGCCAAAGTGTCAAGTTGTGCCTAAATGCTTGCTGAGTGAAAATACTTGTCTGACATCTGACATCACCCTTGCTTCACTTGCAAACCACTTTAAATAAATGCCCTCTAGGTCTTGATCTTTTTACGAATGAGAACAGGTTCTACCTATTTACTTTGTCTAGCCTGCTCATGATTTTGCAAACTCTATCAGATCTCCTCTCAGTCTTCAGCTCTCCAATCAGATAAGTTCCAACTTCTTTAATCTATCCTCATCACTGAAGATCTGCATTCCTGGCCCCTTCTTGAATGTTGCTTTTGCACTTTCTACAGTGCATTTACATCTAGTACACAATACTCCGACTGAGATCTAAGATTACTAAAGAATTTATGAATGCAAATTTATAATTATAAATTTTAGTGTCTTTTGGCCCTGTTTTGGTTTCCTTACCCCTGGGCTAGAAGATCTGGGTTCAAGTCCTACCTGCCACAGACACTCAGCATTTGATGATGATTCAAATATCTTTATATAGAGTGTGAGTGACTTGAGAACACAGCTCACCATCACCTTCTTGAGGGCAATTAGCAAAGGGCAATAAGTGCTTGCCCAGTCAGCAATACTCACACTCCATAAATTAATTTTAAAAAGTCCCTTACCACCAACCACCAAACTCAAGTTCCAACCCCGGGTTACTGAGTCAAACTCAAACTCTCACCTTCTCAAGGGCAATTAGGTATGGGAAGGTCTATTCCCAAAACCAAACAAAAAACACAAAGGGTCCACGTTCTTTGAGACTCTGAGGGAGTGATATAGGAACAGGAAGAAAAGCTACTGGATGAGATTCTGATTTTAATTCAATATGTCAGAATAATGGATCAAGATGAGGTCAGCGCCACCAACTGGTGAAGCTTTGAAGGAGATGTTACAGTCAAATAGTGCCATTGGCTGCAGACAGGTTAAGAAGGAAGGGTGAGTTTATAGAGTCAATAGTATGGGAAGATGCACTTGGGTCATTACACACTGTATAACTGTACTTCAGCCCATTGTGTCCATGCTGGTCAATTCTAATCCCATTTCCCAGCACTTGTGTAGCCTTGAGTGTATGGTATTTCAAATGCTCATTAAAAAGCTTCTTCAATGTTTTCATTTTTCACATTTCTACCACCTTTTCAGGCAGTAACTTCCTCTTTCCTAGAAGCCCCTCTAAACCTCCTACCCTTTACCTTAAATATAAGTCGTCTAATAATTTACTCTCTATTAAAAGGTAAAGTTCCCTCCTATCGATTCTATCTGTACCCCTCATAATTTTGTACACTTTGATGAGGTCCCCTCTCATCCAAGGAAAACAACCTCAAGCTTACCTCACCTCTCTTCACAGTGTCCAGCCCAAGCAATGTCTTGGTGAATCTTCTCTGTATTTATTTTACTCGCTGCAAATGTGTTGCTGGTCAAAGCACAGCAGGCCAGGCAGCATTTTACTCGGTTCAGTGATGCTATTACCCACCTCTGGAGCAGGATGGGACTTGAACCCAGACCTCCTGGCTCAGAGGTAGGGACACTGCCTCTTCACTACAGAAGCTCCCGAATTGCCTCTGTACCCTCTCTAGTGCAGAGAGCTGTAGCTGTGATCAGGATGAATTTGTGAGTGAACTGGTCTTTTCCTGTTTCGACTAGACCTTACAGTGTGGCACCAAAAGAGGGCTCCCCATTCCACATTAATGTGATCTCTGATGGGTTCTGTCACAGCAGTGACAACGCTGGGCTTCACCTACTCATTCGGCCCCTGAATGTGGCTCTGGCTCCAAGTCTGGTTTATCTACCAAGTGTGACATGTAGCTGACAAAGCAGTTTGCACTATCTGGAGCAAGGTAAGTGAGGGTGAAGCCTGCTCTCTGTGGGCCTGCACTGAACACGCAGTGGGATGGGGTGGGGAACGGAAGGTGATCATACAGACAGAGAAATAGGTTGCAGAGAACACACTTATAATCCCCGAGTACAGAAGGTTAAAGAATGCTTTAGTTGAGACGTGCAGAATCACAGAATTCTTACAGCACAGAGGGATGCCATTCAGTCCATCATGCCTGCAACAGCACGTTAAATAAGCATCTTTACCTTGTGGCACTCCTCTGCCTTTTCTCTAAACCTTTGCACATTATTTTTATCCAAATAATCATGGAATACCCTCACAAATGCCTCAATTTAACTTGCTTCCACTACGTGTCAAGTTGTGCCTAAATGCTTGCTGAGTGAAAATACTTGTCTGACATCTGACATCACCCTTGCTTCACTTGCAAACCACTTTAAATAAATGCCCTCTAGGTCTTGATCTTTTTACGAATGAGAACAGGTTCTACCTATTTACTTTGTCTAGCCTGCTCATGATTTTGCAAACTCTATCAGATCTCCTCTCAGTCTTCAGCTCTCCAATCAGATAAGTTCCAACTTCTTTAATCTATCCTCATCACTGAAGATCTGCATTCCTGGCCCCTTCTTGAATGTTGCTTTTGCACTTTCTACAGTGCATTTACATCTAGTACACAATACTCCGACTGAGATCTAAGATTACTAAAGAATTTATGAATGCAAATTTATAATTATAAATTTTAGTGTCTTTTGGCCCTGTTTTGGTTTCCTTACCCCTGGGCTAGAAGATCTGGGTTCAAGTCCTACCTGCCACAGACACTCAGCATTTGATGATGATTCAAATATCTTTATATAGAGTGTGAGTGACTTGAGAACACAGCTCACCATCACCTTCTTGAGGGCAATTAGCAAAGGGCAATAAGTGCTTGCCCAGTCAGCAATACTCACACTCCATAAATTAATTTTAAAAAGTCCCTTACCACCAACCACCAAACTCAAGTTCCAACCCCGGGTTACTGAGTCAAACTCAAACTCTCACCTTCTCAAGGGCAATTAGGTATGGGAAGGTCTATTCCCAAAACCAAACAAAAAACACAAAGGGTCCACGTTCTTTGAGACTCTGAGGGAGTGATATAGGAACAGGAAGAAAAGCTACTGGATGAGATTCTGATTTTAATTCAATATGTCAGAATAATGGATCAAGATGAGGTCAGCGCCACCAACTGGTGAAGCTTTGAAGGAGATGTTACAGTCAAATAGTGCCATTGGCTGCAGACAGGTTAAGAAGGAAGGGTGAGTTTATAGAGTCAATAGTATGGGAAGATGCACTTGGGTCATTACACACTGTATAACTGTACTTCAGCCCATTGTGTCCATGCTGGTCAATTCTAATCCCATTTCCCAGCACTTGTGTAGCCTTGAGTGTATGGTATTTCAAATGCTCATTAAAAAGCTTCTTCAATGTTTTCATTTTTCACATTTCTACCACCTTTTCAGGCAGTAACTTCCTCTTTCCTAGAAGCCCCTCTAAACCTCCTACCCTTTACCTTAAATATAAGTCGTCTAATAATTTACTCTCTATTAAAAGGTAAAGTTCCCTCCTATCGATTCTATCTGTACCCCTCATAATTTTGTACACTTTGATGAGGTCCCCTCTCATCCAAGGAAAACAACCTCAAGCTTACCTCACCTCTCTTCACAGTGTCCAGCCCAAGCAATGTCTTGGTGAATCTTCTCTGTATTTATTTTACTCGCTGCAAATGTGTTGCTGGTCAAAGCACAGCAGGCCAGGCAGCATTTTACTCGGTTCAGTGATGCTATTACCCACCTCTGGAGCAGGATGGGACTTGAACCCAGACCTCCTGGCTCAGAGGTAGGGACACTGCCTCTTCACTACAGAAGCTCCCGAATTGCCTCTGTACCCTCCCTAGTGCAGAGAGCTGTAGCTGTGATCAGGATGAATTTGTGAGTGAACTGGTCTTTTCCTGTTTCGACTAGACCTTACAGTGTGGCACCAAAAGAGGGCTCCCCATTCCACATTAATGTGATCTCTGATGGGTTCTGTCACAGCAGTGACAACGCTGGGCTTCACCTACTCATTCGGCCCCTGAATGTGGCTCTGGCTCCAAGTCTGGTTTATCTACCAAGTGTGACATGTAGCTGACAAAGCAGTTTGCACTATCTGGAGCAAGGTAAGTGAGGGTGAAGCCTGCTCTCTGTGGGCCTGCACTGAACACGCAGTGGGATGGGGTGGGGAACGGAAGGTGATCATACAGACAGAGAAATAGGTTGCAGAGAACACACTTATAATCCCCCGAGTACAGAAGGTTAAAGAATGCTTTAGTTGAGACGTGCAGAATCACAGAATTCTTACAGCACAGAGGGATGCCATTCAGTCCATCATGCCTGCAACAGCACGTTAAATAAGCATCTTTACCTTGTGGCACTCCTCTGCCTTTTCTCTAAACCTTTGCACATTATTTTTATCCAAATAATCATGGAATACCCTCACAAATGCCTCAATTTAACTTGCTTCCACTACGTGTCAAGTTGTGCCTAAATGCTTGCTGAGTGAAAATACTTGTCTGACATCTGACATCACCCTTGCTTCACTTGCAAACCATTTTAAATAAATGCCCTCTAGGTCTTGATCTTTTTACGAATGAGAACAGGTTCTACCTATTTACTTTGTCTAGCCTGCTCATGATTTTGCAAACTCTATCAGATCTCCTCTCAGTCTTCAACTCTCCAATCAGATAAGTTCCAACTTCTTTAATCTATCCTCATCACTGAAGATCTGCATTCCTGGCCCCTTCTTGAATGTTGCTTTTGCACTTTCTACAGTGCATTTACATCTAGTACACAATACTCCGACTGAGATCTAAGATTACTAAAGAATTTATGAATGCAAATTTATAATTATAAATTTTAGTGTCTTTTGGCCCTGTTTTGGTTTCCTTACCCCTGGGCTAGAAGATCTGGGTTCAAGTCCTACCTGCCACAGACACTCAGCATTTGATGATGATTCAAATATCTTTATATAGAGTGTGAGTGACTGGAATGCACTCAGCTTCTGGGTAGGGTTATGCCGAGCCCACTGGTTTGTGCACAAATATGGAATAAGTGATGAGGGGAATCTGGGTGATTGTGGGCCCATGTTCATTAAAACGTTCCAGCTGATAGACAGGTTGGGTAATCTATATCTGACCCCAATGATTAATCAGTGATGTGAGCATGCTGCAAGGAATGCCCCTTCCTCTGGAGAACTATCATTGATCTTACTGTCTGCATGTCACTGAAAATACAGGTGTGGGTGCAGGGGGTAGTAAAGAAATTGTATATTGGCCATGATAGCGAGAGTATTTGAATACAAGAACAAGAGTGTCTTAAAATATTGTGTGCAGTTTTGGTCTCTTTATCGGAGAAAGGATGTTTTTGCTATACAGGGAGTGTCACAAAGGTTTACCAAGTTGATTTCTGGGATGGCAGGGCTGACGTATAAAGAGAGATTGGATTGGTTAAAACTATATTCAGTAGAGTTTAGAAGAATGAGGAGGGAGGATCTCATAGAAAACTATAAAATTCTAACAGGACTAGACAGATTAGATGCAGGAGAGATGTTCTGATAGCAAAGGAATCCAGAACCAGGGATCACAGTTTAAGGATAAGGGATAAACCTTTGCAGACTGAGACGATGAGAGATATCTTTGCCCAGAGAGTAGTGAGCATGTGGAATTCATTCTCATTGAAAGTGGTTGAGGCCAAAACATTGTGTTTTCAAGAAAGAGTTAGATACAGCTCATGCAACTAAAGGGATCAAGGGATAAGAGTGGAGGGTGGGATTAGGGTACTGAGCTTGATGTTTAGCCATGATTATACTGAATGGCAGAACAGGCTTGAGGGCTCGAATGATCTACTCCTGTGTTTCTCTGAATGGAAATGGCAGGGAATCGAGGAGCACCTTTCTCAATCCCAAGATCCCCAAAGTGCTTTACAGTGTGTGTGTGTGTGTGTGTGTGTGTGTGTGTGTGCGCACGATCAGTCAATATTGACAACCTCTTTTAAACAGCAATGAGAGTATGGCCAAAGAACAACAGAGAAGAGATGAGTGAGCCCTGGAACATAGGAACAAGATGAGGCCATTCACCCCATTGAGTCTGTTCTGCCCCTCAGTGGCAGATTGCAACCTAACTCTATATTGCCTACAGCCCACTTTGTTCCATATTCCTTGAGGCTGTTGGTTATATTAATCCCTGATTTAAAATGGAGGCTTGGTCCATCATCATTTACCACAAAGACACATTTTTTGCATGTTCTGTTTTCTGCTAGCTAGCAAATTATCTTTCCATGCTAATGTTACCCACTACAATGTGAGCTTGCACAATAATCATCAGATGTGGCACCTTTGTCAATCTACTTACCCATACTATTCTCTTTTACCCTGTAATTCTTTGTTCCTTTTTCCTGCTCCCATTTGAATGGCTTTCTGTACCATGGTGCCATGATTGGTTTGCTCCTCTACCCTGCAGGCCTGCTGTCATTTGAACAAGCTCAGAGAACCTCAAACTTGTTGGACAACTGCAGAGACTGATACTTCTGATATCTGTGTTCCCTCATCTATTTCACTTGTAACCATGCACTCCTGCCCCTACTACTGACCAGATGACCCTCTCCCAAGTGGTCTGACTGTCTCCGAATACAAAGGCTCTACTAATTCTCTCTCACAGTGTCTGACTTAGCTTCCCTCTCAAACCTTGAGCCAGACTTGCATAAAGTTCAAACACTTGCTGCCGATATTATTGTCCTGGATCATGATGGTTTCCAGAAGTTTTCACATGCTGCTGCCTTGATACATTACCTTTCCTAAGTGAGTTTTAGTTAACTATTATTCACTTCATAGAATCATAGAATCCCTACAGTGTGGGAAACAGGTCATTAGGCCCAACAGGTCCAGACTGACCCTCTGAAGAGTAAACCACTCAGACTCATTCCCCCTACCCTATAACTCTACATTTGCTCCTGATGCATGCACCTAACCCACGTTATGGGCAATTTAGCATGGCCAATTCACCTAACCTGCACATTTTTGGACTGTGGCAGTAAACAGAGCAACCAGAGGAAACCCACGCAGACATGGGGAGAATGAGCAAACACCACATACACAGTTGCCCGAAGCCGGAATCGAACCTGAGTCCCTGGCACAGTGAGGTAGCAGTGCTAATCACTGAGCCACCGTAACTTATTTAAGTTTTTATATATTAACTTTACCATCAATTTGTAGACCGTTAATTCACTGAGACCTGAACCACTTGCCAAATACACAATAAATGGCTATCTCCTTTTCGTGAATCGAGCAACAGCATACATTAATTGTTCAAAGAAATCCAGTAACCTCATCAGGTGTGTCTCAGACCAGAAGGCACAAGTTTCAGGTGAGGAATAAATGGTTTAGAAGAGATCTGAGGAAAAATGTTTCTACCAGAAGGTGGTAGGAATATGGAATGCCTGCATGAGAGGGTGATGGAGGCATATACTCTCTCAACATTTAAGAAGCATCTGGATGAGCATTTAAAATACCAGGGCATGTTAGTTATGGACTAAATGCAGATAGTTTGGTGTTCATTGGTCGACATAGATATGGTTGGCTGAAGGGCTGTTTCTGTGCTCTATGACTCTATCGTCCTTGCAGAATAAGATTCCAATGTACTCCCATCCTACTGCTCTTCCCAGATCTTCTTCAAGTGCAGCTGAACAAAGAGTTTGATACATTTTTAGATGTTCAAAGCATCAAACACTATGGAGCAAAAGCACGAATATGGCATTAAGATAGTGAATTAACCACGATCATACTGAATGGTCTACTCCTGCTCCGAGTCAGCTCACTACCACCTCCTCAAGAGCAACTAAGAATGGGCAACAAATGCTGGTCTAGCCAGCAATGTCCACATCCCACAAGAGAACAACTAAAATATGTTTCTATATGTAGGAGAGGGCAGGAATTCTTCATAGTTAAGGAGAAGCCAAAGGGATTTTATAAATACATTCAGGACTAAAGGGTAACTAGGGAGAGAATAGGACCCCTCAAAGATCAGCAAGGCAGCCTATGTGTGGAACTGCAGAAGATGGGCAACATAATAACTGAGTAGTTTGCATCAGTGTTTACTGTGGAGGAGGACATGGGGAAATAGATGGTGATATTTTGAAAATGTCCATAATACAGAGGAGGAGGTGCCGGATGCTTTAAAACATATAAAGGTGGATAAATCCCCAGGACCTGTTCAGGTGTACCATAGAGCTCTGTGGGAAGCCAGCGAAGTGATTGCTGGGCCCCTTACTGAGATATTTGGATCATTGACAGTCACAGGTGAGGTGTCGGAAGACTGGAAGTTGGCAAACGTGGTGCCACTCTTGAAGAAAGGTGGTAAGGAAAAGCCAGGGAACTATAGACCAGTGAGCCTGACATTGGTGGTGGGAAAGTTGTTGGAGGGAATCCTGAGGGAAGGGTTTTACATGTAATTGGATAAGCAAGGATGGATTATGGATAGTCAACATGTCTTTGTGAATGGGAAATCATGTCTCAATAACTTGATTAAGTTTTTTGAAGAAGTAACAAAAAAGATTGATGAGGGCAGAGTGGGAGAAGTGATCTATATGGACTTCAGTAAGGCATTTGACAAGGTTCCTCATGGTAAACTGGTTAGCAAGGTTAGATCTCATGGAATACAGGGAGAACTAGCCATTTGGATACAGAACTGGCTCAAAGGTAGAAGACAGAGGGTGGTGGTGGAGGGTTGCTTTTTGGACTGGAGGCCTGTGACCAGTGGAGTGCCACAAGGATCGATGCTGAGTCCACTGCTTTTCATCATATATATATAAATGATTTGGATATGAACATAGTAGGTATAGTTAGTAAGTTTATGTATGACATCAAAATTGGAGGTGTAGTGGACAGCCAAGATGGTTACCTCAGGATACAATGGGATCTTGATCAGATGGGCCAATGGGCCGAGGAGTGGCAGGTGGAGTTTAATTTAGATACATGCAAGGTGCTGCATTTTGGAAAGGCAAATCAGGGCAAGACTTATGCACTTAAACGGTAAGGCCCTGGAGAGTGTTGCTGAACAAACAGACCTTGGAGTGTAGGTGCATGGTTCCTTGAAAGCAGAGTCTCAGGTAGATAAGATAGTGAAGAAGGCATTTAGTATGCTTTCCTTTATTGGTCTGAGCATTGAGTGTAGGAGTTGGGAGGTCATGTTGCAGCTATACGGGACATTGTTTCGGCCACTTTTGGAATATTGCGTGCGATTCTGGTCTCCCTCCTATATGAAGGATGTTGTAAAAATTGAAAGGGTTCAGAAAAGATGTACAAGGATGTTGCCAGGTTGGGGAATTTGAGCTATAGGGAGAGGCTGAACAGGCTGGGGCTGTTTTCCCTGAAGTATCGGAGGCTGAGAGGTGACTTTATAGAGATATATAAAATCATGAAGGACATAGATTGGGCATAGAATAAACAAGGTCTTTTCCCCAGGTTGGGGGGAGTCCAGAACTAGAGGGCACAACTTTAGATGAGAGGGGAAAGATTTAAAAAGGACATAAGAGGCAACTTTTTCATGCAGAGGATGGTGCATATATGGAATGAGCTGTTAGAGGAAGCGGTGGAGGCTGGTACAATTATACCATTTAAAAGGCATGTGGATGGTTATATGAATAGGAAGGGTTTGAAGAGATACGGACTCAGTGCTGGCAAATGGGGCTAGATTAATTTAGGATATCTGGTCAGCATGGATGAGTTGGACTATTTCCGTGCTGTACATCTGTATGGCTCTATGATTCTATGCAAAAGTCAGTACTGCACTGGAAGGTATCAGTATTTTTGTTCAAGCTTCTAGAGTGGATCAAGAAGCCACAAGCTTCAAGCTCAGGTGTGAAAATGATAAGTTTTGAGTTATGAGAGACCCTGCCAGGAAACAAGGCAAAATGAAGAGGAGAAAAATCTGTCGAGGGATGTGGTGAGAAAGAGAAGATTCAGTGCACTGGTTGTTAATTACAAGAGGAGGGGAAGAGGGACAGAAACATCAAAACATAGGAAATAGGATCAGGAGCAGGCCATTCAGCCCTTCGAGCCTGCTCCACCATTTAATATGATTATGGCTGATCATCCAACTCAGTTGAGAGGGTGTTGCTGGAAAAGCACAGCAGGTCAGGCAGCATCTGAGGAGCAGAAGAATCGATATTTCAGGTCAGAGAAAATTCCTGATGAAGGGCTCCGGCCTGAAACGTCAATTCTCCTGCTCCTCGGATGCTGCCTGACCAGCTGTGCTTTTCCAGCAACACCCTCTCAACTCTGATCTCCAGCATCTGCAGACCTCACTGTCTCCAAGTTGATCATCCAACTCAGTCCCCTGTTCCTGCTTTCTCTTCATACCCTTTGATCTCTTTAACTCTAAGAACTAGAAGAGAAGCAGATAGGTGTAAGCTCATCCAAAATTTCATCACTAACTTGTATTCACCCATCACCTAATGCTCACTCATTAATAGTGGGTCCCTGTACAACAACGCCTTGACTGAAAAATTCTTATATTTGTACTTAAATACTTCCATTCCTTCAAACCCTCCCAGTCTGTGTAGTTCCCTCCACCTCCACATCCCTTTTAGGTCTCTGCAATTCTCCTCTGGCCTCTTGCACATTCCCAGTTTTAGCTGTTCTTCCTTTAGCAATTGTGCTTTCAACTGCTGGGCCCTAAACTCTGGAACTCCCTCGCTAAACCATCCTGTGTCTCTCTCTGTTTTTAAGAGGGTCCTTAAGACCAAAGTGATTTCGTTTTTGATCCTATTATCTCTTTGTCTGACTTCGCATTGTAGTCTGTTGAATAACCTCAGCCTGTGAAGTGAGACCCTGGAAACGCTTCATTACATTAAAGGTGTTATGAAAATTCAGATAGTTGTTGTTTGAAGAGAGTTGACCGATTGATTGAATGCTCATAATTTGAGCTAAAACATGGATTACATCAGAAAGATACTGACAGATTGTCAGCAACTAGAAACTTCATACTGCCTTCATGAAAAGAAGAAAAATTGGGAGAGAGCAGATTTGTAAACTGATCAGAATACTGAATTATAGAGCTGACCCAGGTATGAGGGGCTGAATGGCCTTCTCCTGTTCTGTAAGATTCCCTGATTGTATTAATTACTAAAGTAGGAAGGTGGGAAAACAGTGGGTGTTATGTTTGATACCAAATCTCCCTCTAATACAAGGCGATGGAGCTTGGAGCTTTTCTCATCTCCCAGTTCAGTGTCACTGTGGTATGGAAGATGCTGCAAGAAGCAGTGGAAATTATTGTACATGTGACGGTGGATTGGAAAGAACCTGCTGAGCGGAGCTGTTTCACAGGAAGGTCTGTGTGAGGACTTGAGTTTATTGGCAGGCATTTGACCACAGCACATGGCCCAGTGTTTATCCATTTACTGAAACAGCTGGGGAGAAGTAACAGCAGCAGCTGCTGCCTTTCTCAATATGGCAAATAAATAATAGCATTAAAGGGGCAGTGTGACATTGGAATGGGACATCAGCAGCACAAAAAAAGGAATAAAGAGAGACTTGTGCCTTATTGTCTCGTTCAGTAATAAGTCACAGAGTTTCACATCTCTTCAATTGAATAGACATAAAACAACTGCTGTGATGAAGACAGGAGACTGATGAATGTGCAGTGAGAATGGAACGGTAGAGCCTCTTGCATTTTTATAATGGGTGGGATCTATTGAATTGAACAGCCTCTATTTTAGCATCTACAACGGGACAGGATGAACAGTATCTTTGTGCTGTGTGTAGGTTCTTTATATAATTCTTATTGTCTGATAATTGTTGATGGTTCATGCCATAAGAAAAATAACGACGGAGGACCCAAAAATCACCTTCGCTGAGCCAAGGATTACACCTGTCCTGTCAGTGCTCATTTGCATTACATTTCAGTCATCTAGCCAAGACTTTAGTAAATGTTCAGGGACAAAGTGTCTAAATCCAGGACCAATCTAGCCCTGTGCCCATTCAGATGAGGCTTGTATGTTAGAGACACAATATGTTTCTCAACAGCTGCTTCTGCAATAAATATAGAACTACAAAAGGACAACCCTCCTCTAATGTGAACATACCCTTCACAATCCCTGGACATCCAGAGCACTTTACAGTGAACCCACAAGCAATGAATCAGATCCAAGCTCTGCAGTCCGGCCATACTCAGTCATAACCAAAAGACAAGGCTGCATCAAAACTTAACTGTGGGAGAGCCTACCACCTCAGAGCAGAAGACAGGCTGAATCATTTGTATCCATCTTCAGCCAGAAGTGCTGGATGGATGATCCATCTTAACATCTTCCAGGGATCCCCAGTATCACAGGTGCTTGTCTTTAGCTGATCCAATTCACGCTACATGATATCAAAAAACATCTGGAGGCTCTGGATTTTGCAAAGGTTATGGACCCTGACAACATTCCAGCAATAGCATTGAAGAGTTATGTTCCAGAGGTAGCTGTACCCCTAGCCAATCTGCTTTGGTACAGCTACAACACTGATAATCTACCTGACAATATGAATTTGATTCACGCAACAATATACTATAGTCATAAAATTTCTAATATTTCAAAGCATTACAAATTTGACATTATTGTAATTGCATTAAAATTCAACTTTTCTCCATTGAATTCTTTTGCCTCAATCCAACTGAAACACACATGGCATTTATTCTATACATTCAGCCACAAGCATCCAGCCTGAGAGATTCTGTGGGTTTCCAGTCCCTTGTTACATTATGGCAAAAGAACCTTAGGAGCTGGTCTTTCCCATTGCACTTCTGCAATGAATGATCCAAGTTTTAGCACATTCCTCACTATATAGTCCTGAACCTTGAAATGTGCCAGTCTGCATTGTGTCCTCTACTTTTTTGTCATTTACATAAACAATTTGGGTGTGAGCATAAGGTTTACAGTTAGTAAGTTTGCAGATAGCACCAAAATTGGGAGTGTAGTGGACAGTGAAGAAGGTTACCTTAGATTACAACGGGATCTTCACCAGATGGGCCAATGGGCTGAGAAGTGGCAGATGGAGTTTAATTCAGATAAATGCATGGTGCTGCATTTTGGGAAAGCAAATCTTAGCAGGACTTATACACTTAATGGTAGGGTCCTAGAGAGTGTTGCTGAACAAAGAGACTTTGGAGTGCAGGTTCATAGCTCCTCGAAAGTGGAGTCGCAGGTGGGTAGGATAGTGAAGAAGGTGTTTGGTAAACTTTCCTTTATTGATCAGAGTATTGAGTACAGGAGTTGGGAGGTCATGTTGCGGCTGTACAGGACATTGGTTAGGCCACTGTTGGAATATTGTGTGCAATTCTGGTCTGTTTCCTATCGGAGAGATGTTGTGAAACTTGAAAGGCTTCAGGAAAGATTTACAAGGATGTTGCCAGGGTTGGAGCTATAGGGAGAGGCTGAACAGGCTGGGGCTGTTTGCTCTGAAGTGTCGGAGGCTGAGGGGTGACCTTATAGAGGTTTACAAAATTATGAGGGACATGATAGGGTAAATAGGCAAAGTCTTTTCCCTGGGGTCGGGGAGTCCAGAACTAGAGGGCATAGGTATAGGGTGAGAGGGGAAAGATATAAAAGAGACCTACGGGGCAACTTTTTTGCATAGAGGGTGGGACGTGTATGGAATGAGCTGCTAGATGAAGTGATGGAGGCTGGTACAATTGCAACATTTAAAAGGCATCTGGATGGGTATATGAATAGGAAGGATTTGGAGGGATATGGGCCGGATACTGGCAGATGGGACTAGATTGGGTTGGGATATCTGGTCGGCATGGATGGGTTGGACCAAAGGGTCTTTTCCTTCTGTACATCTCTGTGACTCTATGACTCAGTCAAGGATAAGTCTGTGGACTGGAAGACAAGCAGGTTTCAGGCAGTCTTTTATAGAAGTGATGTCCCTACAGTTTGTATTCCTGGTAAAAATTACCCAGATATGTCCTGTCCACAAAAAGCAAAGCAAATCCAATCCCACCAAATATCACCCCATCAGTCTCCTCTGAATCATCAGCGAAGTCATAGAAAGTATCAACGTTTTTTTGTATTTTTTAATGGGATGTGGGTTTTGCTGGCTGGGCATTTATTAGCCATCCTTCCTTTCCCCGTGACAAGATGATGACAAGGTACCTTTTTAAGCCACTGCAGTTCATCAGTGTATGACTTGGCTGGAAACTTGCAGTGGTGTTCCTGTGTACATGCTGTCCTTGTCCTTCTAGATGGCGCTATCGAGTGGCATTTAAGCAGTAAAATCCTTATTCAATTATGGCATCAAGGAGCTCAAGCAAAGAGGAGTGAATGGGAAATGAAGGAATTCTGTATCCTGAAGAAGGGCCACTGAACCTGAAAGGATAACTCTGCTTTCTCTCTGCAGATGCTGCCAGACCTGCTGAGTTTTCCCAGGAATTTCTGATTTTGTTTCTGATTTCCAGCATCTGCAGGTCTTTGAGGTTTTTTTGAATAAAATTCTAAGCTTCTGACATGTTCTTATAACTGCATAATTTATATATCTGGTCTAATTTAATTCACCTTCTATGACAACCCCTAGGATGTTGATGGTGGGGGATTCAGCAATCGTAATACCATTGAATATCAAGTGGGCAAGGTTAGTTTCTCTCTTGTTTTGGATTCTGGGTAATCCAAGATGGAGGACGGGAAAAATTTCTGGCTGTAAGAGCTGCTCCTTTTTTTTTTGAGGTATTTTAGGTGTTGGAGGTGATTTCCTCGAATTCCAGGAGCAGCAATTCCTGTTTTATATGCTGGGGCATTGTTTTGGAACTTTGGAAAAAAAAAGTCAAAACAACAGCAGTTTTAAAGGGAGAAGAGCAGACAAAGGAAGCACTTGGTGAGGACAGTGCAGGAGAGAGAGAGAGAGAGAGAGAGAACCTGCACAGTTACTGCCTTTGCTGTTTGAATTTGTGTATTGCTGGACATCGGAGTGCATCTGGGAAAACTAACAAACAGTGACGTGTATGGAATGAGCTGCCAGAGGATGTGGGGGAGGCTGGTACAATTTCAACATTTAAAGGCATTTGGATGGGTATATGAATAGGAAGGGTTTAGAGGGATATGGGCCGGGTGCTGGCAGGTGGGACTAGATTGGGTTGGGATAGCTGGTCGGCATGGACCAAAGAGTCTGTTTCCATGCTGTACATCTCTATGACTCTTGTTTGGATTGGTCATTGCCTATACAAATGTAGTACCTTGTATGGAGTGAATATATCTTGGCATTTATTCATCCAAGCCTGAATGTTGCCCAAGTCTTATTGCATACGGGCCGCTTCAGTTTCTGAAGTATTGCAAATGGTGTTGAACACTGTGCAATCACCTGTGAACATTGCAACGTCTGACCTTATGTTTGAAAGGAAGCACATTAATGAAGCAGCTGAAGAAAGTTGGGCCAAGGACACATACCTGAGGAACTCCTCCAGTGATGTCTGACATCTCAGCTAATTGGCCTCTGAGAACAACAATTTTTGTGTGAGGTATGATTTCAACCAATAAAGTGTTTTTCTTCAATTTCCAGTGACTCCTCTTTTGCTGGGATTCCTTGGTGCCATAAATGAATAAGTGCTGCCTGGATGTGAAGGGCGATCATTCTCACCTCACCTGTGCAGTTTAGCTCTTTTGTTCATGTTTACACAGGACTATAATGAATTGCCCTAGTGGATTTCAAACTCAGCTTCAATAACCAGGATCTTAAGAAGGGTCACTTGGCCCAAAACATTAATTCTATTTTCTGTTCCTGCAGACCTGCTGAGTTTTTCTAGCAAATTCTGATTTTGGAATTTTATGTCATGTAACTCAACTCCTAACTCCCCAAAACCTGCCTACCCAGGCACAAGTCAGGAGTGTGAGAAAAGTCCCCCCACTTGCCTGGATGGGGTGCAGCTCCAACAACACTCAAGAATTTGACATGATCAAATTTGATTGGCACTCTATCCACCAACTTAAATATTCACTCCATTCACCATTGATGCTCAGTAGCAGAGAGTTCACTATCTACAAGATGCATTGCAGTAACTCATCAAGGCTCCCTTCACAACTTGTTCCAAACCTGCAACCTCCACTACCAGGAAGAATAAGGGCAACAGACACATGGGGACACAACCACCTATAAGTACCTGCATACAGTATTTTGACTTGGAACTGTATCACCATATCTTCACTTGGGGAAGTTGCTGAGGCAAAACTATGCTCTGTACCTACACAACATGGAAAGCAGTGGATCACAATGGCATCTCACCACCATTATTTTTCCCCTAAAAATATAATTTATTCATAAAAGTCATAAAGATTTTACAAAATTATTTTGACTTGGATATACAATCCTATTGCACTCAATGGGATTGTAATAGATTTAATAGTTACAAAATGCATTCCACGTCCAATATACAGCCCAGGGATGAAAACATTTCAAATAGGAAATTAGAGAAAGTGTAAAAGTTGCAAAATTATCCTCAATCCACTCTTGTTCACTCTGAGGTGCATCAATACATTGCCAATACTCTTAATTTACTTTCTTTGTAAGGCACACAGCTTCAGGATTTCTGCAGTTCCAATTCACTCAGTACACAATGCTTAAAATGCTTTAATCCGCAAACTATCCCCATTACACCTTTGTGGTGGCTGCCCCAAGCTTTAATGCAACCCTCAGTGTTATCACCTGCCTTCTCAACGACCATTAGCAACGGGTAGTAAAATGTTAGTCATGCCAACAATGCTCATATCCCATCAAGGAATTAACAAAAAGAGGTCAGAGGCTCGGAATCCTGCAATGAGCAACTCACCTCCTGTCTCACCAAAACCTTTCCACCATCTACATGACACAAGTCAGGTGTGTGATGGCATATTCTACATGACACAAGTCAGGTGTGTGATGGCATATTCTACATGACACAAATCAGGTGTGTGATGGCATATTCCGTACTTGACTTTCAATTCAGCTCCAAAAATACTCAAAGGGCTCAACACCATCCAGGACAAAGCAGCTCGCTTGATTGGCACCACATCCACAAACATTTACTCCCTCCACCATGGAGGCTCAGTAGCAGCAGTGTGTGCTACCTACAACCTAGACAGCACCTACCATATCACAATCACTTCCATCGAGAAGGACAAGGGCATCAGGTACATGGGAATACTACTAACTGCAAGTTCCCCTCCACACCACTCACCATCCTGACTTGGAAATATATCTCCATTCCTACAGTGTCACTTGGACAGAATCATGGAATTCCCTCCCTAAGGGCATTGTGGGTCCATCTACAGCACATGGAATATGTGGTTCAAGAAAACAACTTACCACCACCTTTGGGGGCAACTAGGGATTGACAGTAAATGCTGGCCGAAACAGTGACACTTATGCCCACAACTGAATAAAGAAAACGCCTTCAAAATGCTGTGACTGTAGCAATGTGACAAAACTCAACCAAATTGCTTACAGGTAAAAAGTGAGGTCTGCAGATGCTGGAGATCACAGTTGAAAATGTGTTGCTGGTTAAAGCACAGCAGGTTAGGCAGCATCCAAGGAATAGGAAATTCGACGTTTCGGGCATAAGCCCTTCATCAGGAATGAGGAGAGGGTGCCAGGCAGGCTAAGATAAAAGGTAGGGAGGAGGGACTTGGGGGAGGGGCGGTGGAGATGTGATAGGTGGAAGGAGGTCAAGGTGAGGGTGATAGGCCGGAGTGGGGGTGGGGGCGGAGAGGTCAGGAAGAGGATTGCAGGTTAGGAGGGCGGTGCTGAGTTGAGGGAACCGACTGAGACAAGGTTGGGGGAGGGGAAATGAGGAAGCTGGAGAAATCTGGAATGTAGTTCGGAGTCCGTGTGGGATCAGTCGGTTCCGTAGGCAGGTGCTGAGGAAGGAGATGTGGCTGTGGTAGCGAGTCTGTTTGAGAACGTGGCTGAAGAGTTTCTGTGCAGAGGAGATGACCTGGGGGGGTGCCATCTCCTCCTCTGCACAGAAACTCTTCAGCCACGTTCTCAAACAGACTCGCTACCACAGCCACATCTCCTTCCTCAGCACCTGCCTACGGAACCGACTGATCCCACACGGACTCCGAACTACATTCCAGATTTCTCCAGTTTCCTCATTTCCCCTCCCCCAACCTTGTCTCAGTCGGTTCCCTCAACTCAGCACCGCCCTCCTAACCTGCAATCTTCTTCCTAACCTCTCCGCCCCCACCCCACTCCGGCCTATCACCCTCACCTTGACCTCCTTCCACCTATCACATCTCCACCGCCCCTCCCCCAAGTTCCTCCTCCCTACCTTTTATCTTAGCCTGCCTGGCACCCTCTCCTCATTCCTGATGAAGGGCTTATGCCTGAAACATCGAATTTCCTATTCCTTGGATGCTGCCTAACCTGCTGTGCTTTAACCAGCAACACATTTTCAACAAATTGCTTACAAGCTGTTTACATACGTTGTTAACAGATAATGTAGGAACAAGGCGCCAGAGACCTTTACCCTGCTCTGTTTCAGATAGTATTGATAAAGTGTGGTCAACGGAGTAGGCAGCATCTGAGGAGCAAAAGAATCCTGATGAAGGGTGAAGCCCAAAATGTCAGTTCCCTTGCTCCTCAGATATTGCCTGACCTGCGCCACACTTCATCCACTCTGACTTCTCCAGCATCTGTAGTCCTCACTATCTCCTTTTTCAGATAGTCGCACGGGATCTGAGACTATAAAACAGGCCTCAGTTTTTACATTTTAACACATCCAAAAAACCGCATGTCCGACTGTGCAGCACTCCCTTAGTTTTTCCAGAACTAGAGGGCATAGGTTTAGGGTGAGAGGGGAAAGATATAAAAGGGGCAACTTTTTCACACAACAGGGTGGTATGTGTATGGAATGAGCTGCCAGAGGAAGTGGTGGAGGCTGGTACAATTGCAACATTTAAGAGGCATTTGGATGGGTATATGAATAGGAAGGGTTTGGAGGGATATGGGCCGGGTGCTGTCAGGTGGGACTAGATTGGGTTGGGATATCTGGTCGGCATGGATGGGTTGGGCCGAAGGGTCTGTTTCCATGCTGTACATCTCTCTGACTCTATGCTGCACTTTGTGCTGAAATCTCTAGCATGGGATCTGAACTCAGTCCCAGACGCTTCATTTTGAAAACCCATTCAAACAGCCTCCATGAGCTCAATTCACTATTGAAAAATGTATGCAAAAAACGTTCAGTACACAGCATTAAATTGTTAATAAACTCATCCGGAATAGTCCAGGAATTTTTTGTTAAATCAAAACTTCATATCTTAATGGATAGGTGGTTAATTATGCTCCTGAACTTCCAGATCCGGCAGCGTGGGTTGGGAGCTCCATATAAGGGAGAGAGGAAGGGAAGCTGATTATACTGTCCCAGACCCATTCATAAATTAGTCAGTAACAGAGCAGACTCCAATTCGAGTGCTACAGTAGCAGCGTTTTCTTCATGGTTCCATGCTCGCTTGTGTAAAATTTTAAGGAGGGGATGGTTAGACTGCCGACCGACGTGTGCTTGAAGTGAATATCGCCTGAGTGACTTTAGATCCTGTGTATGTACCAGGAAGTCGATCCTTTACGTTGTTGAGCTGTGGGTTCTGTGAAAGACGCTGTCTGCATTCTGTAGGACTGATTTATCTGGAATGGCACTTTGATCTCGCATACAATGGCCACTAAAGAAGAGCTTTACAGCAAAGTTGTGCCCCGAAAGAATAGGCAGAACCGACCCGGGACCGTTAAACATGGATCAACACTCGAGGTCTTCTTATCAATGGGATTCCCTAAAGCCCGGGCGTAAGTTGGATGAGTTCAGACGTATTTATTTATTTCTTTGTTTCCTTTTATTTTGCAGCTTCCCACATTGTTACTGTATCCAAATGGCGTTTGCACTGATTCTGTGTTTCCATTCTGTGTAACGTTTCTTTCTGTAACAGATCTTGCTACATTGTTGAAGAGGGAGTTGTCACATGGCCTAGAGATTCAAAATATGTTTTAAAACAAGGAATAGTGTTTGTTCAAAACGCCCGGTGTTCAGTAGGGGATATGACAGGCGAACGTTTCACGGTCTAGCTCTCCTTCGTATTTAAGACAAAAAAAAAGATATAAACGCGCCACTCTCACCCTTTCACACACACAATAACACAACTGCAGTGTAAGGCCTGCAGGCAGGAAGGTGGGTGATGGTCCGGGTTTGTTCTGGAACTGAATGGAATGGTTCCGTTGCAGTTTTATTGTCGGTCACCCCAAGGCTGCGGAATGGTTTTGGAAAGTAAACAGTCCCGGGGCTGTGAGGATTTCCCAATTGTGGATGTGTCTGTTTCAGTCACATTCCTTCCCCCTCTCATTTTTGTAAAAAGGCTGACTGAAAGCTGCCTTTTTTTAAAAAACAAACAAACGTGAAATTTTAACAAAGCAAACATATTGCTGTAAGTGTCACAGAAAATGCTGTAAATACTTAGATTTGGCAGCATCTATAGAGAGAAAGTAGAGTGAACATTTTCAGGTGTCGATGACCTTTCATGAACCTCCTGCGTACTTCTAATATATTTGTTTTTTTACAATGAGCTGCATTCGGTCCAGAGTGTACATACAACCCCGTGCACGCTACTGTTTTCCTAAACCGCTAATGGAAGCCACTTTCTCTCTCTCTCTCTCTCCCCGCAAGCCGCTCTTACAAAGGTGAATGCGGCAAAATCCTTTTCCCTAACTAGACACGATTTTCTAAAGCAAACACTCTGAGTACATAAGCACAGAAAGGCTCCTTTACTCTTATTTTACTGTGTTACAGAACAACGCGTTGACATCCTGTACTAATATTCCCTCTACTAAAATTCAATTAAAAAAAATGAGACTGTTTCCCTCCACTCCCTGTATTATTGTGGAATACCACTACTTTTTATAATTATCCTCAAATGGAGAACTTTGTTGGTGTGCTTCATTGTGGTCATGTCCACAGACTGTGGAGTCAATATAGAGACTGTTTCCACTGGCAGGGGAGTCAGTATCCAGAGTTAGGATCATTCAAGTCAAAAGCACCGAGGAGAGGAAAAACATTTTGAAATATATTAAGTTATGATCTGGAATGTGTTGTCTTTTTAAAAAAAAGTGATGGTAGCAGATTATTCAGTTTTCAGAACTGTATAAATACTTGGAGGTGGGGTGAGACCTCCGGGTGCTCCGGTTTCCTCCCACAGTCCAAAAATCTGCGGGTTAGGTGAATTGGCCATGCTAAATTGCCCATAGTGTTAGGTAAGGGGTAAATGTAAGGGTATGGGTGGGTTGCGCTTCGGCGGGTCGGTGTGGACTTGTTGGGCCGAAGGGCCTGTTTCCACGCTGTAAATCTAATCTAATCTAATCTAATCTAAACTACAGGGGAGTGAGTCCAGTTGTCCAGACTCAGCACAAACTAGATGGACTGAATGGCCTCATTCTCAGCTACAAAGGCAAATTCTGTTTTTCTAATGTTACCAGTTATTGAGCTTGCATTCTGTGATTATATCCAATCATTTATTTCAGTCGAAAACTGAAAACAAATGCCTTTGCCTGAGCAAGAAGGAACAAACTTATTTTTCTACAACATCCAGCATTACTTTTAGGATGTCCCTATTTCATAATTATTGATTCAAATTTTTAATTAAAAATGCAGTCACTGTGGTAATGGGACTTTTTTTTTGTCTGCTGACCAACTTTTCCAGATTCCTTGCTGGGTACAATCACAACTCCATTAACCTTAATTTCCCTGTTTGCAGTATTTTGGTGTAGGTCCAGTGCATCCTCTGTTGTAACAAGGGATGTGAAGCTGCAATCATACAGCTTCTGCAGGATTTGGAATCCCATTGGGACTTCAGTCAGATAGATATTTAGAGAAAGGCAGCATTATTTAACCATCATAGAATCACCACTGTGTGGAAGAAGGCCACTCGGCCCATCAAGTCCACACTCACCCTCTGAACAGCATCCCACCCAGACCTAACCCCCCCCTACCGTATCCCTGTTACCCTGCATTTCCTATGGCTAATCCACCTGACCCGCACATCATTGGGCTGTGGGAGAAAACCAGAGCACCCGGAGGAAACCCACACAGACATGGGGAGAATGTGCAAACTCCACACGGACAGTCGCCTGAGGGTGGAATCGAATCCAGGTCCCTGGCACTGTAAGACAGCAGTACCAACCACTGAGCCATCATGCCACCTCCGGTTTTTCATTCGTTTTTTTTTGATGAGGCAACAGAGAGGGTTGGTGAGAGCAATACAGTTGATGTGGTGTACATAGACTTCCAAAAGGTTTTTGATAAAGTGCCACATTAATGTTGTCAACAAAGTTGAAATCCATGGAAGTTAGGGGACAGTGCTAACATGGATATGTGGTTGATTGAGTGACGGAGAACAGGACCCTATATATGAATATTTTTGGACTGGAGGACTGTATTAAGTGGAGTTTCCTAGGGATCAGTGATTAGGATTCCTGCTTTTCTTGATGTATATAAATGATTTAGATTTGGATGTGCACAGCTTAATGATACAGAATTTGGAATGATTGTGAACTGTGAGGAAGGCAGTGATACTCTTCAAGGGTTTGGAGAAAACAATTGCTTGTTGCATCAGTTTTTGAGATTAATTCAATGCAGGAAGAAACGCATTTGGTAGAATAGGATAGGAAAATATTAGAATACAATTCTTAAAAATTGTGCACGAGTAGGGGGTCCTGGGCATATATTGAATATAAATCAATGAAGGTGGCGAGGCAGGTTTAGAAAACAGTTAAGCAATACATTTTCTGCAGAGAGCTCTGTCAGGTGGACCTCAAAAATCCCATGACACTATTCTAAAGAAGAACAGCGGAACTTTCCCAGCACTTGGCTGACATTTATCTTTCAAACAGAATCAATCTATTTTATTTATGATTGCAAGAACTTGCCTTTAATTGCCTGTCAGAGAATCAGCGTCATTTTAAATGTAGCCACTTGATCATTTCCATATTGCTGTATGTGGAAGCTTGCTGTGTGCAAGTTTAGCTGAGCTTTATAAATAGAGACATTAAGTATAAACACAATGAATTTATGGTGAACCTTTGTATAAAACACTGGTTCAACCTTAACTAGAGTATTGTCCAATTTTGGGCAGCACACTTTAGGAAGGACATGAAGACATCAAGAGGATGCAAAAATTATTTACCAGAATGATTCCAGTTTTGTGGACAGATTGGAAAGGTGGAGGCTGCTTTTAGAAAAGAGAAAGTGGAGAGGAGATTTGATTGAGGTGTCAAAAATGATGAGAAGTCTTGAATGTGTAGGCAGGGTAAAACTGTTCCCATTGACAAGAGGATTAATACCAGAAAGCACCAATTAAACGTGATTTGCAAAGGAAGCAATGGCAACATGAGGAAAGACCTTATCATGTTGCAAATGATTAGGGTCTGGAATGCACAGCCTGACAATGTGGTGGAAACTTTCAGAAGGAAATTATAAACAATTACCTGGAGAAATAATGTGTAGGGTTACTGTGAAAGGGCCAGGAATGACATGAGCTGCGTGACTCCTACAGAGAGCCAGCATGGCTACAAGTATTCAGCTCCCCTCACGTTTGAGCTGTATAAATTCTATAATAAAGAAAAAGGAGTTAGTTTCCCCTCATAGCACTAAGGCAAAGGCGAACTAAAGATTATGAGCCCAGGGTTCAGTGAGTCATGGAGGTCTATAGCACAGAAAAAGGCCCTTTTGCATAGTGAATCTGCACTTGTCAAAAACAACCGCCTAACCAATCTAATCCCGTTTTCCAGCACTTGGCCCATACCCTTGAATGGAGGAGAAAGTGAGGACTGCGGATGCTGGCGATCAGAGCTGAAAATGTGTTGCTGGAAAAGCACAGGCAGCATCCAAGGAGCAGGAGAATCGACGTTTCAGGCATGAGCCCTTCTTCAGGAATGAGGAAAGTGTGTCCAGCAGGCTAAGATAAAAGGTAGGGAGGAGGGACTTGGTGGAGGGGCGTTGGAAATGCGATAGGTGGAAGGAGGTCAAGGTGAGGGTGATAGGCCAGAGTGAGGGTGGGGGCGGAGAGGCCAGGAAGAAGATTGCAGGTTAGGGAGGCGGTGCTGAGTTCGAGGGATTTGACTGAGACAAGGTGGGGGGAGGGAAAATGAGGAAACTGGAGAAATCTGAGTTCATTCCTTGTGGTTGGAGGGTTCCTAGGTGGAAGATGAGGCGCTCTTCCTCCAGCCATTGTGTTGCTATGGTCTGGCGATGGAGGAGTCCAAGGACCTGCATGTCCTTGGTGGAGTGGGAGGGGGAGTTGAAGTGTTGAGCCACGGGGTGGTTGGGTTGGTTGGTCCAGGTGTCTCAGAGGTGTTCTCTGAAATGTTCCGCAAGTAGGTGGCCTGTCTCCCCAATATAGAGGAGGCCACATCGGGTGCAGCGCATAGAGTAAATGATGTGTGTGGAGGTGCAGGTGAATTTGTGGCGGATATGGAAGGATCCCTTGGGGCCTTGGAGAGAAGTAAGGGGGTAACTTCCCTCCAAGGCCCCAAGGGATCCTTCCATATCCGCCACAAATTCACCTGCACCTCCACACACATCATTTACTGCATCCCCTGCACCCGATGTGGCCTCCTCTATATTGGGGAGACAGGCTGCCTACTTGCGGAACGTTTCAGAGAACACCTCTGGGACACCCGGACCAACCAACCCAACCATCCCGTGGCTCAACACTTCAACTCCCCCTCCCACTCCACCAAGGACATGCAGGTCCTTGGTCTCCTCCATCACCAGACCATAGCAACACAATGGCTGGAGGAAGAGCGCCTCATCTTCCGCCTGGGAACCCTCCAACCACAAGGAATGAACTCAGATTTCTCCAGTTTCCTCATTTCCCCTCCCCCCACCTTGTCTCAGTCAAATCCCTCGAACTCAGCACCGCCCTCCTAACCTGCAATCTTCTTCCTGACCTCTCCGCCCCCACCCCACTCCGGCCTGTCACCCTCACCTTGACCTCCTTCCACCTATCACATTTCCAACGCCCCTCCCCCAAGTCCCTCCCACCTACCTTTTATCTTAGCCTGCTGGACACACATTCCTCATTCCTGAAGAAGGGCTCATGCCTGAAATGTCAATTCTCCTGCTCCTTGCTTGCTGCCTGACCTGCTGCGCTTTTCCAGCAACACATTTTCAGCCATAGCCTTGTATGCCTTGGCATCACAAATGCACATCTAAATACTTCTTAAATATTATGAGGGTTTCTACATCTACTACCCTTACAGGCAATGAGTTCCAGATTTCCACTATACTCTGAAAATATTTTTCCTTGCATTTCGTATAAACTTCCTGTCATTGGTTACCCCCAGTCATTGGTCCTTCCAGCAAGGGGTAAAGTTTCATTCTGTCTATGTCCCTCATAATTTCAGACATTTTAATCACAAGTCTCTCAGTCTTCTTTGAAGCAACAAAAACAACCCCAGTCTGTCCAATCCCTCTTCAAAACCAGAATTTTCCAATGCAAGCAAAATCCTGGTAAATTTTCATCTGCGCTGTGTCACTTGCAATCACATAGCTCCTTTAATGTGGATGTCAGGACTACCAAATACAATCTTTTGGCTTGGTTACATCTCAGTACCAGTCTCACCTCCTGAATCAGAAGGTTCTGTGTTCAAGTCCCACTCCAGAGGCTTGAGCACAAGATTTAGGATGACATTCCAACTGCAGTACTGAGGGAGTGCTTCATTACCATACGCACCCTATTTCAGATGCAGCTTTAAACCAGCCCCTCTCAGATGGACCTCAAACATCCCATGGCACACAAGGACAGGAGAGTTTCTCCCTACTGCCTGTCTGGTATTTAATTTTTAACCAGTGTCACTTAAAATCAAATCATTTTCAGGTTTGTGGGAGCTTCCTGTGTGTAAATTAGCTACTGCCATTTCTATGTTATAGCAGTGATAATATTTAATTATCTGTAAAGCACTTCGGAAAATTCTGAGGTAACCACATACACTATAGGAATGTGAGTCTTTTTCACTTCTGAGAGTGATGTGTATTTATGATCTCATAAAACTAGCCAGCCCAAAAACTGTATCGGAAAGATTGCACTTAAACCTATGCACTCGCTGCACTCTCTTAATCTTTGTGATGCTGCTAATGCATTAATTTTAAACTGCTCCCGGTGCTTATAGCTCTTGCACTTCACATTGACAACATACAGCTCAAAATTCTTCTTGCTAGATTACAACCCAAGGTTACTGGGGTAAAATCTAAATTGGGTACTGCAGCAGTTTTTTTTGGCAATCAAGTGGCTTGCATTTCATGTAAAAACTGACATCCCACTGACACCATTGATGTGTCGACATGAAAGCATTAATATTCTTAATACATGCAGTGGCTGAAGAACTTTCTGGCACTCGATTGCATATTAATTGCAGCAAAAAAAGTCAGCTCTATTTGAATCTTTCAGCATGAATGTCATCAAACATCAAGAGTGCTACAGGCCCAAAACCAAGTAAGACCAAAATGAGACATTGACGTACACAAGAAAGAAATGAGCAATTTTTGTGGGAGAATTGCAAGTATAGGTACTGGGAATAAATCCGAGCAGCAACTCCAGAATGATAGGAACAGCAGGTTTATCAGCCTTGGAGAAATAATGGACTGAATGGCCTCTTCCTGTTCTTTCTGGTGCTACGTGAAATATATTTAATGAGAGGTATTTGGTCCCTCAATTTGTTATTTTGACTTTGATTATAACCCTTAATTTTGTTTCTAGCTCTTCCAAATAAAAGATTCAATTTTTTTTTTGCAAAGGAAGTATGATGATCATGGCACGTATCAATGTGTCACACAGAACATCAATCAGAAAACTTAATGGAATGCAGGCTGGTATCTCAATGGAGCTGGAATGCAAAGTGGAGGAAACTGTGCTCTATTTCTCCAAAGAGGAGAAAGTGAGGACTGCAGATGCTGGAGATCAGAGCTGAAAATGTGTTGCTGGAAAAGTGCAGCAGGTCAGGCAGCATCCAAGGAGTAGGAGAATCAACGTTTCCTGAAGAAGGGCTCATGCCCGAAATGTTGATTCTCCTGCTCTTTGAATGCTGCCTGACCCGCTGCGCTTTTCCAGCAACACATTTTCAGCTCTAGTTCTCCAAAGCCTTGATTACATCCCATTGGAGTAGTACTCTGTTCTGCTCACTGAGCCTCCGAGAATATACCAGTGTAACAGATTCACTAGAATGAAACCAGGCACAAGTTTTTTTAAAAAATTGGCAAAGAACTAAGGATTAATTGAGACTTTCTTATGCGCTGAAGTATTAAGATCTGCTTTGCCAATCTCCTGGAGAGTTAGAATCTGATTCCTTGGAAGATTTCAAAAGACAATTGGTCGTGGACTTAAAGACTAATATGCAGAGTTAAAGAGAAAAAGCCAGAATTTCTGGCTAATTGGATAGCTTTTTCCAATTATAAGCACAGAAGAGATGGGCACAATTATCACCTTCAGTGCTATACAATTCTGTGACTCAATAGAAGGATTAATTTGAGGCTGAATGAGACTTGATTAGGAAATTAAGGGGTGAGCTAATAACAATGTTTAAAATTTTGGTGATGCGGTAGGTACAAAGGAATCCTTCCCTGTGATATTTTGGGGCACGTTGGGGGCAAACACTTTAAAATTAAAGCTAGTCCACCTTGAAATGAATCCAGGAGATACTCTTCAATGAGAACCAGAATTTTAGAATTCTCTTCTCCCTAAAGACTGTGAATGTTAGATCAATTAACATTTTAAGACTGAAGTTGATAGTTTTATTCTTAGTTAAGGATCATCCATGATCTAATAGAGTGGAAGAACCGTTTCAAGAGGCTGAATTACATTAGGGGTTATAGAACAAAGGAAGTTATTATATGGAGGTGGGCCATTGATCAGCCACAGTCTCATTAAATGGCAAAATAGACTCAAGGGACTGAATGGATACCTCTTGATCCTAGATTCCAATACTTAATCTTTGCTCTCCCTTCCTTCTGCAGTATTTTAAATACAAATTGATGCCCCTGAATCAATTACTGGTATCTTTACCTCTTCATATTTAGAGTCTTTTTAATACATAGTCATCTCACTAACCTTCCAACATGCTACATAGAGAAAGTTTAGCTTCCCTGCTCTGTTGAACCAGTTCTTTCTCACAGTGTTTACAGCCAGGGAGAGAGACTAACAATTGTATTTTGTAATTATTGAGGTGTGCAGTTATTTCTGTCAAAATGTGACAGCCAGCAAGGAAGTTGTTTAAAGTGAGGGGTACCAAACGGAGGCTGTATACCAAGCAGATCAGTTCTTGAGTAATGGAAATCCTGTTTCCATTGCTCTGACATCAGTGATTTGCCTTATCTCTCAGTAGCAAAACAACAGGACTGAAATTATTTGTCTAAACAAAAAGAAAATTTGGCTTTAAAAATGAAGAGCTTTTGTTGAACGACCTCCCATGTTTGTAAATGGAGTTGTAGCCTCCATTACAAGGGTGCAATTGCCATGTAGTGCAATGGTAGTGTCCCTACCTCTGAGAGAGGAAGCCTGGATGTACATCCTTCCTGCTCCAGAGGTGTGTCATGTTGTCTCTGAATAGGTTGATGATAAAATACTTTTTTTGTAATTGCTATTAGTCGAATAATGAGGGCTATGTCATAATAATATGCATGAGAATAGATTTCATTAAATGGGCTACCATTTTGAATCTGTTCTTAATAACAGCCTACATTTAATACCGCATTAAATACAAACTGCTCCATGGGTGACAATCCACGTCTTGACTTCTGATAAGAAATTCCAGCACGTTCAATGGAGATGACTGGGAAGTATTAGAAATGCATGTTATGTATTTAACAGCCCTGAATTAATACTTCATAGCAATGCTGAAGAAGAAATTGTTTTACATTTAATAAGTAAAACAGAAAATGCTTATCAGGTATTTGTAGTTTTAAAATAATCATCTTTGCTACCAACTTTCTCCACGGCTTCACCCCTTACCAACTCTGGGAAGTCTGGTTTCAATTCTGGCTCCTCCAGCATCAACAATCTTTAATCAGACCATTATTAGAAGCTGTGTCTTCAGTTGCCTGATTTAATCCTGATGTGCATTAGCTTTTGGAGATTTTGTTATATTAAAGGTATTAGGTAAACACAAGTTCTTGTTATAATGAAAAAGGAATGTTAATATTTAGTTTTCGATCACTGCCCAGAATCATGAATGCTTCCGGTGCAGAATATTTATCATTTTTTGAACAGTTTCTAAGCGGTTGGTGTTTTTGTAGAGTTTTCTACATGTGATCTGGATCTTCACTTGCCTTTCTTACTATTCATCCATGGAATATGGAGATTGATCGTTTGGCCAGCATTTATTGCCCATCACTAATCAGCCTGGAAAAGGCGGTGGTGAGTAGCCTTCTTGAATTGTGACGGTCCTTCGGATCAGTGCTGTTAGGGGGAGAGTTCTAGGATTTTGACCCAGTGGCATTAAAGGAATGGTAATATATTTCCAAGTCAGGATGGTGAGTGGCTTGGAGGGGAACTTGCAGGAGATAGTGTTCTCGTGTATCTGCTGCCCTTGTCTTTCTCTGTGATTAAAGTCTGCAAGTTTGGAGGGTACTGTCAAAGGGCCCTTGGTGAGTTGTTACAGTACATATTGCAGATGATACACCCAGCTGCCACTGTGCATTGTGCTGAAGGTGGTGGATATGGTGCCAATCAATGGGTTGCTTTGTCCTGAATGGTTTTGGGTTTCTTGAGTAATTCAGACAAAAGAAACATTCTATCACACTCCTGACTTGTGGCTTTGTGGACAGGCTTTGGCGATTCAGACGATGAGTTGTATGTTCCTGATCAGCATTTGTAGCCACAGTATTTGTATGACTGGTTCAGTTCAGCATCTGGTCAGTGGTAACTCCAGGATCAAGAGTGTGGTGCTGGAAAAGCACAGCTGGTAAGGCAGCATCCATGGAGCAGGATAATCGATGTTTCATGCATCAGCCCTTCATCAGGCTTATGCCTGAAATGTCAATTCTCCTGCTCCTTGGATGCTGCCTGACCGGCTGTGCTTTTCTAGCACCACACACTCGTCTCTGATCTCCTGCATCTGCAGTCCTCACTTTCTCCTAGGTAACTCCAGGATGTTGATGGTGAGGGATTCAGTAGTAGTAATGCCAATGAATGCAGAGGAGAGACAGTTAGAAAATGTCTTGTTGGGGATGGTAATTGCCTGGCACTGTGTCATTATTAGCCCAGATCTCTATGTTGTCATGGACTGTTTACTTGGCCTGTTTCAGTAGTTTTTAATGTTGTTTGAACTACCTTTTAACTGTCTTAATACAATTTGCGTTCCTTGGCGATGGTAAAAGTTTGTGAACTGCAGCATTAACTTGTGTTTCTCAGCAACCAGCTGCATATTATCACTTGTTTCATGTAAAGTAATTTAACACCATTGTTACCTTTGAAACACGGGCATCATTGTGTTGCACCTTCTGGTCTCAGTTATGACTCAGTGGGTGTCAGTCTTGTCTCCAAATGTAAAAATTGCTGGTTCCAATCCCATTGTGGAAGCCTGAGTACCACATCCAAGCTAAGACTTCAGTGGAGAACTGAAAGAATGTTGTAGCATTTGAGATATAGTTTTTCAAATGGGATATTAAACTGAGGCCCAGTCTATAAATGATCCCATGATGCTGTTACAAAATCAACACATTACTGATTGTAATTTTGCTATGTGCAAATTGGCTGCCACTTTTGCTATGCATAGGTACTTTATTAGTTATAGTGTATTTTGAATGTTGATTTTGAAACGTAAGACTTGTAAACCTTTTTTAAAAACGGTACATCAAATAAATGTTCTATAAGTGCTTCAGGTGTCATGCATGCATCTATCCAGAATTCCCTATTTGGAATAGGTAACAACTGAAGAGGAAGGGAAGTGTAAAAATTAACCACCAAGAAATGAGGTAGAGAACCTGTTTTTGAGGAAAGGCTAAAGATCTCAATAAATATAAAGAGATTGAGGAATGAAAGATCATTGTTGCCCACAGGCAAAGCTGCATCGGTTTAGTTTTGTGCATGTTTTATAAATAAAACATGTTTTCTTCAGGAACACATTTAAAATTACAAGTGATTTAGCAAATGAGCCTTGAAGTTAAACTTTTTTTGGCTAGTAAGTATAATTGCAGAAGTATTTGACAAAGCTGAGGAGATGCAAGTTACATTTATACAAAATATAGTTTTGATTATAAATTCATCGAGTCAAGAAGTTGTAAATTGAGTCATCAAATCTCCAGGATTCTTCAAGAAATTGGTGTCAGCAAAACCTGGAGATAGTCAGAGACATTTTTTATTTTGATAAATTTTCATTATTGCTTCAAATGTTTTAATTTATTGTTTACTAAATTATTGGAGATGGTATTAAAAGGGTAGGTTTAGTCAAGCATCGTTAAAAGACTGATTATGATTCCAATTAGTTGTGGTTACAAGCTTTACCTTTCAAGCTAGGTATATTGGTGGGAGCAACCTGCTTGCTTCATCTCTCATGGAATATTTATCTGCTGTCATCACCAGACTTGTGTCAGTGTGACATTTTTCCAAAAATTTTTCCAGCTACAGATGATTTATGCTCAATATATGGATTGTTAAGTGGATTTATTCCCACTACGAGATGTTTTGAAACTTGCCAGTTTTAATTCATTCTCAATTAAATTGTAACAATGACTAAATATTTGGTTGACAGCTTAATGTCTCTTATTGCACAGTATTGCAACTACAAATTACCTTGAGATATTTGACCTTAGTAAAGGGACTATACAAATGCAAGTTTTTGTGATTGGGGTTAACCTTTTGGAGAGAATATTTGGAATTGGGGCAGATTCAGACTCAACTTTTGGGTTCCACATCTACAATAGAAATATCACATTGAAACACTCCGTCTCAACACACACAGGAAAGATGGCGACGGGAGAACTGCTTGTGGAAGGCAACTTGAGAATTTTGTTTTGGAATGTGCTTTGGGATGTTGCATAAAGTTTAAGGTATAATATAAAGATAAGTTGTTTTTTTGTGAAGAACCTTGTGACATTCTATATATGTTAAATATGTAACATAAATGCAAATTGTTCAGAACAAGGAATCAAATTTTTGAATAAAGTAATAATTTACAAAAGTGTATTAATAAGTGGAGACGCACAAAATTGATTCAAATTATTTTTGTCTTTGGATAATGTATTTGCTGCAAACTTGACATTTAAAACATGTTGTCATAAGTTACTGATTTCCGTTTTCTCCCCCCACATCCCCCTCCTTCCCTGCCATCTTGCTAATTCAGGAACAATGTTGTTGATCCAACTTCCTTGAAATCCATTGAGCTGGTTTCAGACTGCATTGTGCATCCTGTTTGAATTGTGTTCAAAGCCCATTCCCCACCTACCTGGCCCCATTCCCCTCCCTCCTAGTTGTTCTGCTGTTGAATTCCTGCCATACTGTATATACACATTGACTCCAGACAGAAAGAGAGCAGAAGTGAGGAAGCTAACACTGCCATCTACGTCCTAATAAACCTTTAAGTGGCAACATTAGTGCAGCTTGTTCAGTGGACTGCATGCCCACGTTCCAACCCAAGACATTTCATTGAGTTACTAGGAGAAAGGTGAGGACTGCAGATGCTGGAGATCAGAGCTTAAAAATGTGTTGCTGGAAAAGCACAGCAGGTCAGGCAGCATCAAAGGAACAGGAGAATCGATGTTTCGGGCATAAGCCCTTCTTCAGGAATTTCATTGAGTTACACCAAGTCCACAATGATATTAAGTTTGGGATGCCAATTGTCTAGGTCTTCTGAATATTCCTTCAACATCTCCCACCAGTCTTGAAAAGGAAATTCACAACCTGCATTTATATAGTGCTTTTTGTGACTTCAAGATATTACAAGATGCGCCACAGTCAGTTAAATTTTTTTTAAAGTTTAGAAATCTCGAGATTTGAGAGCAAATTTGCGCAAACACAATTCCTAGTTGAAGGTTAAGTCTTACCCCAAGGACATGGGGAAGAACTCAGTTGCTTTTATTCTTTTGGATAGGAACCATGGGGTCTTTTACTGTACAAGGCATTTACTGTTCCAGAGTACATATACCCTATCCTCATGAACAAAAATGGCAAATTATGGACAGCCTTTTAATGCTAATGCATGAACTGTTGGAACAGATTGCAGCAACAGCTTGTATTTTGCTGTTTGACATGAAATTACTTTGAGAATACTGTTTTGCTGGAAATGGGAAACAGTATTTTGTTGCTCTGTAATAATCTGCAAGCAGCATTGTCACTTTGTGTTCAAGATTCAGATGCATTGAGAAATCTGTAGTAAGGATAACCCAGAGAATTAGGGGTTTAGCTCAATGCTGTGCTTGTATGGTGCTGACTCTCCAGTAAGCCTACAAAACTATAATACAAACTGCAACATGCTACATTTTCCAGCAGTGTCTTTAATGAAGATATCCTCTCCAAACATTTATAACAGGATAAAAGTAAAGGGTTAGATGCCACACCATGTTGAGATAGTCATGGAGTCTCCTGGAATTGAAGGTTGACCTCCAGTTTACTACTGTAAACAATTTTATAAAGAAGCCATTGAGCTGTTTTACTTTTGAAAATGTGCATTAATTTAGTTGAACACCATCCACCCCCATTTGTTAAAGGTGAAAAGCATACTTAATTTCACAGATGCAAAACATCCTGAAGTGTTTACAGTCCAAGACTAACTTCTGAAATGTAGCCAGAGCTGTAATATTTGGTTGGGGGTTGGGCGGGGAAATCGCATTTGGAGACTGTGGTAAATGATGATAGAAGAGAGACTTGAGCACACAACTGGAGTTGGCATGTCAGCGCAGTATTGTTAGAGTGCTACACAGTTAGATGTTGCTGTCTTTTGGATGATACGTTTCCTTCTCAAATGGATATACAAGATCCAAAGGCACTATTTTGAAGAAGAGTAAGGGTGTTCTCCTCTGGTCAATATTTATTTGTGAACTGTCATCATTAAAATGGTTTGGCTATTGTGACATTCCTTCTCTAGGGAGCTTGATGTGCACAAATTGCTGCTTTTCCTGAATAGCACTGTCTCTGCCTCAGAATTAGATATATCATGAAAGATGCTGTATAAATATCAGTTCTTTCTTTTTCATATCTCTTCCCTCAAATGCAATTCATCAAAGGAAATGCCATTTGCCCTCTGGTCACCTGGTTTTTCTGGGACGGTGAATGTCCTGATCAGTGCCTTACATTTCTTTAGTTCTGATTTATAAGGTTTTTCCAAAAAAAACTGAACATAACATTCCGCAGCTGTGCACCTGTTGTTGTACTGATTAGAATTGAGAGGAAAAAAATATCGAAGGAATTGAACTACATCTAAAAATGGCAGTGTCTGTGCTGCAAGTGCTCCTCATTGAGCCACTGCAGGGAGCTGGTCAGACCTGGGTAGAGAACCGCTGGGTGCATCCTGAGTCACTGGAAAGAGAAACATTTCTGAAACTGATGACTGATTTTCTCCCTAACATGCATCGGTGATTAGGAAGACTCTGACCACTCATCACTTAATCACTATACATCTTCTACAGAAATGCAATGGGATGTTTGAAATAATTTGCATAAAATAAAGCCATTTACTCAGCACTAACATTTAAGTTAGAATGCCTAGTTTAGTTGTCAGATAAGTGATTAATTTTTCTCATAAATCTCTCTCTCTCTTTCTCTCTTTTTTTTCTCTCTTTTTCCATTTTTTTGTCTTTTCAATAACCAACACTGGCCATTCTTCATTTCAAATGAACTCGCTTGTCCCTCCAGTGCTTCACATTCTCCATCTTCTCAGAGCTTAAACCAGGGATTTACTTCAATGCATTCATTCACATTTCACCCTCAAGCTATGGAAATCCATCCATCTTTTTTGGTTTTAAAACTCAAACTTAATGTCATCCAACCATTACTTCTCCCTGACTCTTTCTAACTCTGGTGGCCTGGTCTTTGATTCTGAACAGTTTTTTTTAAAAACAAAGGCAACATGGGCCTTTTGGTGTCACTCTCTGACTAGTTCCAAAGGGAAGAAATGTTTCACTGACCACAGTAATGCCAGCTCTACCAAAAAATATATTGGACAAAACTTGTTCACAGTCTTGGCAAAAGGTGAGGATTCCTGATGAAGAGCTTTTGCCTGAAACATCAATTTTCCTGCTCCTCGGATGCTGCCTGACCTGCTGTGCTTTTCCAGCACCACTCTGATCTAAACCCTTATTCACAGTCTGTCTGCATTGCAAACCCTTAGAAACTCCCTAATCTAAGATCCTTGACACCCCCATGAGATAACAGTTGTCCTGGGAGACTTTGACAATAGTCAAGTGTCAGAGGAGACAGTGGGGTAATGGAAATGTTACTGGACTAGTAACTGAGCATCCCAGCAAAGCTCTAGGAACATGGGTTCAAGTCTTACTATGGTAGACGGCAAAATTTGAAGTCAACTGGTCTATTGGTGACCCTGACTGTCAATTGCCATAAAATTCCATCTGGTTCACTAATGCCCTTTTAGGGAAAGAAATCTGCCATCCTTACCTGGTCTGATCAAGTACTGTATAGATCCACAGTAAATCAGACTCTGGATGATTAGGTATGGGCTATAAAAAATATAAATTGAAAGTGAATTTGGCCCAGAACTATTCTATCTCATGTTGTATTGAGGGCTTCTTCTATGATCTTAAATAGGTTAAGAAACTTTCCAGGCAGTCTCTGCTTAAATCAAGCACAGGGAGGCACTACATGTGGAAGTTGATCCGGGGGACTTCATTTGGGTCAAGTGTAAGGGTTGGCTGGATAATGGAGTTGTGCGTGGGGTTTGGATTCATGCATGAATGAATCAGCGATCTGAACTATGGGAGTGCCAGGGATTAGAGAAAGCTTTGGTTTAACATTACAACATCAATCTTCTTAGCCAGTGACTGAGTTGTCTGACCTCATTTGAGGCCTCAAACATTTTCAGCTAAAAGGATAGAAAAACGGAGTTATCTTTGGTGTTATCCAGTGGTCTGACTCCATAATTGATTGACTGAAATTAAAACAGGACATGCTGGAGAAACTCAGCACATCTGGCAGCATCCAATGTGGCAATTTCCAAGGTACTTTTTTTAAAAAAATGGATTTACTGTGACTCTTCCCATGACTAAACATACCATTGACCTCACTCCATTTGCTTCATTTGGAAAGGGTCATCACTTACAGAAGAGTTAACTGTATTGTACCTGTGAAACTGTAGTCAATCAAGCATCGAGACATTCAGGCAAAATCATCTGTGTATATTTTGGGTGGAATTTTTTTAGATCCTGTGCTGGTAACATACTGGAAAATAAGAAGCATACTGCCTACAATTATCCCTTGACTTGAATCAATGGATAGAACATCCCTGGGAAGCGTTACTGTCATTCCGAAGCTGCTCGCTGCCTGTACAGTCCCAGCAGTGGCATAGAATCTCAAATTTCAAGCTGTAGCCCATCCCCAGATGAAGTAGTCATTTTTTCTTTTCCAAACAAAATAAATGTTTATCTGTCTGCAAATGACCCACATCTCCCTTAATCCATGTCACTCTATAACAAATGCTACAGACTTGCCAAATATTCAGCACAGGCCATTGCAATGTGGCCCTTTGTGTTTTGGAATTTGTCTGTGGTAATTTCCAAGGTACGGTTGTTTTTAAATGAAGGTGGATATGGAAGCAGTGTGACAGGCAGCAGGAAGGCTAGCCAAGAGGAAGCACTCCTCCCAAAGGATTTTCTCTTCTTTTGTTAGTGACGTACAGGACTCCTCTTGAAGATGTGATTATTTTATTCATTGGTTTGGGGTGTCAGTGGCCAGCAGTTATTATCCGTGGCTCGTGACCCAGAAGGCAGTTAAGAGTAAACAACATTTTGCTGTGCCTATGAAGGCACATGTAGGTTATGCCAGATATCAAGATGACAGATTTCTTTCTCTTAAAAAACATTAGTGAATTGGATGGATTTTTATGACAATCAATAGTGGTTGCCTGGCCACCATTTTTTTTGGATAAAATTTCCACTTTTGTCAGGATGGGATTCAAACCCATGTCTCCAGAACATTAGCCTGGGTTCTGGGTTACTAGTTCAGTGACATTACCACTATACCACTGCCACCTGAAGTTCAGAACTTTGGAGTTCTGAATAAAATTGTGTCATGCTCGAAATATTAACTCTGTTCTTCTCTCTGTAAATGCTGTAAGATTTTCTTCACTTTAAACCGGTGAGGAAATTCAGGAGAAGTTTCTTTAGCCAAAGTGTAATGAGAGTTTGGATATTGGCACCACGAAAAATTGAGCCAAATAGTACAGATACTTTTAAAGGGAAGCAGAATTCAGTCCGTACAGGAGAAAGGAATAAAAAGGTGTGCTGGCTGAGTGGGATGAAATAAATTGACCAGAGGCTCATGTGACGCATACATATCAATACATGCCTGTGTTGCACACTCTTTGCCTGTTGTTTTCCTGCTTGGGGTTAAGAAACTGAGTTCAGTGGAGAATTGAGCTGGCTGTATTAGAATCAGAGATTGCTGTCTTTCACAGGAGCATGACTGTACTGCACATGGTTTATTTAATCTTCGCCTTAAGAGCGGCCTGACCCATAATGTCACAACCTCCACCGTGTCTGGTGCAAGGAGGCAGTTACTGAATGCAGGCAGAATGGGTGTTGAACCCTGTACTGTTGGCTCAAAGCTGATCTATGCCACCTGCTTGACTGAGCCAGTCACCTCCAAAATAGCTCATGTTGCTGTGCCAACTGAGACTTTAAGTGCATGAGGCCTGGAGCTCTGAACAATGTTGGTAGATGCTCCAATTGTCTTTCCATCACATGGTGACTAGGAATCAAAAAGGGATTGGAAATCTGGAAGTTTTTGTCATCTCCAGAAGCCTGAAAGTAGGGTGTGGGCCCCAATTGCAAGTTTCAATACTGTTTTTAATACTCACAGCAAACAAAAATCTATCAAAAGTTATAGAATAAAGGTAACAGATAAAGTGGAGAGACTTATTAATTTCACTTAGATCACAGCTGAAAATGCTGGACGGAATGAATATACCCACACGCCTAGCTATACCAGATTTGTATAAAGGACAACTTATTTGGAAACTACTACTAGTCGGTAGAAGTGGTTTCTCTGAAATTCATAGGTCAAAAGCATGAAGCCACCGTACCTAGAATTGTACACAATCATTCTTATGAGGTTAAAAAAAGATTTTGGATCTGCAATGAGGAGCAGATGATACACAGCCTTGTTACCAGATTGCTCACTTACTGTTCACTAAAGGCTGAATTGCCTCCTGTTTCTTCAAGGCTGAAAACCAGTCAATGAGATAACAGTTGATCTCTACCTTAATTCCATATACTTGTCCTTTTTCATATTAATTAGGAAGGGTATCAATGTTGAAGTCTCCACCAGTCTGGATCTTTTGAAAGCATTTATGTTGTACTTTGTGTGAAGAAATACTTTGTGAATTCTGCCCGAAATGTTCTTCCTCAAAATTTAATCCTGTCATCTTGTTTTTCAATTCCTACCTAAGGAAACAGTTGCTCTTTATCACTAAACAAATCCTAGATCTTACACATCATGATCAGATCACCCCATCATTTTTTACACCTCAAGATAATAAAAGCCACGTTGCTGTTTTACTAGGGGTTAGATTACTTTGTTCATAACAGTTCCATTTAGTCATATACACCCACACTGTTACATGATCCTTGCACACTTCACAGAAGTGACTTGTATTCCCCAACAGGAAGGGAGCTCCCCGTATTACTAAAACAACCACGGGGGCTATTCAGATGCAGAATTAAAACTGCTCACTTACTCTTTTTGTGGTTGAGTGATTCTTTACTTTCATTTCCACTGTAGGTTCTATCGTATTGAGCTCTGGGTTTAGGTGTTGTACTTCTATCATTCCTCTTTTCTGCTCTTTTAAACATCAAATTAAGAAATGGTTAAAAGTAATAAAAATACAAAATAACAGTTAACAGAAATCAAAATAATATTGTCCAGGATGATGAGGCACCCCAGCCCCTGTGGTGCCTACTGGTCTTTTAGATTAGATTAGATTAGATTAGATTAGATTACTTACAGTGTGGAAACAGGCCCTTCGGCCCAGCAAGTCCACACCGACCCGCCGAAGCGAAACCCACCCATACCCCTACCCTTACATTTGCCCCTTACCTAACACTACGGACAATTTAGCATGGCCAATTCACCTGACCTGCACATCTTTGGACTGTGGGAGGAAACCGGAGCACCCGGAGGAAACCCACGCAGACACGGGGAGAACGTGCAAACTCCACACAGTCAGTCGCCTGAGGTGGGAATTGAACCCGGGTCTCTGGCGCTGTGAGGCAGCAGTGCTAACCACTGTGCCACCGTGCCGCCCACTATGCCACCGTGCCGCCCTCTAAAGGCCTTTATCAAATCAAACATCACATACTCCCCTCGCCCTCCATTCTGTTCCAAGCCTAAGGGCTTGCCTAATTATCAGTGATAGAGGATAGGCCACTGGTGAGTCTCATTGAGAAGAAGCACTTGCCTTACATAAAAGGAGGCAGCTCTTTGAACAATAGCAATAGGTACAAGTTACATTGCCTTGTTGGACTTATGTAAGGCAATCAAAGAGCTGGAGATCTTGTGTCTGTCTCCACTGGGATCTTGAGCTCACCTGCCTGACCCTCCATGCAAGACTGTGTGACATCTTCAGACTGGATGGAACTTATAACAACTTAAACATTAATTCTTTCATAATCGTTACCTTATATAGCAGTAAAGTAAAAAATAGCAAGTCCTGGAGAAGCTCAACAGATCTGGCAACATCTGTGGAGAGAGGCAAACAGAGTTAATATTTTGTGTTCAATATGTCTCTTCTTTGAAAAATCCAAATGATCCTTTCATTCATTAAGAGTCTAGCTGGTGTACTGATTACCAGGCCCCCTTTGAGCCGTGAGTGCAGGTTTGTTGCTTTCCAGTAGCACAGGAGAGGAACCAAAGAAGTACAGAATGAGTATATTTGTGCTAATTTAATGCTAGTACCAGGTATCCCAGCCCTTCACACTTTCTGAAGAATGTTAACAATTGACAACTGTTTCATAGTTAATTTTAGACCCTTAATCCCAACTATGGCAAATAGTGGAATTTGAACCCTGAACATTAACCTGGGTCTCTAGATTAATAATCTAGCAATAATACCGCTTGGCAATGTTGATGAACAAGATCAGGAGAGGGGAACTAATTGGGCAGTTTTTCAAGGAGCTAGCATCAGTTCAATGGGTCAAATGGTCTCCTCCAAGGTCTTTATAGCAAGCCAAGAAATGACTGTCAAGATGTTTATGAATGAAGAAACTTAATAGCATCATGTGACATGGTTAGTCCACTCTTTGTTTAAGCAGGGACTTCCAACCATTGAAAAGAGTTTTTTTCTTTATTCATTCACAGGATGAAGGTGTTGCTGGCTAGGCAGCATTCATTGCCCATCCCTAATTGCCCAGAGGGCAGTTAAGAGTCAACCACATGGCTGTGGGTCTGGAGTTGTATGTAGGCCAGACCAGGTAAGGATGGCAGCTTCCTTCCCTGAAACCGTTAGTGATCCAAATTGGGTTTTCTAACAATCAACAATGGATTCATGGTCATCATTAGACTCTTAATTCCAGATTTTTAAAAAATTAAATTCAAATTCCACTAGCTGCTATGGTGGGAGTTGAACCCAGGTTCCCCAGAACATTATCTTGGGTCTCTAGATTAACAGTCCAGCGGTAGTACTGCTCGGCCATTGCCTCCCCTCAGGTTAATGTTAAAATATTGGACAGAGGACGAGGAGTGCCCTAGAAAGGGGTTTATGCATTTCTGATAGTGGATTCCATGCTTTCTACTTTTTTTTAAATAAACAAACAATCGTATTTAGATAACCCCCTAATGGGGCATTGTAACAAAGCAATCAGAAGGTCAATGAAAATTTCCTAATGCTTTCCATTTCATAGTGATTTTATAAATTGTGTTCATCCTCGAAAGAAACATGGTAAAAACAAGGACTGCAGATGCTGGAAACCAGATTCTAGATTAGGCTGGTGCTGGAAAAACACAGCAGGTCAGGCAGCATCCGAGGAGCAGGAAAATCGACGTTTCGGGTAAAAGCCCTTCATCAGGAATAGAGGCAGAGTGCCTGCAGGGTGGAGAGATAAATTAGAGGACGGTGGGGAGAAAGTAGCATAGAGTACAATAGGTGAATGGGGGTGGGGATGGAGGTGATGGGTCAGAGAGGAGGGTGGAGGAAGGTAGCAAAGAACACAATGGGTGAATGGGGGTGGTGATGAAGGTGATAAGTCAGGGAGGAGGGTGCAGTGGACAGGTGGAAAGGAAGATAGGCAGGTAGGGACATTGGGACAGTGCTGAGCTGGAAGTTTGGAACTGGGGTGAGGTGGGGGAAGGAAAAATGAGGAAACTGGTGAAGTCCACATTGATGCCCTGGGATTGAAGTGTTCCGAGGCAGAAGATGAGGCGTTCTAAAGGAACATGGGTAAACCTGTCCTCCATTGGCATGGCTCTGACTTTGCCTAACTACAGCAGTAGCAAGAGCTTTGTTGAAGCATTTGGAACCATATGCAGTGTTGACTGTAGTGTGTGCCAGACCCAAAATGCTGAAGGATTCCTGTGACAACTATTTAGTAAATACGTCTGCAACTAAACGGGACCAGCTGCTGCCATGTACAGTTGATGACTGTTCTTTAGGCTCATGGGGCCAGGATATAAATAGATCTCAATTTCTATCGCTGTACTTTTGATGTTTAAATGTTTCTGTTTGTGCTTTGTGGTTGCAGTTACTAGATGGCATTTGATTAAAGCTTGTTGGTTGGCTAAGTCTGTAATGACCATTTGAAGTCTTTGCTTGTCGTTTACACCTAATTAAGGGAGACTTACTGGTATTTTGTAGAAGGATAAATACAGGTATCAACAACACAAGTGATGATACTGGACTAATAGGCAGAAGGAACAAAGTTTCTAAACAATTGCCCCAATGCCCTTTTTAGATCTAAGCGCAGCAGTGGAAACAGTGCACAGCCTGATCCTACATTGACCCCAATGCTCCTTATAGCTAGCTATTGAGAAATACCAGTGAACTGTTTCCTGTCTATGATTGGAAGGTGTCAGGCCCTCTGTTCACTACTTCTCCCTCCATGTTATTCACAAAGAGTAGAACAGGATTGAAATTGAACCACTGCCATATGGGGAACCAATAGTTCAGAGGGAACAGTGATGATGGGTGAATGGGACTTAGTGCAGGTTAGGATTTGAACAACAATTTTGAATGAGCTCAAGGATATGGATGAGAGAAGATGAGACGCTAGCCAGGAATAATTAAGTCTAATGGGTTGAGGTTTTTGCAGCAGATGACCTGACATTGGACAGAATCGGGCTGAATCACAGAAGCAGAAATAGGAAATTTTTATGATGACATGAATGTGTGGTTGGCAGCTCATCTTAAGACTAAGTATGATAAGATTGCAAAATGTCTGATTCATCCTTCAAAACTTACACTGGGTATTTAAGTTTCTAAGTCAAGAATCAAAGAATAAACTGGCACAAAGGAGACCATTTGTCCCATACGGCCTGGGCTAGCTTTTTTTAAAGAGCTATCCAGTTGGTCCTATTCCCCTGTTCTTTCACCACTGAGTTGAGTAATTTCTCCTTCTGGTGGTCTCCTTATGATGAAAGGAGATTTAAATTTTAGTTGAGCATCTGAGCCGGATAAACCTTAACTGCAGGGGTAGCAGGAGGATGAACCTAAATAATAGACTATGATTAGTTAAGGTTTTACATGCTCGGTGGGAGAAAAGATGTATTCAGTTTAAATGTTGGAAAGGATACAGTTCAAATAGTCCAGGAACCAACTTTAAGTCTCTCGTCATATTATGGTCTTCTTTATTCAATGTATTCAATATCAAGGGAGATTCACTCGTTCCTTTGCAGTACATCAGATGACAATTACTTATTGCCCTTTTTACCATTGTTGTCTATTAATTATTAACTCTGTAATCATTATTTATCTATTAATTATTGACTTTCCAATATCAATGCTGCATTTTTCCCATGTTTTGGGCTTAACTTACATTTTGTTATTCCCATTTGTAAACCAGGGATAGAATTGTTGTTGTGAAAGGAATACTGTACTGCAGGCCTGAGAAAACCCAAACACTATCTTAATTGTAGATGGAACAATGAACGATGGGGTGAGATTTCCTCCAAGCACACACTTCCTTCAGATTGACTTTTTGCATGTCACTCATCAGGAGTTTAAGATGAATCTCCCAAAGTTTCCATTGTGAGTGGAACATTACACAACATTTACACCACAGAAATAGTTGATACAAATGGTCCTCATTTATGTTTGTATATACTTTCTGAAGTTTATTTTCACTCTTCTTCATATCTCTCTTAGTATCCACTTTCTTCTTGAATGCATCTATATGTTATTCACCTCAATTATTCTTGTTTTCTGGGTGAAAAGAGGTTTCTTCTGAATTTCTTAGTGGATTTATTTTATCTTATACGTAAGCTCCCTAATTTTGGTTACCCTCATAAATGGAACATAGAATCATAGAGATGTAAAGCATGGAAACAGACCCTTTGGTCCAACCTGTCCATGCCGACCAGATATCTCAACTCAATCCAGTCCCACCTGCCAGGAACTGGCCCATATCCCTCCAAACCCTTCCTATCCATATACCTATCCAAATGCCTCCTAAATGTTGCAATTGTACCAGCCTCCACCACATCCTCTGGCAACTCATTCCATACACATACCACTCTCTGTGTGAAAAAATTGCCCCTTAGGTCTCTTTTATATCTTTCCTCTCTCACCCTAAAACTATGCCCTCTAGTTCTGGACTCCCCGACTCCAGAGAAAAGACTTTGCCTATTTATCCTAACCATGCTCCTCATAATTTTGTAAACCTCTATAAGGTAACCCCTCAGCCTCTGACGCTCCAGGGAAAACAGCCCCAGCCTGTTCAGCCTCTCCCTATAGCTCAAATCATCCAACCCTGGCAACATCCTTGTAAATCTTTTCTGAACCCTTTCAAGTTTCACAACATCTTTTCCGATAGGAAGGAAACCAGAATTGCACGCAATATTCCAACAGTGGCCTAACAAATGTCCTGTACAGCCGCAAAATGACCTCCCAATCCTGTACTCAATACTCTGACCAATAAAGGAAAGCATACTAAACGCCTTCTTCACTATCCTATCTACCTGCGACTCCACTTTCAAGGAGCTATGAACCTCCACTCCAAAGTCTCTTTGTTCAGCAACATTCCCTAGGACCTTACCATTAAGTGTATAAGTCCTGCTAAGATTTGCTTTCCCAAAATGCAGCACCTTGCATTTATCTGAATTAAACTCCATCTGCCACTTCTCAGCCCATTGGCTCATCTGGTCCAGATCCTGTTGTAATCTGAGGTAAACCTCTTTGCTGTCCACTACACCTCAAATTTTGGTGTCATCTGCAAACTTACTAACTGTACCTCTTACGCTTGCATCCAAATCATTTATGTAAATGACAAAAAGTAGAGGACCCAGCACCAATCCTTGTGGCACTCCACTGGTCACAGGCCTCCAGTCTGAAAAACAACCCTCCACCACCACCCTCTGTCTTCTACCTTTGAGCCAGTTCTGTATCCAAATGGCTAGTTCTCCCTGTATTCCATGAGATCTAACCTTGCTAACCAGTCCAATGGGGGACCTTGTCGAATGCCTTACTGAAGTCCATATAGACCACATCTACTGCTCTGCCCTCGTCAATCTTCTTTGTTACTTCTTCAAAAACTCAATCATGTTTTCTAATTCTAGCCTATCGCACCCCTCCATCTTCTAGCCCTTCATCATTTACATCTCTTTTATTGTTCAGAAAAGGAACTGCAGCCTCTTCAGCTATTTGATAATTTAACACCTTACACAGTTCTGGTATTGTCTTTTTGCATTTACTACAGAATCATTTGAGCACAATATCAAACTGTGGTCTGGTTAATATTCTAAGTTTAACAATACCAACATCTTGTGGGAGGCACATGCTCAGACATCTGCCTTCAGGAGCACAGTAAGCTCGACAGTAAAAAACATGGGAGACAAAAATTTGCTCCAGTTTCTGAATTACCCGAGGGCAAGTAATGCAACATTCAGATTTAGTCTGTGTTAATGTGCAGTTCTAGATTATGTGAGAATGTTGTTGTTATTATTTAACTAGTTAGTGTTGACCCAATCCTATCTGAACCAGGTATCTACATACACTGTACCATTGAGAGAAGGTCATTTTGGTCCTTCAGCCTATTCTGCTATTCAATTAGGTCATGGCTGATGTGTGTCATTAACTCTACCTAGCCATCTTCATTGTATAACCTTAATGCTCAATAATGATTTGTCCATCTCAATGTTGACATTTTTACTTAACTCCTGACCTCTCACCTTTTGGATCTGAAAAACTATCAGCAGTGAGAACTCAATGATGTTTTCCCTCAACAGGAAGAATACTTGTCCAATTTTAACACGTTCATTGCCATTATCAGATAGGTCAGAAGATGCATGTTATTTTGTCAGAAGCCTAATTTTTCTAAACCAACAGGATAGAAACCATATTTACATTCCCTTTGCCTCATCAGAGGGTTGCAGGACTGTTGAATCTGCAGCAATTTCATGTGGAAATGGGATGGGAGAATAGGAGGTGAGTCCTGGACACGATAAACTCGGCATTAGGGAAGGTTTAAATAGTGCTGTTAAAACTCTAGTTTGGAGGAAACATGATGAATGTTTAGCTTGGTAAGTGCAGGAAAGGCAAGCATATGACAATGACAGCTGGTTGCAGGTCATGATCCAATAGGTTGCTGTTCAATTTCAATTATGCAGGAAGTATAGCTGTGATGCATTAAAAGGCCAAAGAGGCTGGAAGGGCTGAATATCATCCGTCTATTCCTGTGAGGGTTGAATTTGGAGTTAATGCATGAGAGAGAAGGAAAGAAGTGGTCAGGAGTCAGGAGCACAGTTATGAGGTTTACCTTGCTTGCTTTCTTCTGTGTTATCTGTGTTTTATTTCAGGAACATTCCACAATGTAGGACAGGTCCTACTCCACAGAGAGAGCGATCTTAGACTCTTTGCCTTTACAAAGATGACAGCTTACTAAAAAATATGCAATCTGTTCAACTGCATTAGGAATGTCTTATCAAAAGTGAATTCTGATGGTTCTAGGAAATAAGTGTTCAATAACTGGGTCATTAGCTGCCCTGGGCTGCTTCAAACCACACAGTCTTGGTCTTAATGTTGCCTTGGTGATGGTAATTTATTAATGCTGCCTTGTTCTCACTATTCTGTCACTCCTGTGAATAATGAGGAACATATTCTGTATAGGTTTTTTGATTAGCAGTGATTTATAGTGCAAGAAACTGGTTGATGAACAGCTATGTTTGACAGAGCAGACACAAGGACTTGAATATCCTTCTGCTCCCATCTCTCATGTTACTACCGTCCAACTCAACACTTTTTATTCGAGCTGGGCCGCTGTGTATTTTCTCCTAAATCATAGGGGCAATAAAAATATACTGAATAACTTTTATTGTTTCAAAATTCTTTTTGTCACTTGGAGAACAACTGGGATAGGCAAAAGAAAGGCTGGTTTTTAATAGCTAAGAATCATTCAGTCAGATGAATCAGGTTTTTGATTGACCATGGGAAATTGGCATATCAGTTGAGCAATGGGAAAGATTGAAGTGAAGTATGCAGGGTAGTAGGAGGGAGGTTCTTATGATGAAACTGCTACATTGCACCCAGTTAGAGTTGGTAACCTGGTCTCTGATATATACAAAGTGCGGCTTGAGTGTAATTGAATGTATGTGAATACAAACCCTCATGGGTGTCCATGTCTATGCTAGGAGATGAAGAGAGGGAATGAGTTAATATTAAAAAAAACTGGATGAAAAATACTTGAAATAATCTCAGCGCTAAAGGTTGTTCTGCATGTTAATGAGGCTGTTATTTTTAAAACAGCAAAAACAGTACGTGGCTATATTTCCAGAGAAATAGAATTGAAAAATTGGAACAGAAACATAGCAATTAGAAGCAGGAGTAGGTTATTTAGCCCTTTGAGCCTATTCCACCATTTAGTATGATTATGACTGATCCTGTATCTCAAAACCATATTCTCTATTTCTCCCACATCCCTTTTAAATCTAAAGTTTTTAACTAACACTTTCTTGAATATTTTCAGTGACTTGGCCTCCAGTCTTCTATGGTAGACAATCTCACAGGTTCACTGCTTTCTGAATGAAGAAATGTTTCATCTCAGTCCTCAATGACATACCCTGTATCCTCGGACTATGCCACCTGGTTTTAGAGTTCTCAATCAAGGGAAATACACTCCCTGCATCTCGTCTGTTTAGGCCTGTTACAATTTTATGCGTTTCAATCAGATCTCCTCTCGTCCTTCTAAATCCTAATGAATACGGGCCCAGTCAAACAATGTCTCCTTATTGGACAATCACGCTATCCCCAGTATCAGCTGAGTGACCTTCCACTGTACTCCTCTCAGGTAAGTATATCCTCTCTTACATAGAGACACCAAATTGCACACATTATTCTCCTCTAGCTGTAGCCTCACCAAGGCTCTCCTTCTGAACTCCAATCCCTCTTGCATTGGAGGTTGGTACCATTTGCCTTCCTAATTGCCTGATGCAGCTGCCTGTCAATTTTAACTTACTGGTATACAAGAACACCCAGATCTTTCTGTGCTCCACACTCCCCAATATATCACCATTTAAATAATAATCTGTATTTCTTTCTTCCACACTAAACTTCACACTTAATCATGTTGAACTGCATTTGTCGTGTGTTTGTCCACTCGTGCAGCTTGTCCAAATCACTTTTAAGTTTCCTTGCATCTTCCTGACAAGTCACAATCTTGCCTTGTTTTGTGTCATCAGTAAATTTTGAAATGTTGCATTTGGTTCTGTCATCCAGGCCATTTATATATAATGTGAGTACTGATGCCTAAGTACTGACCTTTGCTGTACCTAATCAATCATTGCTTGCCATTCTAGAAAAAGACCAATTTATTCCCACTCTGTTTCTTGTCTGTCAAACATTTCTTAATCCATGCCGATATATTACTCTGTATCCCATGTGCTTTAACTTTAACAAGCATGATTTACAGATAGTGAGAACTGCAGATGCTGGAGAATCAGAATGGATAAAGAATTGAGTTGGAAAAAGTACAGCAGGTCAAGCAGCATCAGAGGAGGAGGGGAGTCAACATTTCAGGTCGGAACCTTTCATCAGAACCTGCCTTTCATCAATGTCACTTAATGTTTTCTAAATGTTCTGTTACCACACCTTTTATTATAGGCTTTAGCACTTTTCCCACCACTGATATTCTAACTGGTCTGTAATTGTCTGTTTTATTGCTCCTTCTCTTTTTTTAAATACACTAGTGGGTTACATTAGCCACCCTTCAATCTATAGAGACTGCTCCAGTGTGTGTAGAATTTTGGAAGATGACAACCAATACACCCAATATTTACAGGGCCACTTCCTTTAGTGGTCTCGGATGTAGATTATCAGGCCCTGGGGATTGGTCCGCGTTTAACTCCATTAATTTTCTGAAGCACCATTTTCTTACTAATACTGATTTTTTTATTAATTGTGCTCTCTCACTAGACCTAGATCTATTTCTAGGAGGTTGTTGCCTCTTTTGTGAAGACAGAACCAAAGAGTGTTCAATCCTTTGTTCCCCATTATAATTTCCTCAGCTTCTGACTGTGAGGGGCTTGTATTTGTCTTTAGTAATCATTTTCTCTTTTGTTTACAGAATATTTTATGATCCGTTTCCATGTTCCCTGAAATTTTACTCTCGTCCTCTATTTCACCCTCTTGATCAAACTTTTTGTCCTCAGGCTTGTTAATTTTTACAGTTCTCCAAATCCTCAGGCTAGCTGCTTTTACGGTCAACTCTACATGTCTCCTCTTTTGATCCAAAATTATTGCAAATTTCTTTTGTAAGTCATGGTTGAGCCACCTTTTACTTTTTGTCAGACAGGAATTAATCATTGTTGTAATTAAAACACATGTTCTTTAAATATGAACTGTTGCCAATTTGCTCTTAACCCCTGTAGCAAATTTCTCCAACCCATCCTTGCCAACCTGTGCCTCATACTCTCATAGTTCCTTTTAAATCAAATTCAGGACCCTGTTTCCGATATGACCACTTCAAAAATTATGTTAAACCTGCATTGAACTTTCATAATGCGACACTTGAAATACCGTGTGGAGTTGTGTTATATTTATATATAAAAGTTTATTTAGAGGTGATAGGACAGTGTAATAAAGGTTTGCAAGGATGATGCCTCAAATGTCTGGGAATGATTTCAGTCTTTTCCCTTGAAAACAAAATAAGGCTGAGAGGTAACCTAATAGAGGTGAAGGGTTTTGGAAATTTACAACAGGTTTTAATAGAATGGAAACCAAGAGAATGTTTTTTTTAATGGGTGGAACAACTCCACAGAGGCTGGTATCCTGTCACCAAGTCACCCTTTACTAATACATGGAGAGTCCTTCACACTCATCCAGGTCCCTCTGAGCCAGGTCTCCGAGTGAACAGAATGTCTGACACTCCTGTTCTTATCTGTCAGCCAATGCTCCCTGACTGGACTGGATTAACAGCCCTAGTCAGAGAACGTCTATTCTATGAAGTCCACCTGGCTGAACTTATCATAATCACTACATGGGTGATTTTACATGAGTGGAGCATTATCACCAGCATGCACTGGTTGGACCGAATGGCTTTTTCTTGTTGTGTATTGTATATCGCCAGAACCTTATCTCAATCCTTTCTAATTTTTTTTTCTGCTGCACAGTCCTCATGTAGTCATTAAAGGAAGATTGCTCTGCATAACAGTACACTACAATTGAGTTTAATTAAATCTTCCAGATAAAGAACAGGCATTTGCTCATTTGCCCCCAGCCTAATTTTCCATTAACTTTCAAAATTCTGCTCATTTTGCAATTCCAGCAAATGGAATATTAACACAAAACCCTCAGTATCAGATAAGAGGCCGTTGAATTTGTTTCTGCTAGCCTTCTCCTTGGAAGCAGATCCTCACTCAATAAGATTGTGATGAAATATTCACTCTGCAAATGAGACCACCTCACTGAGCCCTCACTGTGACTCGGTGAGTTTACTGAGTGAATAATTAACTCTGCTACATACTCCAGTCAGTATGCAATTTGAGAACTGCAGCTGGCCTGCATACCCCAGAATAGAAAGGAAAATCAGTCAGGGTGCCTGATTCTGAAATAAAACAAAGAACTGCAAATGCTGGAAATCTGAAACAAAAATAGAAATTGCTGTAGAAACTCAGCAGGTCTGGCAGCATCAGTGGGGAGAGAAGGCAGAGTTAATCTTGTGAGCCCAGTGATCAAATTTCTGTTTTTGTACCTGTTTCTGATCATTTGCAATGATCATGGTCTCTCTGTCCACACTGGGACATGACCAGGTGCCTCTCTGGCTGTCTTCGTAGCAATCTACTTTTGTACACGTGTAAAGAATTTTTTAAAGGACTATGATGTGTGGAACTATTTCCCTACAGTCTGACCATTGAGGGTCCACTTCCTTAATGCTGGAAGAATGACACATAATTGTAAAAGACAAGACTAAAACTTTCGCAGCAATTTTCATCCAGAAGTACTGAGTAGATAAACCGTCTTGGCCTCCTCCATAGTATCTGTGATGCTAGGAAACAATTTGATTCCCTCAACGTGATATGAAGAAATAGTTGAAGGCACTAGATATTGCAAAAGCTACAGGCCCTGACAACATTCTGGCAATACTATTGAGGTTGTGTGCTGCAGAGTTGGCCACTTCCCTAGCCAAGCTGTTCCAGTACAGTTACAACATTGGTATCTACTGGACAATGTGGAAAATTGCCCAGTTACATCCGCACAAAAAAACCGGATAAATTTAACCCAGCCAATTAATGCCCCATCAATCTTCTCTCGATTATCAGTAAATAGAAGATGTCATTAACAGTGCTATCAAGCAGCACCTGCTCAGCAATGACCTGCTCAGTGGTGCCCAGTTTGGGTTCCACCAGGACCACTCTGCTCCTGACCTCATTACAGTCTTAGTTCAAATGTGGACAGAAGGTTGAATTCCAGAGATGAGGTGAGAATCACAGCCCTTGGCATCAAAGTTGCATTCAACCAGTTGTGGCATCAAGGAGCTCTAGCAAAACTGGAATCAGTGGGAATTAGGGGGCAAACTCTCCATTGGATTGAGTTATTCCTGGCACAAAGGAAGGTGTGTGAAGCTGCTGAAGGTCAGTCATCTCAGCTCCAAAACATCTCTGCAGGACTTCCTCAGGTTAGTGTCCTAGGCCCAACCATCTTCTACTGCTCCATCAATTACCTTCCCTCCATCATAAGGTCAGAAGTGAGGTGGCTCACTGATGACTGCAAGATATTCAGCACCAAATGCAACAATATCTGGACAATATCCAGGTTTGGGCTGTCAAATGGCAAATAAAATATGTGCCACACAAGTACCAGGTAATGAACATCTCCAGTAAGAAATAATCTGACCACTGTCTCATGACAGTCAAGGTCTTATCATCACTGAATCTCCCTCTCTCAACATATTTGGGTTACTGTTGATCTGAAACTCAGCTAGACTATCCACTTACACACAGTGGATACAAGAGCATGTCAGAGGCATGTAACTCACCTCCTGACTCCTCAAAGCTTGTCCATCAACTACAAGACACAAGTCAGGAGTGTGATGAAACACTCTCCACTTGCCTGGATGTGTGCAGTTCCAACAACACCCAAGAGGATTGACACTATCCAGGACATCAACAAATATTCACTCCCTCCACCACTGATGCTCAGTAGCTGCAGGGTATACTACTTACTAGATGCACTGTAGGAATTCACCAAAGATCCTTACAGCATACCTTCCAAGCTCATGATCACTTTCATCTTGAAAATCGTGGGCAGCAGATATGGGAACACCACCACCTACAAGCCACTCACAATCCTGACTTGGAAATATATCACTGATCCTTCATTGTTGCTGGGTCAAATTCCTGTAGTTTTCTCCGTGAGAGCATTGTGGGTCAATCCACAGCACATGGACTGCAGCGGTTCAAGATGGCAACTCACCGTCTCCATCTCAAGGGGTGATAAATGTTGGCCCAGCCAGTGACACCCAAGACCCACAAATTAATTTTTAGGCATCTGATTGGGGGGATAGAATTTTTCTAAAACCAACTATTCCCATATTTTTGCTCAACTGAATTACTCATGACTTGGGTGGTTTCCTACATCATTTCAAGAGGCAGTCATGAGTCAAACATGTTGCTGAGGGTCTGGAGTAACACATTGACCAGAAAAGGTAAGGATGCCACATTCCCTTCCCAAAGGAGTTTAGTGAAACAAACTATCACAGCCACCATCACCAAGACTAGTTTTCAATTTCAATTTTTACTAAATTCAATTTCCATTCCAGTGGAATCTGAACCCATGTCCCATACATTTGGCTACCCTTCTAGATCACAAGTCCAGTGACATTACCAGTGCCTGGGTGGATGTTAGGATCTGCCTTTTCATTATTATTCCTCAATTGCCTTAGTTGCCTTTTCCTTTTCCCACTTACCACTTCTTTTTGAAATTAAAGGGGTTTAGTCAGAGTATGTGTAAGGCAGCCAGAACCTGGGAAACACCCATTAAGCAAGCGCGCAGATAAGGAACCGTTCACAGTTCCACGAAAACCACTGGTGTCATCCAGCCAGTGAACACATCAAATTCTTCCGTGATTTAATGCTGAGTTAATGGAGAAACCAAACCAGCATATTAAATGTCAAACTGCATCATCCTGAGAAATTGGTACAGAGGAACATTTGTTCTTTGAACTTAGCCTTAAGGGGTGCCGGGGATGAGTACAAAGAGCCCTTTGAGTTAGGTTGAAAGAATTAGTCTACCAGTTAGCGGGGCTGGGTGTGTTGTTTTCTTGCAATGTAGTAGGGCCCTTGCCATCTAGACTCTGCTAAGTCATTTGTTTTTAAAAGCTTTTTCAAAAAAAGTCTAATTGTAGCTTTTTAAAAATAAGGCCATTTATATAACCCATACAATCTTGTGCCATTTGGTCTGGTGATTATGAACATAATCTTCTTCTTGTATGGTTTACTGTGTCTTTCCTAAGTCATTGATCACTCCACTCAACTCCTCATCAAGTAGGTGCTCAAGACCTACTTTGACTCCTGGTTCAATATCACATCACAAAACGATTTCTTTAAATTGTCATCCATGTTTACAAATCCATTTATAATCTCTCCCTGTGTGATCTCTTCAGTCACTTCTTTGAGATTTCTGCAGTCCTAATTCAGGCATCTTCTCCATCTCTAACTTTGATCATTCCATCATTGTTGTCTATACCTTCAACTATCTGATGTTAACTTCGAAGGTTCCTTACCTAAACCTCTCCAGCTCCTGTTTGCAGTTTGTTAAGACATGTTTTAGAGGCAACGCTTTGACCAATTTTTTCTCATATCCTTTTGTATGGCTTGCTATCAGATTTTGCTTGATAATATTGGTGTGAGGCTCTTTGAGGTGTGACAAGATTAGATTAGATTACTTAGTGTGGAAACAGGCCCTTCGGCCCAACAAGTCCACACCGACCCGCCAAAGCTCAACCCACCCATACCCCTACATATACCCCTTATCTAACACTACGGGCAATTTAGCATGGCCAATTCACCTGACCCGCACATCTTTAGACTGTGGGAGGAAACCGGAGCACCCGGAGGAAACCCACGCAGACACGGGGAGAACGTGCAAACTCCACACAGTCAGTCGCCTGAGGTGGGAATTGAACCCGGGTCTCTGGCGCTGTGAGGCAACAGTGCTAACCACTGTGCCGTGTGTTACCACATTTAAAGGATTTATTGAAATGCAAACTCAATATCAGTAATTTTGCAGGTAATGAGGCATCTTATTCAACAGTGATATGAAATAATTGCTTAATTTTACAATTTATCAATGTTTGAAATGTCTGATAGAAGTAACTTTGAAGACGGATGAGGAAGATCCAGTAGATGTAGTGTACCTGGACTTCCAGAAAGTTTTTGATAAAGTCCCACATAGGAGGTTAGTGAGCAAAATTAGGGCACATGGTATTGGGGGCAAAGTACTAACTTGGATTGAAAGTTGGTTGGCTGATAGGAAACAAAGAGTAGTGATAAACGGCTCCATTTCGGAATGGCAGGCAGTGACCAGTGGGATACCGCAGGGATCAGTACTGGGACTGTGGCTTTTTATAATATATGTTAATGATATAGAAGATGTATTAGCAATAACATTAGCAAATTTGCTGCTGATACTAAGCTGGGTGGCAGGGTGAAATGTGATGAGGATGTTAGGGTGACCTGGACAAGTTAGGTGAGTGGTCAGATGCATGGCACATGCAGTTTAATGTGGATAAATGTATGGTTATTCACTTTGGTGGCAAGAACAGGAAGGCAGATTACTACCTAAATGGAATCAATTTAGGTAAAGGGACAGTACAGAGAGATCTGGATGTTCTTGTACACCAGTCAATGAAGATAAGCATGCAGGTACAGCAAATAGTGAAGAAGGCTAATAACATGCTGGCCTTCATAACAAGAGGGATTGAGTATAGAAGCAAAGAGGTTCTTCTGTAGCTGTACAGGCCCTGGTGAGACCACACCTGGAGTACTGTGTGCAGTTCTGGTCTCAAATTTGAGGAAAGACATTCTGGCTATTGAGGGAGTGCAGCGTAGGTTCACGAGGTCAATTCCTGGAATGGAGGGATTACCTTACACTGAAAGACTGGAGCTACTGGTCTTGTATACCCTTGAGTTTAGAAGACTGAGAGGGGATATGATTGAGACATATAAGATTATTAAAGGATTGGACACTCTGGAGGCAGGAAACGTGTTGCCACTGATGGGTGAGTGCCGAACCAGAGGGCACAGCTTAAAAATACGGGGTAGACATATTTAGGATAGAAATGAGGAGAAACTTCTTCACCCAGAGAGTGGTGGTTGTGTGGAATGCTCTGCCCCAAAGGGCAGTGGAGGCTCAGTCTCTGGATTCATTTAAGAAGGAGTTGGAATGAGCTCCTAAGGATTGTGGAATCAAGGGTTATGGAGATAAGGCAGGAACAGGATACTGATTAAGGATGATCAGCCATGATCATATTGAATGGTGGTGCAGGCTCAAAGGGCAGAATGGCTTACTCCTGCACCTATTGTCTATTGTATCTATTGTAAGTAAGTCATCATATCAGATACTAAAGATTTTACATCTCTCATCTCTCCATTATCAAATGATTCAATTATAAATTGCCATGTTTAAATGTCCTTTGTAAACATGTCATATTGTGATTTCACCATCCGACTTAATGATGGTGCTATTGTAGCTTCACTTTGCATCTTCCAGCTTCAATGCGAATGTTCCAGAGAAACTCTGAACCAGGGTTTTGTATAGCAGTGCAACTTCTATCCTCTTGTACTCTCCGGGCAGAAAAGCCACTATTCTATGAGTCTTTCTTGTTATTTTCCATACCCTGTTCATGGCATTTTAATGATCTAGGTGAACACCTACGTATCTTTAGAACTCTGCTTTTTCTAGCTTTTTACTATTTAGAATGTCTGAAGTGGATGAACACATTCATGCCTATATTAAAATCTGTTTTGCCTCTTCATTTAATTTATTCATATTGATTTGTAATTTTGTTTTTAACATTGTTTATAATGCTACTTCTCCTTGTGTCATTGAAAAATTTTGTTATATGGCTTTCTGTCTAATTTGCTAAGTTATTAACTAATGCAGGGAATAGTTGAGGCCCCAACACAGATCACTCTGCAATTAGTCATATCCTGACAATTGAGAACCTGCCTAAGATCCACATGCTCTTTCCAGCCACTCAACCGATTTCTTAGTGATGATAATAATTTGCCTTCGATTCCAATTTAGAAGTTTCTTACAAGGAACTTCATCAGTTATCTTCTAGGTGTTCTTATAAATAACATTTACAGGGATTCCTGTGCCAACCACATTGAATTCTTTGAAGAAATCATTGATCTGATCTAATGGTGTCATCTTCTAATTTCAAATTTGTTGCTGGTTCTGCTGCTGATCATTGTTTCCAGAGCCTCTAATCCAGTTTGGGGGTGTGTCAAACAGCCTGTTAGTCAAAGCAGTGCAGCGTGTTTTAAGATATAAGTTGACCATTTTGAGTGCCCCATCTTCTGAGCCGAGTCAGTAATTCCAGAACAATGATGGTGACATTATCTGATTTATAGTCAGCCTGCTGGTTAGTTTGTCACTTTGTAAAGTTGGATACTTCAAATCCTGAGAAAGACAGCCAGGGTTGGAGCTGTTTTATTTTCCCACTGTTGGCCAATGGTTAACCTTTAATTGGGAGAGTTACATATTACATTTGGGTATTGTATGGGACTGAATTGTAGTTGGTTTTTGAAATAAGTCCACAGAGGCCAGTACCCTGCCACCAAGTCACCCTTTATTTACATGTGGGGAGTCCTTGACACTGATCCAGCTTCCTCAGAGCCAGCTCTGAGTCAACTGGATATTTGATACTCTTGTTCTTGTATGTCAGCCAGGACTCCCTGATTGAACCAGATTAACACTCCCAGTCATGGAACTCATTCCATGAGCTCCACCTGGCTGACTGTCCATCTTCCATAGTTACATAGGCACCATTCCTGATCTCTTCCTCCGCTACATTGATGACTGCATCGGTGCCACCTCGTGCTCCTGCGAGGAGGTTGAGCAGTTCATGAACTTCACCAACATATACCACCCTGACCTTCAATTCACCTGGACCATCTCTGACACCTCCCTCCCCTTCCTGGACCTCTCCATCTCCATTAATGATGACCAACTTGACACTTACATCTTTTACAAATCCACCGACTCCCACAGCGACCTGGATTATATCTCTTCCCACCCACCTCCTGCAAAAATGATATCCTGTATTCCCAATTCCTCCACCTCCACTGTATCTGCTCCCAAGAAGACCAGTTCCACCACAGAACACATCAAATGGCCTCCTTCTTTAAAGACCGCAATTTCCCTTCCCACATGATTGAAGATGCCCTCCAATGCATCTCATCCACATCCTGCACCTCTGCCCTCAAACCCCAACCCTCCAACTGTAAGAAGGACGGTTACATTGGGGAGATTGGACGTCTTCTGTCAGAACGCTTCAGGGAACATTTCCGGGACACCCGCACCAATCAACCCCACCGCTCCATGTCCCAACATTTCAAGTCTCCCTCCCACTCTGCCGAGGACATGCAGGTCCTGGGCCTCCTCCATTGCCACTCCCTCACCACTGATGCCTGGAGGAAGAACGCCTCATCTTCCGCCTCGGAACACTTCAACCCAAGGGCATCAATGTGGACTTCACCAGTTTCCTCATTTACCCTCCCTCTACCTTCCCCCAGTTCCAACCTTCCAGCTCAGTACCATACTCATGACCTGTACTACCTGCCAATTTTCCTTCCCACCTATCCACTCCACCCTCCTCTCTGACCTATCACCTTCCCCCCCCCCCCCACCCCCATCTACCTATTGTACTCTTTGCTACCTTCTCTCCAGCCCCACACCCCCTCCCATTTATCTCTCCACCCTAAAGGCTCCCTGCCTTCATTCCTGATAAAGGGCATTTGCCCAAAACGTTGATTTCCCTGCTCCTCGGATGCTGCCTGACCTGCTGTGCTTTTCCAGCACCACTCTAATGTAGACTCTGATATCCAGCATCTGCAGTCCTCACTTTTTTGCCTTGTTACAATCACTACATCTATGATAATCCCAGGGTACAGTAGTATTCCCAGTTCTAACTGAAAGATGTAATCATGAAAAGTGATTTCTAGGGATCAGCTGTTCATACTTTCACAGGAGAAGAGATTGGAAAGTAAGGCAGGAGACTCATAAAAATCCAAAATGACTGCTTTTATGCTGCTAGTCTTGCGGTTTATAACTTTATTGATTTGTTAAGACATGAATGGAAGAGAGAGGCTGGTTTGTGTAATTCTGTAGATTTCAAGTGTTGGAAAGGGAACAAGTGAGACAAGGAGATGGTATGACGAGTCTTGCTTCCAACATAGCAAGCATGCAAGAGCTAAGAAGAGTGTATGTGATGTTTCAGTGAATGGAGTTTTGATCTATAAACTGTAGAGAAACAGGGCCAATCAGAGGTGATGTTGCTGAGACTCACCAGGGTCAGAAATGATCTTGGAGTCACTTGTCTAAACTACCAACCTTTTCTTGTGTCTGACTAGATTTGGAAGAGAATCAAAGGTGAGCTTTGCCACTCATCTATTGAGTTTAGGATTTGGTATGTTAATTTTTATATTTAAAATATTTTAAATAATTGGACCATTTCTTTAATTCATTTTAAATTTGACTGTAATCATTCTAATCATATTCACAACGTCAGTTTGGCAATGGTGCAATTGGTCTTTAAAATAATTCCCATTAAAATTAGGAGTTGCAATTTTTCACTTTTGTTAAAACTGTGATCTTTTTATGAGCAATTTCACATAACGAGTGCACGTGAGTGAGTGTCAGTACCTCTACTGGAAATGATGAGGTACATTATGAAAACTCCTTTTGTAAATTGTTTTATTTTTGTTCTAATCTTGTGAATGATGTGAGCATATTTCTCCACACTTGCTGAAGCTTCTGCATCAAGATTGGAGGTGCAGCTTAAATAACAGTTTATAGAGATTTGCTGAGTTTTCTCTCACTCTGTTTGTGTGGGTGAGTTATTATCTTTAAGGCACTGTAGTTCAGAATGCAGCGTTATCAGGGCTAGTCTCTGAAAGAGAGCTGAAAAGTCATCTCCAGTTTTTCTTTACAAAACAGAAATGATCTGCATCAACTTTAACCAGAGTGAATGCTCCTTTAACTAAGTTGCATTTATTTAATAGCTCACAACTTTCCTTTACAGCCAGTGAAGTACTTTTTGAAGTGCAATGGTTGTAGTGTTGTTACATAATTGAAAGTTGGAGCAGGAGTGGGCTTTCAGCCCTTGTCAACATTCCATATGTTTATTATTGCATGATCATAAATAGGACACCAGGCAGCCAATTTTTAAGTAGCAAGATCTTGGAGACAGTAATGTAGTGATGGCCAGCTCTGTTTCTTTGAGAGATTAAGTATTTAGCCAGGACATTGAGGAGAATCTCCCACCTGCTCTCCTTTGGAACAGTACCGAGTAATTGGAAGATCAAATGGGACTTTGCCTTAATATTTTATCTCAACAACCAGCACTGGAATGTCAGTCTTGATTTTTGGTCCATTCTCTGGAGTAGGACTTGGACCCATGTCTTTCTTGGTGGGAGATCACTGTGCTACTTACTGAGCTGTAGCTGACAGACAAGGCCAATCAGACAGCTTCCTACATTAATTAAGTTCAAGTGAAGTCGCTTTTGTTGGTTCATCAATGAAGTCTTGGCTATGTTCTAAGACTCACACCCCCAATTGCAGTGACTTATCTTCTTTAACTGAAACTATTCAACTGCCGTTAGGTTTAATGAATCCTCCTCATTACAACACACCAGTGGCTGATGTACCATTTCTTTGACAGCGTAGGGCAGCAGAGTTGAAGAGTGTGGTGCTGGAAAAGCACAGCCAGTAAGGTAGCATCCAAGGAGCAGGACAGTCAATGTTTTGAGCATGAGTTCTTCATCAGGAATACGCTTATGCTCGAAACATCGACTCTCCTGCTCCTCGGATGCTGCCTGACTGTCTGTGCTTTTCCAGCATCACACTTTTCGACTCTGATCTCCAGCATCTGCTGTCCTCACTTTCTCATGGAGTAGAGCAGCACTGTCATTTGAGAGGTTGTTGTCTCTTGTGTGTCTCCCCAGGCTCAGGTTTACAAGCCATGGCCAATGGTTTCAACCAAGCAGTGGATATTTTGTGGTGATGACAGAGGGCTAGAGGGACAGCAACTGCTTATAGACCAAGAATACGCTGACGAGAGGACGTGGGATTCCTTTTAACACAAAGAACGTATCAAGAAAAACATCTCATGTATTGCTCATCCTTGTTGTAAAACTAATTAAAGTGGAAAATGTGATGCTGTTGTCAGCGGTTGGAAAGGCAAGCATTGGATTGTAAGACATGCAGAGCTCCTGTCCTTGGGCAGATACTACTAGAGGTGAAAGTGAGGACTGCAGATGCTGGAAATCACAGTCAAAATTAGAGTGGTGCTGGAAAAGCACAGCAGGTCAGGCTGTATCCAAGGAGCAGGAAAGATGAAGGACTTTTGCCCAAAACGTCAATTTTCCTGCTTCTCAGATGCTGCCAGACACTACTAGAGATCTGGGGGAGAAGGGGGGATTACACTCCTTTCCTCTCCTCCTGCTCTGAAAATAGTGTCTAATACTGGAAACCCTTGTGAATGAAAAGGGGAAAAGTAGAGTTTTCTAAAACCTCTGAGCATCATCTCCAGGGTTTAATAGGAAATAGAAATGTTGCTATGATACACAACTATCTGTGCTTTGGTAGGATCCTTGTCAATTAGAAGATTGTAGGTTCAAGAATCATTCCAGAGACCTGAACACAAAATTCGAGCTGACACTCCCATTGCAGGATAGAGACAATGCTGCTTGTAAGAAGTTCTGATTTTCAGATGAAATATGAAACTATGGCCTACACTCTTGATGCAAAAAGGTTGCACAGCACTTTTTTGAGACCGGGGAATTCACCTTGATATCTTGGACAATATTTATCCCTCAACAAATATCATTGAAACAGATGACATGCTTACTTTCACATTGCCATTTCTTAGAGATTCCCACATGCCAATTGACCACTACAGTACTTTTCCTACATTACAATAGTGACTACACTTGTTGAGACTTTACATTGTTGTGAGTGACATAATAATATAGACAAGTTTTTTTTCCTAGAACAGATACAATGGGTTGAATAGCCTCTTTCTGTGCCCCAACTTCATTATAGTTTCATATGCAACAGTGCTCTTGACTGAAGTAGTAATAGTTATGGAGCTCCAATTGGTGCCACCCAGAGACAGTACGATCACTGCTAGATAAGGTGCTGTTGAGGTGCCAGATAATGGCATGACAGCACATGGCTGTCCCTTTGCTGGTGTAGCCATTGCCATCAGGATGAACAGTGTTTTGTATGTGTTTATCAGCAGATTAGAACTGCACCCTAACAAGTCATATCTTCAGAAAACCAGAGAGTGCCTTCAAACAGGTGAGAATGTAATTAAAATGATCTGCCTGCAGCTGAGAAAATGATTTAACTGAAACATTCAAATTATTGATAATTAATCACCATATATGTAAAAGTGACTCACTGACACATTTTGAAATAAAGCATACTTGCACAGATGAAAAGTTGTCACTCCTCACTTTCTCAGGCATTCTTTCACATTTAGAGTTTTAACCAAATTCACCCTGGGGTGGGTGTGGGAGAAAAGAGTTGCAGAGGAAAATGGAGTTGAGGCCATAATCAGATCAACCATTAAGTGGACGAGCAACTCCATGGTTTGAATGGCCCTATGGCTCTACAGAGCAAAAGGAAACATTTACAAATGGGTCTCTAGCAGTGGAATATGGCTTTAAAAGGAACACCTAAGTAGGGGGCAGGATGGAGGAATCCTGAAGAAAGGGGAACTAGGTAAAAAGACACTCAAAGCTTTTTTAAAGAATGAGCAGAATGCTCATGTTAAGATAGCCAATGTGTTAAGAGTGGGTTCAGGCTGCAGGATTTGGCTATGGTGATACAGTTGAAGAGATGGGTAAAGAGGGTTATTTGTTGTAAGCAACTGAAATTTATGATTTCAGTTTTTTGGAGTTTGGAAAAAAGATTTTTTTGAAGCACTAGATTTTGAGATAAATGGTTGTGCTCATTTCCATGGTGATAGTCATAGTTGGCAGTTGCAGTTTTTTTTTGAGTTTCTCCAAACTTGTAATTTTTTAATGGTATCATAGAGGATTCAGATCCAGAAATGGAAGGAACCCCAAAGCTGATGCCAGAGGCACTGGCAGGTGCTGATAATCAACTCCTTTGTCTGAATTTTACGGAATTCAAAATGCACAAACCGAGTCAGCTCTCCCCCAACACTCCAGCGAACAGGTAACTCTGATTTATTCAGAAACTGTTTCCCCTTTCCATTTCCAGCTGAACTGTTTGGTCAGACAGGGAAATACAAAATATATTGCCAGAGGTGGTGGATAAAAATACAACATTTTAAAAGGCATCTGATGGGTACATGAATAGGAGGCATTTAGAGGGATATGGGCCAAAAGCTGGCAAATGGGACTAGATCAGTTTAGGATTTCTGGTTAGCATGGACAAGTTGGACCAAAAAATCTGTTTCTGTGTCTTATGATTCTATGATGTGCCAGTTACCTTTAATAAGAATCGTTTATAAGGATATAAATGTTCTTGTAAATGTACAAAATGACCTTTTTCTCTGACCTGTTGAGATCCACATATTCACCTTTTGCACACTCTTGATTCATTTATTGCTGATTCAAATGTCAATTCTGGATGAATTTAATGTTTACCTGCTTTTCAGTTCCTCAACATCCCACGAGAGACTCCTTTTGATGATGAGTTTGCTTTAAATTGTTTGCCAAATAGTAAATGAATAATGTAGAATGGAGCCTAGTGGTATTATCACTGGACTATTAATACAGAGACACCCAAGTAATATTCTGGAGGCCCTGATTCAAATCCCATGATAAATGGTGGAATTTGAATTCAATCTGAAAGAGATTTGGAATTATTAATCCAATGATGACCATTAAACCACTGTCAATTATTGGAAAAACCCAACTGGTCCTTTAGGAAAGGAAGCTTGTCCTTAACCCTTCTGGCCAGCATGTGACTCCAGACCCACAGCAGACTCTTTCCTGCCATCTGGGCAATTTGGTAATAAATGCTGGGCTAGTCAGCGATGCCCACATCCTGTGAATGAATAAAAATATCTACAGAGCCTATTCATGCCATGGCACAATGCAAAAGTTGCCTCAACCAACTGCTGCAGACTGGCACACTCAAAGGTCATTGCACTTAAGGTTGGGCAGCTGCTGCAGAGACACACTGGGGGGGAAGTCACTACCTAAGACCTTTCAACCATAGTACACTGAGAGGGCTGGAAACTATAGCACCTTTCCGACCGTGTACAATGTACAAAGAATGTAGTTTGTAGGTCAAGACAATTGGAAGTGAATTGAGGCACCTCAGTGGGATTGGTGTATAGAGGAAATCTTAAATCTCTTGCAATTTGCGTTGAAATGTTTTGCTATTGGGTTGTTTGCTTGATAGAGAATGTATTCAGTAAATGTTAATGCTGTTACAGTCATATAAAATGGAACATTCTGTATTGGAAAAGTTGAATTTACTTGCAAATTCTGTAATGTTCAAGTTAAATGACTTTGTACGAATACGAAATAAATTGTACGAATAAAGTACATATTTTTGGAAAACAAAGGTTTAGTATATCAGCCATTGTCTGGAAGAAGGTGATATAACTAAGTTGACAATTTGCGTGTTTCCTACTGAATTGAATGAAAATCTCACTCTCTTGCACAGGAAACTGCAATCAGTTGAACAGCACCATAAAATAGCAAACTAATGCCATTTAAAATTACGCACAGCTTTTGTGACCTCAGGATGATTCAAAGTGCTTCAGAGCCAATGAAGCACTTTTTGCTTGCGGTTACTGGTACAGGAAACATGACAGTCCACTTTTGGACAGTAAGGTTCCACAAACAGCAATGTAATGTTGACCAAATAAGCTCCTTCATTTTTGGCTTATGGGCACCTCTGATCTTCACCACTTTGCAATTTGCCTTCAGCTCGTGGGCTTGAGCTGCCAACCCTCCAGGATTCGCCTGGAGCATTTATGAATTGAAGATTAATCTTCTGCAAAAAATAAAAAAACAAAAGAACTGCAGATGCTGGAAATCAGAAATCAGCATCTGTAGGGGGAAACCAGAGTTGACATTTTGGGCCTAGTGACCCTTCTTCAGAACTGATGGTAAATCTATGATTAATTTTCTGCTCACTGCTGTCAATAGCCTAGGAATTATTTTTCTCTTTCTTAGCAATGGAGATGTGGCAGAAAAAATGGAGTTGCGATGGAAACAGGAATAAACCATTCAGCTTGTTCTACCATTCAATGAGATCGTTGTTGATCTGTAGCCTAACTCCATATACCTGCCTTTGGCCTATATCCATTATTATTTGTGCTTAACAAAATTTATCAATTTCAGATTGAAAATTAACAACTGATCCATTATCCAGTGCTGGTTGTGGAAAAGAGTTCCAAATCTCTGTGACCCTTTGCTTGTCAAAGTGCTTCCTAACATCTGTCTGGAATGGTGTGCTCCTAATTTTCAAACTATACTCCCATTCTAGAATTCTGAACCAGTGGAAATTGTTTATCCGTATCTACTCTGTCTTTTAACTTGAAGATTTAGATCAGATTATGTCTTAACTTTCTAAATTAGGCCTAATTTGTATAATCTCCCCACATAACTTAACCACTGAAGTCCAGATGTCATTCTTGTAAATCTACATTTTACTCCCTCCAAGACCAATATATCCTTCCTATGGTGTGGTGCGCAGATCTGCTCACAGTACTCCAAGTGGAGTCTAACTAGGGTTTTGTATAACTGCAGCATAATTTCTGTTCTTGTACTCCCATTGTCTAGACATAAAAGCCTGCTTTCCATCAGCTGTGTTGATTATTTTCTAAACTTTTTCATGGCATTATAAAGACCTATGCATCTGAACTCCCAAGTCTCTTTGAACATCCATTGTCATTAATTTCATACTGTCTAATAAATACCCTGATCTATCCTTTCTCAGTCCAAAATGCATAACACACTTGATGGTGGCATGGTTGGGGTCAGGTTTGTGATTAAAACCTCCCCGGAATCTATCCAAACACCATGAGCTGCTCTATCCTTAAGTTTTGGAATTCCCACCCTTAAAATACCCTTTTGTCTCTCCTTCTTTTATAAAATAATTTTTTGACCAAGCCTTTTGGTCCTGTCCTATAATCTCTTTTTATGTGGCTTGGTGCTGTGTTTTATCTGATGGTTGTCCTGTGAAATGCCTTGTTTTATAACATTAGGGTAGCTTCAATGCAATTGTTCTAATGATATTGCTTGAGAGAAAATGTATGTTTAATTTCTTTTTGTGGGTGATTTGGGTGTCACTGGCATAGCTAGTATTTGTTGGCCATCCCGAATTACCCTTGAATCGAGTGGCCTTTTGGACCATTTCAGAGGGCAATTAAAAGTCCACCACATTTGAGTCTGTTTGGAGTTACATAAAAGCCAGACTTGGTAAAAACTCAGCAGTTTTCCCTCCCGAAAGACCTTGGTGAACCTAGATGGGGTTTTATAACATCCCAATTTTTGTCATATGACATCCCTGTGACTAACTTTAGATTTTGATATCAAAGTGGAATTTCACTAGCTGCTGTGGTGGGATTTGAACCCATGTCCCTAAACATTAGCCTGGGCCTCTGGATTTCTAGTTCAATGACAGTAACACTACATGACCACCTCCACCTACTCCTCATGTTAGGGGTCAAAGAAAAAAGACCCAGTGCTCAACAGATGCAGTCTGACCTCGAACTGTAAACAGGAATTCACATTTGGCAACACTCATTTTCTGGGGTAGGCATTTTAAAAAAAGTTTAGAATCACAGAATCATTACAGGACAGAAGAAGGTTATTAACCCATCATGTCCACGCTAATCCTCCTGAGGAGCAATTCTCTTTTATTACTCTCCTCTCCACAATCCTCCTCTTCAGGTGTTTAGAATATTCAGAAAACTTGGAAATATTGACAGTACATAAGGAGGCCACTTTGCTCATTGTGTCCGTGTAGCTTAAAAATGTGCCTCCTACCCTAATCACATTTCCAGCACTTAGTCCATATCCCATGAAGTTATTAGACTTCAGCTGCATATACAGACACCTTTTCAATGAGTTGTGACTCTGTCTCTACAATCCTTCTCAGTCAGTGAGCTACAGATCTCTCAACTTTTAGGTGAAAAGGCCCTTCTTTATCTTCCCCTTATTCGAAGGAAGGGATGGAGGAAGGAAGGATAGAAGGAAGGAAGGGATGGAGGAAGGAAGGATAGAAGGAAGGAAGGGATGGAGGAAGGAAGGATAGAAGGAAGGAAGAAGTGGAGGAAGCAAGCAAGGAAGGAAAGATAGAAGGAAGTAAGAAATGGCAAAATGGAGGAACTAAGCAAGGAAGGAAGGAATTGAGGAAGGAAGGGAGGAAGGAATGAAGGAAGGAAGTTCCATAGTCATTGATCTCTCTGCTAAGGGAAATAAAAATTTCCAATCCATCTCAGCCTTGCATACCTCAATCAAATTTCCCATCAGCCTGCTCTGTTCCAAGGAAAAGAAACACAGTCTACCCAACCTTTCTTCAAGATGCATTTTTCCAGTCCTTTCAACATCCGTGTAAATTTCTTCTGTACTTACTCTAATGCAATTGTATTCTGTGTTATGAGGTGGCCAGGATTGCACATACTGATGTGAATTTGTCTCCAACATGATTTTTTACCTGATGAGGCAACACTTACGTTGTTTCTTGTAACATAATAAATTAGAAATGGATATCATGTTATTGAAGAATCCAATGGGAATGTGTTACAAATATGTACAAACATTACATTCCCCAGGTATAGAAATGAGTTGGCTAATAGGAAATTAGGTTACTGCAGAGGAGATTGGTTCCAGCAGAATGTCATGTTTCAAGTGACCTGGGATATGACTGAATTTGATAGATACTTTTTATACCCTGGGGTCACATGCTATGATATAGTGATGAGAATCAAGAGCATATCTCTTCTAAAGACATGCAGACATACTTCCCATAACACATAATACAACACACAGTAGTCAACCTGAGGTCTAACTAGGGTTTATATGCCTCTAGCATAGCCTCCTTGCTCTTGTATTCAGTACCTACCCAGTGAAAAGGGAAATAAATCTTTTTCACCTTGTCATAAAATCAGCACTTTCAACTGGAAATTGAAATTCTGTTCACACATTACAAAATATAGATCCTCTGGTGTTGAGCAGGACCGGGTCTCTTGTAAGCCTGTGTATTTACTGTGTTTTTCTTTCCCTTCCTGGGTTTACCACAGAGGTCACATTATCTATTATCTCTGCCAGTTGCTGATTCTAAAGCCATTTCCTTAGAGTCTGGTAGTTATCTTTATCCTCGAACTTTTCATTTGATGTTAAATTTTGAAATTGATTTGTGTAGGCTGATGAGAAAGAAGCTTTGTGTGAGATACTATAGTAGCCCCTGTGTTTGACCAATTTTGTGTGGGTGGTGTTTAAGAATTTGATCTATATCTGCACAGCATCTCTTGTCTAAAGCAACTCTCTTTGAAACCAAACAGCAAATGTCCAAATTTGTTTTTGTTTATACTAAATTGTGGTTTATTGAATTTGCTGTCATCTGGAAGCCACCTGAAGCCTATCCACATTGGGAAAGTTAACGCTTGTTGTGACATGCAAAGTTCAGGTTGGCTTGGCATTGCGTTGTTTCCCAATATTCTGTGGATCGTGGGGAGCACATTTAATTGAGCTGATCTTGTCCTCACTGTTTGTACAGCTTTGCAATGCATGTGGATGGTGTTCAATTTTATACTGTCTTCACCAGGCTGCAAGAAACTTCAAACTCACCCTCAACTTGGTCGACTCCATTCCATTCTGCTCTATGTTCTGTTCTCTGCTTCTGCATCTGAGGGTTCAGAGGAGGTTTACCAGGATGCTGCTTGGTCTGGAGGGCTTATCTTATGGAAGAGAGGTTGACTGAGCTCAGATTTTTTTCATTGGAGAAAAGGAGGAGGAGAGGGGACCTAATTGAGGTATACAAGATAATGAGAGGCATAGATCGAATCGATAGCCAGAGACTATTTCCCAGGGCAGAAATGACTAACACGAGGGGTCATAGTTTTAAGCTGGTTGGAGGAAAGTATAGAGGGGATGTCAGAGGCAGGTTCTTTACACAGAGTTGTGAGAGCATGGAATGCGTTGCCAGCAGCAGTTGTGGAAGCAAGGTCATTGGAGACATTTAAGAGACTGCTGGACATGCATATGGTCACAGAAATCTGAGGGTGCATACATGAGGATCAATGGTCGGCACAACATCGTGGGCTGGAGGGCCTGTTCTGTGCTGTACTGTTCTATGTCCTATGTTCTATGTCCTATGTTCTATCTCGGTGCTTGCCTCAGCTGGTCACTCAGCCTCAAATGCAATGAATTCAAAATCTTAATTCCTGTTTACAGATCTCGCCCAGATTCTGTGTTGTCTTCAGCTCAATAACAAAAGGGTAACTAGGGAGAGCATAGGGCCCCTTTAAGATCAGCAAGGCCACAATGTGAGGAACCACAGGAGATGGGGGAGATATTAAATAAGTATTTTGCATCAGTGTTTACTGTAGAGAAGAATATGGAAGGTAGAGAATTTGGGGAACTATATAGTGACATATTGAAAAATGTCCATTACAGAGGAGGAGGTGCTGGACTTCTTCAAACGCTTAAACGTGGATAAATCTATGAGAACTGATCAGGTGTACCTTAAAACTTTGTGGGAGGCTAGGGAAATGATTGCTGGGCACCTTATTTGTATTATTGATAGATTTGATGCCAGAAGACTGTATGTTGGCTAATGTGGTGCCACTATTTAAGAAAGGAAAAGCTAGTGATTTATAGACCGGTGAACCTGATATAGGCAAGTTGTTGGAAGGGATCCTGAGGGACAGGAATTATATGTATTTGGAAAAGCAAGGATTGATAGGGATAGTCAACATAGCTTTGTGCGTGGGAAATCATGTCTCGCTAGCATGATTGAGTTTTTTTTGAAGAAGCAATGTAAATGATTGATGAAGGCAGAGTGGTTTACGTGATCTACATGGACTTCAATAAAGCGTTCGACAAGGTTCCTAAGCTAGACTAGTTAGCAAGGTGGTGGTGTAGAGCTGAAAAATGTGTTGCTGGAAAAGCGCAGCAGGTCAGGCAGCATCCAAGGAGCAGGAGAATCGACATTTCGGGCATAAGCCCTTCTTCAGGAATGAGGAGGGTGTGCCAAGCAGGCTAAGATAAAAAGTACGGAGGAGGGACTTGGAGAGGGGCGTTGGGAATGCGATAGGTGAAAGGAGGTTAAGGTGAGGGTGATAGGCCGGAGAGGGGGTGGGGGCGGAGAGGTCAGGAAGAAGATTGCAGGTCAAGAAGGCGGTGCTGAGTTCGAGGGTTAGGACTGAGATAAGGTGGGGGGAGGAGAAATGAGGAAGCTGGAGAAATCTGCATTCATCCAAACAGAAATATATCCAAACAGACCCCACCATCGAGGATATAGTTTCCTCCCCTCCCCTATCAGTGTTCCGGAAAGACCATTCCCTCTACGACTTCCTCGTCAGATCCACACCCCCCACCAACCCAACCTCCACTCCCGGCACCTTCCCCTGCAACCGCAAGAAATGCAAAACTAGCGCCCACACCTCCCCCTCACTTCCCTCCAAGGCCCCAAGGGATCCTTCCATATCCGTCACAAATTCACCTGCACCTCCACACACATCATTTACTGCATCCGCTGCACCCAATGTGGCCTCCTCTATAATGGGGAGACAGGCTGCCTACTTGCAGAATGTTTCAGAGAACACTTCTGGGACACTCGCACCAACCAACTCAACCGTCCTGTGGCTGAACACTTTAACTCCCCCTCCCACTCCGCCAAGGATGCAGGTCCTTGACTTCCTCCATCGCCAGATCATGGCAACATGACGCCTGGAGGAAAAGCGCCTCATCTTCCACCTAGGAACCCTCCAACCACAAGGGATGAATGCAGATTTTTCCAGCTTCCTCATTTCCCTTCACCACCACCCCCCCACCTTACCTCAGTCCCAACCCTCGGACTCAGCACCACCTTATTGACCCGCAATCTTTTTCCCGACCTCTCCGCCCCACCCCCTCTCTGGCCTATCACCCTCATCTTAACCTCCTTCCACCTACTGCATTCCCAACGCCCCTAGAGTAGTGGAGTTTAAAGCCAGAGGGCACATGTTAAAGGTGAAAGGGGAAAGATTTAAAATGGATCTAAGGGGCAACATTTTCATGCAGAGCGTAGTGTATTTGTATGGAATGAATTGCCGGAGGAAGTGGTGGAAGCTGGTACAATTACAACTTTTGAAAGGCATCTGGATGGGTATATGAATAAGAAGGATTTAGAGGTATGTGGGCCAAATGCTGGCAAATATTAATTTAGGATATCTGGTCAGCATAGACAAGTTAGACCGAATGGTTCGTTCCCATGCTGTACAACTCTATGACTCTAAGTACATACAAACAAAAGGAGTAGGAGGAGGCCATACAACCTCCTTGAGTCAGTTTACTACAAGCATCCTGATCTTTGTCAACACTTTTTTTTCCCTCTGCTATTTGTAAGGCTGTAAAGTTCATTGTATTCTATCAACCAACTTAAACAATGGCCTTTTCATTTTCATTTTGGGCCCTGCGAAGTTGCGGTGTAGTGTTAGCCCCAGCCTTCATTTCTATGCTGAGTATGAGGGCCTTCATTAACAAGAAAAAGCACTTGTCCTACATTTCAAGAGGTAATTTACTGCATGATGGCAATAGCTAAAGGTAACTTTGATTAGGTATGCATAATAATTGAAGACTATTGGGAACCAGAGATAACACCTGTCTCTCCATCATTACATGACACTAGACTGTTTCTTCTCAACCCAAAGACTTTGTCAAATCACCAGATTGGTTACAAAGTATTGCAACTTCAACATTAATTATTTCAAAACCATTAACCACTACAACAGTATACTCCTGCCCTCAATTGCAGTTTTGGGAGCCTTTAGCCATGTTGTCCCAACACATCATCTTCCCTGGACTCCAATTCTCCCCTCATCTTCACACTCTTCAATTCACTGTCTGATTACTAGAAAATGTTGGCACAATTATTGAACTTGAAAGTGAAGTGAGTAAAGGATCAGGCTCTGCTATAATAATCCCTCGTGACTGATTAGAGTTATCTTAATATGCTTTTATTAAAAAAACTGCCACTTCCTGTGAAACCTCTGTGAGTCAGTACCTTCAGGAGAAAACAAAATTAAGAGCAAATAAAGATGTATTATCTGTAGTATTTATATCTATTTTATAATTAATTTTAGATTTTTTCCATTCTCAAACCACAATATGGTGGATGGAAAAGCCTCTCAGGCTAAAAAGAGTTCAACTGTGTTTGAGTGATGTAGATAACCTCAATGTGAACCACTTAGTGCAGCTGTGCGCCCTGCCTGTGTATACTTTCTTGGATCTACACCAATTTTTCTTTGTAATTTTCCACTTTCTGAAGTAAATTCTTTATTTGCAAAATCGGAATGGAATTCTTTTGCTGGAAATATTTGGGACCCAGTGCTTACTTGTCACTGGAGGGAAGCTGCTGCAAGGGGATGGTAGTAAATGTTAATGCTGGCTCTGGTTTGCCATCTTTGTTGTTAAGTAGAAGTATTTCCTAACATGTTGACTTGACCCCAGTGGTCAGAAGAGAATGTCCCTCTTGACACTTACTATCAGCGTGCAGACAATTGACCAGAAAACTCCCCGAGATGATGATGGTTTCATTTCTACTGAAGCATTTCTATTCCATGCTTGACGTAGAAAAAACAGAAAAACACAGCCTTTCTGTAAATATATCAAGGCAACTAAATAAACACAGCATGAGCTTAAAACGCCACAATTTTCAATTTATTTGTCCATCTTCTAATCACCCCTCCCATCCCACTAATGTTTGGATGTTGCAGCCAAAGGTCCCCTTTTTTAGTTGTACATGCATTTGTGTGCATAGTACCTTGTTTTGCGTGGCTGCATGGTTATGGTATTTTCAAGGGGACAGTCTGTAAGCGGCCTGCACGGACTGCTGGAACTGCCTGTGTGTTTAGCTAACGGGGATCTTGGTTGGGTTGTAGGCAAAACTGTAGGCGTGTTTGCACACAGCAAGATCCCACAAACACATTGTGATAATGGCCAGTTTCCATGATGTGGGATGGGGAATGGGGGATGGATTTTGGGTGGGATGCAGCCCAGAACATGCCTCTCATTCTTCACAATCTTTTATGTCTAGCTGATCTTTAGCACATTTCAAGTTTTTTTTCAAAACTCTCACCATTTCTCTTTCCCTGTGACATTGACTCTTTGCTATGAAAGAAGGCAAACTGAATATGTGACAGGACGGTTGCATTTTCAGCTCATCCTGTCTAAAGCAGCCCTCCAAAATGAGCAATTTTTAAAAATAGAGTTGTTACAGTGCGGAACAAAACTGTTACGGTGGGGAACTGAAGGGAGGGGATTAAATAAATCAGAAGGCCTTTTTCAAATTTTTGACTTTCCTGCTGTTGAGTGTTGCCGAACAGAATTGTGTTTTTTATATGTTAGCCTCCGAGTGTGACTCCTACTTTAGCAACTGGTGTTAAAGGGATTGTAGCTGCTTTGAGAAGAATGTGGTGATAATGAGGAAGATGGAAGCTATCTTGGGAAAAAAAATCAACAGAATAAAGTTTAATTCCCAGTCTGATATATTTGATGTTTTATACAATTCATGTGTTTGCACAAGCAAGGTTATTAATTGTGTGAACCACTGTATTCGGCTCCTCCCCTGAATTTGGTTTTGGTATTGGAACAACTTAATGGAAATTGTTTAATGGAGTTTGTAAACAACAGATTACGTGATTGACATTGGCCGACCTGTGTCAATGATCCAGTGTGTGCAGACATGGCCCAGGGGGATATGGCTGAAATTTGAATGGTGTAAAAATGAGTGGGTGTTTTTCTCTTGCAATGAAAAAATAAGAGCGAACACGGCCTTGTTTCGGAATTTATCTCTGCCCCACCACAACAAGCCTCATGTTTTAATCAGGCACATTCTGAATATTAGATGAGAGTCTAAAATTGTACAGCCTGAAAGTATTAAAACAGAATCTGCTCATGTTATTTTCTCACACTCTGAATTCTCACCTTCTAGAATCTTTCTTTAAACTGTGGCGCTTCTGCAAAGTGACCACTCAAGTAGTGTCGAACCTCAGAGATGTGTCAGCCAGTGTTGAATTACATTCGTGCAACTCAGCAACCTTTTTGGTACTTTCCACGGTACCTTTTGGTCTGTTTTGTTTTGTGCCTGTCTGACATTGGCTTCAGCCATTAAACTATCATAAGTGTCAGTGCTTCATTGACTCAGGCACTACACTCAAAGCTCTGAAAGGTTTGGGTTCAATTCCCAAACCAGAGTCTTTGAGAACGTGACCTAAGCTGCTAGACCCCAGTGCATTATTGAAGTACCAAACCTTCAGGGGCACCATCTTTCAGGTGAGATGTTAATCAAGTGGATGACTACAATATTCGAAGATGAGCAGGGGAGTTCCTCTTGGCCATTGTTTATCTCTCAACACCGCTAAAAAAACAGAATTTCTGTGTTCTTATCGTCTTGCTGTTTATAGGAGCTGACTGACTGTTGCATTTTGTACTTTACAATAGTGACTGCACTTTAAGGAAGACTTCACTGGATACGACGTGCGTTGAGATATTGTAAGGCTGCAAATGGTGGCTGCAGAAATGCAAGATCTTTACTTTCCTCTTTCTAAATACTTCTGCTTTCTCTGGAACACTTATCTGGATTTATATTCACAAGATGGTTGTGCAAATTGATTGGGTAATTTTCATGTAAACGGCAGAGGAATTTCACAGCATGATCTGTGTAATTGTCTTGTTGGTAAGGTCCACAATTTACTGAAACTTCCTTTTTTAACCTATTGCAGCACTTATCAGTCAATTTTCGAACATCCTTCCTCACATGTTTGTGGTTAAATTTTTTTTTCTTTTTACTGAAGGGATTATGAATCTTTTAGGAATCCTCTTCCCTAGAGAGTTGTGGATGCTCCATCATTGAATGGATTGAAGACGAGGATAGAAAGATTTTTGGACTCCAAGGAATTGAGGGATATGGGAGTGGGCAGGAAAGTGGAGTTGAAACCCAAGGTCAGTCAAGATCATACTGAATAGATGAACAGGCTTTACTCCTGTCTGTATTTCTTTTGTTTGTGTTCTGCATTTGGACTCCTAATCCTGAACCTGAATATACTAGTTAATGAAAGGTCTAATTCCATGACATTAGTTTGAAAATTTAAAATCAGAAACTGCCATCAGTAATATTGATCTTTGAAACCGTGATTTCTGGAAAATAGAAATTCTATTTGTGGATGTGGTTTGTTGTCTTTGCACAGAGTGTGTGTCCTGTTGAGTGGACACCCCTGTGGTGGGAAATGAGAACCTTCAGGTAGTTTACTATTTTTAACTAATGTTATCACTTTGTCACAGGCAGCAATTTACTTAGATTTATCAAACAAATAACCAATGGCTCAAAAGGGCTCATCACCATCTTCTTGGAGCAACTAGCGATGGGCACTAAATTTTGGCCTTGCCAGTAACACCCACATCTGAGAATTTAATTTTGTTACCGGTACACATTACTTTATGGTGGCTTTGCACTGTTTTGATCTATCTCCTCTTCTGATAATTCATGACCAATTTAGAGTGATAGAGTCATAGAGATGTACAGCATGGAAACAGATCCTCCAGTCTAACCCGTCCATGCAGACCAGATATCCCAACCTGATTTAGTCCCACCTGCCAGCACCTGGTCCATATCCCTCCAAACCCTTCCTATTCATATACCCATCCAAATGCCTCTTAAATGTTGCAATTGTACCAGCCTCCATCACTTCCTCTGGCAGCTCATTCCATACATGTACCACCCTCTCTGTGAAAAAGTTGCCCCATAGGTCTCTTTTATATCTTTCCCCTCTCACACTAAACCTATGCCCTCTAGTTCTGGACTCCCCGACCACAGGGAAAAGACTTTGCCTATTTACCTAATCCATGCCCCTCATAATTTTGTAAATCTCTATAAGGTAACCCTTCAGCCTCCAACGCTCCAGGGAAAACAGCCCCAGCCTCTTCCTATAGCTCAAATCCTCCAACCCTGGCAACACCCTTGTAAATCTTTTCTGAATCCTTTCAAGTTTCACAACATCTTTCTGATAGGAAGGAGACCACAACTGCACACAATATTCCAACAGTGGCCTCACCAATGTCCTGTACAGCCGCAACAAGACCTCCCAACTCCTGTACTCAATACTCTGACCAATAAAGCTGAAAATGTGTTGCTGGAAAAGTGCAACAGGTCAGGCAGCATCCAAGGAGCAGGAGAGTCGACGTTTCGGGCATGAGCCCTTCTTCAGGAATCCTGAAGAAGGGCTCATGCCAGAAATGTCGACTCTCCTGCTCCTTGGATGCTGCCTGACCTGCTGCCCTTTTCCAGCAACACATTTTCAGCTCTGATTTCCAGCATCTGCAGTCCTCACTTTCTCCTACTCTGACCAATAAAAGCAAGCATACCAAACACCTTTTTCACTATCCTATCTATCTGCGACTCCACTTTCAAGGAGCTATGTACCTGCACTCCAAGGTCTCTTTGTTCAGCAACACTCCCTAGGATGTTACCATTAAGTGTATAAGTCCTGCGAAGATTTGCTTTCCCAAAATGCAGTACCTCTCATTTATCTGAATTAAACTTCGTCTGCTACTTCTCAGCCCAATGGCTCATCTGGTCCAGATCCTGTTGTAATCTGAGGTAACCTTCTTCGCTGTCCGCTACACCTCCAATTTTGGTGTCATCTGCAAACTTACTCATTGTACGTCTTATGCTCACATCCAAATCATTTATGTAAATGACAAAACGTAGAGGACCCAGTACCAATCCTTGTGGCAGTCCACTGGTCACAGGCTTCCAGTGTGAAAAACAACCCTCCACCACCACCCTCTGTCTTCTACCTTTGAGCCAGTTCTGTATACAAATGTCTAGTTCTCCCTGTGTTCCATGAGATCTAACCTTGCCAATCAGCGTCCCATGGGGAACCTTGTCGAACGCCTTACTGAAGTCCATATAGATCACATCTACTGTTCTGCCCTCATCAATCCTCTTTGTTACTTCCTCAAAAAACTCAATAAAATTTGTGAGACATGATTTTCCACGCACAAAGCCATGTTGACTATCCCTAATCTGGAGAAGTGATTGCTGGGCCTCTTGCTGAGATATTTGTATCACCAACTTGTACAGATTAGAAGGCAGGATGTGTTTTGAACTTGGGTGACATTTCTGTTTGCTATCCATTCAGTCAAGCCTTAGATTGCAAATACGTCACCTGGAATAGGACAGTAGACAATAGGTGCAGGAGCAGGCCATTCGGCCATTCGAGCCAGCACCACCATTCATTTTGATCATGGCTGATCATCCACAATCAGTATCCTGTTCCTGCCTTGTCCCCATAACCCTTGATTCCATTGTCTTTAAGAGCTCTATCCATCTCTTTCTTGAAAGTATCCAGAGCCTTGGCTGCCACTACCTTCTGGGGCAGAGCTTTCCATATAGCCACCACTCTCTGGGTGAAGAACTCTCCTCAACTCTGTTCTAAATGGTCTACCCCTTATTTTTAAATTGTGTCCTCTGGTATGAGCAGTGTTGATCACTGGTAATAAAGATGTTGGAAATTCTAATGTAAGCAGAGACGTTAGGAAACAATGTTAATCATTCCTTGCAAATTTAGGAAGAGTTTGGAAATCATCTCCAATTAGCAAGCTGCTAATTTTTAGTGTAAACTCAGCGAAATATTACTGAATGATCAATTCTGTCATTTGGTTCATTTTTCTTTATTTCTCCTTTATTCTTTTCCCTGCCCATCTTTCATTTCATTTTATCCTGATTTGAGATTCCATTGCAACTTTTAAAGCATAAATGGGTAAACAGTTGAAAAGAAGAACTTCAAGATCAGGAGTGTGGGATAAATTAGATACCTCATTCACCAATCCAGTAGTGACTCGATGGGCTAAATAAGCTCCTACTTTGTTGTGTGAACTCACTCAGCACTGAGCAATGATTGGAATCTGGGATCTTGATGTCTTGAGTATCTTGTGAATTGATTCTTCCTGAGCACACTGAGAGACATCAACAATCAGATCAAAGGTTTTGGCAATCAATTCTCTTATTTTTGTAATATTCTCTAAGCAGGAAGGATGTGGAGATATAAATTTCTAAAAATGAGTCCCTGTCAGTAGCACACCACAGCTGGTTCCCTACCTGCTAGCAAGACTTTTACAGCTGGCCGTACTTAATTAAACACCAGAGAAATCAGAATCATGTCCACCTCCAGTCATGGCATTTTTCAGGATTTATTGGTAAACCAGATATGGCAAATTTCCAACAAGAACTGTTTCACTTAACTATCTCTGGCTATCGAGGGCAGTTCATTGCACTTCAGTGGGAGGCTTGAACCAGAAGAGAGCAAACTGTCCACGCTGGATGGGGGAATACTGACTCCAAACTGGACTTTGCAGTTATTCTGAGCAAACTTATTTTCTTTATCCCTGACTCCCACAAACATCCTAATAATTTAGCCATGAATTTGCAAACAATTCTCATAATGCACTGTGATATCCTGGAGACCATTTATCATTTTAAAAAATATAATTTGTACTATTTAAATCTTTTCTAACCATTTAGCTGACAGAAAGGCCTCTACTTATGTATATCATTTTTTCTTCTGACTACTGAGTTTTAAGACGGTGTCACTGACTTGAAGTCAGTCTTTAGTAAAGGAATAGGAGGAGACCATTTATTTTTCAAGCCAGATGCACTTAAATCATGGCTGATTTGCATCATATTATTGAGTTTTAAGAAAATGTTACTGATGAGGCTGAATGTAGGCAGACTCGATGGGCTGAATGGCCTAATTCTGCTCCTATGTCTTATTGTCTTATGGTATCTTGACTCCATCAGTCGTCCTAACCCTTAATAGTCTTAATAACAAAATTCAAGCTTTACCATTGGGCTTTCCTTCTCATTAAACAAACTTCTTCTTGAATTTAGTCTCAGATTATTAAGGACACTTTTTTTAATAGATATTTTTATTAGAAATTTAACATTTTAACAAATTTACAAAAATAAACAAAACTCTCAAGTACAAACATTGATATAGAAATAAATCTTAAATATACAATAATCAAAATTTAACAAAAGAAAAATACCGAAAGAGAAAAAACAAAACTCAATTAACTACTAATCTAACCTACAATTAGCCAGAGTGTATAATTGAGTCACTTACATCTTTCAAATAAGAGAAAATGAGAGAAAAAAAGAAGTGGGGGGGAGAAAAAAACCCCAACGATTAGCATAGAAGTTGGATATTAAAATACTTGCTCGGAATGTGTTAACATCATATATAATAAAACCCGTATTCGTATGGGATTCCTCTTCCAAGGGGCCCCGAACCAGCCATGTTTGTAATCTCAATTAAATAAAAGCCCTTGTTAGGATAGCCAAAATATCTATGTAAAAGGGCTGCCATATTTTACAAAAAATAATTCGGTCTTTCGGTGCACCATATTTATAAGGAAGTCAAGGGGAATACATTCCATGATTAATCTATGCCAATTTGAAAATCCAGGGGAACCTTCAACCACCCAGTTTACCAAAATATTTTTCCTTATATGGAAAGAGAGAACAGAAAATAATCTCTTCCTATTTGACATTCCAGGTGCACCACTTAACCGACTGATCAACCATAATCATCCGGGTAAATCCGAGACCCCCCGGGAGGGGAAACCCTATCTAAAACATCCCGAGCAAAGAGCATATAGAATTTACAAAAATAAAGGTTCTCTAATACACTCATAACAGTATGATAAAAAGGAAACTATTTCTAAATAATAAAAAAAATATAAAACATATTTGAATGGAGATTATCCCCCTTGTTCCCAGGGGGATCACTTCTTTTCCAACGGTCCATCATATCCTCTCCCAACCAGTGCCCCACCCTTGACCCAGGTGCTCCTTAATAGGATGAGGAGAATTCAGATATAATACCGAGCTAGAGTTAACAGTGAGCACCCTATCCCCAACCCCCCCACCCACACCTGAGTATATTTGGTAGTATCAATACCATGTATAAACATATATAACTATAAAATTACAACTTCAACGAATTATAATTAAATATAATAATATAAAATAGCAAGGGAAAATAACCCCGCTCCTAGAGGCAAAAATAAAATAGAATAAGGTAACCACCTCTCCCCACCAACATTAACTAAACCCCCCGGTTTATATATATATATACACATACATGCATACACACATATATGTACATACACACATACATACGTATAATAATAAAATAAAAAAAACCATAAGTGGGGGGAGAAAATCGTTAAATGGAGAGCAAATAAATAATTCCCTCTCCCCCCCCCCAAGATAATAATAAACAGTAAGATAGGAAAAAGAAATAAAAAGGGGGATATAAATCGGAGTGGGGAAAAGGCAAGCCAACATACATTGTCTCTTACGATTTATTTAAGAGAGTCCAAAAATTCCTTAGCCTTTTCTGGTGATCTAAAATTATACCCGGATCCTTCGTGGTTAAAACATAGCGTCACTGGGTAGCGTAAGGTGTATTGAATATGTAAGTCCCTTAAACACTTCTTCACCTCATCGAATGCCTTCCTCCTTCGGGCCAGAGCCGGGGAGAAGTCCTGAAATAACATGATCTTGGATCCTTTATAGATCATGGCTTTAGGATCTTTTCCAAGATTTCTAGAGGCATCTAGGAGTATCTGCTTCTCCCTATAGCTCTGCAGCCGGAACAGGACCGGGCGTGGGCGCTGGTTCGAGCCAGGCCCGCGTATTGCAACCCGGTAGGCCCATTCTACCCACACCTGGCCTGATCCAGCCTCCAGATCCAAAAATTGTGGCAACCACTGCTCCAGGAATGCTGTGAGCTGGCCTTTCTCTTCCCGTTCGGGAAGGCCCAGCAAACGAATATTTTTTTGGCGACCTCGATTATCGAGGTCGTCGATGTAATTCTCTAAGGTCCGGACTCACTGCTCGAGAGTCCGGACCTGATCCGCGGCCGATTGAGCTGCAGTCTCGGAGGTCGCGGCCTTTAACTCCGCCCCTCCGACTCGGCGCTCGAGTTCCTGGATGTCTCGGCCGTGCTTCTGCAGCTCGGCCGAGAGTGATTCCCAGCGATGTCGGGACTCTTTGATAAACGCGTCGATCTTCGCATCCAGCTTGGTAATCATCTCTACAAGGCTCGTTATTGTCGGTAAGTCCCCCGGGGCAGCTATGGATGCCTCAGCTGCAGCTGGAGAGGGAGAGGGTGGGGGAGGGGTTCCTTCCTGCTGAGAGCTGTGGGCTCTCCTCCCTTTAGCCATTTTTTCTAAGAGATTAGATTATTTAAATTTAACACTAACACTACCAAACAACTAATTATATTAAATAAGAGCTATTTTAGATGATTTGGTGAGTGTGGTGGGGGTGGGAGATCCACTTTGCCCAAGTCTTGGAAGGAGCACTGTAGGCTCAGACTTGCTGAGTCGCGGCCATCTTGAATCTCCAAGGACACTTTTTAGGGTTTATTTTGTCTTCAACTTCCTCTTGTAGAGGTAGGTGAAGCTATGACCCTATTTATTAATGACTACCCTTTCCCCAACACCAAGGCCATTACAATGGGTGGTGTGAATGAGGAATATCACGATAATTTCAGTCATAATGAAGGGACATAGAAAATATGCACGAGTGAGAAATTGTTTTGATATTGGGAAGACTTTCTTGCCATGGGGTATTTATTAGATTGGGTTGCTGGAGGCCTAACTTTGGAAGACAAAGTTAAATAGTATCTGAGAGCATTGGGATACCAGAGACAAGCTTTCATGATCTCTTTAGGTCCTTTTAATTTCCTCCATGATCTTGCGTAACTCTTCACCAGTGTAGGAAGCCTCGGGGATATTTGTGTACTTAACCTATCTGATCAGGATGTTCTTGATGTCAAATTGTCTCAGAAAAAAATGGCAAGTGCTAGAATTAGTTTTCAAATGTTGGCCAATCTGTTCCAACTGGGTTGGATTATTTCACTGACCAAACGTAAAAGTAGAAATTGCAGGCAGGGCAGTGACTACCAGAAATGGATAAAAGTCTTTTGTGTGATGTGTAATTTATATTCCTTCTCCTTTTCTGCTAATGATTGTTTGATAATTCTTTTGATTAACAGCAAAATGTGTGATTGTTATTGAGCCCTGATTAGATACAATCATTGTGTTAAATGTCAGAAGATCATGCATACATATCAAAATAATAAAGTTCCTGAGTTTGAAGATTTCTCCAGTTTCCAAGTAATATGGTTAAGTGGGCAGTACTCTCACTTGTAAGTCAAAAGTTTTGGGTTTAAGCCCCACTGGAGAAACTGGCCATAATAATACACATTGCCACTCCCAGTGCAGTCTGAGTGAGGGCTACACTGTTATTGGTGCCATCTTTAAACTAGGATGTTGTATTGACACCCTGTACTATCCCGTGTGAGGATGTAAAAGACCCCTTGCCACTGTTACAAACAAATCCAGGAGAATTCTCCCTTTTTCTCCCTCCACCAATATCACTAAAGGAACAGTTATCAGCTTATTCATCACACTCTGCTGTTTGTGGAAGATCGGTGGGTGCAATTGGCTGATGTGTTTTCTATATTAAAACATTGATTATACTGGTTCTTTGGGATGTCCTGAAGTTGTGAAGGTTGTTATATAAATGGAGTCACTACATAAACACAATAAATATTCAAAGTTTGTGAGAAGATTTGTAGCTCGGGTGCTCGTTGTTGGGGTTCTGTTCGCCGAGCTGGGAATTTGTGTTGCAGACGTTTCGTCCCCTGTCTAGGTGACATCCTCAGTGCTTGGGAGCCTCCTGTGAAGCGCTTCTGTGATCTTTTGTCCGGCATTTGTAGTGGTTTGAATCTGCTGCTTCCGGTTGTCAGTTCCAGCTGTCCGCTGCAGTGGTCGGTATATTGGGTCCAGGTCAATGTATTGGATCCACAGATTCAATCAATAAGCTCATCGACCTGGACCCAATATACCGACCACTGCAGCGGACAGCTGGAACTGACAACCGGAAGCGGCAGATTCAAACCACTACAAATGCCGGACGAAAGATCACAGAAGCGTTTCACAGGAGGCTCCCAAGCACTGATGATGTCACCTAGACAGGGGACGAAACGTCTGCAACACAAATTCTCAGCTCGGCGAACAGAAATACAATAAATATAAAAACATTAAGATGTTCAGAATGAGCAGAAGACACTTAGCCAATGAACTGCACCCCATTCAGAGACAATGCACATTATTATACCCCAAAAATGCCTTCCGCACCACATCCTTCTTATCTTTAGATGCCACCCATTTCCTTTTCTGTTCTGTTCTCTTCTCTCCCCACCCACTGGAGGGTTTGTGTTAGGAAATGCTATGAAATCCTGTTAAAGTATCAGTGCAATTTCCTAGTCAGCAGCTATCAAGCCTGACTTTGCCATTTGAACCAGGCTTTGCAACAGGTGAACCTGGGTAAAGCTTTCTGTATAAACTGGGATTAGTTTAAAAGTAAAGCTCTTTCTAACTGTCCCCATCAAATTGTCCTGGGGCAGGTACATCACGGAAATAAAAACAGAAATGCTGCAGAAACTCAATAAATCCACCAACATCTGTAAAGAGAAAAACAAAGGTAACATTTTAAGTCTAGTGACTCTTTTCTGCAGTTATGCAGAAGAATGATATCAGACTCAAACTGTTACTATGTTTCTGTCTCTGCAGATGCTGCCAAACCTGCTGAGTTTCTCCTGCAATTTCTGTTCTTTTCTCAGCATTTATAATATTTTGCTTTTAAAGCAGGTACAGAGTAGACTACACTCCTGTGGGTCTTGCACTGTCTGTTTGAATCTCTTGCCTTCTAAAAACCACGTACTTCTGCATTGATGAAGCACAGCATGTTGGTTTTGATCCCAGAGACCCAGGGACGGATTTCAGTAACCACAGCTGGTTTGTTGTCTGTATTTGACCTTCAGAGTGAGCTTGAATCCACCAGCCTGCTGCATGCAGTGTAGTTCTAACAACCCACTTTCATCTTCAGAGACTTGTCTTTTAATTAACATATCCAAATATTTTTGGTTAGAATATTTTTGTTAGGCATTTGAGTTAGTACAACATTTAAGTTTTGACTTTTTAGAAAAAGAAGTGAATTTTACAGTTATTTTTCTTTATCCAGCTTGTGTTTTCCCTGTCTCTCTCTGTTGTGTTTTAACTTTTTTTTAATGAGGTAGTGTAGGTACATTTCTTGATTATTGGTCGATGCCGCCCCCCCCCCCCCCCCCAACATCCCTAATATGTGGACTTACAGCAGCTGCATTTGAGTTGGGCTGGGGGAAAGCATGTGACTATGAAGAGGTCTGTAACAGTGCACTGGGGAACTACAGACCACATGTTACTTCCTTAATGGTACAATACTGTGTTATGAGCCATACCCTTCATTCCTTGATGGTGTTGAAACAGCAATGTGATCTTCATGGGCTGTTTGTGTTGTCTATCTTGTTAAATAGAAAAAATTTGAGTTGATAGTAGTTAAAATCCACCCCTCCTCCTCATCAGTGGCTCTTTTTCTGCCAGTCCTATGTGAGATATGTGCGTGTTTAATCCAGGTTTGTATTCCCATTGCTGCAATGAGGGAATGCTGCAGTGTCTGTAGTGCTGCCTTTAAAAGGGCATAGAAGATCCCATGACAGAATTCAAGAGGAGGAAGACATTTAGCTCCCATTGTCCCAGCCAAAATCTATCCCTTTCTATTTTTCTTTATTTGGATTGTGAACCAAAAATGGGAAAAAGATGCTTTTTTAAACCAAGAACTATTGCAGTTTTAAGATGAGTTACTGGAATTGACCATGTTGCCATGTTCAAGCAGTGGGGGAAAACATTGGAGATCCATCAGTGCTGTGAGTGAAAGTTCAGGGCAGTTTTACCTAGAGACAGGCTGTTCATTAATTTTTCAATTAGGATCAGTTATGTGGGTCAAGAGCGCTCAGCTATCAACAGCTCTCCAATTGGCTTCTGAGTAGGTGGGCAGCCTGAGAGTGTGCAATTGACAGCAGAAAGCCCCCAATCTCTTATAATGATAAGAATCTAATGAATAATTGGAAGATAGTTAGTTAGTCTCACTCACTTTTTGCCAATAAACAATTATTGAACCAATCAACCAGAGAGTTCAGTAAAGAATTGAGGGGAATTGGGATGAAGAAGATTGGAGGTAGGAAGGATATAGAGGAAGTAAAAGAACACCTCATTTAATCCTGTTGGTTGGTGCTATTGAACTGTGCTCCTTTTTTTTTCTGCCCATAACATGTTTTTTTGTTTGCCTTTGTCTGTCTGCATGTGTGTTTAGGGTTTAAGAAGGGCGGAGTTTAAGTTAGAGAGTTATAAGTTAAGTTATTTTCTTTACCTGTGCTTAGAATTTATTTTATTTGTAATAAACAGAAGTTTCTTGTGCACAGGAATTTGTTCAGTGTTTTCTATTGACCTGAATCAGGCAGGTAAACTGTTGATTTTGAGCAATTTGATTAAACGTTTAATATTCCAAAATTTGGGGGTCAAGTAATAATACCTTAATGAACTACTAAAGGAAAGCTTCCTTCCTTCCTTGTAGTCTGTGACAACTTGCATTGCACAAATTTAATTTATTAATGTTATAATCATGACATCACTTCATTGGCTGTATACTTTTTGGGATGTTTAGATTAGATTACTTGCAGTGTGGAAACAGGCCCTTTGGCCCAACAAGTCCACACCGACCCGCAACCCACCCATACCCCTACATTTACCCCTTACCTACCACTACAGGCAATTTAGCATGGCCAATTCACCTGACCTGCACATCTTTGGACTGTGGGAGGAAACCGGAGCAGACACAGGGAGAACATGCAAACTCCACACAGTCAGTTGCCTGAGGCGGGAATTGAACCCCGGTCTCTGGCGCTGTGAGGCAGCAGTGCTAACCACTGTGCCAGCATGCTGCCCACTAACCTTTGTTGTGAAAGGCATGCAGTACTAATCTTTATTATCAAATAGTTGATAGGGATGTTAACTATGCTTGGAATGTCCTCCTTCAGTTCTGGCCTTTTCTACATCCTGACTTTCCTTTGCTCCACTAGACAACCCGTTCAACTGCCTGGGCCCTAAATTCTGGAACGCCTTCCCTTAACCTCGCCACCACCTTTTCTGTCTCCTTTTAAGAGGGTCCTTCGAATCTACATCTTTGACCAAGCTTTTAATCATTTGCCCTAGTAGCTCCTGATGGGAGTCAATGTGATTTTTCTCTTTGTCCTTTCAATGCTTCTATAAGGATTGTAAATTGTGAATGTACATTCTGTCTTTGATCATGGGAGAAGCAGCATGTGCATAGTGGTAACAGCAGACAGCAAAGGTTATATGAGAAATAGGAGCTCCTTCAGACATTTGTTCTCAAATATTCCAAACAAATGCTTATCTCTTTTTGAAGAACCTTTCATCAGGAAATTAGTTGCACTGGAGTTGACTGGGGCTGGGGGAAGGCGATGGCCTCGTGGTATTATTGCTAGGGTATTAATCTAGAAACTCAGCTAATGTTCTGGGGATCTGGGTTTGATGGCAGATGGTGTAATTTGAATTCAATACAAAATAGCTGGAATTAAATATCTGCTGATGACCATAAAATCATTATTGATAGTTGGAAAAAATCCATCTGTTCACTACTGTCTTTCAGGGAAGGAAATCTATCATCCTCACTTGGTCTAGTCCACGTGTGACTCCAGACCAGCAACAATGTGATTAACTTTTAACAGATCTCTGAAATAGCCTAGCAAGCCACTCAGTTGTCTCAATTATTCAACCTACAGGATTTGGACTGCAGCAGTTCAAGTCGGCAGTTTGCCACCATCTTCATAAAAGGCAACTAAAGACAGGCAATAAATACTGCCTAGCCAGCAACTCCCATGTCCCATGAATGAGTTTAAAAAAAAGTGTTAAAAAGAACAGTTCAGCAGGTGGGGGATAAACAAAATATTAGTTAATGAGCATTGAGAGGATGTTGGATTCTAATTTACACCTGGAATGTTCTCTTTCACTGCTGGCCTGTGTTACATCCATAATTTCTTCCATTCAGTGAGGCTGTTGCTTCAAGTTTCTGGGCCCTAACTCTCGTATACCCTCATTAAACCTCTCCAATCCCTCTCTCACCCTTTCCCTGTTTTATATACTCCTTAACCTGTGGGCGGCACGGTGGCACAGTGGTTAGCACTGCTGCCTCACAGCGCCTGTAGACCTGGCTTCAATTCCCGACTCAGGCGACTGACTGTGTGGAGTTTGCACGTTCTCCCCGTGTCTGCGTGGGTTTCCTCCGGGTGCTCCGGTTTCCTCCCACAGTCACAAAGATGTGCGGGTCAGGTGAATTGGCCAAGCTAAATTGCCCGTAGTGTTAGGTAAGGGGTAAATGTAGGGGTATGGGTGGGTTGCGCTTCGGCGGGTCGGTGTGGACTTGTTGGGCCGAAGGGCCTGTTTCCACACTGTAAGTCTAATCTAATCTTAACACCTGCCTCTTTGACCAAGCTTTTAGCCACTTGCCCTAATATTTCCGTATATGCCATTTTATTTTGCCCTTTTAATGCTCCTATGAAACACATTGAACTTCATACTATAATATGATATTTGTTTTGTGATTATTAATGTTTCCAAAACCAATTCAAATTTGGATTGAAATTGCTCACTTGCCATATCTTCTCCCCACCCTATAAACATTTATAACCTTATCACGTTCTCTGATGCTGAGCCAGATTTTATTCACTACTAGTTTCCACCCACAGTTTCTGAGACTGCTGAGCTGAGCAGAGGGTGAGATTTGTCGTTTGATGACTTGAGTGGAAAGTAATAATCATCTTTATTAATACTACCTTTCTAGAACATTCCACTCTAATCTAACACATGCATGTTAAGATCCTGACACAGGCTCCTTTGGTCTTTAGCTTGAAGAGAGCGAAAATATTTTTTTCTCTAATTGCTGTTTTCTACAATGATTCTGAGCTGTTGTGTTTCCATCTCACTCTGAGACCCACGGCAGCATGTACGTATGTTGATATCTATCGAACTCACAAGGTAGCCATCTTAACACCGACATCTTACAGACTGTGTATCTTCCTGGCTATTTCTGTGATGATATTCTAAACATAATCTAGGTTTAGATTATGTTTAGAATATCATCATATCTTTCTTGTCTCTTTTTAGAAACACTCCTTAGAGCCTACTACTTTGACCAAAGATTGGATCCTCTCCTTTATCGGGTTCTGTATGAATTCTGTTTGATAACATGCTGAATATGTCAGTGCTATCTGAATGCAAGTTTATTTGTTCTATGATTACAAGTTTGTATTAGAATTATGTGTTTATACCTGATTCATGGTGAGATAATCCAGGGTGAGATTTGCATGCCTCTCTCAATACTGACCGTAACGCCATCTCATTTCTGATTCACATTCTGCTCACTTTTCTCACTTTTATCTCTGAAAGACAATACTGAAAATGGTGTGGATAAGTTTCAATTACAGTGTTAGAAATGTGTAGTCTTATCAGTTACTCTGTAAGGTGAAGTCAAGTCAGCTGGAGTTCATAAATTGATACCTTTTCTGGTAAACGTGAGGTTGTTCATTAATGATTTAAATTGATGTTAATGCATTTTCCAAAACCTTCTTTTATGATTTAAGAAAACCAGATCATTTGAATCTTTCTCAAATTAAACAGAAGGTTTGGACATGGAGCTGTATATGCCATTTTGTGAGGGATTTACAGTTCAGGCCTCTGTGTGCAGCATCAGACATTCCCAGGACAGCTACAGCACAGTGTTAGATATGCTAAAGCTCCCTCTAATCTACTAAACTAAAAGTAGAGCTCCCTCTATGTGGTTCTCATTAACCATTCCCAGGACAGGGATAGCATTGGGTTTGACTGAGTGAAGCTTTCAGCTGGCCAACCCTATTAAATGCCCTTAGCCACAATCTAAGTGGTTAGAGAAGTGTTTCCTGTTGTTACAATGCAATATTTTCCACCCCAGCTATCATTATACACTGACTATTAGTGTGCACTTGGACTACAGGTACAAATTTGAGTTTATTAACCTTTTTCTATTTGATCATGTGATGTGGACTTTGCTGGCTGGGCCAACACTTATTGCCTGAAACGAGAATGCTGTTGAGGTTGGAAATCTGAAATATAAACTGAAGATGCAGGAGAAGTCATTGAGTTCAACAACTTCACAACATGACTTCTGTCCTCCATTGTGATTTATAGGCTCTCCCTACCCCACCCACCATGAATTGTTTGTGTCTTGTTGGCTTTGCTGTCAGCATCAGTGGACCCATTTTTTCCTTTTCACGTCTATCACTTACACCTATTTTAATCTCTACCACTCTTCTACTATCTTTGGTGCTCTTTTTGTCTTTTGCAATGCCCCTTCAACCATCTTTTCCACTAGGTCCTCCTCCCCACTTGTCAACAGCATAAAACCATTTCCCAGTCCCTTTCAGACCTGAATAAGAGTCATATCAGAATCAAAATGTCAACTCTATTTTACTCTCCACAGATGTTGCCAGATTTGCTGAGCTTCTCCAACAATTTGTTTTTGGTTCAGTATTTATTGCCTGCCCCGAATTGCTGTTGAGAAGGTGGTAATGAGTTGCTTTATTAACTGCTAAAGTCCTGAGTTGTATATACTTCCAGTATGCTATTAGGAGGGGATTTCTAAGATTTTGTCCTGGTAGCAAACATGATGATTCAACAATTTCATTTCAAGTCAGGATTTTATTTAGCTTGGGGTGGGGGGAGCTATTTAAGGGACTTGCAGAGCCAGTTATTTTGTGAAAATGCTGCCAATTCACATTACTCTCCAGTCAGAAAGCATGTAGCTGCTTCCACCAATATAGAAGTAGCGAGCATCGTCCCACTGGAGCATAGGGCTGCTCTCTCATTAGAGAAATGTCTGGTGGTAAGTTTAACCTGAGGTCACCGCACCTCAAGGCAGGGGTGCGGTCAAAAAAGTGGGACCATCATGGTAACCTCAGCTGGTGTGGGAATTGAACCCATGTCGTTTACATCACCCTGCATTGCAAATCAGCTATCCAACCAACTAAGCTAACCAATAACTCCCCACCCCAAAGTACATGATGAATTGAAGAAATAATAGGGTAAATAACTTCTTTCATAATATCACAGGTGTCTACATTTTAACTTTCAGCAGCATATAGTTTTCCTCTGAATCTTATTTGATTCTTGGTGCAACAATGAAAGAGCTGTCTATGTGCTGTTGTATAAAGCTGAATTGTCAGAAATGAAAACAGTGCTGCTGACACATTGAAGTGTAATAGCTTCACACCATTTTGTAACACATTTGCAAACATAATCTTTCAATGGTTACTGTTAGCGCTGAACAATGCAAATCCTCTCCTTTTTGATACAGCATTCAAGATGGGATACTGTATTTCTGACTCTGACTTTGACTCTGACTCTGAGCTGTCCATGTCCTAGGAGTGTTTGCTGGGGAGAGTGTAGAGAGAGCTTTACTCTATCTTCATTTAATGTGTGTTGTAAGCCATCTACTATTTACAGAAATATTAAGTGACTTTTGAGAAAGGCAAACAAAGCTCTCCAGGAGGTAAGAGATGAAATTCATGGTCCTTAATTGCTGGGAGATCCTGTTTTTAAAAAGACTAAGGGGACATTTATGCTAATGGTTGCCTAGTAGCCCTTTCTGGATTTAGTTCTGTTTTTCATTCCTAAGTGGTCAGGACGATAAAACCTCCAAGGCTTGCAATAAAAGCAAGTCGCAGTTTCTTAAAATTATTTTCTCAGTAGAGATTTAAAGCAACCTGGGCCTGAGGGATAACTTTTCACACAGAGTGTAGTGTGTGTATGGAATGAGCTGCCAGAGGGATGGTGGAGATTGTTACAATTACAACATTTAAAAGGCATCTGGCTGGGTATATGAATAGGAAGGGGTTAGAGGATTTGGCCAAATGCTGACAAATGGGACTGGGTCTGATTGGGATGTCTGGTTGGCATGGACAAGTTGGACTGAAGGGTGTTTCTGTTCTGTATGACTCAATGAATCTATTTAACACTCACCTGGGAGTGTTTGTTGGGGACAGTGTAGAGGTAGCTTTACACTGGAATCAGGTTCTCATATACGTATTGCATTGTATTTCCTTCTGTATGAAAATGTTTTATTTCCTTGATTTCTTTATGTAGACTCTGACTGAATCTCGAAATTCATGCACAGAGGTACATACATCCGATTGTCTAACAAGGAGCCATCCAACCTATAACATAGAACGTTATAGAGCAGTACAGGCCCTTCGACACACAGTGTTGAACCGACCTGTGAAACCAATCTGAAGCCCGTTTAACTTACACTATTCCATTTTCATCCATATGTTTATCCAATGACCATTTAAATGCCCTTAAAGTTCACGAGTCTACTACAGTTGCAGGTAGTGTGTTCCATGCCCCTACTACTCTGAGTAAAGAAACTACCTCTGACATCTGTCCAATATCTATCACTCCTCAATTTAAAGCTATGTCCCTTGTGCTAGCCATCGCCATCTGAGGAAAAAGGCTCTCACTGTCCAACCTAACTAACCCTCTGATTATCTTATATGTCTCAATTAAGTCACCTCTCAACCTTCTTCTCTCAAATGAAAGTAGCATCGAGTCCCTCAGCCTTTCCTCTGAGACCTTCCCTCCATCCCAGGCAACCTGGGTGGCAACTTTTAATGATCTATGTACCTGGACAACTGAGATCTTTCTGTTCATCCAAACAACCAAGAATCAAAGCCTAATCCCGTTTCTCAACTCTTGGTCCATTTCCCAATTGTTTGCAGCATTTCAAGTGCCATCTGAGTATATTTCTAAATTGCAAATGGGGCTTTTACCTCCAACAACCTTTTTCATGTCATGAGATCCAGACCCTTGCCATCCTGTGGATGAAAAGAATTCTGCCCAAGTCCCCTCTAATTCTTTTGCCAATTATTTTAACTCTATTCTTCTTGAGGTTACCATGAAGTTCCACCTTCTCAATCTTGCATGTCACCTGAAGTGTGCTGATCCTTAGGTCCATCTGCCACCAGTCATCTCTGCATCTCTGTTGAGAGAGGAGCCCCATAGTCCTCTGGGATTATGGCCACTTCATCTTACTTTCTACCTTTATTCTCTGTAGTTAGTGACCTAAGGGAGGTAGTACTTTCAAACTACTCTGTGTTGATGGTTCATCATTTTAAGACAACTCAATTAAATCTTTCCTCAGCCTCTTCCGTTCCAAAGAAGATAATCCCCAACTTTTGTAGTCTTTCCTCAGCTAAAATTCTCCATTCCAGGCAACATCCTTGCAAATTCTTACACTCACTAATGCAATCAAGTCTGTCTTGGAAGGTAGTGAACAGAACACAGTACTCTGCCTGTGATCAAACTACAACTTTTGAACATAACTTTCAGCTTTTATATTCTATACCTCTGTTAATAAAGCAAAGTATTCTGTGTAGTCTTTGTATAAGTATTAACACTTTGCACCATTTAAAAAAGTTTTATTCTCTATTTATGAAAATAGAGAAGCTGCTTCTTTGTATGGAACCTGAGAATAATTTGATGACTTGTTCATTGTTTCTTCCTCCCATTGTGTGTGTTTTGCTTCAAGCTTACCTTGTGATGGAAAGCTGATGCTGTCATTTTAAGAGTTTACAGCTCTGTGTGTCCCAATAAACCTGCTGGATCTGAATACATTTTCTCTCCCTACCCCAGCACATATGAATCTTCATCTCCCTTCTTCCGCAGTTGTGTCCCTTTCACTAAAGATTACCTATACTCTCTCTATTTCCATCTCTTGATCAGTTGCATTGCTGTAGTAGCCATGGCAGTGAACCCAAAAGTTGAGAGTTCACAACTTTATTAGGGTATGTTTTTGAATAAGTCTGTTAATTTACAGACTTGTAAGATTAGATGACCATATCACTTGCACATATATTCACCAGATTCCCTGCACCTTCTCCCCCTTATGTTCTCTGGTGTGACATTTGATCCAAAGATGTGCAGGTTAGATGGATTGGCCATGCTACATTTCTCATACTCTCCAGGGATTTGCAGGCTGGGTGATTAAGCCATGGGAAGTGCAGGTTTACAGAGACTTTTGGGGGGTGGGGGGGTGATGGTGCGGATGGGAAGATCTTTGGAGAGTCATTGTGGACTTGATGGTCTGAGTGGACTCGATGGGCTGAATGGCCTGCTTCCTACTGTGGGAATTCTAAGATCCTTTGGTTTAATCTCAGTGCTTCCAGTCCCTCCATTTAGCATTGCTGTTCTGTTGATATTTCCAGGTTGCCAACACACAACAGTCACCTACCAATGTATGTCTTTGGGCAGCATTATTATTGTTGTCAGACCCCAGACATTCCTTCCATGAAAAACACTAGTTACTGGCACTTCCCAGTAGTTACTTTTGCACCTGTATGCTGTAGATCTTGAGTAGCCCAAGAGTTTGTGTGACCATTTCACCTACATGTCTTTTCATGTTTGGATGTGTGATTAATCCTGCCAATGTCAAAAAATTAATGACACCATTTATAGTCCAGGTTTATTTGAAAACATAAGCTTTTGGAGCCTCACTCCTCCTTCAGGTGTGGTAAGAAAGCTTGTGTTTTCAAATAAACCTGTTGGACTATAAATACAGTGTCGTGTGATTTTTGATGTTATCCACCTCAGACCAATACCAGTACCTCCACATCAATTCTGCCAATGACAAGTGACTTCAACTTTCTCTCTCAATCTGACCTAAGCTCAGTTCCAAGCTTCAAACAATGAATAACAAAGAAAATTACAGCTCAGGAACAAGCTCTTCGGCCCTCCAAGCCTGCATTGACCTAGATTCTCTATCTAAACCTGTCGCCTATTCTCTAAGGGTCTGTATCTCCTTTCTCCCTGCCCATTCATGTATTTGTCCAGATAAATCTTAAATGACGCTATTGTGCCTGCCTCTACTACCTTAGCTGGTAACGCATTCCAGGCACCTAACACCCTATGTATAAAGATCCTTGCATGCATATCTTCCCTAAACCTTTCCCCTTTTACTTTGAACTCATGGCCCCTAGTAATTGAGTCCCCAACTCTGGGGGGAAAAAGCTTCTTGCTATCCACTCTGTCGATACCTATCATGATTTTGTAGACCTTAATCTGGTCTCCCCTCAATTTCTGTCTTTCTAATGAAAATAATTGTGATCTACTCAACCTCTCTTCATAGCTAGCGCCCTCCGTACCAGGCAACATCCTAGTGAACCTCCTCTGCATCCTCTCCAAAGCATCCACATACTATACGCAGTATTCCAAATGTGGCCAAACCAAAGTCTTATGCAACTGTAACATGACCTGTCAACTCTTGTACTCAATGCCCCGTCCAATGAAGGAAAGTATACCGTATTCCTTCTTGACCATTCTATTGACCTGCGTTGCCACCTTCAGGGAACAATGGACCTGAACACCAGATCTCTCTGTACATCAATTATCCCCAGGACTTTTCCATTTACTGTATAGTTCGTTCTTGAATTGGCTCTTCCAAAAAGCATCACGTCACATTTGCCTGGATTGAACTTCATCAGCCATTTCTCTGCCCAACTCTCCAATCTATGTATATTCTGACAGACCCCTTTTCTTTGCAAAATTTTTATTGAGAAAAAGGTTTTGAATTTTTTTAAAAATTAGAAAATTACTACAAAAAAAAGCACAGCAATCTTATAACGTAACAACAATAACAGTAAACAAACTACTACTCTACTCCACAAACAATTTAGAAGAAAAAAAAGAGAAAAACAACTACGCAAACTACAATTCAACAAATAACTGAATCAAAAAAAAATGCTAAATTAAACCAAATTGAATCCAGGCAAATTAAATTAATTAAATAAAATACAACACTTGGACAATATCACCAAAACTCACCACCACCAGGAACATCAGTTGGCATACCTGTATTTGTTTGGAATTATTTCTTCCAAGGGCCCCTTGGAAGCCCTCATAGCTACACAAAGGCCCTGATCAATATTGCTGACAAGTTTGCATCTGTATAATGCAGAAAAGGCTGCCATGTCCTACAAAAGAGTTCTGTTTTCTGATGCACAGTCCTTGTAAGGAAGTCCAGAGGGATGTGCTCCATAACTAACCTATGCCACCTTGAGAGTCCTGGGGGATTTTTCGACACCCTGCTCATCAGGATGTTCTTCCTCGCACAGAATGAAAGAATATTAAATAGTTTCTTCCCATATGCATCCAAAGAGGGGAGATTAGGCAAACCCAAGAGGAGGGACACCAGATCTACCTTGACAGTCCTCTTCACTATCTGCTACTCCACCAATCTTCGTGTCATCTGCAAACTTGCTAATCAGACTACCTATAACTTCCTCCAAGTCATTTATGTATATCACAAACAACGGTGGTCCCAGGTTGGATCTCTGTGGAACACCACTGGTCACAGATCTCTATTTTGAGAAACTCTCTTGCACTACCACTCTCTGTCTCCTGATGTCAAGAAATGGTTGGAGACATTGGGTATGCAAGGGCTCTGGGCCCTGACAATATTCCAGCAATGGTACTGAAGACATGTGCTTCAGAACTTGTTGCAGCCCTAGCCAAGCTCTTCCAGTACAGTTATAATACTGGCATCTACCCGAAAATGTGAAAAATTGTCCATATATGTACACAAAAGGTAGGACAAATCTAAGTTGGCCAATTACTGCCCCATCAGTGTACTTTTGATCATCAGTAAAATGATGGAAAATGTTATTGACAGTGCTATTAAACAAGCAGCACCAGCACAGCAATGACCTTCTCAGTGATGCCAAGGCAGGAAGCTGGAAGAATACAGCAAGCCAGACAGCATCAGGGGGTGGAGAAGTCCGGCGCTTCAGGTGTAACCCTTCTTCAGGACTAGGGGTGAGTGTAGGGGGAGCTGCAGATAAAGGGGATTTTGGGGGCAAGGTGGTGAGGTGCGGATAGGGGAAGACAGGTAGCAGGTATGACCTGGTTGGTCAGTGGAAGGAATGAATCCAGTAGGTGGCTTAGAGGATTGGAAGAGATTGCGGGGGGGGGAGCTGAGAAGGAAGTCCGGTGGATCGGAAAGGAGGTTAACTCTCTTCATCCCTGGTCAAAATGGCTGATACCTTATTCTAAGTCAGTGAGCTCCTAGGTCTCAACTCTCCAGTCCAGGGGACAATGTTTTAACAACTTCCTTGTCCACTTAAGAATTCTTTTTATATTAAACAGTGAAATCGTTATGTGAAGTGTACTTGCTATGATGTCTCAAGTTTGATTATAGTATTTTTGTTGTGGTTCTGATCGCCAAGCTGGGAATTTGTGTTGCAGACGTTTCGTCCCCTGTCTAGGTGACATCCTCAGTGCTTGGGAGCCTCCTGTGAAGCGCTTCTGTGATGTTTCCTCCGGCATTTATAGTGATTTGTATCTGCCGCTTCCGGTTGTCAGTTCCAGCTGTCTGCTGAACTGAATTTGCGGTAAGACTGTTTGTTCTAATCTTTGCATTACTGCTTCTGCTATGAGTCCAGAGATGGGTGAGCCCATGGGTGTGCCGTTGATTTGTTCATATATTTGGTTGTTGAATGTGAACTGTGTTGTGAGGCACAGGTCCAGTAGTTTGAGTATGCCGTCTTTGTTGATAGGTTCAACGTCCTGTTGTCTGTTCTGTATGTCCAGCAGGTTGGCTATTATTTCTTTGCCTAGGGTTTTGTCGATAGAGGTGAAGAATGTTGTTACATCAAATGAGACCATGGTTTCTTCCTTGTCTATGTGTATATTTCTGATGATGTCCAAGAATTCCTGTGTTGATTGTATAGAGTGTCTGGATCCGCTGATCAGGTGTTTCAGTTTCTGCTGTAGTTCTTTAGCCAGTTTGTGTGATGGTGTTCCTGGTAGTGATACTATGGGTCTGAGTGGGATGTCTGGTTTGTGCACTTTAGGTAGTCCATAGAATCTGGGGGTGTTGTTGCTTTCAGGTTTCATTCTTTATAGGTCAAACCGGGTTATCTGTCCATTTTTTTGTAGGTTCCTCAGTGTTTCTCCTCTTGGTGAGCTGTGGGTGGGGTCAAACTCCCTCTTTTGGTAGGTGTTGGTATCTGCAAGTAGTTGTTGCGCTTTTTGGATGTAGTCTGCTTTGTCCAGGATGTCCATCATTCTGCCTTTGTCTGCTGGTAGTGTGATTATGTTCTTATCGTTTCTTAGTGATTTTAGTGCTTCCCTCTCCTTGGTGTTGAGGTTATGTATTTGTCTTTTCCTTGTTATCAAAGGTACGATACTTTGTCTCACTGTTTGTTGTGTCTCTTCTGTCAGTCCATTGTTCCTGAGTGTGCATTCTAGTGCTGCTAGGAAGTCTGCTGTCTTGGCGTCCCTGTAGTTGTATTTGAGTCCCTTGGCCAGTATTGTTCTTTCCATGTCTGTGAGCTGTCTGTGGGAGAGGTTTCTAACCCAGGTGTGTGTTGTGGTGTCCTCTCTGTTGTGTGTTAGTTTGGCCATTTTTTCTTTTAGTGCCGTTTTTTTGTGGTGTGTAGTCCTGTTCTGTACTATGGTGACGACCTGTTCTATGGTCCGGGTCCATTCCTGATTGGTGGTTTTTGAAATTAACGATTTTTGGCACACAATTTCTTGTCTGTATTTGTGAAGTCTGCTGTGAGCGTCTGTAATCATTACCTGGATCATCCTAAATCCGTTCTGTCTGGCTGTGTCCCTGGCTTGTGGGTTGTTGACTGGTGGTCTGTGTCTGACACATGGTGGAAGTATTTTTGTATAAGTCTGTGGCTTTTGTGTCTTGGACTCATGGAATTGTTTTATGCGCCTGTTTGTCTTTCAGAGCCTAACTGAAATGATTTTTGTATGAATGAAATGTTTTTGCCTCTTTTACAGCTGATTTTTAAAAAGTATTTATAGATTATTCATTCCATTTACAAACTCCTCCATGATGATACTTGATCTGTCACTTGACTTCTTTAAATTTAGATATTCCTTCTTCACCCTGTTTTGTTCAATGTAATGAAGTGGCTCATTTCTCCTTTAGTTCTGTAAAAGTAATGACATCTGAATGTGTTAATTCCCCTCTCGTTTTCCTCGGATGCCTGTATTTCAATCATTTTCTGTTTCAGGTGTTCAACACTTGCCAGTACTGTATTTGTTTTTTCTCAACACAGGGTATTGGCTATATCATCTTTTTGAATGTGTTGTGTTATGCCTTATGGGCAGATTGCCAGTGTAGCTTTTTAAAGGTGCATGCTCATGATATCGTCACTGTATCATAGCTAATGACTTGAGGATACAAAAGGTCTCAAACACCATCTTCCCTCGGATCTCTTGAAATATGTCACTCTACTAGAAGCATGCTCCTCTGTTGTAACTTAATATCTTAATGTTAGCCCAAACACTAATGTGTCTGAATGTGATATTTGTACATATTAGTGAATATTAATAAATATCAGTTGGATTATTTAATCCAATGTTATTCAAGTAAGTTGATATAATTTGAACCATTATTTATTTTTCTATCATAATAAAATTCTACTTCGAAAGTTACAAAAGAGCTGTGTTTGTTGAATGTGATTTAAAAAGCTGCTGTACATTCCACTTTATTTAACATTCTTTCACTGGATATGTGCATCACTGGCTATACCAGCACTTATTTCTCATTATTAATTGCCCAGAAGACTGTTAATAGTTGACCACATTGCTGTGAGTCTGGAATTATATGTGTAGGGCAGACCAGATAGGGATGGCAGATTTCCTTCCCTAAAGGACCTTAGTACATCAAATGGCTTTTTATGACAGTCAATTGTGATTATATGGTTATCATTAGGCTAGCTTGTTATTACAGATTTTTAAAAATTAAATGCTAATTTCATTATCCGTCAAAGTGGGTTTTAAATATATCTACCAAGGACATTAGCCTGGGATTCTGGACAGCTAGACCAGTAACATTGTCATTATGCTATTGCCTCCCCAAGGTGGAATTTTCTTCCTTGAAATCTCTCTCACACTAAACACTTGGCACAATTTGATCTAGACCACTTTATTTCTGAATGCACTTTACATTTATGTGAAGCCAAAAGTGCTGTCCATTGATGTAACAGATATTGTAAACACACTGTATACTTGTAGTCAGTTTATGAAAAGTGTGGCACAGCGGTTAGCACTGCTGCCTCACAGCGCCAGAGACCTGGGTTCAATTCCCGCCTCAGGTGACTGACTGTGTGGAGTTTGCACATTCTCCCCGTGTCTGCGTGGGTTTCCTCCGGGTGCTCCGGTTTCCTCCCACAGTCCAAAGATGTGAAGGTCAGGTGAATTGGCCATGCTAAATTGCCCGTAGTGTTAGGGAAAAGGGGTAAATGTAGGGGAATGGGTGGGTTGCGCTTCGGCGGGTCGGTGTGGACTTGTTGGGCCGAAGGGCCTGTTTCCACACTGTAGGTAATCTAATCTAATTTAGGAACTGGTTGGCAGAAGTTCCAAACTCATTTCGTGGTAGAGTGAGTGTCTTATTAATTTATCATCCTTGATTAGGCTTTCACTCAATTTCACAATATTCTTTGCCTCCTCAATACAAGTAACTCACAGAAATAAGGGATTTACACAATCCTGCACAATAGCATCAAGTGTTTCCAAGTCTTGCAATTTACAGTTGGTTGCAGAGTTATTCCTTTAACTCTGCTGCAGTTGAGCTAACTCTGGATGTACTCCTGGAGGTTTCACCACATGAATTCCTGAACTTGTGCTTTCACTTCATGTCCATCTTTATAGGCACACAAATTATGGCCGATTGGAAAGTGATCATATTATTTGTTGCCTGATTGGACGATTCCTGATGATCAGTTAAAAAGCTTTCCTCCCACTTGTCCTTCCTAATATGTTTAACATTCATAACCTGTGAGCAATAGCGCCCTAGATTTTCATCCTTAATTCCTGGAGATATGGGAACCCTATGGTTACGATATTTCCAAATCTAACTAGTGAAGAGCAGTCACTGTTGAATCGATAACTTATAAAGAGGAAAAGTGTAGGATTTATGTAGCTCTAGCCTTTTCTGACTGACAATGATGTTTTGTACATGAACTCAGTTGACATAGGACCTCTGACACACAGAGAGAGGCTTCTCACCTCTCTTTACTAATTCCATGTTGGTGAGAAAACTGTATGCTGAAATATTTGCTGATTTTAATTCTTTTGATTTCATTTCCTTCCAGGAAAAGATGTTATATCTCTACTTAGATTTCTAATTACAGAGTACAAGTAGAATATGAATGATAAAAAAGAAAGTGCTTGCTTCATTTCAATGATATTAATCCAACATATAGACTGGGCAATCCAGTAAGCTTGGATATCCATTTGCCATCTTGGTCGTTTTTTTTTGTTTATTCCCTTACTCTTGCATAACATCTTGGAAAGTGTCATGTTCTATAGAGTGTTTGGTTGTCTCTGTTTACTACTTCTGGCTGTTGGCACTTATCTATTGAAATGGCCTAGAATTTTCTGGAGCAGTTCACCATGTTCTGTCAGTTAAATTGTTTATGTTGTAATATGCTGGAAGTTAGCGCTGATAATGGTATGAAGTTAATAATGAGCCATCTGGGATCTTGTGAATATTGGGACTAACAGTTTTCAATCAGTGAATTTTAAGGGCTGAGGGAAGAACTGCAAAAATGCTGCTGAAGAAAATTGGGTGACTTAGAACCAAATTAGGTACAGAAAGAGGAATAGAAATAGAGGGAAGGAAAGAGTGGGTTGATAAAGGAATTAGTTTCAGGATAAGTTCTGAAGAAGTGTTGTATTAGATTCAAAACATCTACTTTTGTTTCCCTCACCACAGACTTGCCAGACTTGCAGTGTTTCACAAGCATTCTGTGTTTGTTCAAACTGTAGTACTCCACAGAGAGCTGGCTTGAAATTGGCGGGCTGAATGGTCTCCTTTCATGTTGTTTATAGCTCTATGAATCTTTATCCCATAGGCTACTGACTGGCGGATGCTGGGATACAGTTCATTTTCTACCAGCAACCTTGTGAAACTTTGAAGAGTAAACATTCACCAACACATCTTGGCAGGGATTTAATAAGATCGGTTCACACGATAGGGTTAGGTTCACACAGTTGAGTTCACCAATGGTTTTGGTTACCCAGCCACGTACATACTTCAATGGCTCAGTATGAAATTTTCTTTGATAATGGCTCCTGTGAAATAACTTGAATAGTTGCTAAACTGAAAACATTACAAATTACATGTTGTTGGTTAGAAACCGAAATTGCAACTTTTTTTTAGATCCCCTTATCCCCTTCATTAACCCAGGACCATTGGTGGTAGGTCCCTATCCAGAATCTTGGCTGTACTTCAATGTCTCGACAAAGATTTTTACCAAAGCGGGGCTCTTCTGGCCTGTAGAGTCCAATACTGGCTGAAACTGTGGCTTATAAGGAATTTTTGTTGGCATATTAAGAATCTTCCCTGCTTAAGTTATGAACACTAGTACAAAACTGATATTTTTTTCTTATTGTTTGCTCGTCAATGGAGTTTGTTGGACCAGTGCACAAACCAGGACATCTGTTGTTGGGAAAATATTACAATCAGTTACAAAGGATGTAATAGCAGTGCAGTTAGAAATCCATAATCTAATTAAGATGAGTCAACATGGTTCCATGAAGGAGAAATCATACCTGACAGATTTATTAGAATCCTTTTGAGAAGGTAACAAGCAGTTAGATAAAGGGAAAGCAGTAGATGTGATATATTTGGATTCCTAAAAGATTAGATTAGATCCCGACAATGTGGAAACAGACCCTTTGGCCCAATCAGTCCACACAGTCAGAAAGGTACTGCACATAAAGTTACTTAATAGGAGCTCATGGCTTTGCAGGAAATATATGAACATGGATGAGTAGGGCTCTTGAGGCGCAGGGGTGATGTCCCTATCTCTGGATCAGGTGTTCCAAATTCAAGTCCCATTCGCCCCAGATATATCTTATAATGTATATAAATTGGTTATTTAAAAATATCTATTAGCATGACTTGCGAATTAGCAAACTAATAGAAAACAGAGTTTGATAGTGGAGAACATTTTCATGATGGCAATCTCTAACTATTAGAATACTGCAGGAATCAGTGCTGGGGTCATAATTATTTGCAATATATATGAATAACCTGGATAAGGAAAGTGAATATACTATAGACCTATTTGTGACTGACACAAAAATAGCTAGAAAGGCAAGTGAGAGTGACACAAACAGTCCTTGGAGTAATTATAGACTGGTTAAATGAGATTGCCTCTGACAAGATTTTTCACAATAATGTGGAAAAGTGTGAGGTTATGCACTTTGGCAGAAAAAATAGAAGAGATGAATATTATTTCAGTGGAGAAAGCCTGCAGAAAGCAGCAGCTTAGGTTCTTGTGAATAAATGACAAAAAGCTAGCATCCAAATTCATCAGTTAATAGGGAAGACAAATGGAATGTTGGCCTTTATTTCAAAGGAAAAGGAGTATAAAATTGGGAAAATCTTGCCAGAACTATACAACTATACCAGCTTCTGCAGTTTCTGATGCCAAAACAGTGAAGGCTATGAGCTAAGTGCTGAAAAATGGGATTAGGAAAGTCAGGTGGATGTTTTTAATTGGTGCAGAGTTGATGGGCCGAAGTCCTTTTTTTCTGTGGTATAAATATCTATGGCTTTAAGCACTAGCTAAACTATACCTAGAATACTGTGTTAAAAATCACACAACACCAGGTTATAGTCCAACAGGTGTAATTGGAAGCACACTAGCTTTCGGAGCGACGCTCCTTCATCAGGTGATAGTGACACTATCACCTGATGAAGGAGCGTCACTCCGAAAGCTAGTGCTTCCAATTAAACCTTTTGGACTATAACCTGGTGTTGCGTGATTTTTATCTTTTGTACACCCCAGTCCAACACCGGCATCTCCAAATCATAGAATACTGTGAACAGTTTAATCCCCTTATCTGAAGAAAGATGTGCTTGCATTGGAGGCTGTCCAGAGAAGGGTTTACTTGGTTAATCCCAGATATGCAGGGATTTTTTAATATATGAGAAGAGGTTGACAAGGTTGTGCTCATTGGAATTTAAGAGAATGAGAAATGGGCTTATTGAAACATAAGAGATTCTTGACCAGGTAGATTTTGAGAGGTTGTTTCCCTTGTGAAAGATTCTAACACAAGAGGGAATAATCTCAGAGTGGGGTGGGGTCATTCATTTAAAACAAATGAGGAGGAATCTCTCCTCTGAGAGGTGTGATTCTGTAAAGTTATTTGTTACGGATGGTTGGAATAGCTGGGTTGTTAAGTATATTTAAGGCTGAGATAGGCAGATTTTAATCAGTAAGGGAATTGAGGGTTGTGGGGAATAGGCAGGAAAATGGAAATCAAGACTATCAGATCAACCATGATCTCAATTTTGCTCCAAGATCTTACAGTTTTGCCAATGTGGATATGGTTTCTCATCTGGATTGATAAACAATCATGTTTGGTACCATAATTAATTTCAACCACTGCTTGGGAAAAGCAAAGTCAGTGACATTTCTGCTCCTGACTTACTGTCAGAATCACTAGCAGGGATACACCCAAGGGGCAACTTGATAAATAAGTGTGGGAGGAAAGAATACAAGGGCATATTGATAAGAGTGAGATAAAGTAAAAGACTTATATGGGCATTGAGAAGTTGGATTGAATGGCTAGTTATGGCACCATACACTCTGTCTTTCTGTGTAATGACTTAAAGATACTATCAGTTGAGACAAATATCAAGTATGGATGTATTTTCTCCATTTCCTTCTTCCTCAAGGTTTATTCAGTTTATTCTCACACTTGAACCACACCCTTTCTTCATTAAAAGGGTACGGCAAGTTCAAGGTTATAGGTATGGGTTCTGCCTCAGAACTTGAATGGGTAATCTGCCTTTTCCTTTGTAGAGACACAGTTTTGCATTTTTGGTTCTTATTTCAGCTTCCTTTTTATATTTAGTGAATGCATAGAGTTAACCTGGTTTGTTTAAAATTGAACAAAGCTTGGCACTTAACTACTAATCATCAACCAATCATCTGGGATATTCACCATGGTAAGGACACTTACAATCAGAGTCAATTTGCCAACCAATCAGCACTGTCCTCTTATACAGTATAAATATTGTTTTCCCAATACTTTGGTATTTCCTGAGAATTGTCTTAATAATTGCAAGGTGAACAGTTTTGACAAAATATATTTTCAACAATACTCCAGTTCTGTACTATTGAACAATGATATCCTGTATTTGTGACCACAGATTGCATGGTTACATTTCAGTTTAATACCAAAAAAAATTAAGATGGTGCCTTTTAACACAGAGAGTGTAAAAACGGCCAAAGGAATGTTAAATAAAAAGGTGGAGGAGAAAGGAGGAGCTAAACGGTTCTTGTTGGGAGAAATAGACAAAATTATTCGTTCTGAAATATTCTCAGGGCAGAGAGAATATGAATAGTTTTAGATGGCAGGATGGCTGAAGCTGACATGATGATACCTCCGGAAGGATGTCTGAGCAGAGTTGACTAAAGAGTTTAGGAAAGAGAGGTGCAAAGGGATGTGGTTAGATCTCGGTGTGCAAATTTGACCTCTGGAAAAAGATGGACTTTTGCCAAATGATTTTCTCCTGTTCCAAAATGCCTGTTATTAGCCTTGGGTATTGCAGACTGATGGGATGGATTTTATTTTCAATGTTATATTTTCCTGAAGGTGATGAGTCTGACAGATGGTTGGTTTGTCAATCCTGTATCAGTCGTCCACTATTTCATGGTTACAAGCCAATAACTGAAGCAGTTAAGAGGATCCAATCCTTGATTTAAGATTTTGTGCTGTTAACCTTGATGTTGCTGGCTGCTTCTCAATATTGAAATGAGTTTTCAGTTTTAAGACTGGTATTCATAGGGACAGAATGTGGTCCTTCAGCTCTTTGAGCATTCATTTGGCTCACTGGTGATCTGATTCTTAACTTCTGCCTGCCTCGGTTGTAACTCTTCATGTACTGAACAACAAATCCTATCCGTTTTGAATTAAACCCCAGCCTTGATAGCCTTTTGGAAAAATGGACCAGATTTCTAATTCCTTTTTCTGTGATTAAATGCTTCTTGACATCACCCCTGAATTTTGATGTTTGCCCTCTTCTTGATTCCTTTCATCAGAGGGAATAGTTTCACTTGTTCACTTCTCCATTCATCATCTGAAATGACCCATTTTAAACTCATTCTATATTTAAACCCACTGCCTCCTGCTTCATTTCTTTTTATTTCCCTGCACCCACCCCATTCTCCATGTGTACATATAGTAATGCTGGCTCTGGGAGCTATGCAAGCCCAAGGCAGGATTCACATATTTTCTTTCTTACTGTGCAGAAGAACCTCCCGTTCCATCTGTTCAAGGACTCTGGCAGATGGCCCAGGTGAGGTCAGAAAATTGTCACTGTGGGCGGTCAAAGCAAAGAAGACTGTGACCTTCAGCTTGGCAGTCAATGTAACTGGAAGTCAATGCCCCAGTGATCAATCTGTGGGGAAGTTGGTGCATTTGCTGGTTAATCTCACCCTGTGAAAGTTTAAATTATCGGAAGTGAAGCCAAATCTGACTGTTATCTGTTTCAAATTAAAGACCCAGAGAGATGATGACTTTCTTTTGAGAAATGTAATTTATTAGAAGCATCAAACCATTTAATCATATACACCCCATTAATTTTCAGGCAAATTGTCAGTACTGAAGAATCAGAGGCCTGTGGGTTTTTTCAGTCAAATTTCTTACTCTCCTGAACTCAATTCCCAACTGGACAGTGCACTTCAATTTCTGTGCACATGACACTAGATTAGTAATCAAAAGGAGTGGTTAATGAGCTGAGGTGCAGGTTCAAATCTCGCCACAACTGCTGTCATTTAAAATCAACAAAATTCAGAATTGAAAGCTAGGTCAGTAATGGTGACAATGAAACTATCATTGATTGTAATAAAAATCCATCTCATTCACAAATGCCCTTTTGGAAAAAGCATCCAGAAAAATCTGCAGTCTTTACCTTGTCTAGCCTACATCTGACTACAGACCTATAGCAACTCTCAACTGTCCTCTGAAGTAGAATTGCAAATCCATTCTGTTCAAAGGCATTTAGGGATGGGCAACAAATACTGGTCTTTCCGGCAGCACCCCCATCCCAAAGATGCATATGGTTTGTGGTTGGGAGCAGATCACTTTTTTTTAAAAGATATTTTTATTAGAAATTTAATATTTTGACAGATTTACAAAAATAAACAGAACTTTCAAGCACAAACATTAATATAAAAATAGATCTTAAATATATAATCATCAAAATTCAAAGGAATGATACTAAAGAAGAAAGAAAAACAATGAAACTCAGTTAACTACTAATCTAATCCACAATTATCCAGAGTGTATAGTTGAGTCACTTACATCCTTCAAACAAGAGAAAATGTTCTCTAATACACTCATAACAGTATAATAAAAAGGAAACTATTTCCAAACAATAAGAGCAAAAAAAATAAAACATGTTTGAATGGAGATCCTCCCCCCTGTTCTCAGGGGGCCTTACTTCCTTTCTAAAGGTCCACCATATCCTCTCCCAAACAGTGTCCCACCCTTGACCCGGGCGCTCCTTAATAGGATTTAGATATAATACCGAGCTAGAGTTGACAGTGAGCGCCCCACCCCCACCCCTCCCCACCCATACCTGAGTATATCTGATACATCAATGCCACGTACAAACACACATAACTATAAAATTACAACTCCAACAAATTACAATTAAGTATAATAACATAAAATAGCAAGAGAAGACAACCCTGCTCCCAGAAGCAAAAGTAAAGTAGAGTAAAGTATCCACTTCTCCCCACGGAGTGTGGAAGAGGCAAGCCAACATAAATTGTCTCTTACGATTTATTTAAACGAGTCTAAAAGTTCCTTAGCCTCTTCTGGTGATCTAAAATTATACTCGGATCCTTCGTGGGTAAAGCATAACGTCGCTGGGTAGCGTAAGGTGTATTGAATATTTAAGTTCCTTAGACATTTCTTCACCTCACCAAACGCCTTCCTCCTTCGTGCCAAAGCCGGGGAGAAGTCCTGAAATAACATAATCTTGGATCCTTCATGAATCATAGCTTTAGGATCCTTTCCAAGATTTCTGGAGGCATCCAGGAGTATCTGCCTCTCCCTATAACTCTGCAGCCGGAACAGGACCGGGCGTGGGCGCTGGTTTGGGCCAGATCCGCGTACTGCGACCCGGTAGGCCCACTCCACCCTTACCCGGTCAGTTTCAGCCCCCAGGTTTAAAAGCTGGGGCAGCCATCGCTCCAGAAATGCTGCTAACTGTCCTTTCCCTTCTTGTTCAGGGAGGCCCAGAAGACGGATATTCTTTCTCCGATTTCTATTATCCAGGTCATCCATGTAGATTTCAAAGGCCCGGACTCTCTGCTCCAGAGCTCGCACCTGTTCTGCAGCTGTTTGTGCTGCAGCCTCGGAGGTCATGGCCTTTAGCTCCGCCCCCTCCACTCGGCCCTGCAATTCCTCGAGAGCCTGGCTGTGTTTCTGCAGCTTTTCTTCGAATGCATTCCATCTCTGTCTGGATTCTGCGATGAAATTGACGAGTGTCGTTTCCAGCCTGGCAATCATCTCTTCAAGGCCTGTTTTTACATCAGCTGCAGCCGGAGGAGGAGAGGAGGGTGGGGGAGGGGTCTTTGTTTTCTGAGAGCTGCGGGATCCCTTTGGTTTACTCATTATCCACTTAATATTAAACTGCTTAAATATAATAGTAAGCAGCTAATTAAGGTTAGAAAATTTTTTGGGTGGTTTGGTAAGTGTGGTGGGGGTGAGTAACTCACTTTACCCAGGTTTTGGGAAGAGCTCTGTAAACTCAGACTTGCTGAGTCGCCGCCATCTTGGATCTCGGGAGCAGATCACTTAACTGTATTTTTGTATCGAGTGGTATGGTGGTTGGCTATAGATAAAGCTTCCTGCATCTAAATTGCTGTGCCACTTTGGTCCTCACCCTGAACGTCAAGTTTGTAGCTGTCCCTGTTTTAATGTAGAGTTTTTGCCTCTGTTTTATCTCAAGATCGGGGTGTGTTTGGATAAATATCTTTATACCTTGTCATATTGATATGACGCCTGAGGTCATTTGACCAGCAACACATTTTCAGCTGTGATCTCCAGCATCTGCAGACCTCATTTTTTACTCGAAGATTTTAACCTACTGCGAATCTTCTTGCAAGGATGCTTTCCTTGAAGAAGCTCTCTTCCTCCCTCTACAAGGATTTCAGTGAGTCTCTCTCTCACTGCACCCCCCAGGTCATCTCCTCTGCACAGAAACTCCGGCCTATCACCCTCACCTTGACCTCCTTCCACTTATCCCACCTCCATCGCCCCTCCCCCAAGTCCCTCCTCCCTACCTTTTATCTTAGCCTGCTTGGCTCCTCTCTCTCATTCCTGATGAAGGGCTTATGCTCGAAACGTCAAATTCCCTATTCCTGAGATGCTGCCTGGCCTGCTGTGCTTTGACCAGCAACACATTTTCAGCTGTGATCTCCAGCATCTGCAGGCCTCATTTTTTACTCATTTCATGTAAATAAGAATTTTGCGCTGAAGCTAGTTTATGCTCCGTGAGGACATGCATTTGCTGAATTAACCTACTGACATTATTTTAACCTACTGACATTATTTTAACCTACTGACATTAACAGTAAAACTCAACTCGTGGGAGGGGGGTCGGATAATAGGCTAGCGCATCGTCGACCATCATAGATCCCTTCTAAATTTACTGTACCTTGAATCAAGGCTGGAATATGCGTTCATTTGCCTTTCCAACAAATACTTACCGTGAATTATTACAAGTCTAACATTCAAAATTCTGAAATTAACTTTTTTGAGGAACTAATAAGATTACAATAAAATTAAATTTAGGTGCAGTTTGAAGCATCATTTTCTGTCCTGAATTATGATTTTTCTTTTCTCTCTCAAGAGGATTTTGTGAACCAATGACCTTTTACAACCCCTCCCCTGACTTGGGCTTCGGCTGTTGGGTTTACTTCTGTTTAACGCTTGACATTTGGACAAGGAAGTAGCGTTTAAGCAAGAGATAGTGGCGTTTGGTATTTATCAAACGGTATCATTGGAAAGATTTGACTTTCAAATTAACGTATATGAAACGAAAAAGGGAGAGCCGTTAAAACAAATGTCTACAGAGAAATACTGAGCAAAAGATTCAGTCCTGAATCTTTTTACCTAGCAATAGTTATTTGTACCTTTCATTTTCAGAGCATTAAGCTGAATAAGTATTTCACTAAACTGGTTGGTTTGTAGAAAAAATAACTGCGGATGCTAGAAATCAGAAACAAAAACAGAAATCGCTGGAAAAACTCAGTCCCTAAAACGTTAACTCTCCTCTCTCTATACAGATGCTGCCATATTCGCAATTTCCAGAAATTTTTGCGTTTGTTTCTGTCAATAGTTTATAAGGACATTGAATCGATCATGCGTCTCAAACGTCTTGCATTTAACATTCAATGAATTATCTTGGGCTCGTGATAATTTTTTGGGAGGATCCTTATTAACCTCTGATAAAGATGTCCCTACGTGGCCCCGTGTTACTTTTGTCTGGTTACGTTGCTTGGAAAGGGTATTGGAAAATTTAGCGTTAAAAGGGCAACTTGTTGTGATAGACAAATCCAGCAGTCCATTTTCTTGTTCTCAAACAATAATGGAATAGAACTAGATAATCTAATTTTTGGTTTTTTTTCCTCGAAGTTACAACGTTGATGAAACACAGGTTTTGTAAGATACATTCACATGTCTTTCTTTGATGAGGAACTGTCTGATGCAGTTTAGAGTTCCAGAAAGTGGTTGTTACGGTTTATTATAGTGAGGAAGTGGTCTTATGTTTTTGACGAGTTCTTCCTGTTACTTGTCAGAAAAATGTCTCAGTTCACTGGGACACAAAATAACCACAGTCTCTCTGGGCGAGGATGAATGGAGAGTGGCATTGCTTCCTTTGATGGTCACGATCAGCTGTTCAAAATCGGATACTTATGTCTGGCATTCCACATTCATGTTCAACATAATGTGTCTCAGACAACTGGAAGTATGAGAAACTTAACATTTTTATCATTAAGATCACCTTTTGATTAGTGTGACTTTTCCACCTCAGCACCCGCACTCCTTTCAGAATCTACAATCACTATATTCTTTTCTTTCACCTCCCAATTGTGTTAGATTTTTCACTTACACTCATTGGTTTAGGTGTTAGTGCTTGATGCTTGATTAATGTAATCAATATATTAGTGTAGTTATACAGTAAGTGGAGAACATGATAGAAAATCATAAATGTTTCAGAAGGAAGCCATTCAACTGATTATACCTGTAGTTTATACCTGTTTAAGTATTAAGTATAAATAAGATGAAGCCATTTGGTTCCTCTAACCTATTCTTTCATTCAATGGTAGTATGGCTGATTTACATTCTCACTCATCTTAACTTCACATCTATTAATACCTTTAGTTAACAAAAATATATCAATCCTAGTTTTGAAATTAACAATTGCTCTAGGATCAATTACTATTTTCAGAAGAGAGTTTTAAATTTTAAACAAATGTTGTGTGAAGATTTTTCAAATTTTACAGTTTGGAAGTTCTGATTTTAATTTTTTGACAATAATCACTAGTCCTAGATTTTATGACTAATGGAAATATTTTCTCCCAACCTACCCTCTTCATATATTAAAAATTTGATTGTATGAACTCTTAACCTTCCAAATTAGAGGGAAATGAAGCACTGTTTATTCAATTTCACTTTATAACTTGATGCTAGTTTAATGTTAATTTAACTTAATGCTTAAGTCCAGGTACCATTCTATTAAACCTACACAGTACTTCAACCAAGGCAAAAAAATCTTTTCAAATATGAACTGAACACAGCATCCTCCCAATTCCCAGGTGTTGACTGACCAGAGCTTTGTAAAGCTAAAACATTGCTAACCCATTTGAATTCTGTGTTTACCTAGTTCTCTCTTAAGTTCCATTGCCAATAGTTTGCTGGGCACTGAATAAAGTATTTCATTGTTTAGTAGTTGTTTTGCGTGAATATATTTTGAACTCTCCTTATCAGTACTAATAATTGAACACCCTTTGTTCTGATTGATGTGATAAAACCATCTGTTGGAGAAGGAGGGGAAATGTCCACTTGCAATGCTCCTAGTTTCATGAATAGTCAAAATCATAGGTCAGGTTGATGAAGTCAGTTTTTGTTGACATTCTTCTTGCACCTATCTGAACAAATATGGAATGAATTGCCAGAGGAAGTGGAAGATGCAGGTACAATTACAATATTTAAAGAACATTTGGACAGGTACATGAATAGGAAAGGCTTAGAGAGTATGGGACAAATGAAGACAAATGGGACTAGTTTAGTTTGAGAAACCTGATCGGCATGGATGAGTTGGACCGAAGGATCTTGTTGGATGGGTGGCTGATTTTTCATGCCTGTGCACAATTTTAGTTTGTAATTTCACAGACCAGAAAATACTTGGGCAATTGCTACATTTGATGTTTTGGACCCCATGAAATAGCAGGGAGGGGAAAGCAGTAAAGATCAATGCTGTTGTACTAGAGAATAAAGCTGCAGGAGAAATGTTCTGTTCCTGATTTAAAAACAGATATTGCTGGAAATTGCAGAAACAGAGCAATTTTGAAGAACAGTCACTGGACTTGAAACATTAACTCTGCTTTCCCTCCACAGGTCTTGCCAGATCTGTTGAGTTTCTTCAACAATTTGTTTTTGTTTCAGATCTTCAGCATTTACAGTTCTTTGATCTATGTTATTGTTCTGTTCCTGATGGTTGTGTAGTAGTGAATGCTGTATGTGTTGTAATTGTCTGATGAGGACAGATTGTGGAACAGTTGTGATCCCCTCCACAATGGTTTTCTGACAGTTTCCGCGATATTGAATAGCTGGTGGAATGCTGAAGGAGAGGTGTCTTTGGATCAATACACTATGTTACACCTTTTATTAGAGGAGAGAAAAATCGGCATCTCCTTATTTTTCCACTTGTTATAAGTGTAAATTTCTGCCCCTTGTCCAAATTATTATTGCTATATGTTATTAGAAGGAGGGGGCACTTGTGGCATTGCTTAACATGTGACGGGATAAGAAACAGTAGCTACTTTACCTGGTTGCTCTGCATTATGTGTAATTTCATTTAGGACCCTGGCATGTTAATTTAAATGTTTTGAAGATTTAGAGAGTAGCACCTTTTCATACCTCCAAGATGTTCCCAAATACTTTACTTCCAAGTATAGCCACCATTGTAGTGGAATAAAACGAGATGGGCGGTGCAAGGCAGGATCCTACACATGATAATGGTCTAAATAATTAAGTAATGGTGCAAAAACAAATTGTTGGAGAAACTCAGCAGGTCTGATAGCATCAATACATCTTCAGAAAGGTCACTAGACTCAAAACATGAACTCTGCTTTCTGCCACCACAGTTGCTGCCAAACTACTGAGTTCCTCCAGCAATTTTATTACAGATTTTCAGCATCCATTGTTCTTTTTTTTAAATCGGGTAAAGGATATTTAGTTGAGGGATGTAGTTGGTGGGGATACCGGGGAGTACTCTTCTTCTTAATTGTGGCTTGGGATCTTTCTCAACATCTGAGAATCCAGACAGGGTCTTGATTTAATTTCTCAGCTAAAAAGTGGTACTTCCAAAAGTGCTACACTGGGAGTGTTGGTCTCCAGGCTTAAGTCTGTGGAGTGGGGCACAAAACCACAATCTTCTCACTCCAAGACAAAAATGTGCTACTCACTGAACCATAGCCTCAGTGTACAGTGCAAATACATATTGCAGCCGTCTGCAGAACTCCGAGTGAATGTTAGGGTTGAAGTCATGCATTTTCGCCTCACTGTGGAAAATGGCTTATAGAACTGTGGAATGAGGTCAGAGGTCAGTTATGTGACTGTGATGTACCACCTCATTTCCTCAAATACAGTTTTTATTTTTGTCTTGTTCCTTCTTTTTATTCCTCTTTCATGGTCACTGACAAACTTATAGGGTAACAGCATTTTTGAGGGTGGAGGATGTTGGCCCCTCTGTTGAATGTCACAAAAAAACTTTTATCTTAAAGTAATACTTTTTTTTATTTTGCAATATTTACAGAAAATGTTAATTTTTTTGAGACTGTACTCGATGTTTACACTTCATGGCTGGATAGCAAGTGCCTTTATCTCTCAAACCCACAAAAGAAAATAGGGTTAGGGAAGGAGTTGAGATAATGTGAGTTTTACGCTTTTCAAAAAATGAATTGGACTATTCATTATGTGGGAACAATTCCTGCTAGTCATTGCATCAGTTGCATGACACTTTGATCTTTTACTCTTAATTCTGTGTCCTATGATCCTGCCCCACTAACTATTTGATGAAGGAGCAGTGCTCTGAAAGCTTGTATTTCCAAATAAACCAGTTGGACTATAACCTGGCATTGTGATTTTTTAACTTTGTCCACCCCAGTCCAACAGCAGCACTTCCAAATCATGTTAGTCTATTGCCATTCGACAGAAATCTCTTATTTCTACAAATGTGCAACAGCACCCTGTATTAATATTGCAGCTCCTAATGTAGTAAAAACATCCCAGGGCATTTTACAGTTGTCATCGGACAAAAATGGACAGAAACAAAGACTTTAGGACAGCCAGCCAAAAAGAATGAAAGGTTTTGAAATGGTTAACATTGAACAGTGCCTTAAGCACCATTCATTATGTTAAGGTCATATAGACTTATGGGTGTAACACTTTAGGACCTCTAATTAGTGAGACCTAACATCTGGTAACATCACTGTAACAATATCTATCACATCAATGTAACCTGTAACTAATTGCTAATGTCTTATAAATCATATCTTGGTCATTTGAAAAGCTTCTTTTAGTTAGACAAGTAGGTGGTTTTCCCCTATCACAACAGACCATGCAGAACCAGTCGATCCATCCATTTGAAGAGGAGCAGCCGCAAACTTACCACATAGTGAGCTGCAAACCTGGTCTTTTGCATATACAATAGAACATTTTAGAGAAAGGGTCTTAAAGGAAGAGAGGGCAAAGTAGAAACATTTACAAAGGCGTTTTAATAGCTTCAGTTTGAAACTGCTGACAGCACAGTGACAAGAGGTAGAATGAAAGAAATGGGGAATGCAAACGTGTATGATGAAGTCATTCAGGGCATTACAGCCTCACTTCCTAGACACTTGCATGGTGAATTTACCATGTGCTTTCTCTGTCTCACCCCGATTTCAAGGGAACAAACAAGAGAGAGATGAATGTGTGAGATTGGGAGCTGCTGACATATGTATGTTTCACATCTGCTGTCAGTTTGTTACACTCTTGTTATAAGCTATCAGTATAAACTTTAGCAGCATACTGGAACCTCAATGTGAACTGTTTCTCGGTTTTCTAATAAATATTGTGAGAGTGGGGGCTTGCCACATTGCATGGGTGGCAATGATAAGCATATTCAGTTTCTCATTGGGGGAGCAAGGAGGCAATGACTACTGTTACACTCAGAAACATGTTTTTCAGATCAAACAGTTTTGGATTTGATCTCCAACCACCAAAAATAACCTTAAACTGCTCTTCATTCTTACAAGTGCAAAACAAAAAGAAAGAGGTTACATTTCTAAAGCACGTTTAAATTGTCAGGGCATCGAAAACCACTTTACAGCCAATGTAAGTCATTGTTCTAATGTACGAAATATGACAGACCTTTTTTTTTTGTTCATTCTGGTTTGAATGATGCTAACTTTATTGTTGGATGTACAAAATGTGAGATCACAAGATAGATTTTGACCAACATTATTTGTCCATCTGAACTCCTTCTTTCAGAGGGATTCTCATTACACAATCCAATTGATTCATAAAGGGACCTGTCAATGGCAGCTATTGAATACCTTGTGCATCAATATATCTTGGTGCCCGTATTCCTTTACCTAAGTCTACATTGATATACTCCTCTAAAACATTCTGTCAGAGCTGTCTCATCCGTAACATTCCCAACTGTCCTTGAGTATCCCGGAGACTTTAGGAATGAAAGATTAACATCCTCCCTAATCAGATCTGACTTTACTCAGCTGACTAAATTTGACATTAAATAGTTCCTGCTGCATTTCTAGGTGAAACAATGTGCAACCAGTAAGCATCCTCTTGTTGTATGGATCAGTGTCCCTTTTTAAGTTTGGTTTCTTGCATCCCAGTCCAGATGAGTGCAAGACAATATTTTGCCTTTTGTTACATACAATCATGAGAATTAGGAACATGAGGTGGTCATTCAATTCTCAAACCTGCTCTGCCTTAACCAATATGATCATGGCCTAACTGATAACTTCAAACTGCCACATTACTACAATAACCTTTGCTTTTCAAGAATCTAATCAGCTCTGACTTCAAATATTCAAGAACTGCTTCCTCCACCTTTTTGAGGAAGAGAATTCGAAAGACATATGACCCTCTGTGAGAAAAAAAAGTTACTCCTCCTCCTCTCAACCTGACTCCACCTTCAGCATTATCTACCAAGCTTTTCCGAGCTACAGTCAGTTCTGAAGAAAGATCACTGGACCCAAAACATTAACTCTGCTTTCTCTCCATAGATGTTGCCATTCTGACTGAGTTTCTCCAGCAATTTCTGTTGTTGTTACTCTCATATCTATCTTTGTGTCATTGGCAAATTTAGCAACTTTATCTTCAGTCCCTTAATCCAAGACATTTATATAAATTGTAAAAGGTTGGTGCCCGGCACTGATCCCTGTGACACACAATTCATTACATTTTGCCAGCCAGAAAATGACCCTTCTATTGCCATTCTGTTTTTTGTTAGCCAGCTGATCTTCTATCTATGCCAATATATTAACCCTCACACCATGAACTTTTATTTTCCACAATGACCTTTGTGGCATCCCAATGAAATGTCTTCTGGAATCTAAGTACAATACATCTACTGGTCTCCCTTTATATACAACACATGTTACCTCCTCAGAATTCCAAAAGAATTGATTAGACATGATTTTCCATTCACAACACCATGTTGACTCTGCCTGATTACCTTGAAGTTTGCTAATTGTCCTGCTGTAATGTATTTAATAATAGCTTCTAACATCTTTTCTGTGATAGACGTTTGTAATTTTTGTTTTCTGTCTTCCTCCATTTTTGAATAAAGGAGTTACATTCACTATTTTCTAAACAAATAGAACCTTTTCCCCAATCTACGGAATTTTGGAAAATTAAAAGCAACATGACGACAACTTGCTCACTAGTCATTTTTTTAAAGACTGTAGGTTAAAGTCCATCAAGACCTGTGGACTTGTCAGACCCTGGTTCCAATGATTTGATCAGTATCATTTCCCTCATGACCATAATTGTCCTGAGATCTTCCCACTTTTCCATTTCTGATTTGCAGCCATTTCTGAATATAACTTGTATTCTCTTCAGTGAAGACAGATGCAAAATACCTGCTCAATCTCCATATTTTCTATTAATAATTCTTCTACTTGCTATGGGACCAATGCTTACTTTGTTAACTGTAGTATAATTTGAATATCTATAGAAGCTCATACTGGCTTTTTTTATTATATTTGTGACGAGCATTCTCTTGTGCTGTAGGTTTTCCCTTTATCAATTTGTTTTGTTATTCTTTGCTTTTTTTATATATTTTGTTCATATGGTATCTAATTTTAACAATGTTGATGATTAACTTAATTGCTACAAGTTAAGTTAATGCTTTTAGAAAAATCATTGAAGAATTTAAATTTTTTTAATATTAACTGTTTATTTTGTTATAATAACTGTTTGGCTTACGTTTATACTTATATGGAATCCTGGAAGTGTTAATGTTTACAAGCAGGTCCCAGAATGCACTAATATTTATGAAGGTGTTGCTGAAGTGTGTTTGTGGATTTTTAAGCATATTCATTTCAAGAGATCTCAGAAATCACATTTCCTTTTCTCATCCTTTTACCTGCTGTGTTGATGCAAGTGACTGATGTGTTATGTTCCTGCCAGCTCTCCCTTTGTTCCATTTTAGCATTCCATCTGGAATTCTGTCCTGTTTGCCTGTTGTTTTTGTGATCAACTGAAGATGAAGCCTATCTGTATTTTATATTTACGCTGAATTATGTAGTGATAAGTGTCAAAACAAATACCCGCCTCAGGCGACTGACTGTGTGGAGTTTGCACGTTCTCCCCGTGTCTGCGTGGGTTTCCTCCGGGTGCTCCGGTTTCCTCCCACAGTCACAAAGATGTGCGGGTCAGGTGAATTGGCCATGCTAAATTGCCCGTAGTGTTAAGTAAGGGGTAAATGTAGGGGTATGGGTGGGTGGCGCTTTGGCGGGTCGGTGTGGACTTGTTGGGCCGAAGGGCCTGTTTCCACACTGTAAGTAATCTAATCTAAAAGCCATATGATTTTCATGCTAAACACAACAAAAATTTGACGTGGAGGAGCTGGTGTTGGACTGGGGTGGACAAAGTTAATAATTACACAACACCAGGTTATAGTCCAACAGATTTATTTGGAAGCACTAGCTTTACACAACTACCTGATGAAGGAGCAGTGCTCTGAAAGCTAGTGCTTCCAAATAAACCTGTTGGATTATAATCTGGTTATTGTGTGATTTTTAACAACAAAAATAGTGATCATTATTTTTGCTGTGATTCCACCAGCAATCTACACCATTCCCCCATCACCACTCCTCAACTTCACTCACTTAAAATAAAGATGGTTCCATGAGCAGATTGTCAAACTCACTTGGGAGAATGCCATGTTGGATATTGGTGAGAAGGGCACCACTGTCAGATCTTTCATGTATGCCCAGACTCCGTCACTGTACTGAGGCAGCTACAATGATAAAGGGACTGTTGCACATATGCGCCTTTGCAAAGAAGCCCGGGAGAGTGATGCAGTGGTTTATCTTGAGGTTCATCTTGAACAGTTCTGTGACACAGGACTCTGTGCTCTGTCCTTTGGGATGCACATTGAGACAAACATCAATTGTGCCTGGAGGTCCATCAATTCAGTGAAAGACACTCTTTGGTCTGCTTGAAACTGAGTGTTGTAGATTGGCACATTTCAAGGTCCTGAACCACGTGCTGAGGGATGCACTAAAACTTGGGGCAGCTGCTGTCTTGATGCAGTGAGGAATGTAAATAATTTCTGGTCATATTTAATAAATAATCCTATTTTGCATTTGGATGGAGATAACCTAGGAGTGCAATGCTCAAATGGAAATATGATATTTTTATTGTATTTTTTGTAATGTTCTATTTGAACTGTTTTATAATTTACACATATATAATTTGTGAATAGAATATTTTTTGCTAAATGTATGGAAGTGTTTTTTAAAATGACTTCTATTAATAAATATCCCCAAATTCTTTACAGCTGTTGAAGTCCTACTGAAATATAATTCCTCACTTCCTTCTCACGCTGACGCTGTTGGGTGTGAATTGTGGTAAATGTATCAGGGTGATTATACAAAATGCAGTACTTGCTTCCATGCATGTGCAGCTGTGGCCAGTGATGTCAGTAGATTGCAGGAGAACATGCGCTGATGATGTCATTACAGTCTCTGTGCACTGACGTTATCATCAGTGTGTAGAGGGATGGGGTTGGGGAGGCTGGGAGGCCCTCTCCATTATTGCCTTGCATCCCCTGCCCCCTTATTCACATATATTTACATGTTCAGAAGTGCCAATTTCTTTTGTCACTTCTGTAATGCTGAGTTGTGATGGAGCGCATGCAATAAACTGACCTTTAAGTTACATTGCAGGGTACGGACATTGAGACTGTAACCCCCTGATTCCGTACCTGGACAGCATTCTTCTTGTATACGTCTTGAATTAAACTCCACTAGGGAGGACCATACATCTCAGTGTGGGAGTCACCGATTATCCAAAATTGGCAGTTGAGAATTTGTATGAGTTTAAGGTAGTTTTATAATAACCCTTGACTGACTCTGGAGGACAAAAGGATGGATAGCACAGTATGTGTTATCTCCAGCATCTGTCAGCAAATCTCTGCTCAGTTGCTGAGGGAAGTTCTTCCCCTGATCTTTCTCCCATTTGAAGAAGACAACTACTTGATGAAGACAGCCCCTGTCTTCATGAATATACTTTCATTTAGGTCCTCTCTTTTTACCCTGTTTGAATTGCTCTAGCTGAAGAATGCAGGACTCTAATCCTCAGTGTCATCCTGCCCGTCCGTTACTTTAGTTCAAGTTCACCTTTAACTTTAACTCATACTAAAAATCTTTCAATAACCTTTGCCAGACCATGTACAAGACACTGTTCTATTAACATGAAAGCCTGAACTAGTACACCTTGACATTTCCAGCATCTGTTAATATTTTTCTCAAGAGAGGAAGAAGAAGAAGAAAATCTACTTTTCTGCAAGTGGCTCCTTGCTTGCCTGCTAACACCATAAGGAAATCCTAGAGTCTGCAAAATGCTATTTTTTGTAAGGCCCAATGCAGTGCTCAACTGAACACAAGCCAGGCACAAATATGTGTGTGAGCAGATTCAAAGCTCCAAAATAAGACTAGGGAAATATATGAGCTGCTTTTGCTCTAATGGGTTGGAACTAAAATATTGTGCTGGCTAGTTTTCCCATCTCCTAGTATAAGGCTTTGGGATCTACTATCGTGTAGCTATCATATGATTGTCCAGCACAAACTTACAATCAAACCAAGGATGGGCATTGTGGTAATCCCATTGTATCAAGAGGATGAATTGGGGAAAAAATACAAAATCATAAAACCAAATGAAGCTCAGCCATATCAATCTTTCCATTAGAGCAGGACCTATCTTCTGCAATACAGTCTTTTACTGTGCACTTCTTTTCCTGATGTTTAAACCTCCTGCGACTGTAGTGAGCTTCTTAATGTTTGACACACACACATTAATTTAAAGTATAGTGTTTTATGTAGAAATAGGTCTCCCCGCCCAGCAGGTATTTTCTCCAAATAAACCTCCTCCCTTGACATCCTGTCAGCATTGACCTCTATTTTTTTCTTCCTTATGTATTTTTCCAGCTTCTCTTCTGCAATAGTAATCCTAATCTGTGCCAGGGCAGATCCTCTAATCATTTCTCCATACCTCACAGTCTTTGCTTTCTGCCTCAATTGCTGTTAGGAGGACTCTCCCATGATTAGTTTTGATGAACCAAATAATTATGGAAAATAAATGATTTTCCCATTGCCTGCCTCATGTTTACTTGAAGGGATTAAATGTCCTCTTCCTGAAAACATTTTGGAATATTCTGGGATGGATAGGATTTTATATACATTTCAGAATTTCTCTTTTGAAAGGTTACCAAGTACCTTCCGCACTCTTTAATCAGAAAGTCCATTGCCTTCTAGGCCAAGGCTCTGTCTCCTGCCAAGATCTCTTAACTGGTGTCTTAAGTGAATCATTCACTGATGTGGAGCTTAATGGGCTGTTTATGGGCTGGGTAGTAATGAAAGAGATCAATGCATGCTAATATCATAAGAAGGGAAAAAAGGAAACCAGACTTGATGGAACAACAATTGAGGTCCATTATTTGTGACCTTGCCCTCATTTTCCTTGGAGACCTTGTCCATTTGGATTGAAAGGTTGTTGTTAACCCTCTGAGTGACTGTTTTCTTTTTTTCCACTGTCCACAGTTGCATTTTCATTCTTTTGTTTGGTGTTTACAGGCTTCTGAGAATCCAATCAAAATTTATGTTTTGCTTTCATAAATAGCTGTTATAGGTAGTCAGGTGGAATCGATGACTAAGTAGATCATCCATTTCTATATCTTACTCAGTTCTGGGCAAGTGATAAACTTGTCTGATGGGCCACCTGTCTCTTACTTCCAGTTCTATAACACCTCTCTCATTTGCTTGTCATGATGATAACTCAATCTGATCTATTTCTTGGTAAATACCTACCAGTTTGCAGTTAAGTACAGAAATCTTGATCCTTACCCATCCATTTATTAGTCTGCAGTCCATGAAGCAAGTTGTATTGTTCCCATCACTGTCCGGGGCTAAGTACAACGAGGGATTTTGAGATGATTAGCAGATTTCTATTGTGTACAAGGTGCAGAGATATTCAATGAGAATTTTGTTTTACACTTCACTGGGGAAGATATTATAGTTTGATAGAGGTTAATAATCCATTCATCGACATCAAAAGTATCCCAGGACATTGTGGGAAGTTAGGGAGGAAGCTGCAGGGCCAATTCTAGAGGCTTCACAACCATATTTGTACCATCAATAAACACAGGTGAGGTACCAGAGGACTGGGGGTCATTAATGTTGTGCTATTATTTAAGAAAGGTTGTGAAAAGAAGACTGGAAACTACAGACCTGTGAATTTGTCATTGATGGGATTACGTTGTTGGAGGTGATTCTGAAGGATGGGATTTACATGCATTTGAAGAGGCAAGGATTAATTAGGGATAGTCAGCATAGTTTTGTGCAAGGAAAATTTGATTTGAGTTTTTTAATGAAGTAACCAAAAAGACTGATAAGGGCAGATTGGTAGATGTTGTTTACTTGGAGTTTAGTAATGCCTTTGACAAAGTTCCACATGGTAGACTAAGTAGTAAAGTTAGATCACATGGCATTCAGGGTGAGCTTGCCAATTGGATACAAAGTTTGATTTTATAGTAGGAGACAGAGGGTGGTGGGGGAGAGTTTTTTTTGGATTGGAGGCTTGTGACCAGTGTAGCTACACAGGGATTAGTGCTGGGTCCACTTTTGTTTGTCATTTATATAAATGATTTGGATGAGAATATAGGAAGCATGCTAAGTTTGCAGATGACATCAAAATTGGTGGTATAATGGGCAGTGAAGGTTATTTAAGGTTACAAAGAGATCTTGATCAATTAGGTCAATGGGCTGAGTAGTGGCAGATGAAGTTTAATTTGGATAAATATGAGGTATTACATTTTGGTAATACAAACACGGACATAACTTATACAATAGATGGGACGGCCCTGGGTAGTGTTGTAGAACACAGAGACCTAGGGGTTCAGGTACAATAATTCTTTGAAATTTGCATCATAGGTAGAGAGATTGGTTGGTTAAGGTGTTTAGCATGCTTGCCTTCATTGCCTAGACTTCTGAGTATATCAGTTGGGATGTCATGTTGGAGTTGTACAGGACTTTGGAGAGGCCTCTTCTAGAGTACTGCATGCAGTTCTGTTTGCCCTGTTATAGAAAGGATATTATTAAATTGGAGAAGGTTCAGAAAAGATTTACCAGGACATTGCCAGGAATTGAGGGCTTGAGATAGAAAAATAAACTGGAAAGACTAGGACTTTTTTCACTGGAGTGTAGGAGGTTAAGGGATGATCTTATTGAGGTTTATAGATTAATAAGAGCCACAGATGAAGTGCACGATGAGGGTCTTTTTTCATAGGGTAATGTAGTTCATAAGGTCGTATTTTTCGGGTGATGGGAGAAAGCTTTAAAAAGGACACAAAGTAACTTTTTTAGAGATCATGTGTGGAATGGACTGCCAGGGAAAGTGGTGGATGTAGGTACAATTACAATGTTTTAAAGACATTTGGATAGATTCATGAATAGGAAAGGTTTGGAGGGATATGGGTCAAGAACAGACAGGTGAGACAAAGTTAATTTGGGAACATGATCGGCATGGTCTAGTTGGAGCAAAGGGTCTGTTTCCATGCAACATGATTGTATGACTTGAGGTGATGCAGTGTGAATGGTTGTGAGGCCTCTAGAATTGGTTGTTTCAGAGCAGGATTTCAGTGTGTGGGTGATGGTCTGACTTTGATGATCACAGTCACAATTCGAGCTGTTCCTCCTGTTCGAGTTGTGGAGCAAGTAGCCACATCTTCCCAGCTTGACGTTAAGCAGTTGAGGGTTGCCCAATGTTTCCATAGATGGTTTAGTGTTGGACTTTACTGCTCAGATCAGTTATCAGATTGTGATTAATGATACTTGTCACCCATGAGGTGAGCCATCAAGAAGCAGAGCTGTCATTAATTTGTAGAGTGTGAAGTGTGTTCCAGTAGGTGCTGTGGATTTCAGACAGGTGCGTGGGTTTTACTGTGACAGTAATTTTAGTTCTTAAAGCTGACTACTGGAAAAATACTTATACACTTAAATGTTTTAAATGGATAACAAAATCCCAACAGAGAATTTCATAATTACCTCTGACTCTGATACCACAACTTCCTGCCTTTAAAAAAAAACCACTCTGTTTCCTGCCTTGCTTCCAGTGGTCTTATTCAAACAATAGAGAATTTTTATTTTCCAAAAACAGAATGTGCAACCACAAGCCCCACCCAAATGTAGTTAGCATGGGCCTAAGTAACTGGAAAGTGCTTGTGGAAAAATTAAACTATTAACCTTAGCTGCTGTTCTACAATCAGGGAAGTTGGAGTTGTGTGTGGCACTGTTGAGGAGCACCAAAAGACATTTTCATGCTATTGCCAGCAGCATAATTGGTCAAAAACAAAATGAGTCATGAGATTATTGGTTAAGAGACCAAAACCTTGGTCAAAGAGGTAGGTGGGTTTTAAGGTAAATTTTAAGAAGGAGATGGAGGTAAAGAGATTTAGGGAGGGTATTTAGGCCCCAAGCAAAGCTGCCAATCGTACAGTGTTTAAAAGAGCTGAAGCTCATGAGAACAAAATGGGAGGAGCATAGCAATCTGTAAATTGTTAAGGATTGGAGGATATTTCATAGAGAAGGAGGGATGAGGCTTTGGATGGCTTTGAGCATAAGAATAAGATTTTAAAATTAAGGCTGAACCATATCAAAAATCAATGTAGGTCACAGGTAATGGATGAAAATTACACAGTGGGTGTTCTTTGTAACATAATAAGTCCATAATTAGGCCTGACTGTGCTTTGGTCTTTGCACTCCCTCTAATGTGACAGGCTAATTGAATTGGATTTTATGATTGGTCTGATTGCTCACAGCTTGATTGAACTATGCTAATGCTGCTGACTAGAGTCCTATCATTATTATCTTTGTAGCATCTAATGACAGAGATGGATATTATAGGATCTTCCTACAAACCCTTCTGCTTTACTTTGTTGCAGTTCACCTCTACTTTGTGTGACTTTATTAAAAACTGTTTTCTCTTACCTACACAAATGCAAAATACTCCAAGTCCTGGGGGTCTGAAATAAAAATTAGAGAGGCAATGGCTTAGCGGTATTATTACTGGACGGTTAATCCAAAAACCTAGGTAATGCTCTGGAGACCTAGGTTTGAATCCTGTTAGAATAAACCTAGCGAGTGACACCCTCATCCTGTGAATGAATTTTTTAAAAAATGCTGGAAATACTCACTAAATCAGGCAGTATCTGTGGAGACACAGTGGGTGAGTGGGATCCTACATTATAGAGTTGATGCTTGGTTTTGACTGTGCAAGTTACCATCGCTTGCTCTTAGAATAGGCCAGCTCCTCTAATGCAGTCACATGATTCTCCTCTCATTACATGTATCTTCGTAAGTAACTCCTTCCCCCTCGCCAGTACCTTTTGGGGTCAAATGTCCTGCTGCCCTTCCCTCACTTTCTGCAAACTAGGAGTGTCACACTGGCTTTTGGAATGGGCAATAAACATTCTACACACTCTTCCCCAGTCAGCTAGCCAGCCAATTTCAGTCTCCCTGACGAGTGCACATTACCCTCTAGGCTCACTTAGCTTTCATGCCCAATGCAACTTCTTCACTACTCAATCACAATCATGGCATGGCATGGATGAATACTTCCCAAATAGGATAAAACAGCAGTTACTCCCTCTATTGTACAGTGAGTCAAGTACCTAGCTGGCATGCGTACCTCATATATGCATCCATATATGGGAAAGCATATGTTACTTATTTGCTACAAACATATTAGGACAGGGAACTTAGTACTAGTGAGATAATTTTTCAGTTAAGCATGCATGTTATGCAAATACATGCAAAAGGGCCTCTTGACATTTACTGTTGGGAAAGTAATCTGCCTTTTAAAGTTCAGAGAACTTGATTGCAAACACTCATTCAGTTGTAAGGATTCTGAATTTTGGCCTCCTGCAAAATTAAGTTTTTCAATCCACCTCCGTTCCTGCTCTGGGAGCAGCACAAAGTTCCACATGGGGTTTCTGGTAAATGATCATTATCAAACCAACAATAGGTAGAAATGGAGAACATGGAACAGTACAACACAACCATAAGCTCATCGGCTGATTTACAAGGATGTTGCCACGGTTGGAGCATTTGAGCTATAGGGAGAGGTTTAATGGGGTGGGGCTATTTTCTCTGAAGCATCGGAGGCTGAGGGGTAACCTCACAAAAGTTTATAAAATCGTGAGGGGCATGGATAAGCTAAGTAGACAGGGTCTTTTCCTTGGGATGGGGTAGTCCCGAACTAGAGAGCATTGGTTTAAGACGAGAGGGGAAAGATTTAAAAGCTCCTAAGAGGTAACGTTTTCACGCAGAGGGTAGTGCGTGTATGGAATGAACTGCCAGAGGAAATGGTGGAGACTGGTACAACTGCAACATTTTAAAAGGCATCTGGATGGGTATATGAATAGGAAGGGTTTAGAGAACTATGGGCCAAGTGCAGGCAAATGGGACTAGATTAATTTAGGATATCTGATCAGCATGGATGGGTTGGACCGAAGAGTCTGTTTCTGTGCTTACATCTCGTTGACTCTATGTCCTCACTGACCATGATACCATTCTAAACTAATCCCATCTGCCTACATATCGACCATATCCCTTGATTCCATGACTGTTCATGTGTCTATCTAAATGCCTCTTAAACATTGCTATTATATCTGCTTCTTCCACCTCCCCTGGGAGTGTTCCAGGACCTATCACCCTTTGTGTAAAAAAAACAACTTGCCTCACGCATCTCCTTTAAACTTTTCCCCTCTCACCTTAAACCTATGCCCCCTATTATTTGACATTTCCACCCTGGGGAAAAGATACTGACTATCCACACTATCCATGCCTCTCATAATTTTATATACATCTATTAAGTTGCCCCTCCACCTCTAACACTCCAGCGAAAACAAGCCAAGTTTGTCCAACTGCTCCTTATAGCTAATACAGTATACCCCAATCCAAGCAACTTCCAAATAAACTTTTTTTCTCACACCCTCTCCAAAACCTCCACATACTTCCTATAATGTGGTGACTAGAATAGCAAATGACACACCAAATGTGGACTAACTAAAGCTTTATACAGCTGCAACCTGACTTGTCAACTTTTATATTCATTGCTCCAACTTATGACGGTAAGCATACCACATGCGTTTTTGACCACCTTATACACTTGTTGCCACTTTGCGGGAGATATAGACGTGTACCCCAGCATCTCTCTGTATGTCAATGCTCCTAAGTTCTAGCCATCTATAGTGTTCTTTCCTCTTGCATTTCACTTTCCAAAATACATCACCTCATGTTTGCCTGGATTAAACTCCAGCTGCCTTTTCTCTGCCTATCTTCTCAGCTGAGCTATATCTCGCTGTGTCCTTTGATAACTTTCCTCATTATCCACAACTCCATCAACTTTTGTGTTGCCTGCAAACTTACTAATCAGAACACCTACATTTTCATCCAAATCATTTATATATATTATAAGCACAGAGGTCCCAGCATTGATCCTTGTGGACATCACTGGTTACAGACAGCCAGTCAGACCGCCTCGAGAACTACCCTCTGTCTTCTATGCCCAATCCAATTTTGTATTCAACTTAACAACTCACTGTTGATCCTGTGTGACCTAATATTCTGGATCAGCTTACCAGCCTGTCAAATGATTTAGTAAAGTCCACGTAGACAACATCCACTACCCTACTTTCATCAATCTCTTCATCACTTCTTCAAAAACCTCAATCAAATTTAGTGAGACAAGACAGTTGAGTCTGAGAATAGGCTCCTGAATCTGAAAGGAAGAAACTGTGATGGTATGAGTTAGCAAAAAAGATAGGGGGAATGTTACTCAAAGGGATGGTGGTGGAAAGGGAATGGCAAACATTCACAGAGCGCATGGGTGAACTGGGATAATTGTTCAGAAAATTGACCAAACTGTGACTTACAAGGGAAATTAGAGATAGTATTAGATCCAACAAAGAGGTATAAAAATTGGCTTGAAATTAGATCCAACAAAGAGCCATACAACTTGGCATGAGAAAATAACAGACCTGAGGAGTCCAGATAGTTCAAAATTCAGCAAAAGAAGAAATAGGGATTGGTAAAGAAAGGGAAAATAGAATTTTGAGAGTAAGATGGCAGTGAACATAAAGATTGATAATACCCTATAGCAATGTGAAGAGGAGAATATTGATGAACACAAATGTAGGTCTCTTACAGTCAAAAACAGGGAAATTTATAACAGGAAAACAAAGAAATGGCTGACCAACTAAATACATACTTTGATTCTGTGTTCACAAAGGAGGTCACAAATGACAAACAAGAAATGTTGAGGAGCACAGGAATTAATGATAAAGAGAAACTGAAGGAAATCAGCATTAGCAGGGAAATGGTGTTAGGAAATTGATGGGATCGAGTGAATCCAATGAATCCTCAGGGCCTGATAACTATATCCCAGAGTACTTAAGGAAGTCAGTCTAGAAATATTGAATGCATCGATTGTCAATTTCCAAGATTCTCCAGACTTTGGAACAGTTTCAACAGATTGGAGGGGCTTGCTAATCTTACCCCTCTATTTAAGGGAGGCAAGGAGAAAACTAGGAATTGCAGACCATTTAATCTGCTGCATATTGGGGAAATTTTAAGGGTCTATTATAAAAAGATTAATAACTGAGCATTTGGAAACCAGTGATAGGATCAGACAGAGCCTTCACTAACTTACAAAAGGAATACATGCTTGACAAATCTACTGGAATTCATCAAGGATGTAAGAGTTGATGAAAGGAATCCAGTGGTGGCTTATTTGGACTTTCAAAAGGTTTTAGACAAAGTCCCACTTAAAAGACAGTATGTAAAATTAAAGCACACAGGATTGGGGGTAGTGTATCAAGATGGATAGAAAATTGGTTGGAAGACAGGAAACTAGGGGTAGAAATAAACTTTTCTGAATGGCAGGCAGTGAATAGTGGGATACAGCAAGGATCAGTGCTGGATCCCCAGCTATTCAGAATATTCATTAATGATTTTGATGAGGGAACTAAATGTAATACCTCCAAATTTGTAGATTACACAAAGGCGGGTGGGAGGGTAAGCTGCGATGAGGATGTTTCAGTGTGATTTGGACAAGCTGAATGTGAGGCCAAATGCATGAAGGATGCAGTAGAATGTGGACAAATGAGGGTATCCACTTTGGTAGCAAATACAGGAAGGTAGAGTATTACCTGAATAGCTATAAATTAAGATTTAACACATCAAGCTAGTTATGCCTCTGTCCCCACCGATGTTGCCTGACTCCTGGTTAATTCAGCATTTACTGTGTTTATTTTTCTCTGCTCTGTCAGCCTTTCTTCTGTCGAGTTCATTGTTTTCTTGCCTTGGATTTTGAGGGTCTGGTTTCTACACAAAATCTGAGGGAGTGCAACACTCTGCAATCTTTTGGGTGTGATTTTAAACATGGGTGGTCTTAAAAGATTACATAGCATTATTTTGAAGATGACAACACAATTCTCCCAGGTGACCTGGCCAATTTACATCCCTCAACTAATACCTCTCAAAACAGATGGATGTGGTTGTATACACAGTTCTGATTGTTGGATCTTGCTGTGTCAAATTGCCTGCTATTTTTACTTTATTAGAAAATTGACTTATTCTTAAAGATGTTTAATTGGCAGTAAAATGTTTGGGATGCGTTGAGGTCCTGCATTGTCTCTAAAAAAATCTCTATAATCTACAGGTGATGGTTCTTTGCTCATGAACAGCTATGCTTAGTAGGGGAATGGGAGATGGGACGTGGTTGAGAATGAAGTTTGTGGGTTTGTTAGTAGTCTGTGACATGGATGAAAGGAAGCTGCAAGGATAATTAAACAATATGTATCTAATGTTTTCTCCAATACAAAGCACTGCCCAGTACAGTAAAAGATGACTCATTTAACAGGAGGATAAAGTAAGTAACTTTGAGAAAATCTATGGGAGAAAGCTGGGGCATGTTTTAGAACATAGAACATAGAACATAGAAGGATACAGTGCAGTACAGGCCCTTCGGCCCTCGATGTTGCGCCGACCGAATCCGACCTAACCTATACTAGCCCAATAACTTCCAAATGCCTATCCAATGCCCGCTTAAATGACCATAAATCATTGGTTTTGTTTGATCCACTTGCAGATACTGGACATGCAGTCTCCACTCTCACCAAGGTTCAGTGGGTAATATATTAACCTGGACCACTGATCATTTCTTTCTAGCACAGAATGACACAAAAGATTCACTGCATTCTAGGCGTGCTTTCTATCTATTCTGAAATATTGCAGGATCGATGTTAAAATTCATCAGAAAGTTCAGTTCCTGCTGTGAGGAAGAGCTGGATACTATTTCAAACACAAGCTTTTTGAGGTTATTTTCTTCATGCTTGTAACAGGACTGAATGTTTCAGCACTGACTGACTGTGTCAGGAATTGGACCATTCTGCTTGCCGTTTGATGACCTGTTCCAGTGCTGTTTAACTAAGGAATAGAATCAGTATTCAGTAACCATTTGCTTTTGTCCAGGTGGAATCTGCATGGACTGCATCTGCAGTCCTCACTTTCTCCCAGCATGGACTGCAATGTGCCAGTAACTGATTGCAGAAATCGAGAGAGTTCATCCAATACCCAGTGTGTTAACAATTCTCTTTCATCTTTTTCTTCCAGACTAAAGGCGTTAGCATCCACAGGCGGGAAGAGTGTCCAGGCAGCTTGTGATTGGTTGGTATGAGATTAATATCTACAAATGCAGCTGGTTGTTTTTTTTCTTGCAGCTTTAACTTGTACTGTGATATGATAATACCTTTCTGTAATTTATTAATTTCTAGAGCCAATTGATGGTACTTGCACTCTCATTGCAAACCTAGATTTAAGGTGAATTGAACATTATGGAAGTGGACTCCCTTCTTGTACACTTGGGTTCCCCTGACCAGAAACTTTGTATGACCTCCAACTAAAGGTTCTCCGGAAAAGGGGAAGGGTGTAATCCTATATCACCATGCAATAATGAGCACATGGTATCACCACAATTAGGGAATTAGATTGCGTGGCTATGGAAAAACTATTTCCAATGGTGAGGGAACCTAGAACTGGGTGACAAGATCTTAAACTTGGAGCCAGGTCAACAGAAAGTCAGAAAGCACTTTTTCCATACGTGGGCAGTGGCAGAAATCTGGAATTCCCTTTTTTCCAAAAGAGTGAGGATATTGGGGCACAATTGGAGTCATGAAGGGAATCTACTCTACAGTTGTAAGAAAACACCAATAATTCCTGGTAACTAGACATGTCTCTTTATAGATTTTAATGTTAAATGTTGAATGATATAGCACAAAAGGTGGCCAGTTGACTATACACAACCACTGGAACAAATACTTTCATTGGATGTGAAACCAATGCTCTTCTATCTGGAGCTTTCTATAGTGAGGCCTGAACCTAAATCTTTCTGACCTATTTTCCTAGGGCACTGTGCTTTGGAAACACTCACTAAAGCTCTCTGAAGGGTTTCAGGGCCATGTATATAAAAGGCAAACTTACATACACATTGTTGTGAGATAGCAGTTATTCTAACCGGATACAAGCCACAGATGAAAATTGACCCAGCATTACACCCATGTTTTACTTTCTACTGAAGATGGGTCTGAGTACATTGTCTAGAGGCAGCATTGCTCAGGTCTTTGGAGGTTGTGGACAATAGACCTGCAAAAGTTGAGAAATGTCTTTAGGCGGCACGGTGGCTCAGTGGTTAGCACTGCAGCCTCTCAGCACCAGGGAATCAGGTTCGATTCCAGCCTTGGGTGACTGTCTGTGTGGAGTTTGCACGTCCTCCCTGTGTCTGTGTAGGTTTCCTCCCACAGTCCAAAGATGTGCAGGTCAGGTGAATAGGTGCTAGGTGCATTAGTCAGAGGGAAATGGGTCTGGGTGGGTTACTCTTCGGAGTGTCAGTGTGGGCCTGTTGGGCTGAAGGGCCTGTTTCCACCCTGTAGGGAATCTAATCTAAAATTGAATGAGGTGTGTTAAATGTTGCCCTTAACTGAAACTATATTAGAAATAAGAGCTGCTCCAAACAAAAGAGGCTAATTAGCATGGAAGATGATGGCAAAAAAATTCAAAAATCTAAATTGAGGGAAAGAGAGAAGAAACAAATCATTTCTGGTGCTATTGCATAATGCATTTCTAGGTATAGCCCTTGCTAATACCACTATCGATTTGAGGCAATGTAGCAGCACTAACCAGGCCAACCCAAGCTACTTAGTGTTTCCTGCTTTGCCGACTTCAGTTTTGTACTCAGGGGATCCCTTAACTGTCTACAATTACTGCATCTCTACTCACAGGATGTGGCTAGTGTGGTTAGCCCTGTGTGTGTTTCTCTCTAAGGCGGCAGGTGCTGTGTAAAAGAAAATGCAGAACATTTTTGCCAAGAAAGGCTTTTTAAAAAAGAAAACTTTCATCTGTTCTGTGTGCTGAATCGCTTTGTCGTCTTGCTATCACAATGCTTTACATTAAAGACTTAGTGTAAAATCTACTGTAATAATGTGTTCTTAGATTCTACAAGTGGACACTTTCACCTTCAGCCTTTATTAATGAGACTTTCTGTTAAAAGCTCACACAAAAATTCCTATCAAAATCCTGCAAATAAATCAATGAATTAAACCTGAACTGTGTGAGACCACTACTTCAATCAAGTCTTTTTTGGGGAAAAATAAAATTGTCAATGTTATTGTATTGATCTTAAAGCAGACAGTAACTTTGGGAGATGAATGTTCAAAGTGATGTGTCTTTCCTATGTTATTCCTTTATCACCAACAATTTCCTGCTCTTCTTTCAAAAGCTTTTATTTCTCTTCATTCTTTCATGTGATGTGCTCTTAACCAAGCCAGCATTTGTTACTCATTCCTCATTACCCTGAGAAGATGTTAGTAAGTTGCTTTCTTAAACCACTGCAGTCCTTGAGTTTTAGGGACATCCAGATTACTGTTAGGAAGGGAGTGCTAAGACTTTGACACAATGACATTAGCTCTGCACCCACCATCTTTTTCTGTTATGGATTATTCTTCAGTTCTGATTCTGTGGGAGGTGGCAACTTTTCATCTTTTGTCAACCTTTTGGATAAATGGTGGCAGCTTAGGAAAAGATGATTCAGATTTTTGATTTTTTTTGCCATGGTAGAACAGGTGCAGCAGGCAGTGAGGAGAGCTAATGGCATGCTCTCCTTCATAGCGAGAGGATTTGAGTGTCAGAGTAAGGATGCCTTGCTGCAGTTATATAGTGCCTTGGTGAAGCCACACCTTGAGTATTATGTGAAATTTTGGTCTCCTAGTCTGAGGAAGAACATTCTTGCTATTGAGGGAGTCCAGCGAAAGTTCACCAAACTGATTTCCAGGATGGTAGGACTGACATATGAGGAAAGATTGCATCGACTGGGCTTGTATTCGCTGGAATTTAGAAGAATGAGAGGGGATCTAATAGAAACATATAAAATCCTGATGGGACTGGACAGACTAGATGCAGGATGGATATTTCCAATGTTGGGAAAGTCCAGAACAAAGTGTCGCAGTCTAAGAATAAGGGGGACACCATTCAGGACGGACACGAGGAAGAATTTCTTCACTCAGAAAGTTGTGAACCTGTGGAATTCTTTCCCACAAAAAGCTGTTGGGGTCAGTTCATTAGATATATTCAAGAGGGAGCTAGATGTGCCCCTTGCAGCTAAAGGGATCAAGGGTTATGGGGAGAGGGTGGGAATGGGACAGTGAGATTGCATAATCAACGTGATCATATTGAATAGTGGTGGAGGCTCAAAGGGGTGAATGGCCCACTCCTGCGCCTATTTTCTATGTTTCTATAAGTCCAGAGTGTCAGCATGTTCTTTGAATATGAACAGAACTTTATCATAGCCAATCCCAAATTTGGATTTCTGCATATACATTTTCTTGAGACCCCAGAGATGCTTTAAGGTCCCTGATCTATGGGGCTGAAATGAAACATGGCACGCATGCACGCACACGCGTGCGCACACACACACACCTGCAACCCCCTCTCCCCACTCCCTTCTCCAGTTATTCAGTACAGATATGGGTGGACAAGGAGAGTGGGGAGGGTGACTAGTCTCTCCCAACCTCTCAGATAACTATCCTCTACTTTACAGTTTTGTCTATTCAAAAGCTTTCATGAGGTGACCATGAGCTATGTTCTCTTCAAAGGGAACAGCAGACTTAAGCTTGCTACCAAATGACCATGACAAAGGTATTAATCAAATGCTTTCTACAGGTTTTCCTCCCTAAAATAAACCAGTTTGAGTTTTGTACTTGGCAATCCAGCAAATTTAGATGTTTCTTATGTGCAAGCTCAGATTAATTCATTTCACTTTTTTAATTTCCCACGACCACCCTGCTGGTGAATCCATTGAACAATGGAATTGGTCAAGAGCGACCAGCAATGGTTGGATTCTTGGATCCAAGAAACATAGAAGGATAATTTAACAAGGTGATTGTTTAAGTCCTTGCTCAATGAGGTGAGGTGATCTTTCACTTATTGTAATGACCACTAATTTAAAGTTGAGAATTTCAATTCATTATGGAAATGCATATTTAAATCTTATAGTACCTTGTTAGGCATCAGCAGTCTATGAAAATCTGCTAAATTGTCAGCAAACACAACTGACTCACCGATGCCCTTCAGGGAAGTGGACTGAATATTCCAAACACAGTTTGCTTGACTCCATGTGACTCCAGTTCCACACTATGGTCAGAATCTTTCATTCAACAGTCCACGTTTGTCGGCAGATTGGAAGTATGTGTCACTTCCAGGAGACAAGTTAGCTTTTCTTGCATGATTAGGGGTTCTCAGATCATTACATGTGCACCCATGAGAGCACATTGAATCTTGTGGAGAGGGTATCAGGCAATCAATGCCCCACGGTTACCATACAGAATTGGAGATCCTAGCATTACATTTAAAGGACAACAGGACAGTTATACACTGCCTATAAGCCAGGAACATCACTCGGATTCTCAGAGTGGATACCTGCAGCTAAACAATCTGACCTTTCTACCCTTCCCAGGTCAGCTGGTCTTCCTTGTCCAGACAAATTTCTACCTTTTACCTATCAGTTATGACATGGTATTGATGAATGCTCTCCAAAAGAGACAAAGCAATGGCTACTAACCCTAATGTCCACCAATAGAATGCTGCATGCTGCACAGCTCTTCTAAGCAATTGGGAATTGGAAAGTATGCATTGCAGAGAATTTAAATGGGAAAATAATTTAATTCTGGTGAGCTGGCCTTTTAACGAGCAAGCAAGGTATGCAAAAGAGCTACCTAATTCCTGTTGTTGGGAAGTTTGACCTGCTTTTATAAAGTTCTGAGAACTTACTTGCAACTTTCTTTACTGTGCCATGACAAACCATAGTTTTGGACATTTTACACAATTAAAACCTCCTACTTGCCTTGCTTCCCACTGTATATTCTTGACTATTAATAACCATCATTGCAACTTGGAATACTGCCTACAGTCCAACGTAGTACTAGAGAGAGACCTGCAGCTCCATTCAACCTATTCTACCATTCTTTTAAATCGTGGCTATAAGACGATAAGACGTAGGAAGAAAAGTAGGCCATTTGGCCCTTTGAGTTTGCTTCACTAACCAACAAAATCAAGACTGATCTGATAATCCTCAACTCCACTTTCCTGCCTTTCCCCCATTACCCATGATTTGTTTACAGATAAAAGAAAGTCTGTCCATCTTGGCCTTGAATAAACAAAATGGTCTAGCATCTCCAGCCCATTGCAGTAAAGAATTCCACAGATTGAATACCCTCAATAGAAGAAATTTCTCCTCATCTCTGCCTTAAGTGGGTGACCCCTTATTCTGAGACTGTGCCCTCTGCCCTCTGGTCGTAGACTCTCCGACAATATGTGATAAACTTTTCACATCCACCCTGCCAAGCCTCCTGAGAATCCTGTATGTTTCAATAAGGTCTCCTCTCATTTTTATGAACTCCAATGAATACAATCCCAAGCTCCTCAACTTCTCCTCTGATGTCAATATATCTTTCCTGAGATAAAAAGACCAAAACTGTTTGCAGTATTCCAGGTGTGGTCTGCATCGTGCCTTGATAGTTTTAACGTGTCTTCCGTACCCTTTATGTTCCATTCCCTTTGAAATAAAGCCCAATAATTCCAATTGCCTTCCCTATTACCTGCTGAAACTGAATGCTACGTTTTTTTGCAATTCATACATGACGACAGCCCCAAATCTCTCTGTGCTGCAGCTATTTACAGTCTTTCCCCATTTAACTTATAATCTGCTCTTCTAATTTTCTTCCAAAGTCGATAACATTACATTTTCCTACATTATATTTCATGTCAATTTTTTTGCCCACATATTTAAACTGTCTAAATCCATCTTTAGACTCTTTTTTTGTATCATCTTTGCTCATCAAGCAGGCTGTTTTGTCTTGGCTGGTGTCAAGCTTATTGAGTGCTGTTGATGCCCATCCATCCAGGCAAGTGGGGAATATTCCATCACACTAATGTCTTGTGCATTGTCAATTTTTTTTGGGGGGGAGGGGGGTCAGGAGGTGAGTTATTGTTGCAGTCTTCCGAGCTTCTGACCTGCTTTTGTAGCCACTGTATTTACATGGCGAGTCCCAGTTAAGTTTCTTGTCAATGGTAACCCTAAGGACGTTGATAGCAGGGGATTAAGTGATGGTAACACCATTGGATGTCAAGGAGTAGTAGTTAGATTATCTCTTATGGGCTATTACCTGCCATTTGTGTGGTGCGAATGTTACTTTCCACTTTTCAGCCCAAGCCTAGATATTGTCTAGATCTTGTTGCCTTTGACCATGGACTGCTTCAGTATCTGATGAGTCATGTATGGCACTGAACATTGTACAATCATCAGCAAGTATCCCCACTTCTGACCTTATGATGAAAGAAATGGCATTGATGAAGCAGCTGAAGATGGTTAGGCCTGGGACACCTAGCCTGAGGAACTCCTGAAGTGATGTCCTGGAGCTGGGATGATTAACTAACAACAACTGCAACCATCTTCCTATGTGCCAGGTATGACTCCAACTATTGGAGTGTTTCCCTCTGATACTCATTGATTCCAGTTTTGCTAGAGTCCTTTGATGTCACATTCTGTCAAATGCGGCCTTGATGTCAAAGGCTGTCACTCTTGCCTCATCTCTGGATTTCAGCTCTTTTGTCGATGTTTAACTAAGCTGCAATGAGGTCAGGAGCTGTGTGGTTCTGTAGGAACCCAAACTGGAATTAGAATTAGATTTTGATTTTATCATCACTTTGCTCAAGTATAAGAATATATGAGTATAGTGAAAAGTGTACAAAGTCACTATTCTCGGTGCGAACTTGATTACAAAATCAGGATTCAAAACAAAACAGCAGAAATAAAACAAACCCAAAAGGTAGGTAGAATGTCCAGATCTTAAAGTCTAAGTCTTCTCTCCATAAAGTTCTTTGGAACCACCGATGCAGGCTTCTGGGCCTAGTCACAGCCTGGAGTCTCGCATTGATCACCAGGAGGATTAGCAGGTTATTGCTGAGCAGCTGCTGCCTGAAAACACTATTAATGACAACTTCCATCATTTTACTGATGATTGAGAGTAGACTGTTAAAGCTGTAATTGGCTGGGTTGGATTTGTCCTGCTTTTTGTGTACAGGGCATACCTGGACAATTTTCCACATTGTTGGGGAGATGTCAGTGTTGTAACTGTACTGGTAGAGCTTGGCTACAGAAGTGGCATGTTTCTGGAGCACAAGTCTTCAGTACTATTGCTGGAATGTTGTCAGGACTCTTAGCGTTTGCAGTATCCAATGCCTCCAATTTTTCTTGATATCATCTGGAGTGAATTGAATTGGCAGAAAACATGTATTTATGAACCACTGGAGGAGGCCAAAATGGAATCATCCACTTAGCATTTCTGGCAAATTCTTCAGCCTTATCTTTTGCATTGCTATGCTGGGTTCTTCCATCGTTGAGGTTGGATATATTTATGGAGCCACCTCTTCCTCCAGTGAGTTGTTTAATTCTACACCACCATTCATGACCAGCTGTAGCAGGACTGCAGAGCTCAGATCTGACCCATTGGTTGTAGAATTGCTTGGCTCTGTCTACCACTTGCTGTTTATGCTGTTTGACATGCAAATAATCCCGTTTGGTAACATCACCAGGTTGACATTTCATGGTTGGGTATGCTTCTGCCCTCCTGCTTTTTCCATTGAACCAGGGTTGAGCCCCTGACTTGATGGTAATGATTGAGTGGGGATATGCTATGATTGTATACTGTATTGAAAAATACACTCTGTTGCTGTTGATGGCCACCAGTCCTTTATGAATGCCCAGACTTAAGTTGCTAAATATATTTGAAGTGTGTCCCATTTAGCATGGTGATAATGCAATACAACACTATGGAGGGTATTCTCAATCTGAAGGTGGGACTTTGTCTCCACAAGGACTGTGTAGTAGTCACTCTCACTCATACCGGCATAATTGATGGCTCAAGACACACAAAAGATCGAAATATTGTGGATGGAGATGAACCACTCTGATTCAGTTTTCTTTAGCCAAGGACAGGATTCATGAAAATTTGAAAGCAATCTTCGCACTTACTGAGGCTCCTTTAAAGAGGATTAGTACATGATTGATTGTCTTGTGTTTTACACACTGAAACAGGAAGATAAGTTGAGACAGACTGTTGCCAAATTGATTGACTGCTCCATGAATTCCCCAGTGCTTGCGTACAACCAGGAAGTTTGTTTCTCCACAGTCCTCCCCCCAGCTAATGGTTTTAATTCCTTTCTGTTCTAGTACAACAATTGATTTTGTTTGGAGGGGGAGGATGTGGTGAGTCAGTCCTGGCTGAGAATTGACTGAAGAGCACCACATTGATTTTTCTTCTCAGTCTGTGAGTGAATCTGACAACTGATTGTTTAAAGTAGTGTGGCATGGCTGTGCGTTAAAGTGACAGTTGCAATATGCCATCTCTTATGTAAGAAAACTCTTTTTCAACTTCTTTTCTACCCTTTCCTTCACACTAGGTTGTTTTCACATGTGGATGACCCGTTCCTGGATGACCCTCTTCCTCGGGAATATGTTCTTTACCTGCGTCCCACTGGACCTTTGGCCAACAAGCTTTTTGAGTACTGGCATCAGTCACGGCAAGTGTGTGGCAAAAACAAGGCGCACAACATCTTCCCTCACATCACCCTTTGCCAATTCTTCATGGTGAGTGATTTGGGTTTTCAGAGCCAGTTTCTGAAGAGGGTTAGGTGTTAAAGTGCAGGATCAAATAGTTCAGCAGAAGGTCATTCAGTCCACCCTGTGCCTGTGCTGAAAATAGGTCATTTGACATTGAGCGGAGGGAGTTAAAGTTATTTTTTCTCACTTGTCTAGCTCATGTTGGGTTGCAGATTTCCAGAGGCACCAACTGCCCCGTGATATCAAGTTTGTGTGCCCCATGTTTGAAATTGAGCAGGTTATTTGGTGTCACACATAGCAATTACCTCCACATATAATCACTATTTGAGGTCTTTGTGACTGATTTTGCTTTCACCTCTCCCAATGCTAGGAATGTGGAAGCTGATTATAATACCCCAGCTTCTTTGACTTGGGCATTTCAGCACAGCCCAGGCCCTGACCTATGGTCTTTTGGACCATGGTGTTTTGGGCTCAGTGTTGTATGATAGTGCCATAATCCATGTCGGTATTGGAAACACTATTGCGAATAAAGCAAAAAATGTAACTATTAAAAGCATAAAACGTCTGTGGTATGAGGTGTGTTCATTGGGTTCAATGGCAGTGAGTGTAATGTGTCACTAGGTTCCATAGCAGTGTGAGTGTAATGTGTCACTAGGTTCCATAGCAGTGTGAGTGTAATGTGTCACTGGGTTTTATGTCAGTGTGAGTGTAATGTGTCACTGGGTTTTATAACAGTGCAGAAGTAGTGGTGGAGGGGAGTGGGTATTTGGGCACAATGCCCAGGATCTGATAGTAAATAGACTGACACTGGTTGCTGTGTTGTTCCTGTTTCAGTGTGAGGACAGTAAAGTAGATGGTCTCTGTGAAGCTTTGCAGAACACAGTGTGTCGCTGGAAAGAGACCTTTCCTCTTCCCCTTCCCCTGGAGCTATACACTTCATCAAACTTTATCGGCCTCTTTGTGGAGGAGCAGAGCGCAGAAATCATCAAGAAATTTGCTGCAGATTTTGCATCAGAAGCTGCAAGTAAAGCAGGTGGGAAATCTGTCCATTAAACATTGTGTTACCAAAGACAAGTGAAATTGGACTTGACAGCATACAAAAGTACTTTTGCTGTTTTTGCAACCAGTTGAGGAAGGGCAAATTCGCTCCTCTTTTTTAACCCTCTTTTGATTGGTTACAACGAGTTTTATTTTTAACGTGCAGTTCAAGAGTAGTATGCTAGAATATGAAGAAGCCAAGTACTAAGATTTTCTTGAGTGAACAAAAGAGGGATTTTGTTACCTACTAACCTGGAAAGAAAGTAATAATAAAATGCAACATCAAAATAAATACACAAACACATGTAATGAATTTTTTAAAAAAAGGTGTGGGGAAGGTATGTAGTACAAACAAGAAGATGAAAACAAATTTAGTTTGTTCTTTGTAGGGCCCTTGAGTCCTGATTGTGAAAGCTAAGTTCAGCACTGTTTAGCTATTGTCTTGCTTCCTCGGCAATAGTGAGATTTGTAGAATTTTGGAATTCATAGAATATAATTCTACAGAGTGGAAACAGGCCCTTCAGCCCAACAATTCACACTGACCCTCTAAAGAGTAACCCACCCAGATCCATTCCCCTATCCTGTTACTATACATTTATCCCAGACTAATTCACCTAACCCGCACATCTCTGGATTGTAGGAGGAAACCCATGCAGACATGGGGAGAATGTACAAACTCCACACAGACAGTGGCCTGAGGCTCGAATTGAACCTGGGTCCTTGGCACTGTGAAGTAGCAGTGCTAACCACTGAGCCATTGTGCTGCCACAGTGAATGATTGATTGTTTTTACAAGTGATCTTTATAATGGACACTGAGTTCAGATGGTGAGAGAAAGCCAAAGGAAGAGAGAGATCAAACCTTCCAAGTTCTGTTGTTATAAATCCATATTTCCCTTTCTTTTGGCTGTGGGAAACAAACGTCTGAAATATGGTCTGTTTGTATATTCCCAAGTTGAGTTCTACTGTTTTTTCCAGGCTGAATATACCATAGGCAACCTTTCATTACCCAATATGTGAGATTATCATACATGAGAATTTTTTAAATTGTAATTTTAACATATCTGGTTTAGTTTGTTCAATATATATTCCCTGAACTTGCCTCAATCTATGGTTAGCTAATCACAGTAGCCATTTTAGGTCACAATTTGTTTATTTTAAAAATCGCTTGAGTCCAGACCATCTCAATTATTACAATCAGTCAATTGGAATTGAATATTAATTGTCCATATTCACCTCGATCATAACACTGTCAACCAGAGATCAATAGGCAACATATTCACCTCTATGTGAGGGTTGTAGGTCTAAGTCAGGGTGGAGAACAAATACTGGTGTTGCCAATGGCACTCACATCCCACAAATTAGTTTTTTTAAGAAGTCTTGTTTCAGAGATTTGACTTCAGAAGCCAGGTTGAAATTCCAAATCCAATATTGAGAGGTAAATATAAACTATTTTGAAGGTGAGCAGGGGAGCTTTCCGCAGTGTTCTGAGGATTGAATTTAACCTGTGATCAATATAATTAACAGATAATCTGATCACCATCATATTGAGTGTGAGTTCCTGTACACAGAACGTTTGTTGCATTTTCTATATTACAACACTGACAACACATCCAAAATACTTCATTAGCTGTAAGTGTGTTGGCATGTCCTGGGGTTGTGAAAGGTGTTATAAAATACAAGTTCTTGGAATTTTTTTTCTCTTTGTATTTCTCTATTTCCCATGGACTCTTACTCTTGGCATCTTACATGTGACCTACTAAGTGCATCTATAAATACACTGTTGGCTAGTCAAGGACATTAGGTGATATGGAACCAAGGCAAATGAATATGGTTATGAGATAGATCAGCCATGATTTTGTTCTGTGGTGAGATAGGCTGAAGGAGCTGAATGGCTTCCTCCTGTTCCTTTAAAAATAAATTCTGGTTTGCTCATTCATTAGTTAACATTACGCTTTTTCTTCCTTTTTTTTGTGTCTCTTTCTCCATCATTCTTTTGTAGATGTGCAAGTGGAACCCCACAAGAAGCAGCTTCATGTCACGCTTGCCTATCATTTCCAGCCCAATCACCTGGCCACACTGGAGAAATTAGCTCGCATCGTAGACCTGAAGTTGGGCTGTGATTGGGTAGCTGCTCTTTATTCCCGTGATATTCGATTTGCTAACCATGAGGTAAATAATCTTACACAGAAGAGTCGGAGTATAGACAAGTGCAAGCTTATAGTTACTCTTTATTGAATGTTAAGGGGTGATCTGATTAAGATGGTTCAGAATGATTAAATGATTCAATGAAGAGGATAGAGAAAAATTGTAATCTCTCATTGGAAAATCCAGAACAAAAAGTCTTAACATTGGAATTAAAGCTTGGAGTGATGTCAGGAAGAACTTTTTTACATAAGGGGTGGTGGACTTGTGGAATGCTTTCCCACTACCTCCCCCCCCCCCCCTTCAAAAAAAGCATTTGATGCTGCAAAATCAATTAAACATGCTTGATAACTTTTTAGTTGACATGATTGGACAATTATAGAAAATAAAGGTGAGTAGATGGGGTTTAAGATACAGATCAGCTATGGACTTTTGAATTAAGGAGATGTTGTGATTAAGTGGTGCAGTCAATGGGGTAGTAATACAAAACTCTAGGCTAATATTCTGAAGGCATGGGTTCAAATCGCACCATGGTGAAAGTTGCATTCAATAAAATTTTAAAATATGGATTATAAAGCTAGCCTAATGATGACCATTTAACCACTGACAACTGGTCCCCCAGTGTCTTTTGGGAAAGAAATCCATCTGGCTGACAGGTGTCCAGACCCACACCCTGTGGCTGACTCTTAACTAATCTCTTGGATGGACAATAAATGCTGCCCTAACCAGAAATGTCCACATGAACAAATATATAATAAAATGATAGAATAGGCTCTTCCTATGTTCCTGTTACATGATATGCTGAAGAGTGGGGATGATAAAAACATATTTAATTTCTTCAATTCTTTCACAGGACGTGGGTGCTGCAGAATCAGCATTTGTTGTCCATCCTTAATTGCTTTTAAACTGCATTGTTTGCTAGGCGATTTCAGAGGGCAAGTAAATGTTAACCATATTGCGTTGGGTCTGGAGTCACATGTAGATCATATTGGGTAAGCATGGCAGATTGACATTAGTGAACTAGATGGCTGTTTATGGTCATCATTATGAAGACCAGCTTTTTGGACTTATATTCCACTATTAGAAGTGGGATCTGAACCAATGTCCTCAAAGCATTATCCTTGTGTTCTTGATTGGTAGTGTCGTGCCACTGTACCACACTGTCACAATATAAATTCGTATTCCAAAACCAGAAGGAGTTACTGCTCCACCTGCAGTAAACTGATTTCATTGCTGAATACAACAATCAAACCAACAGGTTGTTTTTAATTGGACAATAATCTGGAGTTTGTTGTTAACTGATCTGTCTGTAAAAAGTTCTAACATATAACCACACTCCAAATATTGCCTCCAAGTATGATTGACAGGATAATTACCCAATCATCTCCCTTGTGGCTGGGACTTGTGCACCTGAGTATGCAACTTTTAGGTGAGGAAAGAGATGGATTTATCTTGGTTGTGCTTTGGATAAAATATAAACAATTATTTTTAATTTTTTTTGTGTGGATGGGTTCTTCATGGTTTGTTGGCTTGACCTACAACATTTATAACCTGTTTTGATTCCATTTTCCTGTATGTTCTTTATTAGACTCTGCGAGTGATGTACCCATACACACCCCAGAATGACGATGAGTTGGAATTGGTGCAGGGCGATTATATATTCATGTCCCCAATTGAACAGAGCAGCACGAGTGAGGGCTGGATATATGGCACCTCCCTAGCAACAGGCTGCTCAGGGCTACTTCCAGAGAACTACATAGCCAAAGCGGATGAATCTGATACATGGATCTTCCATGGGTAAGTAACGTATTGCTGACTGTGTTGCAAAGAATAATGATAATGTAATATTGCCGTGGTGCAGGCATCAGGAGGAGAATGAAAATCTTCTAAACCCATAACCACTACCATCTTGGAGAACAAGAGCAAAAGGTACATGGGAAAACACCCACCTGCATGATCCCCTCCAAGCCACACTCATTCCTGATTTGGAATCATCTTCATTCTTTCATTGTTGCTGGGTCAAAACTACCTTCTACAAACAACGTCAAGAGCAACTTAAGTGATCTAAATGGGGAAGAAAGAACAATGAATTAGAGTCAACAATACACATGACTTTTATCTTTATGGCACCTTTAACTTGCTTGGGTCTAGGCAACTCAATTCATGGCCACTAATAATGGAGCAATTGAAATGGGAATGCATAAGAAGCTGGAATTAGAGAATTGCAGATATGTCCGAGGGTTGTAAAGCTGGAGGGCATTACTAAGAGATGGAAAATTGAAGCCTTGGAGAGATCTGAAAACAAGGGCTTGAACAAGAATGAGCATAATTTGGCATGCACAAGAGTTATAGGGAATTAGAATGTGCTGCAAATAAAAACATTGGTAGCATGTTTTAGATGATCTCCAGTTTATAAAGGGTAGAATGTGGAAGAGCAGTCAGGACTGAATTGTAATGGTCAAGTTGATGATGAGGGTTTCAGCCGAAGATGAGCTGAAAAGTCAGGGAATGTTGTTGGTGCTTGAGTTTTAAAAACAATAATTCATCAGATAATATGGTAACCTCAAGTTTAGGAGGTTGTATTTATTTTTGACAGGTCTAGATGCTTTGTAACGTCACTTCTTCCTTTACTATGCTATTCTTGGGATGATCTCTTAGAGTCCTAGCATTGCTAAACTTATTCCAGCAAATTACCTGGTCATGATCCCATTATTGTATTTGTGTAAATTGGCTGCATCTTCTATGTTATAACAGTGACTATATTGCAAAAGGGACTTCCTTAGCTGTAAAATACTTCGAATATCCCAATTCCCTGAAAGGTGCTTGAGAAATAAAGTCTGTCTGTCTTTACTATATGGTGAGGATTGATTATATTTTTGAAGTTTTAATACTTGAGGGAGAACATTCTCTTGATACAAAAGGGTAGATGATTCCAGGACCTTTTGTACAAAGTCCCTTCCCAATTTATTATGCTTTCCAAATTGTAGTTTTCTTTACCTTTTACATATCTGAAAATATTGAAGTACATTCAAGACACTGATCAATAGCTTTTTGGGAACAAAGGTAATTGAAGAACACTAACATAGCATGGGAGAAGAAGATTTGAGATAGGAGATCAAATATGATCTTGTTGAAAGGCGGAGCAGATTCCAGTGGGACAAATGGCCTGTGGATTGTCCAATAGTGATACAGTGCCAGACATTGAAGGGGATATTTCAGAATATACAGCATAGTTACAATGCAACTACAAAGAAAAAAATTATTGTGCTTTACCAAGAAAAGTTAAAGATAGTATCAAACTTAAAGAACAAGCATATAATTGTGCAAAGATGGTGGTAGGTCAGAAGATTGGACAGAATATAAAAAGCAGCAAAGAATGACTAAAAGATAATTAGGGAGGGAAAAGAAACTAGCATACAAGAGAAAGCTAGTGATAATATAATAATAGATGTAAAGAATTTATGTTGATGATTTTTAAAAATGGGTTAACAAAATTAGCATAAATAAAACCTCAGCAAAACTAAATAAGAGGGAAGGGGAGGCATTCCAGAAAATTACACTCATCAGGGAAGTGTTACTAAGCAAATTGTTGAAGGAGCAAATTACTGCAGATGCTGGAATCTGAACTGAAATCACCAATGCTGATCCAAGTCCTAGAATCTCAAAAGAAATGGCTAGTGAGATAGTTATAGATAGAGTCATAGAGATGTACAGCATGGACTCAGCTCCTTCGGTCCAACTCGTCCATGTCGATCAGATATTCCAACCTGCCAGCACCTGGCCCATATCTCTCCAAACCCTTCTTATTCATATACCCATCCAAATGCCTTTTAAATGTTGCAATTGTACTAGCCTCCACCGCTTCCTCTAGCAGCTCATTCCACACACGCACCACCCTCTGCGTGAAAAGGTTGCCCCATGGGTATCTCTTCTATCTTTCCACTTTCACCCTAAATCTATGCTGTTTTGTTCTGGACTCCCCCCAGCGCAGGAAAGAGACTTTGTCCACTTATCCTATCCGTGCTCCCTCATGATTTTATAAATCTCTATATGGTCACTCCTTAGCCTCCAATGCTCCAGGGAAAACAGCCCCAACATATTGAACCTCTCCCTATAGCTCAAATCCTCCAACCCTGACAACATCCTTGTAAATCTTTTCTGAACCCTTTCAAGTTTCACAACATCCTTCCTATAGGAGGAGAACCAAAATTGCACACAATATTCCAAAAGTGGCCTAATCAATGTCCTGTGCAGTGCAACATGACCTTTCAACTCCTGTACTCAATACTCTGACCAATAAAGGAAAGCATACCAAACACCACCTTCACTATCCTATCTACATGCGACTCTACTTTCAAGGAGCTATGAACCTGCACTCCAAGGTCTCTTTGTTCAGCAGCCCTGCCTAGCACCTTACCATTAAGTGTATACATCCTGTTAAGATTTGCTTTCCCAAAATGCTGCACCTCGCATTTATCTGAATTAAACTTCATCTGCCACTTCTCAGCCCATTGGACCATCTAATCAAGATCCCATTATAATCTGAGGTAACCTTCTTTGCTGTCCATTACACCTCCAATTTTGGTGTCATCTTCAAACTTACTAACTGTACCTGTTGTGCTCACATCCAAATCATTTATATAAATGATGAAAAGTAATGGACCCAGCACTGATCCTTGTGACACATCACTGGTCACAGGTCTCCAGTCTGAAAAACAACCCTCCACCACCACCTTTTGCTTTCTACCTTTGAGCCAGTTTTGTATCCAAATGGCTGGTTCTTCCTGTATTCCATGTTGATACATGGTTATAATTTTCCAAAACGTCCTTGATTCAGAGAAGGTTCTATTAGATTGGAAACTAGAGAATGCAACTCATTTATTCAAAAAAGGAATCGCACAGCAAATGTTAGAAACTATCTCTAAAGATATTGCAGTAGGACATCTTGGAAAAATTCAAGATAATCAAGCAGAGTTAACATGGTTTTGTGAACCTGCTCTTAATTTGTATGTTCGTAGTTCTGCTCATATTAGGCAATTTGGCCCCTCCAGCCTGTTCCACCATTCAATAAGATCATGGGCTGATCTAATTGTGGTTTTAACACCACAATTCCTGTTTATCCCTGGTATCTTTAGACTCTTTGTTAGTCAAGAATCTTTATATTCTTAATGGCTTTATAGGTAACTTGTTAATGTTTATACTTTGATAACATATCTTCTTGTGTCAGTGATGTTCCTGCACTTTGAGAGGTGCTACATTATTGTGCTTTGACTTATCCATCTGGTGACTCTTATCATCTCTCCCTTTTTGTTTGCTTAGCTCTAATTCATTTTTAACTGCGACTGCCTCTGCTGGTGCCAGTCTATGCGACAGGGTTTTTCGAAGGAGATGCCAGGAGGAGCAGGGACCGGGCGAGGCTCTGTCATTGCCAACGAATGTCATCTGTCAACCAATGCCAGTAAGCTACATTCTAAAGAGTGAATGTGAAATCCCAGTGTTGGGGAAGATCCCCATGAGATACAGTTCTGAATCCAAGTGGCAGTTACACACTTTGAACAAATCAGATGTTGAGGGAAGGAAATTGATCCTCATAAATCAGGCAGGGGAAATGCAGAATCAAAGAAGGAAACCATTCAGCTCACCATGCCTGTGGACCCTTGGACAAGGTTATCAAGTTAATCCCATGACTTTGCTTTTTCTCCACAAACATGATAATATATTCCCTTCCAGTCTTTTTTTAACTCCATCTTCAAAGTTATTTGTTAAATCTGCTTTCAGATCATCATTCAAGAATTTAATTTAATACAAAAAATCTCTTGATCTTGCTTCTTTTGTCGAATACTTAAATCTCTGGTATTGAGCCATCTGACTGTTCTCTGCTCTAAGTAAAAAAAACACCAGCTACTCCCTTCATCCCTGGTACCATTCTAATAAATCTCTTCTGCATCTTCCTAGTATTTTCAGACCAACTGGAATTCAACCTTAACATTTGTAAGAAGAATTGGGTCAAAACGAAGAACTTTTGACCTCCCCAATTCTTTGATACAAAATGTGCACGGTACACCCTCTGCTGGACAATATGGAACAAATTCTTCTCCCTCATCAGAGCATCTTCACATAATTTCCATGAGGGGCTGTTGTGTGGAAGTAATAACACACTTCTAGAACCACCCCACTACCGATCTAAGTCAGCTTCTAAAAGAACAATGATGCCATTTGAAAACAAACATTAATGAAAAACAACAGAAAACCAGCAATGAATACAGCTGTGTCTCGATTGCATATTGTCAGATGCCCCTGCTCAACCGCCGTCTCCCCTATTCAAAGTCCCACAGGGGCCCAGGATCAATAACATGAAATCTATGGAATGAACGTTCGACATTTTGGGAAGGTGAGAGGCACTGAGGGATGAGTGGATGAGGGTGCAAGGAGGGATAGGAGTTTACCTCCAACTCCAGGAGGAAGAATCAGGCTCATTTTGCAAGTATGTCAATCAAACCATTAAGGCAAATTCACTCTCCTTCACCCATGAGAGGCCCACTCAGGCTATTTTGCTCATTCCCACAGGCCAGTGGCCAGAGCAAGTTCAGCTGTCCACTAGAATTCTTACTGACAGTGTTCATTGGACCTAGATGCAAAGCTACTAAATCCTTTGTGTTTTTTAATAGCCTCCCCATTGCCCAATTTTAACTATTCACCTTCTCGGCAAAGCTCTGGCACAAATGACAGAAAACTAACAGGTGGCATTACCTGTCTCTTCACAAACCAGAGCATATCACAGTGGGAAAAGTCTGTAAAATGAAAGCTGAAAAAATTCACAAAGCATTTCACTCCAGATCTATTGGGAAATTGCATTTAGGTCAAATTGGAATCTGGGGCAGAATGTGGAGGCCAAACTATACTTTTTAATTCATGTGTGTCATCTTTAACTGGGTCAATCCACAAGCAGATCACTGAAATATCTTTGTGCGAAAGGGGACCCAGATAAAAATCATATTATTTCCTGTAGCTAAGAAGGTCAGAAAAGCTTTTGCATTCCTGCTGTATTTTTTTGATTGAATTGCTGGTTGTCTTGAACTGTCATTGAGAAATGGTAATGTGTTTTGTCTGTCACAGATGGTGTCCAAAAACTCCCGATCCTGTCCGCAAAAGCGGGATCTGTATGTCTGCCGACATGGGGAGAGGATGGATGTGGTTTTTGGAAAACACTGGCTGACTCAGTGCTTCGATGCAAAAGGTCTGTCCTGTCCTTGTGCTGTGGCAGCATGGACAGTCAAACCCCTTTCATTTCTCCAGTAATTCCATTTTCTCCACTCCTTTTGACTTGAGTCAGGCTGACACACCTCAGTGTAGTATCAGAAGTGCTGCATTGTGAGACATGTCATCTTTTGCCGAGATATTAAACAAAGTCCTGGCCTGCTCTTTCAATTGGACGCAAAAGATCACAGGGCATTATTTGAAAAAAATTGGGAAGTTTTCTGAGTGCGCCATCAAAATAAAACCCTTAGCTAATATATCTCAGACAGGTTATTTAGTCATTATTAAATTGCTATTTGTGGGAGCTTGCTGTGCACAGATTGGCTGTTTATTTTTACATTCCAACTGAGACCACACTTACTGATTGTTCAAGCACTTTGGAACATCCTGAGGTTGTGAAAGGTATATGAAAGGGCAAGAGTTTTCCTTTTCAGGGAAACAGTTCCACAAGTGACTCTTCATGTGGCATGAGTACTCAGGCAAGTTATTAAGCCATTGTGAACATGCCTGCCGATCACAAACCTGTACATGCTTAGTGTTCATGTGCACATTTTACGATGGGTGTTTTGGGTTACAATCAGCAATGGAAATGTTGACTAATTTTCTTCACTCCCCCAGATACTGGGGCATAGGTTATTTTTCTTTGCAGCCTTGCATTTCAATTTATATTGACAGTATGGGAGATACAAATGGATCAACCTGATTGTTCAAGATAATCTGCATAACCTTTGATGCTGCCCTTCTGCTGATTGCCATCTATTTACGACTAGCAGCCATGCCCTCAGTTGCCTAGGCTCAGGGATTCTTCTTAAAATCTATCTGTGACCCAGCTTTTGACTATCTGACTAATATTTCCTGATTGGAATTGTGCAAAATTTTGTTTGGTAATGCCCCTGTGGAGTACATTGACACTTCTTATTAAGTGAAAAGTGCTATATAAATGCAAGTTCACTATTGTGCTACCTGTTACTCCTTGCTGGAATTGCAATGGCACAATGTAAATTTACCATGTGACATCGACATAGCTGTGATAGGACAGCTGATGGCAAGGTTTTGCGCAAACATGAGTGATTGATGGAGTTCCTTTAATACATTGTCGATGACTGTCAACTTTGTACCCAAAGGCCAGAGGACTGAAATACTGTCAGTTGGCTTTTAGATTGTCGATCTTCATGAATGTTATTCGATCTTATTAACCTCCTTCCTTCACTCATGTTTGCGCAAAACCTTGCCATCAGCTGTCCTATCACAGCTATGCCGATGTCACATGGTAAATTTACACTGTGCCATTGCAATTCCAGCAAGGGGTAACAGGTAGCACAATAATGAACCTGCATTTATATAGCACTTTTCACTTAATAAGAAGTGTCAATGTCATAGCATATTGCAATGTTTCTTCTTTGTTTTGTTAACCAATAGTGTTACTCACTGAGGACTCTTACTTGCAGCTGTTGATTTATGGTTAATGTGGGGGTTGGTAAGCTCAGTCAGCTGGTTGGTGATATACAGTGACGCCAACAGCATTGGTTCAATTTCTGTGCAAGTTAAGGTTACCATGAAGGTTTCTCCTTCTCAACCTCACCCTTACCTAACGTGTGGTGACCCTCAGGTTAAACCACTGCTAATTGTCTCTCTCTTTCTCTACCTCTAATGAAAGAGCAGGACCCTAAGGAGTTCAAAACTAGAGGGGATAGTTTTAAGGTGAGAGGAGAAAGATTAAAATGGATCCGAGGGACAATGATAGGGATATGGGCCAAATGCAGGCACATGGGACTAATTTAGTTTGGGAAACCTGGTAGGCATGGATGAATTGGATTGAAGAGTCTGTTTTCATGCTATATGATTCTATGACTCTGGGTCTATGGTTAACATAGCACTAATTTCCCCTCAGAATTACGAGTGTGCAAGTTCTGATTTAGCTGCAGGGATTTTGTTCACAGCTGTGAAGAGTTATTCTGCTGACATTTACTTTTGAAATAGGTAATTACATACGGTCCAATTTGAATATGCCACCGATTCTACCTCAGAGAAGTGGTGGATACCGGGACTATGAGAAAGATGCTCCCATCACTGTGTTCGGCTGTGCACAGGCCAGGCTTGTCGGTGAGTTAATTTTGTCAACACTTGTGAACCATTTTTAACATATTAGTGTTGTTTGTTTAATGGTTTGCTCATTGTCCCTAATTATATTAGCTCTTCTATGCCATTTTAACTTCTTGGTGGTACGACAACAGAGCAAGTCTGGAAATGTTATTCTCTGCCCCCATTACTTTTACCTCTAGGCGGTTGTGTTACAAACAGAAAGAAATTATGCTTCAATTGCACTGAGTCTTACTCTGATCCCATTCAGGTTTGGTACCTGTATTTAGAGGTAGATATATTTGCCTCAGAGTGAAAACAATTCTCCTCCACTTCCATCTAATTCTTCTGGCAGTTACTTTAAATCTGTGCCTCCTGTTTTTTCTGCCTCTGTGCTTTTTTTTAACTCCATCTTGCCCCCTCATAACTTTATACACCTCAATTATCTCTCTTCAGCCTTCTCTGTTTCAAAGAAGACAATGACATAACAGATTCAGTCAGTGCTCTTAATCAATCTTTATTAATCAGATTTCAACCAAGGAAGATGCAGTGATTTTAACGATTGAGAGAAAAAGACTTTATTGCCTACTTACTCTCAGTTCAACTAAAAAGTGATTCCTTTGGGGTATTTTGTAACTGTAATAATTCTCATCGGAAATGCTGATGCATCCTATCTTTTGGGAGCTTGTGAAAGATTTATGATTTTAATTGATTTTAAATAAATTGAGTGGCCCATCCTCATGAATAAATTGTTTAATACTCTATCTGTGACAGTGACTCCACATGTCATGAGAGGTGGACAAAATAATAGACCTGACTGTTAGATTACATATCAGTGTCAATGAATGGGTCTAATTGATAGATCTTTCAGAGACCAGGTACAGGCATGATGGCCTGAATTGGTTGGGCTCTAGCAGTGAAAGATCCCAAAAGAATTGGTCTAAATGTTTCAATTCAATCTCTTTTTGTTAATTTTGAGGAACAGGAGGGCAGTAAATTCAAAGGCAAGCCTTGATGATCAATAGGTTCAGAGCCATGGCCTCTTCATATTTTACAAATGCTGAGTCATCTTCCTGCTTCTTGAATTATTTAATCAATACCCATCACAGCCAGTTTAATAATTTAACATCATAGAATCATACAGCACAGAAGAAGGCAATTCTGTTCATCATGTCTGCCTTGGTTATATTGCAATATTGTATCTAATTAGTCTCAAATTAGTCACTGCACTTTAGATAGATCTGAAAAATTTTCCTCTCCCAGTATTACTTGAGTAATCCAATATTTATTCAAACCTTTGTTTGTTAACGTCCCTGTGGAGTACATCAAGGCTTTTTGTTACGTGAAAAGTGCTATATAAATGCAGGTTCACAATTGTGTTGCCTGTTACCCCTTACTGGGGTTGCAGTGACACAAATGATTGGAAATGTTCCACATGACTGGAGCAATGTCGGGCAGGTGGATCTCATAGAATCTGAGTTCCCTGATTGGGGTTGTTAACCTGTCCCAATCAGGGAGTCCTGGCTGACAGATATAAACAGGAGTCAGGGGTTCTGCTCTGGGCTAGTTAGATTAGCATTATGTATTATGCACATGTAAATAAAGGGTGACTTGGTGGAATACTGGCCTTCATGGAGTTATTTCAGTAACATCTGCATAACTGTGATAGGACAGTTGATGGCAAAGCTTTGCACAAACATGAGTGACTGATGGAGTTATTATGATACATTGTTGATGAGTATCCACTCTGTACCCAAAAGCCAGAAACTGAAAAAAGTGTCAGTCTTGTAGGCTGTGGATCTTTATCGATCTTATTACCCTCCTTCCTTAAGGCAATAACTAGCACATTGCAAAACTCTCAGTTGACAGTTACTATTGTACCTTTAGGTAGCACATTCTGGATAATTATAACTTAGTGTCATATAACTCCTCTCTCTAAACCTCTCATGATTTTGATTTTTTTGCTTTATGAGATGTGAGCACCGCTGGCAAAGCCAGCATATGCTTTCACCTCCAGTCTCTCTGTAGCTTAGTGGGTCTCTAGGCCACTTCAGGGGTCAGTTAATAGTCAACCACATCACTGTGAGTCAGGAGTCATGTGTAGACCAGACAAGGTAAGGAAGGCAGATTTAATTCCTTAAATGATATTAGGGAACCAGATGGGTTTTTATGAAAATGGTTACATGTGCGCCATTGGTCAAGCTTTTAATTTCAGATTATTATTGAATCAAATTTCAATATGTCACAGTGGGATCTGGATTACAAGGCCAAATGACGATACCACTCTACCATCATCTTCCCTTGAATACCTCTACTTCATCTCTGTTCTCTTGGAACTTACCAAAACTTAGAGCCATCGAGTTATAGAGATGTACAGCATGGAAACAGACCCTTCAGTCCAACTTGTCTGTGCCAACCTGACATCTTAAATTAATCTAGTCCCATTTGCCAGCATTTGACCCATATCACTCTAAACCCTTCCTATTCATGCACCTTTGCAGGTACCTTTTAAATGTAACTACATCAGCCTTCATCACTTCCTCTGACAGTTCATTCCATACATGCCCCACCCTCTGCGTTAAAATGTTGCCCCTTCGGTCTCTTCTAAATCTTGCTCCTCTCATCTTAAATCTATGCCCTCTAGTTTTGGACTCTCCTAGCCTGGCAAAATGACCTTGACTATTCATCCTAACCATGCCTGTCACGATTTTATAAACTTCAATCAGGTCACCCCTCAGCCTCTGGCGCTCCAGCGGAAATTGCCCTTGCCCCATTCAGTCTTTCATAACATCATAGAATCCCTACAGTGTGGAAACAGACCATTTGGCCTAACAGGTCCACACCAACCATCTGAAGAGTAACTCACCCAAACCCATTCCCCTACCCTATTACTCTACATTTACACCTCACTAATATACCTAACATACACATCTCTGGACACTCTCTGGGGCAATTTAGCATGGCCAATTCACCTAACCTGCACATGTTTGGATTGTGGGTGGAACCCAAAATACCCGGAGGAAACACATGAAAACATGGGGAGAATGCGCAAACTCCACACAGACAGTTGCCCGAGGCTGGAATTGAACCCAGATCCCTAGCACTGTGAGCCTGCAGTGCTAACCCTATAGCTCAAACCCTTCATCCATGACAACATTCCTCTAAATCTTTTCTGAACCCTTTCAAGTTTCACAACATCTTTCCTATAACAGGGGTCTCAGAATTGAGTGCAATGTCCTGTACAGCTGCAACATGACCTCCTAACTCCTATACTCAATGCACTGACCAATAAAGGTAAGTATACCAAACGCCTTTTTCACTGCCTTGTATATTTGCGTCTCCACTTTCAAAGAACTATGCATCTACACTCCAAGGTCTCTTTGTTTGGCAACACTCCCCAGGGCTTTACTATTAAGTTCTACATCCTTGATATTATTCTCCTCTATACCATTTCTAAGGCCTGGCACCCTTCCTGAACTCAGCAGAATTAGACAAACTATTCCAATTGTGGTCTAACCTGTGCTTTATGAAGTGTTTAGGAAACGTCCTTAGTTTTGTACTTTCTGTGCTTGTTTGTAAAGCTTTTTCTCTAACTCTTTTTCAATATGTCCTGTCACTTTCAAAGATTTAAGTACATACACTCCTAGATCCCTTGGTTCCTACATGCTCTTTCAAATTGTACCAATTGATCCCCTCCAAGTCACTCCACATTCTAACTTGGAAATATGTCGCTGTTCCTTCAATATTGCTGGGTCAAAATCCTGCAATTCCTTCCTTCACTGTAGGTCTACCTACAACATAAGGACTGCACCAGTTCAAGAAGGCAGTTCATCGACACCTTCTGAAGGGCAACTGTGGACAAGCAATAAATGCTGACCAGCCAGTGATTTCCACGTCTCACAAGAGAATAAGACAAATTATGTTGTCTCTTGGTTTTAAATGCAAATTTGACTTAATTACCTGAACTGTAAGTATCAGATTTCTGGTGCATTTTGTGCAGTCTGAGGCAGATTGATTACCTATACCCTCAGTCATTATAGGAGCAACCAGGTAGCTTAAAGAAGTCACAAACAGCCCAAAAATGGAGCAACTAAATGTACATTAGCTGAAATTGGCTAATTCAGTACTGACCTGGCTAATGAAGAGACAGCATTGTGATGCTATGGTTAAGTACCACAGCTGCACTTACATCCCATTAATAGAGAAGCTCCATTACAAACCACTCCAGTTCAGGGTAATGAGGTGAAAGTAGAGGAAACCCAAGAAAAGGCTTCCTATTCAGAGTTGATCTTAGATGAATCTGATTGTTGGATGTTATTGACTTGCAGGTGAGGCTTTACTGGAGAGTAAATCAAGCATTGATTACGTATATTGCTCACCATCATTACGCTGCGTGCAGACAGCATTCAACATACTGAAAGGTAATGTAACACCCTCCTATGTTCACAAAACCTATCGTTGCCTCCCCCTGTACAGACTCTCCAAATTTCTCTTAGTATAAAGAAGAAAATGAAACTTTCTGCTCTTCTGCATTAGAACTTATGAATTCACCTGAGTTTCCATTCTCTTTTTCACAATGACCAAGTCTTCAGACTCAATGCCCTTGCACCCTTAAATTGCCTTCCCACACTTCTTGGCTTTGATGCATCTGTTTCGCATCCCACTCCCGACTTTTCAACAGAACTGCTCAAACGTATCCACAGGCCTCTGGAGCACAGGTATTCAAACTCAGGGAGAGTTGGTGTTTGTGTGGAACTGTACCCCAGGGAGAGTAAGTGCCTATGTGGAACTGCACCACAGGGAGAGTTGGTCTGTATGTGAAACTGTATCCCAGGGACAGTCAGCATGTGGAACTGTATCCCAGAAAAAGTCAGTGTATGTGGAACTGTACCCCAGGGAGAGTTGGTGCGTGTGAAACTGTCCGTCAGGGAGAGTTGGTGTGTGTGTGAAATTGTACATAGAACATAGAACAATACAGTGCAGATCAGGCCATTCGGCCCTTGATTTTGCGCCAACTTGTGGACTAATCTAAGCCCATCCCCCCTACACTATCCCATCATCATCCATATACTTATTGAAGGACTGTTTAAATACCCTTAATGTGGCTGACTTAACTACACTGACAAGCCGGACATTCCATGCCCTTACAACACTCTCTGAGTAAAGAACCTGTCTCTGATATCTATCTTAAATCTATCACCCCTCAATTTGCAGCTATGCCCCCTTATACAACCCGACGTCGTCATCCTAGGAAAAAGACTCTCACTGTCCACTCTCTCAATCCTCTGATCATCTTGTATGTCTCTATTAAATCCCCTCTTAACCTTCTTCTCTTCTCTTCAATGAGAACAGACCTAAGTCCCTCAGCCTTTCCTCATGAGACCTTCCCTTCAGACCAGGAAACATCCTGGTAAATCTCCTTTGAAACTTTTTCAATGCTTCTACATCCTGCCTGGAATGGGGCAACTAGAACTGTACACAATATTCCAAGGCCCCACTAGAATTTTGTACAGTTGCAGCATGACATCACATCTCCGGAACTCAATCCCTCTACCAATAAAACCTAACACACCATATGCCTTCTTAACAGCATTATCAACCTGGGTGGCAACTTTCAGGGATCTATGTACATGAACACCAAGATCCCTCTGCACATCCACACTACCAAGAATCTTTCCATTGACCCAGTATTCTGCCTCCCTGTTATTCTTCCCATCGTGAATCACCTCACATTTATCTGCATTGGACTCCATTTGCCACCTCTCAGCCCAATTCTGCAGTTTATCCAAGTCTGCAACATTCTTCCACACTGTCCACAACTCCACTGACTTTAGTGTCATCTGCAAACTTACTAACCCATTCATCTATGCCTGCATCCAAGTCATTTATAAAAATAACAAACAGCAGTGGTCCCTAAACAGATCCTTATGGCACACCACTAGTAGCCGGACTTCAGGCTGAATATTTTCCATCAACCACTACTCGCTGTCTTCTTACAGAATGGCAGTTTCTAATCCAAACTGCTAAATCACCCTCAATCCCATACCTCCGCATTTTCTCCAAAGGCCTACCAAGTGGAATTTATCAAACACTTTACTGGAGTCCATGAACACCATATCAACCTGCCCTTACTGCTTGGTCACCTTAAAAAAATTCAGTGACGCTTGTGGTACATGAACTGCCCTTGACAAAACCACGTTAACTACCTCCAACCAAATTATTGCTTGCTAGATGATTATAAATCCTATCTCTTATAATCCTTTCCAAAACTTTTTCTACAACAGATCTAAGGCTCATTGGTCTATAATTACCTGGGCCATGTCTACTGCCCTTCTTGAACAAGGGCACAACATTTGCAATTCTCCAGTCCTCTGTAGACAATGACAACTCAAAGATCAAAGCAAAAGGCTCTGCCATCTCCTCCATGGCCAAGGGGAGGTTGGTGTATATGTGGAACTGTACCCAAAGAGAGTCAGTGTGTGTGGAACTGTACTCCTAGGCATGTTAGTGTACTACAGGAAAATTCAGCACCTTCAGAAGTAATGTTGATAAAGTTTTATGATTGCAACCCATGGTTTATGTACCCCTAATTTGAAAAGGCTCCTTTAATTGAACACTAATGGTATCGCCGTAGAGAGAAAAGAAGAGTTAATGTTTTGAGTCCAGTGATACTTTGTCGGAAATGATGAAGGGCATTACTGGACTCAATATCTTATCTGTTTTTCTCTCTACAGATGCTGCCAGACCTGCTTGAGTTTCTCCAGAATTTTCTGTTTATGTTCCATGTCTCCAGCATTCGCTGTTCTTTGTTTTATTTTATTATACTAATCTGTTCAAAGCGTAAGCATATCTGAATTTTCAGTTGATTTTGATTTTCTGCTCCACTTCACAAACAACACTTCATCAATCTTTGTCCTGTGTCACTGTATCTTCAATTTATTTACAGGACTTCAGCAGGAAAACAAGATAAAACTTCGGGTGGAGCCTGGGCTGTTCGAGTGGACTAAATGGGTCTCTGGAAATACCTTGCCTGCATGGATGTCAACAGAGGAGCTTGCAGCAGCAAACCTGGGAACTGATACAACCTACAGGTAGGAATTGGCACAGGAAGTACTCACTAAACACTAATGTTTAAATGAGACACTTCCCCTTTGAATGGATTAAATTGTTTGGTCATGAATCATTTTATGGGAAGTAATCAAACCCTTTGAGACTATGTGGGTACGTCTGTAAAACCATCGAATGACACAGCACAGGAGGAGGTTATTTGGTTTATATTTGCATGCTAGGGCACTTAGAATCTGAACCACTATTAGTGGGACATACTTGAGGTTAAAGTTACTATTCTACGGTTTGTATTGTGTCTAACCACGTTTGAGTTCCATGTGATTATTGGGAAAGATTAGATAAGGAGAAATGTCTTATGAATACTTAGAGTTAATTCCCCACAAGGGCTTTGGATGCAGTGTCATTGGATATATAATGAGTGTGTTTTTGTACACTGCAGGCCACATTTTCCGGTGAGCAAACTGGGTATTTCAGAATCCTACGAGACATACATTAGCAGGAGTTGCCAGGTGATGAGGGATATCCTGGCTGAATGTAAAGTCAAAGGTAACTGCAAGACTTGGCTGCTCCTTATCATGGTGCTATTTGTGAGATTTTGTTTGCAAATCAACTGCTCAGTATCATTCTTAATGGTAATACTGATGCTCATTAGGGCTCTTGAGGTGCAGTGGTTGTGAACATATCTCTGAAACAGGAGGCCTGGGTTCAAGTCCCACTTGTTGCAGAAGTGTGTCATAACATCTCTGAGTAGGCTGATTAGAAAATATTGAATGCTGAGTGAATGATGGAACAGGCTCAAGGGGTGTCTTAGAACCAAAGAAATGATAAGCACACAATGGGGCCACTCAGCCAATCTTGTCCAAATGCACTTAGATACCCTTTCTAATCCCACCAGATACCCTTTCTATGTGCCCCTACTCGTTAATGAGATGCTCTTTTTCTTGTTGTTTTTGACTTGCTTTGGCTCCTCTAAGGAAGCTTTTCTACCAGGGAGTCCTTTTTCAGTCAAGAACCCGTTTGATAAGGATATCTGTTTCTTATCACATTGCTGTTTGTGGGAGTTTGCTAGTGTATAAATGGCAGCTATACTTCTTGCATTCCAATAGCAGTTAAATTTTAAAAGCACTTCATCAATTGTAAAACAACTTGGGACATCTGAGGCTGTAAAAGGCACTACATTAGATGAATGCAAGTTATCTTCCTCATGCTGAATTGTGAACTGAAATGATTGTTGGCTTCTTTTTGCCTTTTAGGTACCAGTGTCCTGATTGTAGCACATGCCTCCTCCCTTGAGGCTTGCACTCGGCAGCTCCAGGGTCTTTCTGCACGCAATTCCAAGGACTTTGTTCAAGTGGTTCGAAAGGTCAGTGTGTTGTGTGTCCTCTCACTGAAACAGAGAGTACTACTGTTAGGTGGGAATGGGAAATATGTTTTCAACTATGACCATAGAATGGTTAAAGGTCAGGAGGCCATTGTGTCTGCTGTGTATGTGCTCTGAAGAAACATTTTACCTAAAGCAACTCCCCAATAATCTCCCCACAACCTTGCACATTCCTCCTTTTTAGATAATAATCCAATTTCCACTTGAATACCTCAAATGAACCTCCAGTATACTTTTGGGTAGCACATTGCAAATCCTAACCAGTTTATGACAGTGAAGGTTTTGTCATTGTCATGGTCCTAATTTGTTCCCAATCATTTGATGGCTGTGAAAATAATTTAGAAGTGAAATGACTGTTTTTCACCTACAGTCACGCACGCTATTGAAAACTGAAACTTTGTAAGATTAGCAATACTCTGCTTTCAGGATTTACTTCTTTTAAATTAATCTCTGCAACTGTCAGATCAGGCAGCATCCAAGGAGCAGGAGAATTGTCATTTTGGGCATAAGCCCTTCTTCACATTCCTGAAGAAGGGCTTATGCCCGAAACGTCGATCCTCCTGCTCCTTGGATGCTGCCTGACCTGCTGCACTTTTCCAGCAACATATTTTTCAGCTCTGATCTCCAGCATCTGCAGTCCTCACTTTCTCCTAACTGTCAGATCAGGTCAGACCTATTGCAACGAAGCAAAGGAATTAATTATTTACACATCTAATACCTCTTTGCTCAGTGAGGTGCCTGGCACGTAGAAAGTCTCAACACTGCATTTAACAGATTTGTTGACAGTACTTCTGAATCTTTTTTCACAAACATGCGTACCTGGAGGTGATGAAGGGTGTTGATGTTAACTAGAAGTGAGTATATGTTGGGTGAGGTAGGGTGGTGATTTTAGCGATATGAAGGGAGGAGGCAGTTTGAGGCTTTGCAAGTTTCAACTGCCATGTCTTGTTTTGACTCCACTGGCCAAATGAGAAAGCTGGAAATGGGCAGCAGGCCAACTCTGGACAGGTCAAAAGCCTTGGGCCTACTGGCAGCTCACCTACACTTAGGTAAACGTTGATGGAGTGGACTAATAAATGGGAACATTGAAGTCATTTCATGAGTTGAAAGGGGTCCCTGGGCAGCAGAAAGGCACAGTTAATACTGATTACATTAGAAGAAAAGAAATTTCAAAGTGTATTCCCTCCATGCAAAGTGGCAACTGGAATTATCTGGCAGAGTAATCACCCAGGAGGGAAAGGGAAAGGAACAGTTTGAAATCGTAGTTGACTGGAGTAATAGAGTTCTAGGAAGGAGAAACATGATTGGGTCTTTCCTTATCTGTAAATCAGTTCACAGAATCATGGAATCCCTACAGTGTAGAAGCAGGCCATTCAACCCATTGAGTTTGCACTGTATCACCCTGTGTATTTCCCATGGCTAATCCACCTAACCAAAACATCCCTGAACAGTATGGGCAATTTAGCACAGCCAATCCACCTAACCACATCTTTGGACTGTGAGAGGAAACCCACAGAATGTGCAAACACCACACAGACAGTCGATCAAGGGTGGAACCGAACCCGGTTCCCCACTTCTGTGACACAGCAGTGCTAACCACTGAGCCATCGTGCCTTAAGTTGTTTTAAAGATAATCAAAAGAAAATCAATGATTCACAGCCAATTTCCCTCCATTAAGTTTTCTGTTGTAACTTGTGTTCCGGCTAATTTAGTATAATTTCTAATGCATCAGTTCATATTTCACAAATTAATATATGAATTAAGAATGAGAAAAGACAGTAACAAATTTACATTGGAGTTAGGATTATAGAGAAGCAAAATAAATTTACATTGGAGTTAGGATTATAGAGAAGCAAAATAAATTTTCAAAAAATTATGTTACAACTGTTAAGATCCAGCATTCCATGCTTCAAAGGTTGGTGGGAGTGGATTCAATAGCATCTTCCACAAAGGAACTGAGCACAATATATGTGTTGAAAAACAAAATGCCATGCTATGAGAAAAGAGAACAGGAATGAGTAGCTCTTCAAAATACTTGGCACTGGCATAACAGACTAAATGTTTTCCCCATGTGTTGTTTGATTCCACTATCAAAATGTATTTTTTATTTTCACGTGGAATGTGAATATCACCAGCAAGGCTGCATTTGTTGCCTGTCCTTAGTTGGCCCTGAACTGTAGGCATTTCAGAGGACAGTTAAAAGTGAATCACATTCTAGAAATAAGAGATCAGCTTGAACTTTTTCACCCAAAGTGCAAAAGTCATTCTTTTATAGAATTGGAAGCAATCAGGAAATTGCATCCAATTACTGTAGAGTTGAGTAATTGTGTTTAAAAGATATGTTTCTAGAGAAAGAATGTGATATGAAGATGGGTTTCAGATTAGTCTTTTTGGTCCAAATAGTTCTTGCAGCAGTGGAACTGAATGGGTCTTTTGAAGAGCCAGCATAGGCATGATGGATTGAATGGCCTTTTCCTGTACTGAATGAATTTATGATTTATGTTTTCTTTCCTTCCGACAGATCCCGTATTTGGGTTTCTGCGCCTGTGAAGAGTTAGAAGATGCGGGTATATGGCAACTGGTAGATCCTCCAATCCTACCACTCACACATGGTCCCAATCACAGTTTTAGCTGGAGGGACATCTTATACCAGGACTGAAATAAAAGAAGAGAAACCTATCCACCACTGGAAGATAGAGCCATTAATAGCATGTGCTTCCACTAACTACTTCATCTCTTTCTCACATACTTGTACAGCAGGTTCATTCCACTGCCACACTCAGTATAATGTGTGATTCAACAACCATCTGAGGCCCTGTAGTTTTAATTAATTAATTGTCTTCTATGTCTGTACAATATTTTTGTGTTTTGACAGGAATGTTTTTCATTCATCTAATTATATTATGAATGATTTGTATTATTTGGTGCCAAATATATTTAGATAAAAACATGACAAAGTTCTGAGGTCTAGTTTGAATGGAACTTTAGTGACTATTTTAAAAAGTAAACGTAGTTGAGGGATTTTGTGGTTGCTGTAGGTCTACAATATATTTTTGAAAGATGTGTAACACGGTTTCACTGAAGCCTGTGGTGTATAGGAGTCATAATTACGGCATAGGATTCTATACAGTTAGCTTCACAAGCAACAATGGATGATTCAATGCATTTCATGGAGCAACGCTGACTGGGATTCCTGCTTCATGTATATGGATTCATGAGATTTTACTTATCTCAGATTCTTGGGACAGTCAAGTGTTTTTTGTTCTCTTCCTTGCTGATTTAACTGAAGCCAAATATCGAAGTATTTTGCAAATTTAAGCCAAAGGAATGGCTCATGAGATATTACCGAAATCAAGTTCACAATCAGATACTTAAAGTATAGTGAACTTTCACCCTTAGTTACTAGATTACAATTAAGAGATCCTATTTATTGCATGTAATGTTAGACTAATCTGCTTTAATGATTGTCCTGGAAACACAATCATGTGAAATGTTTTGGCAGTAGAGAATTTTTAATTTTTGATTTGGAACAGGGAGCCTACTCTCAAATGCAATGTGGCTTAGAGACTAACTACAACATTGATAGCCTTTAATTCTACCATTGATGTTCCATGCAAGCAGGATTCTGTACTGTGAGTGCAGGATTGGGAATCAGTCCAAATGTTCTAACTGAGATCACATATTAAGGGTGAGGTATGACTAAAGGAAGCCTCAGAAATATGGAGTCATGCATCTGAGTCCCCTTCATAGTTAATTCCTTATTCTATTCAAAGTTTGTGAGAAGATTTGTAGCTCAGGTGCTCGTTGTTGTTCTGTTCACCAAGTTGGGAATTTGTGTTGCAGATATTTCGTCCCCTGTCTAGGTGATAGCCTCAGTGCTTGGGAGCCTCCTGTGAAGCGCTTCCGTGATGTTTCCTCCGACATTTATAGTGATTTGTATCTGCCGCTTCCGGTTGTCAGTTCCAGCTGTCCGCTGCAGTGACCGGCATATTGGGTCCAGGTCGTTGTGCTTATTGATTGAATCTGTGGATGAATGCCATGCCTCTAGGAATTCCCTGGCTGTTCTCTGTTTGGCTTGTCCTATAATAATAGTGTTGTCCCAGTCGAACTCATGTTGCTTGTCATCTGAGTGTGTGGCTACTAAGGACAGCTGGTCGTGTCGTTTCGTGTACAAAATCCCATGCAAGGACTGCACAAAACACTACATAGGACAAACAGGAAAACAGCTAATGATCCGCATCCATGAACACCAACTAGCCACGAAACGACACGACCTGCTATCCTTAGTAGCCACACACTCAGATGACAAGCAACATGAGTTCGACTGGGCCAACACTATTATTATAGGACAAGCCAAACAGAGAACAGCCAGGGAATTCCTAGAGGCATGGTATTCATCCACAGATTCAATCATAAGCACATCGACCTGGACCCAATATACCGGCCACTGCAGCGGACAGCTGGAACTGACAAGCGGAAGCGGCAGATACAAATCACTATAAATGTCGGAGGAAAGATCACAGAAGCGCTTCACAGGAGGCTCCCAAGCACTGAGGATGTCACCTAGACAGGGGACGAAACATCTGCAAAACAAATTCCCAGCTCGGCGAACAGATCCTTATTCCATTATTCAAATGTAGACTTGATCCTTCTCCCTTCATTCAGCAGAACTCTTCAGTGTGAACACATTCACCTTCCTTGCACTGTGCTTCACATGTATAATTTTAAGAAAGGCATGTCATAGCTGAGAACCTTTATAATATGTTGACCTTTTCTGACCAATCTTAATTTCTAATGAATAGTTTTATTTTCCTCGGGTTAGAGATTTCCAGCCTGATTTGTTCCTTATCTGAAAAGGGAAGGTAATTTTTGTCTTTAGTAATGTGTGATTGGGTTGTAAAGCAGCCCTCTGTTATCTCCATTATAGTAACAGCTCAATTTCCATCCAAATTGTTTAAATGGGATGAAGAGAAAGATAAGTTTCACACAGGGTTTTCAAGTACTAACATGACATCACCTGGTGGTGGTGGTGGTAGTGGGGGGGGGGGGGGATGGAAAGAATGGTAAAAACTATCCCCTTGTGATTTTTATTTTAGATATTGCCTATGTCCTCCCCTAGAAGATTGTTCTATGAGTTTCTTAATTAGCATTTAAAAATGTGTTGCTGGAAAAGTGCAGCAGCTCAGGCAGCATCAAAGGAGAAGGAGAATTGACATTTCGGGCATAAGCCCTTCTTCAGGAATGAGGAGGGTGTGCCAAGCAAGCTAAGATAAAAGGTAGGGAGGAGGGACTTGGGGGAGGGGCATTGGGAATGCGATAGGTGCTGAGTCTGAGGGTTGGGACTGAGAAAAGGTAGGGAGAGGGGAAATGAGGAAGCTGGAGAAATCTGCATTCATCCCTTGTGGTTGGAGGGTTCCTAGGAGGAAGATGAGTCGCTGTTCTTCCAGCTTCCTCATTTCCCCTCCCCCCGCCTTTGCTCAGTCCCAACCTTCGGACTCAGCCTTCTTGACCTGCAATCTTCTTCCCGACCTCTCTGTCCCCACCCAATCTCCAGCCTATCACCATCACCTTAACCTCCTTCCACCTATCGCATTCCCAACTCTCCTCCCCCAAGTCCCTCCTCCCTACACCTTTTATCTTAGCCTGCTTGGCACACCCTCCTCATTCCTGAAGAAGGGCTTATGCCCGAAACATCGATTCTCCTGCTCCTTTGATGCTGCCTGGCCTGCTGCACTTTTCCAGCAACACATTTTTAAGCTCTGATCCCCAGCATCTGCAGTCCTCACTTTCTCCTTATTTCTTAAGTAGCACTATAAGGGTTAAAATAGCAAAAGTGATTTTGTTTTAGTTATATGGGTAAAGGGGGGCTAGAGAGAAATGATTACCGCTTTGAAATTTCTGGACCATCATTTTGATTCTCAAACCAAAACTGGCCGTTTATTTGATATCATTCCATCTGTGAAAAGTTAAGCTGTTGCATGTGGATATTTGGATAATTTGGGAACAAGGCACTGCCACGTGCACTGATGCCTCAGACAGCCAGGGACCTGGGTTCAATTCTAGCATCAGGTGACTGTTTGGAGTTTGTACATTCTTCCTGTGTTAGCATAGGATTCCTCCCACAGCCCAAAGATGTGCAAGTTAGGTGGATTGGCCACACTAAATTGCCCATAGTGTACAGAGATGGCAGGCTAGGTGGTTAGCCATGGAAGATGCAGGGTACAGATATAATTAGGGTATGTGAGGTGCTCTTTGGAGGGTCAATGTGGACTTGATTAGCCAAATGGCCTGTTTCCATACTGTAGGAATTGTATGATTTGATGATTCTATGATGGATGATGATGGGATAGTGTAGGGGGACGAGCTGAGAATAGTTCACAGGTCGGCGCAACATCGAAGGCCGAAGGGCCTGTTCTGTGCTGTATTGTTCTATGTTCTATGTCCTATGATTTGTTTTATATGATTTGTGAGGTGGTATCTGCACAATCATTTCAGCAGCATGAAGAATATTAAACTGTTGCCCACTATTTTGTCCCTTAACATCACATTCTCTAAGGAGATAGTTAAACCAAAAACAAGACTTGATTGAATCTCTTGAAGTAGTGTAATGCATTTTTGCACGTCTTCTCTCTCAAGCAAGCCTTAAAATAACATATGATCATAACAAATCATTCGATCACAATTCCTTGGGCATAACCTAATGCAGAAAGGCAAACAAATGTCAGTGCCATGGAGAATTTGGCACCATGATCTGTGAATGTTGAGCGATCCTTCCATCTTGTTCAGGTGACACTAGGCTTTTAGGGTGTGGGCTGGTCATTTATAGCTTCCAAGGTTGTGATATCCTTTATTTGTGTCAATTTGTAGTTGAAATTCTCCCAGTAGAGCCTGTCTACTTCAAGTTATACTTAATGAGCTACTTGTGTAGGGGAGATATGTTTGTGGTTGAGGAATGGACAAGCAGAATATGCTTTCAGAAATTCTAAGTGCTTCTCCTTCAAATGTTAGATAAATATTGTCTATTAAGTTGCTGTTTCACACAGGCCATGGAAATGTGAAACAACAGTTTTGTTTATTTGACCAGTTATTCCCGTAACATTTGACGGGGATAAGTAGCTATAACTTGCCCCTTGAGAATATGAAATTTATTAAGGATCCTGTCTAGACTTAAGTCATTATGATGCACAAGAAGTTGAACAATTTATTGCCATACTGGTAAAACACGAACATGAACACAATGGATGAGAGGAAGATATAGGTAGATAACTGCAATTATAATCCAGCAATAGGTCAATAGCTAGAGGAGGGAAGGCACTGTAACTTTGGTGAACCTCCAAACACAACCACACAATCAGTAAAACCACCTACTTCCTACCATTATAACATTTCCTAACTCCACACTTGGATCAGCATATCTGTTGTGAAACCTTTATCCATCTCTTTACTGTATCTAATCTTGACCATCTTAATGCACTGCTGGTCGGCCTCCAACATTCTACATTTCATAAACTTGAGATAATCACAACTCTGTTGACTGTGTCTTAACTCCTACCATGTCTTTTTCACTCCTCTGCTGGATGAACTACATTGGGTCCCACTTAAGCAATCCCTCAATTTTTAAAAAAAACATTTCAGCCTTTTTTTTAAACCATTTCCTCCAAATCTACTATTTCTCCAATGACTTATAGTCCCAAAAACCCTCAGAGATATCGGCACTCTTCCAATTTTGACCAATCTAGTATCCCTTACTTTAATTCATTGGTGGTTGTGCTTTCAGACGACTAGGACAATATTTACAATAAATTGAAGGTAACAGTGGTATTGGACAGGGTTTAAACGTGATGGTGTGCTCAATCCTTGGCCTTCCACCTGGCAAGGTAATTTACAATTTCTTATGTTCCAATGTCTTTCTTCCTCCAATCTAGCCAGCATCGAAGAGGTGAGGCTCAGGGAGGGAGGAGGTTGTTCAAGAATTTTCTCATTCTAAATGTTACAATTCTATGTGAAATAACATTGGTCATCCTGTTGAGTGTTTCTTGAAATTAATGTGCAGTGTAAAACAGTCATCTGTAATTTGAAAAGCGCTGTACAGACATCAGATTAAGTCTTGCAGAGTTGTATCACTGAACCAAATGAAGAGTACTAATTAAAAAGAAAACCATGCAGCATTAGAAAAATCACAGTGCAGTTAACTAATCCCATCACAAAAAGTTGACCTTCACCAAATGGTTATTAATATTTTTGTCTTGTTTCTATTTGCATAATTTTGGCATTTCTTTGTGGTCATTCATTTATTTATTCAATTTCATGTTGACACATTCTAAGCAATGAATTGATATGCAAAATCAATTCTTTCAGTACATTGTGATACCTTGCTTTTGCTTTCTACTGCAAGTTCAGTACAACTTTGTTTCTTAATTTATCACAAGTCCAGAGAAAACAGTGAGAACTAGAGACTCCAACAGACTCACTCGTACCCAATAACGGAATACAATTATAAATATGGAGGGGGTTCCTCATGGGTCATGGTTTCATCCTTGAGATTAATTCAAAGATTAGTAATAGCCTGGGCATTTATGAAATTCTGATGGTTTTTTTTGTTGCATTTCCTTTCTATTGTCATCAGTTGAAGAACAAATGGACCATCCAAAATCCCTAAACAATTCATTGTACAAAAAACATCCAAGTCCATTCAACTAAACATTTTTTTCTTTAAATGGATCCTATTTACTTTGCATTTTATGAGCAGAAATATAAAAGAAAAGACTCATGTTTTGTGAAAAGACTGTGAGGCTAGTGAAATTTAGCTTGGGTGGTACACAAAATCAATAGTATTGCTTTTCCTGCCAGTAAAGCATTGTGGTTTGCTGTCCAGTTCCATTTGTTTTAATGAAAATAAACATTGCAGAGGGTAGGCAATTAGTGGAAAATGTGGTGCCAACAATATTTTCTCCTCACCCAAGTTCAGTTTCACCTTCAGAATTTTCCATGAATGACAGAGTGGATCCTCTTATAAATGGTCTGCTATCGAGCATTACATTAGCTTGTGGAAGGCATTCTTCAGTGGGAGGGAGAATCAACTGAAGGGCACAACATTTCAAAGGATGTCCATTCAGAACTGAACAACTTGTTTGTACAATTGAACATGGCCTCTTAAACAGTTATAAACAAATTCTGACTAAAATAAAACAAGGAATTCCGGATGCTGGAAATCTGAACCAAGAATAGATATTGTTGGAGAACCTCAGCAGTTCTGACAATATCTGAAGAGGAAAAAGCATAGTTGATGTGTCATATGTTCTGAAGAAGGGCCACTGGACTCGAAATATTAACTCTGCTTTCTCCAAGCAGATGCTGCCAGACCTGCTGAGTTTCTTCAGCAATTCCTGTTTTTTGTGACAAAATGTTTTTGCTGGTTAGATTCAGGAGGATTTGGACATCCTAGTTTTCAGCTGGAAAACCTATATATCTCTCTTTTCTCCCCAATTCCTCTCTGATTTTGAACATCTTTGAAGTCATACCACAATGACATCAATCTTCCATTCTTCCTATAATCCCCCGGTCTTTACAAGCTTGGGGTCAATTAACCACACCTTCCTGGTTTTGTACATTCTTCTTTCATCTTTAATATTTGTGTTGTACTGCATTCTGGGCCCTTGGTTTATATTTAACCAAATATTGCTTGAAAACAAAACGGATCGCCTGTAAATTCTTCTTCATTATGCCTAAAACTAGAAACTTAAACAATCTAATTTTTAGGAAAAAACTTAAATAGCAATTGATGTATTTACACTGTTGCTCACTCAAGGATTGTAACAACTATTTCATTTTTATGGGGATATGCTGTTAGTCTGTCCACCTTTTGTGCAGCTTTTTCACTCATTGTTTATCCGACTATTTTATATTTCCTTTCAATTTCTCTCCATTTTAAAACTCACTCCCTCAGTGCATTCTCATGCATTCTGTTTTAGAGCATTGCAATTTCTGCAATGTGATCACTTGCATTGCTGTTGTCTGCAAACTAGGCATGCATTATTATTTCATGTTTTTGCTAAGCCCTACAATGACGTACCAACTCTGTGTCAGCAGGATTATTCTGATATTAATACTTTCTGCAGAAAAGTTTGTTTTAAATTATTGGAGCTTGGTTTTATTAAACAAAAAATATCTAACTATCCAAATCAAGTAGATCAGAATAAATGGTATTTAAATCTACTTAACTAAACATCTTTATTTCTGGAACAATCAAGTTCAAGGTGAACTTCATCTCCTTTATTGTTTTGAAAATGGGGTATGTCGAAGACCAATCAAAACAGCACAAAAATTCCCAACCTAATTCCAAGGGTTAATTAGCTTTGCCTATTACTTAAATCTGCTTAACTTTTGATGGAACAATGACACTTGGTACCATGTAGGAGTGGGACCGGGATGTGCCTGTTGGAATCCAATCCCAACTGTGTCACCATGGGATGAGAATAAGCCTTATCAATTCTTGTAAAATGACATTGTCTACAGCTTGGCGAGGGTTCACCACCTGACCTCTTAGTTGTCAATAGATCAAGTTAAAGGAAAAGTTTGCACCTTTTGCAAAATAAAACTTCCAAAGATTGTCTTCTACTGGATGAGCAGAGCCTTGTTTTGGAGATAGGTCCTCAGTCAAAGAAATTAATTGTTGGGTTGCAACTGCACCAGCTGCTCTACACAGCTGTCAGGGCCAACTCGCACCTTACAGTTGGTCAAAGATTGAGAAGTTGAATAAACCAGAGCCAAAGAAACAAATAAAATTGGCTTAAAAATAAACTTAAAGCCTTGTAAAATAGCATTTCCCGCAGAAATGTGTTCAGTTGACATCAATCGAGCATTAGATTTCATTTCTTCTTTAACAATGTAAACCTTACAGTATATGTTTTCCACATTAGTTTTGTGTCAGAATTGTGAGTCTTGACAGTGAGTTGACCCTGGTTGTGTCTTGGATCTTGTGGTCCCTACTTTTCTCCTATTTGTAGGCAATATACATAAGCAGACTATAAATAAATTAAGAAAGAATATATTAAATTAAATATACACACTCTATTAAAAAAGCCTGGTGCTTTCATGATTATATGGTGGGGGGTGGGGGGAAACGCTAGTTTGTGGCATGTCATTTAGTAGTAATTTGTTTTAGCTCTAACAGGCACACCTCAATTCAAATGTCAAGTCTCTTGTTCTTCTAACAAATGCTTTATGTATTTAAATTATTGTTCCATTTTATATATACAGAAGTGAGTTTACAAGTGTGCAATTTTTTTGTTACAAATGTCTGCCTCGACAATTATTTACTGCTTCCTACTGTGTAAATTATGTTGCAAAATAAATGTTTTATTAGCATTAAATATCACCATTTCTTTGGAGTATATTTTCAGGTTGTTTCAACTGTTTACTTGGTATAGTGAGTGTGTAATCATTGTGAGTCACTCTCTATCAAGGAATTAATACATAGGCAAGAAAGTTAGACTGAGTTATTGCTGAAATTTCATTCAAATATAATGTTGGGTGTCAGAAAATTTCATACTGAGCTCTTGAAAATCAGCCATCAGGAGAGTTATGAATTGTTTCCTTCCAAACCTGAGTTATGCATGGAAGGAGGTCCATGAGCTGGGTGACACCACAATGAATTACCACTGGGAACAGATCCATTGTTGATGCTGATGCTGATGGAGACAATTTAAAGTAGTAAATTAATAGTGGCAGACAGGCAATCTTCACACAACATTAAAGTGCCTTAACATGTATGAAAGTTTTTCTATTGAGTATTAAAATACATTAAGCATTGTCCCAAAGCTGAACATATTTATTGCTGCAAATTCAGAGTCTTTTCCTCACCAGTTAAGAAGGACTTTACCTAAAGAGAAAGACTTACAGTGCACAATTTCAGGAGATCACCAACTAGCAATCAAGTCATGTACTGAAGTACTTTTGAAATATGGTCAGAGTTACAATGTACAAATGGCAGCCAATTTGTCCACAGCTAGCTCCAATCAACAACAATAAGCTAAATTTAAAATTAATAATAAAACAATGAGAATTGGATATTTATCTGAAAATACATTTTCAGAGCTATCGGAAAAGGCAGAGAATGCAACTAAATGAATTGCTATTGCTAAGAGTTAGCAAAGACACAACAGGCTGAAAGATCTCTACTGTAGCTGTTTTCTGATATACAATTATGTAGTCATATTAATAAGAAATAAGTTTTGTTGAAAAACACTGGGAAGAATTTCACTGCTATCCTTAAACATGCCACACAATCTTCTACATCCACCTTTGCCGGGTAACTGGGGCCTAGATTTAATCTCACACGTAATGGTCAAAACCTACAACTGCACAACAGTCTCTCAGCCTAGATTATGTGGTCTCTCCAGTGGGACGTGATGCCATGATATTATGGCTAAAGTACGAATACTAAACACTAAGCCATAGCTGACTTAGCTTTAGACATTCAGTATCAAAAAATCTCGACTGGTGAGTACTGGTAAAGCATATACAACAGGTGTCCTGGCCCCCTTGTCAAGGAGGGGAATAGATAATTAACCGAGGTTCCCACTGGCGATCATTCGGCAGTCATATTGGTTGTAAAGTATATTTGGAATTGAGTATGGCTTTGGCTGCCCTTCCGTTTCCTGAAAGCTCAAGGTATGCTTTATAATGCTGAATATAACGCAATTTTAAAGTCTGGAATATTACTCATTTTAAACATGGATGAGTGTTTTAGGTGATCCACTAAATTTTCATACTAACAAACTCCGCTGATTAAGGGTTAGAGTGGACACTTCCAAACATGCAAGCTCCCGTCACCAACAGTGCGCGCGTCTGCGGTTTGATTCAATCAGGAGCGAAATTCGGGTACATGCACACGCACCCAACTGTCACTATGTCAGAGAGCAATAACTGCAGGTAATATCATTTAAACTGTTAATCCAGAAATGGATGAGACTACAGAGAATAGTTACTAGATTGCCCTTTTTAAAAAATAACATTAAGGTTTTGTCATACCTCATTTAGTTTGTGTAGCTTTATTTTCATGGTCACCGATTTATTCTGTTAAGATTAGAGGATTGACCATTTTAAAATGTTCAATTTCTTACGGTGTCCTCCCCAACATTTCAATTGAAAATAGGTGGGAAATTTTGGGTGTGCTTCTTGTCTAAATATTGCAAAGGTTCACATAATTTTCACCTATTCATTGCCCCCATTATCAGTTTTACTCCTTCATGGCATACCATTATCTATCTCTTTCATTAACTTTCTTTCTCTTCCTCTGGACTCCATCTCTACCTATCCCACTCACTCCTTCCCTTCAAGGAAGAAAGACCCAGCCTATTCAACATCTCCCAATAACTCAAACCCTCAATTCTGACAACATCCTTGAACTCTTTCAAGTTTAACAACATCCTTCCAACAGCAGAAAGACCACAACTGAATGCAGTATTATAAAAGTGGCTTCTGTACAGATCTGCTGAGTTTCTTTCACAATTCCTGTTTTTGTTTCAGATCTTCTGCATCTGCAGTTCTTTGTTTTATATTAGCTTAGATCACCAGTCCGGTGACAATATTACTGTGTCATTGCCTTCCCATGTTGCATAGCAGGAACAGGCTGGGAGATGAACTTTGTTTTTACAGACACTTAGCCTTAACCTCAAACTCTCATATGGCTTTGTGAATACATGGACAATGACTTAGAGCTCAGCCTCTGAATGTGCATTCATACTGCAATATGATGACAGACAGTGGGGTGGTCTTGCTCGTGGACTGGGTGGTCGGGTCAGGGTGAGAATTGAAAGGTTTCTCCCTTGTTCTGAAGCTCCATTCCAGTAGGACCCTTCATGAAGAATTGCGATTGAGAAGATGGAGAAGAGCATTTGTGTAATGACAACCTAGCTTGACCCATTTTGTCACAGATTGGATCAGTGGTGAATTAGTTGATGAGGATCATAGCTTACATGTTGTCATGTGGCAGGTGAAATTAGTGACACGTTTGTGTGGACTGCTAAATTTGAGGAGAATGCTTCAGAAATTTCTCTCTTACTGGAGAAGCACTGCATGAGGTCAAAGAAGGCTATGTGTTGCTGCTGCTTTCTGCATTTTGATGAACTTGTCTTATTGTGCAGCTCTATTGTACAGCCCTTGTACATCTCGAGAGACAGCATTCGCAATTTGATTCTGATGGGAACCACTGGAGAACGTAACTGAAGAGAATTTTTCCAATGGATCTCCTTGGTCAGCAGTGAGATGTCTCTGAAGTCAGCACAATAAGTTTTACTTCCTTTCTTAAAGAAGGTCAACGTTACAGTGCCATGCTCTCCACCTTCTAGATTAGAGAAATGAAGCATGTATTCATACCAAGAGAGATCCTGTGCCATATTTCAGAACTTCAGTAGAGATTCTGTCTGTGCTGGCATCCTTGTTCGCTCTCAGCTGGAGATTGCTTGTTCAACTTGTGTTGGGCTAATACTATGCTCATGGTGATGGGTGGCAATCTGTGGGATGTGGTGTAGCTCATCTTTATCAAGGGCTGAGTTTTGGTTAAGGAGATCCATGAAGTGCTCCTTCCAATGAACACACAGTGTTTCTCTGTGTTCAGTGAGCATAGCTCCATTCTTAGCTCTCAGCACAGTAGATCCTTGGTGGTTAGTCTGCAGATAGTTTTGACTGCACTGAAAATCTGTGCACATCACAGAGGTCAGCCAGTTGCTGAATTTCCTGCACTCTTTCTGTCCACCATTTGTTCCTTAGGTCACTTTTTTTTTTGTTTGACTGTAGCTTTGTTTTTTTGTATAGACCTGATTTATTTCCTTCGAGCTCTGCAGTTCCTGGATCTCCCAGTCATCCTAGTGAAATTAGTCTTGATGTTTCCTTATAGAGAAACATACAGTCTTTTTGAATGTGTTGTATGTGACAGATTTAAGAACAGACCTGGTGCTGTGGACATTGAGGTTTCCATTTGTTGAGCATTGTCAGGTTGGCTGAGAGGTATGAGTGAGTAGGTGTCTATTCACAGAGACCTTGTGTGCATCAACATTGAATTTTGAATTTCCTGGAGCAATGATGTTTTGCTGCAGGTGCCATTTTTTGGACCCAGCTGGAGATGGTTTATTAGATAAGGTGAAGGTCAGTCTAGCAGTTGTCAGTTTTGGTGATGGCATGGGTGATGTGAATATCTTGTGGTCTCTCGCATGGACAATGATCTAGACAGGTGGTACCAATGTCTGGAGCAAGGGTGATACCATGGGGATTTGTCTTTGATGAAATAGTATCTTCATTTTGATCAGACCATGCTCTAGACAGTTCATTAGAAGGAGGACTCCATTAGGGTTTACCTTCTTTACCAATCAAAAATTTCCAGAGGTTTGTGTCCTTCCAAACTCTGGCATTCAAATCACTTCAACTCCCTTTGGGACGGGGGCAATAACTGATCACAGTAGAAGTCAGATTCCTCTTTGGTCTTATCTGGTGTTTCCAGAGTTGGGATATGAGGTGATTGGGACCAGGTGGGACCTGGTTGACTATGAGGTTCTTGATTGGGGTTGTTAACCTGGGTCAATCAGAAACTTTGGAGTCACTGAGGTCCATCTGGTCCTAATCACTACAGGATGTATGCTCTGATGACTGAGGTGTACAGCTTCTAGGTTTGGGTGAGACAAAGAGTAATGAGGTACTTGTTTTCTCACCAGGGATCCTCACTAAAATGGTCAATTCGTTTATTTTTTAATCATAAAACTAACCTCATGGAATTGACACTCTTCCTCAAACATATCTGCCATCTTGTTCTTTGAATTGACCTTCTCCTATCACAATGTTCCACTTTGGACAGTGACATCAATATCATAGCACCAGAGTTCCCAGTTTGTAATTGCCATTCAACATTCAGGTCTTTCACTGCTGGGGCTGTCCATGAGGGTCATGATTTTCCAGGTCTCAAATTACATTTGAAGGTGCCTCTGTCAGGGTAAGTCTTATGTGGAATGGCCATTGCACACGAATTACCAAATGGTCCCGGTGGAGCAATGGCAGAATAACTAAGACAGTGGTGAGCATGCTTTGTGACAAGGATGGGGACTAAAACAAAGGGACAGTTGTAGAGAGTATATTGAAACCCATTGGTTTATTTTCTGATGCACGATTATCCTTATTATACATCCTTAATCCTTACCTTGTCCTTGTATATGTTCCCATCACCTCTAGCCTTTCTGATCCATGTCAGTTTCCTATTGCCCAATGATTCACTTTAAAATTCCTTATTCTGTGTTTATCTTCATCCTAACATATTACAGATTCTGTCATCAGTTGTCTAAATCCCATCCTCTGGATTTCTCCTCACTCTTCACTCCTCATGCCTCTCCACCCACTTCTTTGGCTTTAACAATCTCTTCGATACCAATCACTGACAAGGCTTTATGGTCACTCTTCATTTTCTGATCCAGGGCTTTTTTTTTTCTAATTTGCAGTTCTGTTCAGAGTTTTGAGATTTTTCTATATTAAGGTTTGTATTAATTTATGTTGTATGTAAAAATGCCTGGTAATACAGAGCGTAAACATTGCTATAAGGAGATTATAACAATAATCAAGAATAATGGAATGAATAGAATAAGAGAAATAGAATCAGCATACTGATGCATGTCGACAAAAGTTTTTAGTTTTGTGTCTCTTTCATTCCACAGTCAACTGAGACTTGGCCAACTATGATCCTTTCCAGCCATGATTAACAAAGATACTCTGGTTTCAGTGAGTCATAGAACTTGTACCATGGTCTTTGCTCTGCTGTTATTTCTAGGTATGTCGTGGGCATATCTGGCAGGATTCCAGCTCCTCTTAAATGGTTATAAACTCATTTCGCTTGGGGTTTGTGGCTCTCTGATCATTATCCACCTCTTCCTTCAAACAGTCTTTGCCTTATTTGAGTGCAGCACAACAAAAGATAATGTCTTGCATCGCAGTAGTGCCAAATCAGTCGCCATAATCATACCTGCTTATCAGGAAGACCCTTTGTACTTGACACAGTGCCTTAACTCTGTGAAGAACATTGAGTATCCAAGTCACGAGCTGAGAATCATCATGGTTATTGATGGGAACTCAAAAGAAGACCAATACATGATGGACATGTTCAAGGAGGTTTTCTGCAAGGAAGATATTGGGACGTATGTGTGGGAAGGCAATTATCACTCAAGAAACTTTAATAGAGTTATTCAGAATAAAGAGGAGGATAACAACAAGCGACCATACAGAGACCCTGTCAATTTGTTTTATGGGGAGTCATGTATTGGAAATCCAGAGAGATTAGATGTGGAGTCACTAATCAGGAACAAACATTTTGTTTGCATAATGCAGAAACGGGGAGGAAAAAGAGAAGTAATGTATACAGCCTTCAAAGCTATTGGGAATTTGGTGGATTATATACAGGTATGTCTCTGATTTAGCCTTTATACAGGTGAGACTCAATCTTCTGCATCAAATAAATGCCAGTTTGTTCCAACACTATGAAATTAAAAGTTGAATTGAATTTCTGTCTAACATGCACTGTTCCTTGTCTTCAGTTTCTGGTCACTTTCAGTGGCTGAGAATCTATGATCTCAACTTCCCCAGAGAGCCCTAAAGCATAGATTTTTAAAATGTGTTCTCAGGATGTGGTAATTACTGATAAAGCTGATTTTTTTTCCCCATCCATGGCTATCTTGACATGATAGTGGTTAACTTACGTCTTGAGCTGCTAATGGAATACTGATGCAACTGAGCAGCTTGCTAGGTAATTCCAGAGTGGACTTAATGATTATTTCCAGGATTATTTCCACATTTAGTTAAATCCTCCTCTTGTTTATTGGTTCAATAACTTAACAGTTACGTTATGATTTGCATATTAGCCCATAAACTGAAAGTATTGGCTTCAAAGTTCACATAGAGACAACCTATCACTGTTTTGGCTGAGATACCAACGAAAATGTATTAAATGCAAAGTGTGCAAAGATTCTCCACAAATACTGAGTTGGCTTCTGCTGCTCTGGCTCACCCCCTAGTGACGAGTTCCACAATGACAACACAACATCAAATCACAGTCCTTATAGGGAACAAGGCAAGAGAGGGGAAAAAAATGAAAATCAGTGCTGGAAACAAAGTTCTATTTAAAGTTAATAAAATCCTGATCATAGATACCACTCTAGTTCCCCAGTTTATTGATTTTTTTTTATACAATGAACACACATTTGTGCAATTGCTGAAGTCTAAGAAAGCAGAAAGTTATCAGCTTGATGTTATAATTTTACAAAAATACAAACTGTACTCAATGTACAAGCTCTGGATGGAAGAATCGAGCCTCTTATTTGTTTTTTGGTTTGTTTTCAAGAGTCCCATCCCAGCATGACAGTTTTCATATAAGCCCACAGAAAAATTACAATGCAGAAAGAAACCATTTAGCTCATTGTGTCGTTTGGACCAGCAGGCTTATCTGTAGTTTGGCAAGTTACAATGTTTCACATGCAGATCCAGATTCCTTTTAAATTAATTAATTAATTAATGGTTTCCACCTCAACCATAGGAAATTCTAGACACCCATCACTGGATGAAAAGATTTTTCCTCAAGTTTCCTCTAGTCCTTCTATCAATCATCTAAGATCTGTGTCCCCATGATTGACCTCTCTGCTCAGGGAACAAGTATTCCTGAGCAGAGAGGTCAATCATGGGGACACAGAAACAAGTTTTCCCTGTCAACTCTACCCAAACCCCTCATTATTTTTTATACCGCAATTAAATTACCCCTCAGCTTCCTCTGTTCTCAAGAAAACAACTCTAGCCTCTCCAATCTTTTGACATTGCTACAATTTTCAAGCCCTAGCAAACCATTATTGTAAATCTCCTCTGTTCTCTCTCGACAGCAGTTGACTGAAACTGTACACAAAACTCCAGCTGTGGCCTAACCTGTGTCTTACATAATTTTTAAAAATTAATTTGTGGGATGTGGGCATCACTGGCTGGCCAGCATTTATTGCCCATTCATATTTGCCCTTGAGAAGGTGGTGGGAAGCTGCCTTCTTGAACCGCTGTAATCCATGTGCTTTGTGTTGATCCACAATGCCCTTAGAGAGGGAATTCCAAGATTTTGATCCAGCAACAGTGATGTAATGATGAAATATTTCTAAGTCAGGATGGTGAATGGCTTGGAGAGAACTTGGTGGTGGTATTCCCATGTATCTGCTGTCCTTGTCCTTCTAGATGGAGGTGGTCATGGGTTTGCCTGAGGATCATTGATAAATTTCTGCAGTGCTTGTAGATAGTGAATACTGCTGCTACTGAGCATCGGTGGTGGAGGGAGTGGATGCTTGAGGATGTGGTGCTGATCAAGCAGGCTGCTTTGTTCTGGATGGTGTCAAGCTTCTTTGAGTGTTGTTGGAGCTGTACTCATCTAGGAAAGTATGGAGTATTCCATCACACTCCTGACTTCTGCCTTGAAGATGGTGGATAGCCTTCGGGAAGTCAGAAGGTGAGTTACTGCTTGCAGTATTCCCAGCCTCTGACCTGCTCATGTTGTCACTGTGTTTATGATCAATGATAACCCCCAGGATGGTGATAGCAAGGGAATCGGTGATGGTAATACCATTGACTGCCAAGGGGCAGTGATTAGATTGTCTCTTATTCATCATGGTGATAGCCCTGGCATTTCTGTGGTGCAATGTTACTTGGCACTTGTCAGCCTAAATATGGATGACATCCAGATCTTGTTGCATTTGAACATGGACTGCTTCAGTATCTGAGGAGTCACGAATGGTGCTGAACATTGTGCAATTGTCGGTGAACATCCCCACTTTTGACCTTATGATGGCGGGAAGGTCATTGATGAAGTACCTGAAGGTGGTTGGGCCTAGGATACTACCTTAAGGAATTCCTGCAGAGATGTCCTGAAGCTGAAGTGACTGACCTCTTACAACTACAACCATCTTCCTATGTGCCAGGTATGACTGACCACCGGAGAGTTTGCTGCCGATACGCATTGATTCCAGTTTTGCTCGGGCTCCTTGATGCCACAATTGGTCAAAGGCAGCCTTGATGTCAAGGGCTGTCAGTCTTACCTCACCTCTGGAATTCAGCTCTTTTATCCAAGTTTGATCCAAAATTGTAATAAGGAGCTGAGTGACCCTAGTGGAACCCAAACAGGGTATCACTGAGCAGGTTATTGCTGAGCAAGTGTTGCTCGATAGTGCTGGTGATGACACTTTCCTTCACTTTACTGATGATTAAGAGTAGACTGGGGTGGTATTTGGCTGGTTTGGATTTTTCCTGTTTTTTATGTACAGGGCATACCTGGGCAATGTTCCACATTGTTGGATAGATGCCAGCATTGTAACTGTACTGGAAGAGCTTGGCTAGGGGAGCAGTAAGTTCTGGAGTATGTCTTCAATACTATTGCCAGAATGTTGACAGGGCCCATAGCCTTTGCAGTATCCAGAGTCTCCAACCATTTCTTGATATCATGTGGACTGGATTGAATTGACTGAAGACTAGTATCTGATTATGGAATCACTGGAGGAGGTCAAGATAGATCATCCACTTGGCACTTCTGGCTAAAGATTGCTGCAAAAGCTTCAGCCTTGTCTTTTGCACTGAGGTGCTGGGCTTTTCCATCCTCGAGGATTCGGGATATTTGTAGAGCCTCCTGCTCCAGTGAGTTGTTTAATGATCCACCATCATTCACAACTGCATGTGGCAGGTCTGTAGAGATTAGATCTGATCCTTTGGTTGTGGGGTGACTTAGTTCTGTTATTTGCTGTTTGCCATGCAATTCCAGGACTATATCCCTGGTCTTGCTTTCAATACTCTGTCCAATGAGAGCATCTCCTTCAGTGACCTTGGACATGCACTCCAGGATCTCTCACCTCCACTATCTCTCAATACCCTCCCTTTTCATATGGATTACCTTGCTTTGTTTGTCAGTCCAAGTGCTTTGTCGTTTGCCGGTTTGAATTCTGTTTGTTCCCATTCAACGAAACCATCATTCTGCAGTTGACCTCTTCACTACCAACAATCCAGACTATTGTGCAATCTGCAAATTTCCCAAACATAGCTCCTACATTTAATTTCAAATCATTAACTTATGTCACAAACAGTGAAGTCTACAGCAGATGCCATCTCCCTGGCCGTATACTCATCCTTGGAGCATCAGGATAACAAGGATACTTGCTCATTAACTACAGCTCTGCATTCAACACTATATTTCCAACCAAACTAATCTCCAAACTTTGCCACCTAGGTCTCTGCTCCACCCTCTGCAAGTGAATCCTTGACTTCCTGACCCACAGACGCAATCAGTGAGAATAGGTAACAGCACTTGTTCCAAGACAATCCTTAACACTGGCGTCCTGCAATGCTGAATACTCAGCTCCTTATTATATTCTTTGTACACTCATGACGGTGTATCCAAATTTCATCCTAACTCCATCTACAAGTTCGCTGATGACACCAATGTTATCGGCCAGATGTCAAACAGTTACACAACACAATACATGAAAGAGATAGAGTGCTTGGTGGTGTGGTGTAAAGAAACAATTTTTTCCCTCAATGTCAGCAAAAAGAAAGAGTCAGTCATTGACTTCAGGAAGCAAGATGGAGGGCACACCACTATCTACATCAATGGAGCTGAAGTGGAGATGGTCAACAGCATCAAGTTCAAATGAATGACAGAGACCAACAATCTGCCCTGGCTCACTCAAATTGATGCAATGGTCAAGAAAGTACAACAAAGCCTCAACTTCCTCAGGAGGATAAGGAAATTTGGCATGTCCACAAAGACTTTTACCAATTTTTATAGATGCATCATGGCTTGATATGCTAAATGCTTTGCCCGGGACTGTAAGAAATTACAGAGGGTTGTAAACACAACACAGTCAATCATGCAAGCCAACCTTCTATTCATTGACTCCATCTACACTTTCTGCTACTTTGGAAAGGCAGCTAACATAATCATAATCCTGGATACAATCTCTCCCAACCTCTTATGTTGGGCAGAAGATATAAAAGCTTAAACACATGTACCAACAGAATCAAATACTGTTTCTTCCCCGCTATTATTAGATCTATGAATGGACCTCTCAAATTTCAAATTTAATATTGACCTCGCTCTTTGTGCACCTTTTCTGCAGCTGTATGGTATGATCTGCCTGAACTGCACACAAAACAAAACTTTTCACTGTACCTAGGTACGTGACAAAAATAAATCAAATAAAATCAGATCAAACTCAAAACTGGGTTCTGTGGAACGCCACTGGAAACTGCCTTCTATTTGCAAAACAGTCATTGACAACTATCCTCAGTATCCTGTCACTGAGCTAATTTTGTCCAACTCTCCACATTCCCTGTATTGCATAGATTTTAATTTTTCCTAACAGTCTGCCATTTGGGACCTTGTCAAATGCCTTACTAAAATACATGTAGACAACATCTATTGTTCTACCCTCATTAATCCTCATTGCTACTTCCTCACACAATTCAATTAAGTTAATAAGACATTACCTTCTCTTAAAAAGACTATATTGACTATTCTTGATAATCCACATCTATCTAAGTAACAGTTAGTCCTATGTCGCAATATCTTTTCCAGTAATTTGCTCACCACAGAGGTCATAATTATTACCTATTCTTTACCCACTTTTTGAATAATAGTATAACATTCACACACTTCCAATCACATAGTCATAGAGGTCTACAACACAGAAAAAGCCCATCAAGTCTGTGCTGGTCAATCCTATTTTCCAGCACTTGGTCCATTGCCTTGTTCATCTGATATGAAATATTAATTTAGTATCAGCAAGGGACCCAACACTGACCCCTGTGGGACCCCATTTCGACAAGCTTCCAGATAAAAATCACCCCTTGACAATCACCTTGCCACTTCCGGATCAATGTAACCAAATTTCCTGGTTTCCCATGGGCTCTTACTTTCATGATCTGTTTCCCCTGTGGCAACGTAACAAAAGCTTTGCTGAAGTCCAGATGGATGTGAATTCTGAAAATTCAATCAAGTTGGTTTGATGTGATCTCCCCATATCAAAACAGTACTGTTTGTTCTTAATTGATCCCTGTCTCTCCAACTGCAGATTAACTCTGTCCCTCAAAATTGCTTCCAGCAGTTTCCACACCAGAGGTTAGACTAATTTGCCTGTATTTTCCTGGTTTATCCTTTGCTCCCCTCTTGAATACAGGTACCATACTGGCTGTCCTCCAGTTCTCTGGAACCTCTCCTGTGTTCAGAGAAGCAATGTGATAACCAGCCTGTGAAGCCTGGAGCGGGACTCCTTCTTCTGCGAGGAGTGGGCCCTTGGTGACGGCATGATGTGGGCTGATGTAGCTTGGAGCAAGATGCGAGTGTCGGCATGGTGTGGGCTGGTATAACCCAAAGAGAGATTCTGGCAGCAGCATGGGCTGGGAAGCCTGGAGAGGTACTCCTGGTGGTGGTATGGCATGGGCTGGGAAGCCTGGAGTGGGACTGTAGCAGCGAAGGAAAAGTTGGACTCTCTTAAATTATCTTTCTATATTTTTTATTTTAAGTTAATGTGAATGGTGCCTCTCCATGGTGACCGTACACACTTTTCACTGTATTTTATATTGAATACATGTGACAATAAATGATTCAATTCAATTTAATGCAATTGAAAATTATTGCTAGCACCCCTGCTACTTTCTCCTTTGCCTCACTCAGCAGCCTGGGAAATATTTCTTCTGTCCCTGGAGATGTACTTACTATTATGTTTGCTAGACAACTCAGAACATCCTCTCTGTCTATGACAGTTTCTTTAATTTTATAAGAGTTCTTCTCCCTGAATTCTATACCCACATCACCCCTTTAATTGGTGAATACTGACACAAAGCATTCATTTAGAAACCTCCTACATCTTCTGGCTCCATGTGAAAATTACCACTGTATTGCTTAATGGATCCTTGTCTTTCCCTAGTTATTCTTTTACTCATAATGTATTTGTAAAATAACAAGATTTTCCTTTGGTTTACCTGCCATTATTCATGCCCTGCTTTTCCTCTCCAAATTTCCTTTTAAAGTTTCCCCTTGCACATTCTGTACTCCCTTAACCGTCAGTATCCGCCATGACCTTCCTTTTTTCTTTTTCCAATCCTGTATCATTCCCCCCCCCAGTATCAAGATATCAGTATTCAGCCAATTCAATTCACTCCATATGATATCAACAATTGACTGAAAGCACTGAACACTGCAAAGCTGTGAATCCTGACAACATTCCAGCAACAATGCTGAAGACTTGGGCTCCAGAACTTGCCATGCCCCTATCTTAACTGTTCCAGTACAGCAATAACAGTAGTATTTACCTGACAATGAAAAAGTTTCTGAAGAAGGGTCACTGGACCTGACATGTTAACTCTGCCTTCTCTCCACAGATGCTGCCAGACCTGCTGAGATTTTCCAGCAATTTCTGTTTATAGTTCTGATTTCCAGCATCTGCAATTCTTTCAGATTTTAGAAAATTATCCTGCTATGTTCTGTACACAAAAATCTGGACAAATCCAATCTGATCAATTACTGTCCCATCATTCTATGCATGATCAACAGTGCTATCAAGCAGCAACTGCTCAGCAATAACTTGCTCATTGACACTCACTTTGGGTCATCAGAACCACTTAGCTTCTGACCTTAGTACAGCCTTGGTTCAAGTATGGAGAAAAATGCTGGATCAGAGGTGAGGTGAAGTGAGATGAGAGTGATCGCCATTGACGTCAAGGCTACTTTAGACTGTGTGGCATCAAGGAACTCTAGGAGATCAAATTCTCATTGATTCCAGGGAGAAAACTCTCTGCCGGTTAGAGTCACATTATGCGCAAAGGAAGATAGTAGTTAGTTATCTCAACTCCAAGACATCTATGCAGGAATTCCTCAGTGTAGTCTCTTAGGTCCAACTATCTTCAGCTGCTTCATCAATGACCTTTGATTCATCATAAGGTCAGAAATAGGAATGTTTGCAATAAAATTGCACAATGCTCAGCACTATTTGTGAGTCCTCAGATACTGAAGCAATCCATGTCCAAATGTAGCAAAACCTGCATGATGTTTGGGAACATATCTGGATTTATTGTTAGAGTTGTACTGTGAGAATTAATGCACAATGAACTAGATGATGGACTATACAGTATTCACCCTCATGTTTAGTCCTTTCAATGCTCACATCTGCAATGTATTTTTGGTTGATGAACACTTCGTGTATCAAATACCAATGTTTAGAATACTGATATAACTACATCATTCCATATATCTGCAGACAAGGTTTGTGAAGGTTTGTAGCTCAGGTTGAGGTTTAGGATGTAGGTTTGCTCGCTGAGCTGTAGGTTTGATATCCAGACATTTCATTACCTGGCTAGGTAACATCATCAGTGGCGATTTCCAAGTGAAGCGAAGCTGTTGTCTCCTGCTTTCTATTTATATGTTTGTCCTGGATGGAGTTCCTGGGGTTTGTGGTGATGTCATTTCCTGTTCATTTTCTGAGGAGTTGATAGAGTGTGTGCAGCACAGACGAACTTCGGAAGACAGAGGAGAACCACCTATACAACATAATCAAGAAAAACAGATACACAAAAAATACAGTCCACAGATTCCTTGAACAAACCACGACAAGCAGACCAAACACAGCCAGAAACCCTAACCACCTTACCATACATCAAAGAAGTTTCAGAAATGACAGCCAGACTACTAAGACCCCTCGGAATCCTAGTAGCATACAAACCCACCAACACTCTCAAACAAAAACTAACAAACTTAAAAGACCCAGTACAACCCATGGACAAAGCCAGGTAATGAAGTGTCTGAATATCAAACCTACAGCTCAGCGAGCAAACTTACACCCTATATCTGAAGACAGACTTTGCTAAGGTTGAACATACAGATTATTTTAAGAATGGTGCAATATTATTTCTCTAGCTAAGTTCAGTGTAGTACTGAGGACAACTGCCCAGACATAGTTGAATGAATGATTAACATAATGAAGGGAAAACTTTTATGAGCTCTATGGGATCTTGGCTTACCAGCAATGCATACTGGGGACACTAGCAATAATTATTATAAAATTATTAAAACAGTGTGCTTGAAATACAGATATTCCCTGCTTATACATGATGATCCCTGCTAGTAGAGTGAATTTATCAAATGAGCTCATGTATTTTATCAATAGATTATTTATCTTTAGCTATTAATTGTGCATCTTCATCTATGGATTGTGTAATTGTCCACATTTTAGGTCTGCGATTCTGATACAAAACTTGACTCACGTGCAACCATGGAACTTGTTAAAGTCTTAGATTCAAAGGAAAACTATGGAGCAGTTGGAGGGGAAGTCCGAGTACTCAATGTTACCGACTCATTTGTTAGCTTCATTAGCAGCCTGTGTTACTGGATCACATTCAATATAGAACGAGCCTGCCAATCTTATTTTGACTGTGTGTCCTGTATCAGTGGACCTTTAGGTAAGGAATGTGAACAAATCAGGTTCTTTTGGAGGATGCCATTCAAGATAGTTTTCAAAATAATCTCTTTTATATCTTCCCAATGCTGGAGAGAAAGCCCAGGTCGTGGTCTTTACCATTTAGACAACCAGGGCAAAGAACAATTTTCCAGGAAATGCTAAGGCTGAATAAGAGTCAAAGAGAATAGAGGTCACAACAATAACATGTTTGGGTTTTAAAAGTCAGCCATTTGTAGTATAAGAAAAAAATGAGGGAAGTTACGCATTTTATGGTTTTAAATGTGATGATGCTCTCGTTATTTGCCCTGTTTTATTTTTGGAGAGAGTTTGCAAGGCAGAGGTATTGAGCTGGCTAGCTCTTGATCACTTAAGTAAACAGCTTGGGAGGCCTTAGATTTTTTTTAACAGACTGAATGGGTGTGGCCAACTCTCTCAGATTAGGATTTCTGGGTTTTGGTTTTCCAGTAGCATCAGAAGCTATTGGGTTCTCAACAGAATTAGAAGCTTCAGTGAATGCCTCCTGGCTACTTCTCTGAGTTTTCTGTTGATTTCTTTTACTCCAGGATTAAAGAGCTGCATGGGAGAATCTGTTTTTTAATTTTCTTTTTTTGCCAGTAGTGTGTTTGTGGGATGTTACTACATTATAATAGTTACTGCATTATTACTCTGTTAAGTTTCCAGTAGAGTTAAGTTGTTCTAAATTCTTCTTTCTTTGGTTGTATTTTAACTACAGTGTTTAAATAAATTGTGTTTTGATTAACATCGAGTAGTTTGACCAGTCGCATTGCATCAGGAACAGACACTTTACATTTGTCTTTAAAATAAGAAAAAGGTATGGTTTAACCTACCTTCTTAAAATGTTTTGAGGGGGTCTGGTCTGGTATGATAAATCTCAATTTCAACACCATGAGAAAGCAGGAAAAAGGAACCATATCAGAGTTTAATAAGTAAAGCAAGGGACAAAAGTTCAGATGGGCAACTAACCCCTGAGGTATTGGTAAACCATTAGAGAGCAGTTGTTTAGCTTTGCTAACCAGTCTGGCTTTCTGAATAGCTCAGCAGAATTACCTTAGGTCTAACTTGCTTAATTTTAACTCTATCCTGGTTTGAGAACCATCCATCAATACATACTGAAAGGTTTGACCAGACTAAGTCCATTTTCTGTTTTCAATTCTAACAATGGCATTCTGTTTTAGGGATGTACAGAAATGACGTGCTTCAACAGTTACTAGAGCCCTGGTATAATCAGAGATTCTTGGGAATCCGGTGTACGTTTGGGGACGATCGTCACCTGACTAACAGGGTGCTTAGTCTGGGTTACTCCACCAAGTAAGATGTGAATCTATTTTCTGATCGTTTTTTTTCAATTTAACAATTATGTTGTAACTAAGACCTGTTATTTCTACAAATAACAGTTTTTGGACAACATTTTTAAAAGTGCATTTTTTTTTTACATTTTTAATGATTCAATTTCCCTAATTTTCTTTCCTTCTAGCTGGAAGACATTTCTTCTTGCTGTGATATAGTCCAAATAGAGTCCCCACCCAGAATTACTTCTCTGCCTTTGGTACCCTTTGAATATATTTATAGGTGGTGATGGAAAAGTCAGGGAGATTGAATGATTTTCCGAGTGACTACGTTTGAATAGTCCCTGGGACAGCTTTCCCAATTTTGGTTCAAGCTTCCAGATGTCAGTGAAGAAGGCATTGAAGTTTGACTGGATGTGTCTTTGTCACGTTCAGTGCCTAGCTCAATTCTGGGTGATTTGTCCATTGATATTTTTATTTTGCCCGGTGGCAGCTTGATACAACGACCTGTAAGTGCCTGAGCTCATTCTCCCAATCCCCACACAACAGGCCTCATAACTGTGATTACTGTAAAATTAAAACCAAATGCAGAAGTAAAGGAAGTTAATTAATGAAAACTCATACTCGTTCCCAACAGGTATACACCCAAAGCTTGGTGCTACACAGAAACTCCAGCTCAATATCTGCGCTGGCTCAACCAACAAATACGATGGTCCAAGTCTTTCTTCATAGAATGGTTCTACAGTTCTCTCTGGTGGCATAAACAAAGTCTGTGGATGACATATGAGTCTGTAGTTATGGGAATGTTGCCATTCTTCTTGATTGTAGCCATTGTCAAGATATTCTATCACCGGTGTCTCTGGGATATCCTCTGGGTGCTCCTCTCCTTTCATTGCATTGCACTGGTCAAAGCATTCAATGCTGCATGCTTGAATGGGGGTATGGTGATGATGTTAATATCTCTGTATCCTATCATCTACCTAAGTGGGCTGCTGCCAATTAAGTGCTTTTCACTTCTTACCATTACCAATACCAGCTGGGGAACATCTGGACGCAAAGAAAAAGTCAAAAACTACATTCCATTGCTTCCACTCTTTATTTGGGGGTTCATCCTCCTTGTGGGTTTAATTGAGACTGTATTCACAGAGACTGAAAGATCGTGGATCCATGCTGAACAGCCATTGTATAAAGACTACGCGCTCTATGGATCATTGGCCTTGTTTGCATACTGGGCATCTATGGTTGCAATTTATCATATATGGTCATGGCAGTGGTGCAGAAGAAACACTGCAATGTACCGTGTTGAAGTGTAGACCGATTTTGTCTAAATTACTTCATGGAAAATTTGAGGAATAGTTAGTACTTTGAAGCATACTTTATACAATATAAACTTAGAGGTTCTGCACTTTGTTCCTGACATAATAGTTCTCTGCAGTCTGTCCTGGACAGTGCATCTTTTGTAGTCAGAAGAACAGCAACAATACTATCTTCCACCTTTCTGTTAATTTCATTCTGTCAGCCAGTAGAACAACAACATCATATTTTGCCGGTTCTTCATCAGATTAATGGGTAAAAGCTCAGATTATGATGATGATCCAAACAGATTGGGAAGGATGTTACTTCAAGACGAAAGTATAGGGCACCATAACTATCCTTAATGGCTTTATACTAACAGCACAGATCATGTGTAGTCCAGTTACGCTTATTGGAATGTATTGGCTGAGAATGGGAATTGATTCTAATGTTCATAATGACCAGTATAACCTGTTAACACTCATTGTTTGGCATCATATCAAAAGAACACTTCTCATCAAATTATACTTCACGCTAACCAACGTATATAGGAGAGGAGGAACATTTTTAAAAACAAAACAAAACATTTATAATTGTGACAGAATGTAAATGCACCTTTGGGCAGTGTTATTTTGTGAAAGGTATGTGTGTACAATGTTTTAGATCTGAGATATAATATTGTATATTGTGCCTTAAGAATGGAAGGCTAGTATAAATAATAATTAAATAAAAACATACTACAGACTGACATTTTAATATCAAGTCTATATAAACTTTAGCTTGAATAACATGTGGCCCTACATTTTTGAGAATCGACCTCCATTATGCTAGACAGTTCGCATTTTTTTTTAATCTGCTGATTTGCCTTATTTTAAATGTTGTGAATTTGTAAAACAATTTTCTATCATCTCATGCTGTACAAATTCTGAATCACTATTCAATTATCTAATTGTATCAGTAAATTGATGTCATACAGATTTGGACTTTAAACATGGTTGCTGAGGATTCAACCTGTGATGTGCACACCTTCATGATCTGGGAAGGCACTGTTATATACCATAAGAATCAATCACTATGCTTGCTCTTACAGAAAAATTTTAAAATTAGAATCTTTCACAACGGTATCGCCAATGAGATACCAAAAGTAAGCAGATGGTAAATGTCATCCACTTGATGCAGGTGATAGTTGCATTTTAAATGCTTTTTAAAATTGTTTTTGTATAATGTTTGCCAAGACTTATGTCATGTGCTCTTCAAATTGGGTAAATCTTCTACTCATTAGTACACAGGAGACAATACCAGTAATGATAGCAAAAGGAGAACCAGCATTTATTGGTCCAAGAACAGTCTGGGAATGATCACTATTCCATTTTAACTGTACTTGCTTTAGACCATTCACTTCAGCTCTCATTTGAAAATAAATCTTAGACAAATATATAAATCATATAAATTAAATACATTGATTCCAGAAGTGCTCTTTATTTACTGCACAAACTGTACACACCCCTAGATAAGAGACACCCTATAACTGAAAAGTAATAATTAAGGGGAAAGCGGAAGTAACCGAGGTGATTATGTAAAAAACAGATAGTTGCACTTCCCCTTTTCCTCCACAAGATAGCATCACCATCCTCTGTAATGTGAAATTGAATTTACTTTGGCCACACTGTGGCAAATCTTGGTATGACATGAATATCAATTTCCATAGTCCTAATGTTATATCTATCATCAGTGGTAACATGGAAAATGTTAGCATACACCCTGTAGCACCTTTATTTGAAAACAATCTGACTTTAAAAATGTTTGTGGAATACAGCTCAATCGATTAAGATGCAGGTGCAATATCTTGACAAGGAAGATTTTGGGTGTCTCAACCACCAGGCTTGAAGATAGCAAGTTTGGAGGTGGTAGTAAAGTTAATTAGTTGGGTGATGGAGGGCCAGAACTTTGCTGCCTGCCAGACCTTGCCCAAATTAAGCACCAATTGAGGCCCTAAGTGGTCAACTAAGGCCTACTCAACAGCCTCATCCCACCTTGAGTGCAATTATTTACAGGCAGAACAAGAAATAGTCAGCCTACTAGACTGGTTTTCTGTGTGAGCAGGCTATCATTGTTTTGGGAGTGGGAATCTCTCGATCCGCACTAATTTGTTTAAAATGAATAATTGGACCTGATTTTGGGAGCTGAAGGTTTGCTGACAGCAGACCCTTGCCTTTGCTTCTAACATTCCTGGGCCTCTTACCTCATAATCCTCACAGAGAAGTCTATACCCTGTACTAATACTTATTTTTCCAGTTTGTAATGCTCCATCCTAGGGGTTCAGTGATCAGCTATGGCACTGCCAAGTTTGGAACTGCCAGCCTCTATTTGACCAGTAGCTTTAGATTGATCTGACTTCCCGGTCTGGGGTCCTACTTTTGGTATAAACTGATCAGTTGCCTGATTGTCAGAGAATCTTGCAGGCTTTTTCATCTTGGGAGGCAATGGGATTTCCTTCTGGAAACTCTTCCCAGCTGGAAAAGCCATGTCTGTGTCCACATAGGTAGCATGGCCAATTGCTTATTCTGCAAATGGAAACGTCGTCCCTGTGTATAAACCATCAAACCTTTTTAATTCTAGGTAATATAGGTTCAATCCAATCAACCTCTGCCTTAAAAATACTCCTCATTCCAGAAACCTGTTTTTTCTCAACCTCCATCAAGGCTAGTACCTGTATATCTATCTCCAGTTATGTAAACCAAATCAGCACTCCATGTATTTCAGGTATAGTCTGATCAAGGCTCTATGCAATTATAGGGGCAAGTGAGGACTGCAGATGCTGGAGGTGTGGTGTTGGAAGGGCATTCCTGATGAAGGACTTATGCCCGAAACATCGATTCTCCTGCTCCTTGGATGCTGCCTGACCTGCTGTGCTTTTCCAGCACCACACTCTCGACTCTTATACAGTTATAGTAATACTTTACTCCTGTATTCAAAACTAACAAAACACAAGCCTTCCAAATTGCTGCATATGTGTGTTAGTTTACAAGGACTCTTATGTCCCTTTGCAAGCATTTCCCATTCATCTGTCGTTTCAAATATATTTTGCTTTTCTATTTTTCCAACCGAGGTGGGTAACTTTGCATTTCTCTACATTACTTTCAAAGTTCTTTCCCACTTGTTTAACCTACATCTTTATCTCCTGCAGCCTATTTGCATCCAACTTTTGCCAATTGTTTAAAATAGTAAACTTGCCTATTTTACATTTGGTTCCTTTATTAAAGTTTTTGATGTAGATTGTAAATAGTTGAGGTCCCATTTCTGATCACTGTGATGGTTACAGCCTGTCAATTTTTTAAAAAAGCATGTTTTCTTACTCTGTATTATGTGCAATCTTATTGGTTCAATTCTGTGTAAATACCCCTCAGATAACATCTTTCAAATACACTATAATCATGGTTTTCCCCAATATCCACCTTGCTAATCACAATTCCTAAAACATTTTAACAGATGTCAACCGTTAATAGCTCTGCCTTGATTCTCACTGTAATAGAGGTATACAGCACAGAAGCAGGCCCTTTTGTCCAACTCGTCCATGCTGACCAGGTTTCCTAAACTGAACTCGTCCCATTTGCCCATTTGGCTCATAACCCTCTAAATCTTTCTTATCCATATGCCTGTCCAAATATCTTTTAAATATTGTAATTGTACCCACCTCTATCACTTCTTATGGTAGATTGTTCCATATATGCACCACCTGGTGTGAAAATGTTGCCTTTCAGGTTCCTTTTAATATTTCCCCTCTGACTTAAACCTATGCCCTCTAGTTTTGGATTCCCTTGTCCGTGTAAAAAGACTTTTGCTATTCACCTTACCTATGTCCCTCTTTAAGGTCACCTCTCAACCTCCTGTACTCCAGGAAAAAAGTATCAGCCTATTGAGCCTTTCCTTATAATTCAAACTTTGTAATCTCGGTAACATCTTTCTAAATTTTGTTTGCACCCTTCCCAGTTTAATAACATCTTTCCTATAAAATGGTGACCAGAACTGTAAACAGTACTCTAACATGTCCTTACCAATGTAACATGATGTTCCTGTGTATTTTTGTTGTGATATTCTAACCACATCCCTAATAATAATTCCTAAAATTATCATATTACCTTTACACTTGCACATGGCTTTGTTCTGTTGGATCATTTTATATCAACTTTTCCATTACAGATTTCTGCATCTACAAATATAGTGAAACTGTCTAAGCAAACTTATCACATTGTAAATGGTAACTGCACCTGTCAGTGGTAGCTCAAACTTGTTCTGCATCTCCTTATCCTGTACAGCAGAAAAATGCCTATACTCCAATGAGCTCTATTTCTATGCTTCAAAAATGCCACAGGGTATTGAAATACCCTATATACTTATGTATATGTTGACCACGTGCATAAGTTCACCCCTTCTTTTGGGCCAAAATTAGATTAGATTACTTACAGTGTGGAAACAGGCCCTTTGGCCCAACAAGTCCACACTGACCAGCTGAAGCGCAACCCATCCAGACCCATACATTTACCCCTTCACCTTACACTACGGGCAATTTGGCATGGCCAATTCATCTAACCTGCATATTTTTGGACTGTGAAGGAAACTGGAGCACCCGGAGGAAACCCACGCAGACACAGGGAGAATGTGCAAACTCCACACAGTCAATCACCTGAGGTGGGAATTGAACCCGGGTCTCTGTCACTGTGAGGCAGCAGTGCTAACTGCTGTGCCACCGTGCCGCCCATGGTCTAGTATTTTTCATATACCTTGTGTATAGGTCGACCCTAATATTTCAGGGGTCTCTTCCTGACCATATATGCAACCTTAAAGGACATGATTTGTTCACTTTTGATTTAAATACATACTTTTGAATAAATACCTGTGTCATCACATGTTACATGATATATTTGCACAATGTGATTTTCAAATCATTAAATTGAATGTTGATAACTATATATACTGGATAACAAATATTACATAAATATATACAGTATATATTACATACATATATTTAACCTGTGCATGCAAACACTCTACAGTATCTTATGGCAGCCTTGTCTTCCTGCTGTTGCCTCAGTTTTTTAAAAGTAGGTGTCACATACGGTTGTGCACTGAACTTACTGTAAAACTCCCCAAATTTTTCTGACAAAATGGCATCACGAAGAAACAAGTAAACAGCAAAGTTATTGAAGTTGCAGAGAAAAGCAACAATAGCACAGCTGCAAGGGTGTTCTGTATTTCTGAAAATCTTGTCTGAAATTGGAGGAAAAAAAGCCACACAGTTAAAGGCTATGTCAAAATAGAAGTATGCCAACCGAGGAAAGCTGAACCACAACTAGAAGAAAAGATGCTTACTGGGTAATTCAATGTCGTCAGGATGAAAGCATAGTGGCTCGACAATGCATCAGAATACATGCCAAAAATAAAGAAAAAAAAGATGGATTCAGTGATTTCAAAGCCAGTGCTGGAAGGTGCAGTAGGCTTATGATTCAGTGCTTAGACAGAAAAGCAAGATTGCTCAACATCTAATGAAAAGTTAACAGAGTTCTGTCATTTTGTAATCAGAAGCCGAAAAAAAAACAGGTTCAGGCTCTCATGCATCGGCAATATGGATGAAACTCCAATGAACCTTGATATGCCAGGGAACAGAACTGTGAACAAAACTGGAGCAAAAACAGTCTTAGTTAGGACTACTGGCCATGAAAGGAGTTGATTCATTGTGGTACTCGGTTGTACCGCAGATGGAACAAGATTAAAGCCGACGATGATTTTTAAGCTGAAAACCCTGCCCAAACAGACATTTCCGAAAGGCATTGTTGTCCTCATCCATGAAAAAGGGTGAATGGATGAAGGTATTTTGCAAGACTTGGATTAGGAAGGTCTGGAATATAAGATCAGGTGGACTTAGACGAGAAAAAAGCTTACTGATTTGAGATATGTTCAGGTCACACAGAGTGAAAAGTGTTGTCACTGAAATTCGAGCCAACAATACTGCCATTGCAATGATTTCTGGAGGCCTTATGAACCTGGTGCAGCCAGGCTCAATTAACTTTTTAGTACAGAAGAAATTGGACACTTGGATGCAAGAAGGACAAAAAAAGTTTCATAAAGGATGGCAACATGTGTGCTCCATTACTTACAACTGTATGTGAGCGGATTGTTGAGTCCTGGAAGGAGATAAAAACTGAAATTAATCTGAAAGCCTTCAAAAAATGTGGAATTTCTAATACTTTAGATGGTGTGGAGGATGACTATTTATGATCAGATGGAAGGGATGATAATTAATTGATGATCCCCTTGAGAATGCAGAAGTAAATAAATGATCCATATGATGATATGCTTGACCCAGAAGACTGGAATGAATTATTCAGTGGTGCATCCGATGAGGACAATGAATTTGAAGGATTCTAATGGACTTTTGCATGTACCAGTAACTTTTGTTTTAAGCAGCTATTTCATAGTATTTGTGATACACAGTGAGAAAAGTGTTTTGCTGTGAATGTCAGTTTTTTTGATGTAAAGTATTTCTTGTATATTATTAACAGTCTCATGCAGTCTTATTTTAATAATATATGACCAAACTTTTTTTTGTTTTTATTGTTCCTCTGTTGTTATTTCATGAATTGTGTGTTGTACAAATACCCCTGGTATGTGCTTATGCCCGAAACGTGGGCTCTCCTGCTCCTCAGATGCTGCCTGACCAGCTATGCTTTTCTAGCACCACAATCTTCAACTCTGAATCACATCTGCAATCCTCACTTTCTCCCACCTGCTGGTCTGCCTATTAACTTTTGTACATGTGTGTAGACCTACATGCACTTTACCGTACAGGTAACTGGAATATGACATGACAGTACTGTTCTATCATAGCAGGCAGAATGGAGACAGTATTTTGCAGATAAATATTTAATAATGCCCTTTTCTTTTCCTTTTGTTGTTTATTATGTTATATAGAGATCGGGCTCTTGTTTGTCCATTTTTTGACTCCTGCCAAGCATGAATTTCATCCCTTTGAAAACAATAACTCTAGAGCGAATTATATAATGAATGGAAGAGCCTTGGAAAAGTTGATGGGCAGAGAGATCTGGGAGTGCAGGTCCATCGTACCCTGAAGGTTGCTGCACAGGTGGATAGAGTGGTCAAGAAGGCATATAGTATGCTTGCCGTCATTGGACGAGGCATTGAGTATAAGGGCTGGCAAGTCATGTTAAAATTGTACAAGACATTGGTTCGGTTGCATTTAGAATGCTTTGTACAGTTCTGGTTGCCACATTATCAAAAGGATGTGGACGCTTTGGAGAGGGTGCAGAGAAGGTTTATGAGGATGTTGCCTGGTATGGAAGGTCCTTGCTATGAAGAGAGGTTGAGTAGGTTAGGTTTATTTTTTCACTAGAAAAAAGGAGATTGAGGGGGGGACTTGATTGAGGTTTCCAAAATCATGAAGGGTATAGACAGGGTGGATGGAGACAAGCTTTTTCCCAGGGTGAAGGATTTAATAACGAGAGGTCATGCTTTCAAGGTGAGAGGTGGAAAGTTTAAGGGGGATACGCGTGGCAAGTACTTCACACAGAGGGTGGCGGGCGTCTGGAACGCATTGCCAGCAGAGGTGGTAGAGGGAGGCACGGTAGATTCATTTAAGATGCATCTGGACAGATGCATGAGTAGGTGGGGAGCAGAGAGATACAAATGCTTAGGAAGTGACCGACAGGTTTAGACAGTACATTTGCATCGGTTCAGGCTTGGAGGGCCGAAGAGTCTGTTCCTGGGCTGTAAATTTTCTTTGTTTAAGTCGAGCCCCTAATATCAGCCTAAAAAAGTGGTCTTCAAAAGTCAGCTTATATACGAGTATATATGGTATAAATTGTTATGAAGGTGTAAAGGATACTGTTCCTTTAAGAAAGTTGAAAGCTAGTAAGTACCTAGAGAAGCACACAGAGTGCTGAAGAATTTTTAATGTAACTTTTTGTTACGAACAGCTAGCACTTGCTGGGTTGCCTGGAGACAAAAATGAATTCAAATTTGGCCAATCAATTTAAATTATACCCCAAAACACCAACCTCCAAATCAAGTTTGAATTTAGGATATTGACAATATTAAAGACCAATGAAACGATCCAATGCTTTGGGGTATAAGACCGCAGGAAATTAAACAGTTAGGGAGGCGAACTGCCAAGCCACCAACATTTGCAGACTGCCCAGAGAATAGGTCTCTTACAGGTATCTTTATCTATTATTGACCTATGAAACAGAAATCCCTAAGAAGAAGAAAATAAGACAGTGCAAGATGCAAAGAGAAGATTCAACAGCTGGCTGGTTTTGAAATTTGAATATTTTGGTAAATCTTAATTGGGAGGTTTTATTGGACTAGTATTGTAGAGGGAAAGTAAAAGATAGGTTAGAGAAAGTTGTTGTAAATAGTTGTTAGTTAATTATTCTCTGTTAGACTTAAAAAAAATAAAGTCGTTAATTTTTACTTTAAATGGTGACCTTTGGGATAGATCTTGGCCTCTCAAATTTTACCAGATTACTGCATGGGGTAAATCTTTTCTGTGTTGCTAGTTCAAATTATTGGAAATGAACAAATAAAAGTTGTTTAGAAAAGGAAACAATAAGTTAATTCTTTGGTTTATATCCAATCATCTCTCCTCTGCCCCACTTCATTTGAAAATACTTGTCTTTGCCTATTGTTGGGATCCATTATTAAGGTTAGGTAGTGTAAGAAACTTTATTGTTAGGTAGTGCTCACGTAAGGTAGTATTAGCAAGTCTGGAACTTGTTAGCTTCACTAGACAACAGTAAGCCATTATGTTACACTAAGAACAGACTGAAAAGCTGATGGCATAGCCTGAGGAGGCCCCAGGGAGGGTGAGAGATAACAGGACATTGGAGCCGTGTCTAAATGCACGTAGCTCAAACTGAGGTAATAGAATGTTATCAGGTGAGAACCAATGACATACCAAAAATCTGCATTTTACCAAATAAGGATGTAACTCTGGAATGTGAGAGAACAAAAGGATAGACAAATTAAAAATATAGTCAGAACGCGCCTTCTCCAGTGAGCTAGACACCTCACTGTACTGTGTACGATTCTCTCTCATTAAACCTGTTTATACTTTTAATCAGACCCGGTGTCTCTCTCCTCCAAACGAACACGGGGACAGAAGAACTGTCCCAACACTATCTTCATTCGATGTTCAAGGTATGGTCAGGAGTATAGCCTATAAATGGAAGGTTGCTGTCAGTTTTCTATAATATGTTGCCAAAACATTACATGTCCCCTGTTTTCTTCCATGTTGTTTATGTCGCAGATGAGGTTCACTGAGGATAGCTTGACCAGACCTGGGGTCAAGATTAGATAGGTGCTAGAAAAGCACAACAGGTCAGACAGCATCTGAGGAGCAGAAAAATTGATGTTTCAGGCAAAAGCCCTTCAGTACCCACTTTCTGCAGTACTCACTTTCGCCTAGTTAATTTTTACCAGGTCTGGGCTGAACAAAGCCGGAATGGACTGAGATCATGATCATAAGTTTGGTTTGAACGGTGCAGGCACTTAAGGCTTTTTGGTCTCTTACTTTTAGAATGCCATCTTTACTATTTCCTCATAATCCAAATGAGTCCAAACTTTACAGGTGACATTAGGAATTGATCTTTTAATATTGGAAAGGAGTTATATGTAGGATGAAAGACACCTTTTCTGAGGACAACAGCAAACTAGTTGAGCTTCAATTGATAAATCAACAGCCTTCAAGGCTTTACCCAAAGTAGCTTCTCACAAATTAACAAATTTACTGTATTAATTTTCAACTTTCTATCAGAATTACAACCCCAGACAGAAGTCCTGCTGGAACAATTGATATAAATGGTACAAACAAAAATAGGACACTGCAGTTAGTAATTACAGGATACACATACACAGAATTTGAAATTAACTCATCATAGCATGAGTATGATAGCATGATATTATTATTAAGGATGTGATAAGCGGGCACACTAATTCAATTTTTTTTTGGTGAGTGTCATTGGCTGGGCCAGCATTTATTGCCCATCCCGAGTTGCCCTTGAGAAAGTGGTAGTGAGCTGCCTTCTTGAACTGCTGCAGTCCACCTGCTGTGGGTTGACCCACAATGCCATGAGGGAGGAAATTCCAGGATTTTGACCCTACATCAGTCAAGGAATGGCAATATATTCCTACGTTAGCGTGGTGAGTAGTTTGGAGGGGAACTTAAAGATGGTGGTGTTCCCATATATCTGCTGCCCTTGTCCTTCTTATGAATATGGAAATTGCAAGGTTTTCATCAAGTTATAATCCCTGAGGTACCATTTCAATTTCATACCCATTATGCTACCATAATGTACCCTGAAAACCTCACTAAAACCCTGGCATTGTCCCTAACTTTCTTCTTCACTAAATAATATACACCCTTATGAATCAGTCATGCTAAATTGCACTGCTGGGCGGGATAATAAAAGTACCGGCCAAGATTTTCCTGCTCAAGAGTTTCAAGAGGAAAACCTGCGGATTACCAAAGTGAGAAAGCCTGTTGGACCTCCCCTCCATCAGGCATCTCATTGGCTTTTGGCTGGCTTTCTACTAGAAATAGGACCCCACTTTATAGAATGCTATCTAATAATTACTGCTGAAAAAGTGAGCATAGATGTGAGATGAAAACATTAGCTTTAGCTGTGATACCCTTTGAATGCAAATGTTACAATTTTATTATGACTGACCCTTGTATCTCAAACAACCCTTAACTGACAGAAAAAGAATGCTACATTCTGCAACTATCTTTCTTCATCACCATGCCACAAAGTTTAAGTAGTTGGTCAATGAGCTGTGGTTGGCATTTGTTAGGTTTTCCTTGTCTGTGCAATTATCATGATATTTTATGTGGCAAACTGCTGAACATGATAGATGGAAGTGGCAGACAGGAATCTAGGTAAAGCAACTAAGTAGCTCTGAGGTAAATTAGATTGGAGAATTATGGAAATAATAGAACAAGAAATGTGAGGAAATGTGAATTAGAATGTTGAATACATTGTCAAACAGGTACAGAAAGAAAAATAAAGAGGGAAAGAAAAATTGGTCCACAGAGAGAAAAAAAAGAGACTAAAAGAAAAGGTAAAAATAACACTTTATTTTTACTTTATTAATAATCTCTAACAATTAAAACCTGAAGGAATAAGTTTCCATACTTGTATTTGTTCATTTTCAGTGTCTAGTGAGGTCAACATATCACTTATACAATCAGCAAAAGGGTACATAAATTTGGAATGGCCTGACACAACTTTCTGTGGTGAGTTCACTTAATATCTACTGTGGAAGTACAGGAACTTCACACTGCTCAATATATTTGAATTGGGAGCCAGATGGTGAGTTTGATTTTGCAAAGCTAGTGGCAAAACAATGCATCTTGAACAGAAAGTTTTTGATTTCTGTATTTACTCATGCATCTGTTTTTGCTTGAATTTGCTGTGACATTTGCACATTAAGAACTGCAACTGTTATTTGCCTCACATTCATTTCAATAGTAATATTTTGGCTGACACAGATTGGCCATCTGGGGTTGCATAGCACTGCCCTATATTCAAACCCAAGTTTAAGCTCTGTACAAAAGATATTAAGCAGTCTTAAGGTCAAGTGAACTGTTGTGCTAGTTGTTTTAATTTCTTTTCTGCTTCCAGCTGATGGTAATGAACATTCCAATTTGAATCCTGCATTTGATGGATTTGTAATAAGAGCTGGACAAAAGAATGCCCTGTAGATCCATATATAGAATGTCATGTGACCACCAACAACACTCTCACAATAGTAAATAGGGACTGAGGTTTCACACAGGTAAACATCAATCTGGAGTCTCCGATTCTCTTAGACCTCATCACACAGATAAATCTGAAGGTACAAGTACATTTTATGCTAGATCGCTGTTGAGAAATAGCCCAATATTGCATGAAATAAAGCATACCAGAGTTCGCAAGTAAAAGCGAATTGGTGATTAAAGATGCCACTAAATGTATTTGAAGGCACTTTTACATTTGCCTGGCACCAACGGGTATTGGTATTGGTTAATCATCATAGAATTCCTACAGTGTGGAAACAGGTTCTTTGGCCCAACAAGTCCACACTGACCCTCTGAAGAGTAACTCATCCAGACCCATTCCCCTACTACTCTACATTTACCACAAACTAGTGCACCTAACCTACACATCCCTAAACACTGTGGGCAATTTAGCATGGCTAATTCACCTAACCTGCACGTCTTTGGATTGTGGGAGGAAACCACAGCACCCGGAGGAAACAAACACAGACATAGGAAGAAACTGCAAACTCCATACAGACAGTCATTCAAGTGGGAATCGAACCCAGGTCCCTGGTGCTGTGAGGCAGCAGTGCTAACCGCTGAGCCACCATGCTGCCCCTCGATCTCAAACCTGATTTTACTGCCTTACTACATTGCAAAGTTTTGAGCATTGTACAGAAAAGCAGGCAAAATACCAACTATCTCATTGTCATATCTCATGCGGAAATATCTCCATTTCAAAAGCCATCAAACATGGCTTGGATGAATAGTTGATTCATCATCTGCCAGCAAGTTCATGGTTTCCACCTTCTTAATTTTTGTCTGGCACATCTTCTTCCCCTTGACAATGAGTTGTTATGCCATTTTGCCAAGGTTGCTAATGAGCTATGCTGCTTTTGAATCTTTCTAAAGGCTTTCACTTTCTTTGAACCAATCTAAAGATATTTCACAGCCCTCTGGAATGCGGTTTAATTCTCCTCAGTGTTCCAACTATCTTCCGAGGTAGTCCTTCCGTTGTATTTTGGTTGCACAGTTTTCTATCTTTTCTTAATTGTGAATGACACAGTTCTTTGTTTGGATTGTTCGCAGATACTCAACTAGCTTCCACAGCTTTCTAAACTAACTATACAGGCTGCTTTCTGCAACAAGGATCTGTAAGCACCATTGTAAATTTCTTCCATTAGCTGCCAACTAGCACAAACCTTTCAGCTATTTTTTGTTCACAAAATCCAAGATAGAGACATACTCATATTCCATGTAGTGAAGGATGCAATTAATATTTTCTTTGCTTGAAATGCAGGCATACTTCACCAGCATTTATTTTCTTTGGCTCTTTAAACTCATTGAATTGCAGCCTACACAAGGCCAAAATTGCAAATCCTGTCTAATTCCAAATTGTACTGTTTGCTTTAGACAGTAAATACAAAGAAAAGCTAAATAAAGGAACATTCTAACCAAGGCTCCACCTTGAATTACCATTTTAGGCATTACGGTATGGCTTGGAATGGTTGAAACAAAAAAATGCAAAAATCTTATTTTATGTTAAATGCAACTCTTTGATTCTGCAGCCATACAGAGTCATACAATCTCTACAGTATGGAAGCAGGCCATTTGTCCATCGAGTCCACACTAACCCTGCAAAGTGCATCCCATCCAAACCAAACCCCTGCCCTATTCCTGTAACCCTGCATTTCCCATGACTGATCCATCTAGCCTGCACACCTCTGGACGCATGGCCAATCCACCTAATCTGCATATGGTTGGACTGAGGCAGGAAAAAGGAGCACCCGGAGGATACCCATGCAGGCATGGGAAGAATGTGGAAACTCCAAATGGATAATTGCCTGAGTTGTCTGGGACTGAATCCAGGTGGCTGGCACTATGACGTAGCAGTGTTAACTACTGAGCTACTGTTTACATGGACAGTTTTGGAACCCCTATTTAAGAACATATATAGTAGCATTGGAAAAAGTCCAGAGAAAGTTCACTAGGCTGATACCAGTTATGGACAGACTGTCTCATGAGGAAAGACTGAATGGATTGGGCTTGTATTTGGATCATAGAAGATTGAAAGGCGATGTTATTGAAACATGTAAGATTCTTCAACACTTGACAGGGTAGATGCAAAAAGGGTATACTAGATTGATCCCAGGTTTGCAGGGATTTTCACATGAAGAGAAATGAGAAAGTAGGGCCAGTACTCATTGGAATTTAAAAGAATGAGACATAAGATTCTCAGGGGCATGACAAGGTACATACTGTGTGCTTCCCCTTGTGAGAGACTCCAGGACATAAAGCATGATCTCAAGAATAAGGGATCACACATTTAAGACAGAGTTAAGGAAGAATTTCTCCTCTCAGTGGATTGCAAATCTGTGGAATTCTTTGCCACAGATGGTTGTTAAAGCTGGGTCATTCAATAAATTCAAGGCTGGGATGGATAATTTTTAATCTGTAAGGGAATCAAAAGTTATGGGGAAAAGGCCAGAAAGTGCAGTTGAGGATTATCAGATCAGCTATGATCTTATTAAATAATGGAGTAAACTTGTTGGGCTGAATGGGAGATTCCTGTCCCTATGTCTTATGCCTATGGAATCTTTCTCCAAACAGCCTAGTTCATTACAAGCTTAGGGATTGACCATTTCATGTTAAGGGTTTTTTATGATCACTCTAGGATTATTTGAGTTGCATTTACATCAGAATTGATCTTACCAGTCTGTCAACCAGATGCCCAATGTCTCTAGAGCTAATTCCTAAAAATAAGTTACATTCTAAAACATATGCATTATGATTCAGACTTCTGCAACAATATGAATTGTCTAAACACAAAGTTTAGGGAGAATATGGAGTTTGTACAGAAGGCAATTTGGCTACTTTGGTAAAGCATTGTCCTTAGCATTTAATACAAGTGTATGTTAAGTCAAATACAAATAGCTTTTTTTTTCAGTTTGGCAGCAACACATGTGCCTGGGCATGCACAAACAGCAAGGAATGTATATATTGGATGAAGGATAACCTGGCATTCCTAGCACTTTTTACATTTCTTCTGTCTAATTTTGAGATTGTGTCAAGTAAACCTTCTAAAGCTGGAGAATATAATTACATCCCTTCTTGGTAATGAGGGAATCAGTGAACATAGAATAAAGGCTGGTGGAGATCACGTTGGAAATGTACCGTACATTGCTTTTTAAAATTTTGTGATACATTCCCCTTACAAAGCAAAAGTATTTTGTAAGGGCATGGACCAGCAAAAGAACAATTTGGTGTCAACAATTTGGGTGGTATCAGTTAATTTTTTTATGGAAAGGGATTTTGATGCAGTCTTTTGAACAAAACCTTCGTAATGGTCACGGGAGATAATCTAAGGCCAAGCTTTACCAAAATAAGTTACATTGATCTTGAATCCTACAAAATAGTAAGTTAAAAATCACACAACACCAGGTTATAGTCCAACAGGTTTATTTGGAAGCACTAGCTTTCAGGGCACTGCTCCTCCATCAGCTGGTTGTGAAGTAGAATCATAAGAGACAGAATTTATAGCAAAAGATTACAGTGTCTTGGAACTAAAATGATATATTGAACAATATAGGTTTATTCAATATAATATTTCAGTTCCATAATACTGTAATCTTTTGCTATAAATTCTGTGTCTTATGGTCCTGCTTCACAATCATCTGATGAAGGAGCAGTGCTCTGAAAGCTAGTGCTTCCAAATAAACCTGTTGGACTATAACCTGGTATTGTGTGATTTTTAATTTTGTCCACCCCAGTCCAACAGGGCTCCTCCACATCATGGCTACAAAACAGTACGGAGAGTTGATGCATGGTCTACTGTTAGGAGAACCAAGTATTCTTATCCAGATCTCTGTATCATAATGAAATAAACTGGCAATACTCAGTGCACTTTCATACCTAAACAATGGTTACTAGAATGATATAGTAGATGATGATTGAAGATATGCAAAACACTACTTTAATAAGAGTGGGTGCTTCAAGAGAAAAGGGAGAAAACATAAAAATACTCCACAAAATATCAACAAAGTTGAACACTTTTCCTTTCAGAAAATGTGCACATCATTGAAAACTATTTTTTGTAAGGGACAGCTCTTGCCATTACTGCTTTAAGTCCAAGAGTAGATAGCTACTCGGTTGTTTCAAGTTATACTTTGACTTTGGGTTCATTATAACTGAAATTATCACACAGGGTAAAGCATATTGCGATAGGAAAAAGGCACATATGTAATGAGTCTCTTGAGTGGAGCAGACCCATTGTTGTCACATGAAGATTTTAATTGGCGTCAGCACATGTAAACAACTCAGGACCAGAAATGTTTCTTTTTTTAATTCTGGTACCCCTTCTTTATAACCTTGTGAAGTAAATTTCATCACATCATTGAAAACCTGCAGCACAGTAATTGCAGTTGCATATACCAGGGATTGTATTGAGCAAATTTGATAAAAGGTATAGTACAGGTTCATTAACTAAGCGGTTTAAAATACTAACTGTATAAAGTTTCTAGACTGAAACATAGAAGGAACTTCATTTTATATAGCCCTTTTTCAGGATATCCTAAAGTATTTCACAGTAAAAGAACTATTTCTGAGATGTAGTGAATTGCTATTATTGTGATTTATGTCATTTATGTGTAGTATGATCATTTATTGTGGAACTTGGATTTTGAAACAGGAGCAGGTGTGTTTTTGGTCTAAAAGGATTGTTTAAGGGGATTTAATAATCAACTTGATTCTTTCTACAGTCATCATTTCAAACCAGGATGTATCAGAGAGCAAGTGATTCGGGCTCTCCTGGAGTGATAATGTCAATTTGTGTGCATTGTGAGAGTTTTATGATCAAAGAAAACAAACACTGAAAGGCATCAGCTTGCTCTTGGTTTAGAATGACTGAAAATTGATTTTCTGCTCAGGAAAAACCCATAGATTGTGAAGATTTTAGATCATTTTGCAAAAGACCTGGTTGGGATTAGATGTAAGAACAACTTTTCCTGGAGAAAGAAGTTAGACCAGAACATTTAGAAAATAGGGTACCCTAGTGTAAGAGTATTAGTTTGAAAATTCCAGACCGGAAATGCTTGGTTACAGCTATTAAATGATTGTTTAATGCTAAAAACGTTTAAGAGCAGTTGAGTCAAGGAAAAGACTAACAAATTCTGAAGACCAGGAATTGAAAGAACAAATTAAATCAATTCTTAGATGTGATAAAGAAGGGAACTCTCTCTGGTATTTGAATACTGTAAAATTATGTGGTTGGGTTGGATGGGATTTTGTTCTGCGTGTTTTTTGAAATCTTTCAAGCTGTGTTATATGTAAATAGCTTGGTTTGTTCTATCTTACCTTCATGTCTTTTTTATAACAACATTCAACTTTATTTTTAAAACCAAATTTGTAGCATTGCATGCATGTGGGTCAGTGAAAGTCCATCACATTAACGTTTGAAAAAATAAGCCTGGGATCTGACTTGTCCAATAGTAACATCAGCTGTGATCATAACATTATGTAGGTAAATATAGTATAAATAGTGTGCGTACAGTTTGGTCCCAAAAGTAGCAAACAGATAAATGATTATGTTAATGTTTTGGTGGTGCTAGTTCAGAGATACACATCAGCAAGGATCTCAGAAGAACAATACTGCTCTTTGAACATAGGAACTGAATTTAAAGTTAATACCTTGTTTGACAGACAATATTTGTGCTGATGCAGTGCTTCCTTGGCAATGTTGTGAAATGATAGCCTAAAATTAAGTTTAGTGAAACTTGAACATATAACCTTTGATCAAATAGATGATTAATGAAGAAGCTGCTGAAATAGACTTTGGATTGGAGGAAGACTGGGATGGAAATTGGATAACCTGGATCAGAGGAGTGGAAAAGGAAAAACCAAAAAAAAGGTCCATCCGTGTCCTAAATTTTACATTTTGAACAGGCACTTAAGTCTCTACAGAGTGGATATAGTAATGAATGTGCATCATCACTTTTAAGTCTCTTTAAAAGTACTGCTACTGCGTAACAAAGATTGTGAACAGCTCTGCAGTGGAGATTTAAGAGCATCCAAAGTCATAGAGATATACAGCATGGAAACAGGGCTTTCGCCCAATTCATCCATGTCAATCAGATTTCCCTAACTAAATAAGTCCCATTTGCCTGCATTTGATCCAAATTCCTCTAAACCTTTCCTATCCATGTACCTGTCCAAATGTCTTTTAAATGTTGTAATTGTACCTGCTTCTACCATTTCCTCTGGCATTCCATATACAACTAGAGACAAAAACAGACTGAATTAATTACTAAGTTGCACAACAATTAAACTAGCAAGTTGGATTATATCTTCTGCAATCTTACTTATACAAACATCAAATCACTCTGTTTGATCTTTGCATCTATTATTCAAATAATATTAAAAAGTATACACCAAGAGAATTAAATTACATATAATAAAATTGAATCATTACAAAAGTATAATGATGTACTTTTTCCATTCCTTATCTGAAGGTGCTGGCTTTGATTATCGGTCAATTCTCAGATACTGCCCACCTCTCAGTACCTTGCCCAAGTGGCCATTCTTGGGAACAGATTTTACACAACCACTTCCAATTTAGAAATGATCACTAAGAAATCATTTGTGGGAAAGAATTAGGCATAGCGTTTCATTTAGTGAAACAGACCGGTATTGACATTTTCTGTGTAAGGAACGTGCACGAAACAGCACGATTAGGCAATTACAAAGATGAAAACATGTAAACATTTGTTACTTGCATTGTATTATTGTAAATAATCTGAAAGATTGGTAGAAATACGGGTGCAATTTGTTGTTCATCAGCTGAATGTTTCTAAGTAACACAATGCTTCTATTATTTTATCAGGAGTGTGGTGCTGGAAAAGCACAGCAGGTCAGATAGCTTCCAAACATTGATTCTCCTACTCCTCGGATGCTGCCTGACCTGCTGTGCCTTTCCAGCACCACAGTCTCAACTCTGATCTCCAGCATCTGCAGTCCTCACTTTCTCCTAGTAACTTATCAGGATCCTTGTGACAGATTCCAAACCTTTCCCTTTTCTGCTGAAGGTACTTATTCATTCTGTGGTGCAACCTGTGTGTACCAGGCACAGTCAATTATTTCACCAAGTGCCTATTATTCACATGAATCACCCGGGTATCATAGTCTTATATGATTCTAACCAATTGATATTCAGGCACATGCATGTTCCTCCTAGAGCCACTGAACACTAATCCTCAGTCAGACACCTGCTGATTTGTCCCAGCTCAGGCAGCTGAGGCCAACTGTACCATTCGAATGCTAGCTCTACTGATTTTCACTAATTCAACAAATAAAACCTGGGATATAGTGACAAATGCTGTCTTGAAAACTATTCCAGAACACTTTTAATAGATATTTGGATTCAATTTGTACTTATTCGTATTTATATTAGAAATCTGCCTAAGTTTAGAATTATTGCTCACCATTTAAATATAGAAGTAGGCAAGTATCACAACAATCCAGCAGGGAAGAGAAGCTGTTTTTGGTTTGAATTGGCTGACGTGGAACAAGAGCAGCACCTGTTACTCTTATGCCCTAAACACCACAATCTCCAGGAGCAGATGCTCTCAGCAATCCTGCAGAAAATAAATAATCAACATGGGAATTAGCTGGTAATTATAATTTTCCACATCATTGAAAAAATACTGTTTGTTTTATTTCCTTTTGCCCCATGGATTTTAAAACAATATTATCACATAGAAGTGAAAAGCTACAAAGATTCTGAACAAGATTAATTTTCAAAAAAGACAACGCAATATTAATTTAGTGATACACAATTAATCAGAATTGAGATTTTTCCTGAAAGGGTAGCTTTATCAAATTCAACTTTTTCAAAATGATGACTGAAGTATTAATTTCTTATTCTCAGCTTTTTAAACTTTAAATCCTTTTTCTCTTTTAAGGCTTCTTTTATCCCAAAATAGTTTCAGCTGTACCACTTCCTTTTAAATCTCTTCTCTTTTTATCTCTATTCTGATAGAAGGAAAGAAAATCTCCAACTCTGATCACAATTTCAAAATGATTTGTATTTCTGACTCCAATATATTCTCCCAACACTTCAAATCTGCACCTTTATCTGCCCTTCCTTACTTTTGCAACTTGTATATTTTTCAGACATAACCTTGTTGTTATCTAACCATGAGAAAGAAAGGCCAGGCATCTAATAGTGTCATGTAATTCTCTTAATGTCTCAAACTACATTTCATGTAACAAATTACATTGACTTATTGTATTGACTAAAGTGCAAAATCAAAAACTTCCTCGAGTGGCTATGAATGCTGGTCCAGTTGATTGTTTCACAATTGAGTCATAGAGTCACAGAGTCATAGAGATGTACAGCACGGAAACAGATCCTTCAGTCCAACCTGTCCATGCAGACCAGATATCCCAACCCAATTTAGTCCCACCTGCCAGCACCCGGCCCTATTCATATACCCATCCAAAAGCTTTTTAAATGTTGCAATAGTACTAACCTCCACCATTTCCTCTGGCAGCTCATTCCGTACATGTACCACCTTCTGCCTGAAAATGTTGCCCCTTAGGTCTCTTTTATATCTTTCCTCTCTCACCGTAAACCTATGCCCTCCAGTTCTGGACTCCGCCACCCCAGTGTAAAGACTTGGTCTATTTATCCTATTCATGCCCCTCATGATTTTATAAACTTCTATAAGGTCACCCCTCAGCCTCCAATGCTTCAGGGAAAACAGCCCCAGTCTATTCAGCCTCTCCCTATAGCTCAAATCCTTTAACCCTGGCAACATTCTTATAAATCTTTTCCTACTCCTTTTAAGTTTCACAACATCTTTCCGATAGGAAGGAGACCAGAATTGCACACAATACTCCAACAGTGGCCTAACCAACATCCTGTACAGCCGCAACATGACCTCCCAACATCTCTATGATTCTAAACGCCTTCTTCACTATCTTATTTTCCTGCAACTCCACTTTCAAAGAGCTATGAACCTGAACACCAAGATCTCTTTGTTCAGCAACACTCCCGAGGACCTTACTATTAAGTGTATAAGTCCTGCTAAGATTTGCTTTCCAAAAAATGCAGCACCTTGCATTTATCTGAATTAAACTCCATCTGCCACTTCTCAGCCCATTGGCCCATCTGATCAAGATCCTGTTGTAATCTGAGATAACCTTCTTCGCTGTCCACTACACCTCCAAATTTGGTGTCATCTGCAAACTTGCTAACTGTACCTCTTATGCTCGCATCCAAATTATTTAAGTAAACGACAAAAAGTAGAGGACACAAAACCAATCCTTGTGGCACTCCACTGGTCACAGGCCTCCAGTCTGAAAAACAACCCTCCACCACCCTCTGTCTTCTACCTTTGAGCCAGTTCTGTATCCAAATGGTTAGTTCTCCCTGTATTCCATGAGATCTAACCTTGCTAATCAGTCTCCCATGGGGAACCATGTCGAACGCCTCACTGAAGTCCATATAGATCACATCTAACTGCTCTGCCCCCATCAATCCTCTTTGTTACTTTTTCAAAAAGCTCAATCAAGTTTGTGAGACATGATTTCCCACACACAAAGCCATGTTTACTATCCCTAATCAGTCCTTGTCTTTTCAAATACAAGTACATCCTGTCCCTCAGGATTCCCTCCAACAACTTGCCCACCACTGAGGTCAGGCTCACCGGTCTGTAGTTCCCTGATTTGTCTTTATCGTCCTTCTTAAACAGTGGCACCACATTTGCCAACCTCCAGTCTTCCGGCATCTCACCTGTGACGATCGATGATTCAAATATCTCAGCATGAGGCCCAGCAATTACTTCTCTAGCTTCCCACAGAGTTCTTGAGTATACCTGATCAGGTCCTGGGGATTTATCCACCTTCAACCGTTTCAAGACATCCAGCAATTCCTCCACTGTAATCTGGACATTTTGCAAGATGTCACCATCTATTTCCCTACAGTCTATATCTTCCATATTCTTTTCCACAGTAAATACTGATGCAAAATATTCATTTAGTATCTTGCCCATTTTCTGCGGCTCCACACAAAGGCCACCTTGCTGATCTTTGAGGGGCCCTATTCTCTCCCTAGTTACCCTTTTGTCCTTAATATATTTGTAAACCCCTTTGGATTCTCCTTAATTCTACTTGCCAAAGCTATCTCATGTCCCCTTTTTGCCCTCCTGGTTTCCCTCTTAAGTATACTCCTACTTCCTTTATACTCTTTTAAGGATTCACTCGATCTATCCTGTGTATACCTGAGATATGCTTCCTTCTTTTTCCTCACCAAACCCTCAATTTCTTTAGTCATCCAGCATTCTGTATACCTGCCAGCCTTTCCTTTCACCCTGACAGGAATATACTTTCTCTGGATTCTTGTTATCTCATTTCTGAAGGCTTCCCATTTTCCAGCCATCCCTTTACCTGCGAATATCTGCCTCCAATCACCTTTCGAAGGTTCTTGCCCAATACCATCAAAATTGGCCTTCCTCCAATTTAGAACTTCAACTTCCCTAGCCTCTCACAGAGTTCTAGGGTACACCTGATCAGGTCTTGGGGATTTATCCATCTTTATGCATTTCAAGACTTCCATCACTTCCTCCTCTGTAATATGGACATTCTTCCAAGATGGCACCGTCTATTTCCTGCATTCTATATCTTCCATGTCCTTTTCCACAGTAAATACTGAAGATTTTTGTTAGATAGGGATATGATGGCAGAGGGAAAAATACTGGGTAATGGAATTATACACCAGCAGTGCTCCTCTTTTAGCGACAGTTGAAGCTATTCACTGTATTTCACTGCAAAATGCAAGTGACAGTAGATATTCAATGCAATTCAAATGGCACACTGGCACCTCCACCTCAAATTGGGAGAGAGATATACTTGCCATTGAATACTTGCCATTCTTCCAAGATGGCACCGTCTATTTCCTGCATTCTATATCTTCCATGTCCTTTTCCACAGTAAATACTGAAGATTTTTGTTAGATAGGGATATGATGGCAGAGGGAAAAATACTGGGTAATGGAATTATACACCAGCAGTGCTCCTCTTTTAGCGACAGTTGAAGCTATTCACTGTATTTCACTGCAAAATGCAAGTGACAGTAGATATTCAATGCAATTCAAATGGCACACTGGCACCTCCACCTCAAATTGGGAGAGAGATATACTTGCCATTGAATTTGTGAACAAATGTTCAGCAGATTAATCTCTGGGATGGCAAGACTGTCTCATGAGGAGAGATTGAGGAGACTGCAAAGGTGCCCGGTGTTGGACTGGGGTGGACCAAGCTAAAAATTACACAACACTAGGTTATAAATTTACCTCGATGAGGGGACCAAAATTGTACAGAATACTCTGGGTGAGATTTCATTATAGCTGTATAATAGCAGCAAGATATCTTTACCTGCATTGTACCCAAATGTCATTGTGATGAAGGCCAACAACCATTTGTCTTCCTGATTGCTGACTGAACCTGCACAGTAGTTTTTAATAAATCATGAACAAGGACATGCAAGTCACTTCAGAAACCCACACGCCCCAAACCAAGTGGCAAAACAACCTAGTTTTGAAGGTAGTTCTGAGGCAAGATTTATGGCAAATCTGTGTAATCGTTAACATCCACCAGATCAGGCAGACAGCACTTGGATTTTAAGTCCCTTTGTTCAGCAACCCTCCCCAGGACCTTACCATTAAGTGTCTAAGTCCCACGCTGATTTGCCTTTCCAAAATGCAGCACCTCACATTTACCTTTCAGGAGTGAGATAAGGAAAGTCTTTTTGCCATAAAGGATAATAAGAGTGGAACTCTATTTAATGATAATCGTTACCTTTAAAAATTGATATTATAATCTTTTGAACATTCGGGTCCAAGACCCACCTGCCACTGAGGTGTACCATGACATGTCCGAACAGATCAATTAATAATATTATACAATAAAAAAGATTTTTTTTCTCGCCCAAAGCAGTTTGAGGATATGGAGTTGGCTCAAAGTTCAGCTCTTATGTTCTGGAATGGGGTCGAGGGGCCGATTCCTGCGGTGAGTTCCATTTGATTCCGGGAAAGCAGTAAGTGTGTGAATTAAGGATTTGCAAATTTGAGAGATGCAGAGGCATACAACGTGTTGCTCTCTCACACGATGCTGTAATCGAGGGAGGGAAGCAGGGACATTAACATCACCCCCTTCCCCTCCACGTGCCCATCCCACTTCACGCTCTGAGGAATCGTCGGTGGATTGACAGTTGGTAGCCCGCCCTTTACCCCTGCACTCTCCAAGCGGATTGGCTGAACCGGAAACATCGCCCTTCCCGCGGCTGGGCTCGAGACGCCTGTGAACGTTACGGCTGCCGCCTGCACTGACAGCGGGCCGGAAGATTGACAGCTTAATCCACTCGGGGATTGGCCGTCGGCTTGGGGTCCCGCCCATACCACTTTTGCGAGCCATCTAACCAAATTACAGCGGTTTGATTGGAGGCGGGGCCGAAGGGGATTGGGTGTGGCAATGATGGGGGAGGGGGCATGGGGGAAGGTTTAATTGGGACAGAGTTTGACATGGAAGGAGGGAGTGTATAGGGGAAGGTGTAATTGGGGGGAGAGTGAGAGAGGTGGATTGATGAGAGTGGGTATAATGGGAGAGGGAGGGGTTGTAGGGGCAGGTTTAATTGGGGGAGAGAGTTTGACATGGAATTAGGAATTGGTGACACTGGGTGTGAGGGGGAGGTTTGATTCTGGGAAGGGAGTGAGGAGAGGGTTTGATATGGAGGGAGGGATTGATGAGAGTGGGGGAGGGAGTGAGGGTGTGGGGAAGGTTTGATTCGGAGAGACTGAGTTTCATGTAGGAGGGAGGGAGGGATTGATGAAAGTGGGTATGATGCGGGAGGAGTGAGGGGGAAGGATGGATGGGAAGGAGTAGGGGAAGGAGTGAGGGAGTTTGAGGGGAGGGTTTGATGGAGAAAGTGGGAGGGAGTAGAGATTGGCTGAGGGGATTGGGGAAGGGAAGGTTTTGGTGAGAAGCAGAGAGGGATCGTGTGAGGGCCAATTGGGTTGGGTTATATAGAGACAATTGGTTGACATCTACAGAAAAAGGCTGTTCTGAAGAAGGGTCACTGGACACTAAGTGTTCACTCTACTTCCACTCCACAGATGTTACCAGACCTGCTGAGTTTCCCCAGCATTTGTTTTTGTGTGTAAAGGTAAAAGGTCCCTCAGCCCATTGCATCTACCCTTCATCAAAATCAGCCTCCTAACTACTCTAATTCCATTTATTAGCAATTGACTCATAGCCTTGTATGCCTTGGCATCGCAAGTGCATAGAAATATAGAATAGTACTTCTTGCTGGATGGTTGTGGAGTAGGGCTTCTAAACCCAGGGCTTGTCTGTTCTGTCTGCTTTTTGTTTCTTCTTTTTCTGTCTTTTCTCATTTTTATTCTCTTATATTTCACTTACCTCTTGTTGAAGAACTCAGGCAATATGATGGTGGCTAGTGGGCTCAGCGCAGACTTGAGTAGGTGCAGTATGAACACGTCACACCAGCGTCAGAGGTGGGTTTGGGTTCCTGGAGCCTTATCTGTTGATGAGGTGGTCCTAGCACTGACTCGTGGCTACTGCAGCAGAGGCAAGTTTGGGGCCACTATCATTGGCAAGGTGGGCTCAAAGCAGACTCATGACTGCAGCAGTGGAATCAAGTTTGGACTGGTGCAGTGCCTGGCGGCATTGTTGGCAAGGTCCTCCGAGGGTGTCGGTGGAGGCAAAATGGCACCGAAGAGTGGGGACTTTTGTTCCAGTAACAGAATTAAGGGGCCCCGTGCCTGGTCATCAGGCCCATGGTCTAGCAGTTAACAAGAAAGCCTGTAAAATTGTCCACCGTTTCTTTATTTTTCTGCTTTTGTATTCTATGTTTTGGTTTTATTTTCTGTGTTGTGAAATGGCATGGAGAATGGTGACACAACACAGCACTTTTCGCTGTATTTTGTAATAAGATACATGTCACAATAAATAAATCCAATGTAATGTGGGTGTTTGCTTCTACAACCCTTTCATTGAATTCCAGATTGCAAGCTGTAAAATTAAACAAAAGAACTATGGATGGAGGGGATGAGAAACCAACAAAAACAGAAGTTGCAAGAGAAACTCAGCAGTTCTGCCCAATCATAAAGACATAGAATCTATACTAGTTCCACTTTCCAGCACTAGGCCCATTAGCCTTGAATATTATATTTCAAATGCTCATTTGTGAGGAGATGTGAAGTTGGCAGTGAGTCTAGTGACCCTTCTTTGGAACAATCAATCCTGAAGAAGTCTTACTGGATTCAATGTTGATTCTTTTTCTCTTTCTCCACAGATGTTGCCAGCCTTGATTACACAATTTTTGATTTATACAATAAAGTAGAAATTGCAGGAGAAAAGCATCTGGGCAGAGAAAACAATTATTATTGATTCTGATTACTGTTCTTCAGAACCAATAACAGTGAGAAAAAGTGGTATTTATGGTGGTTACAGGGATAGGAGTGGAATGAAAATAGATTGGAAGTAAGGGAGCCCAAGACAAGGTAATTGAGAAAGTAAGCTGGGTAAGTAGAGAAGACTGAAATTACCCAAAAAGCTGCAGATACTGGACATCTGGATCAAAAGAGCCGTGAAATCTTGTTGCTGCTCTATAAAACTTTGGTTAGACCACACTTGAAATACTGTGTCCAATTCTGGTCACCCTATTATAGGAAAGATGTGTATGCTTTGGAAAGGGTTCAGAGGAGGTTTACCAAGATGCTGCCTGGAATGGAGGGCTTATTTATGAAGAGAGGTTGACTGAGCTCGGACATTTTTCATTGGAAAAAAGAAGGAAGAGAGGGGACCTAACTGAAGTGTACAAGATAATGAGAGGCATAGATAGAGTTGATAGCCAGAGACTTTTTCCCAGGGCAGAAATTGTTAACATGAGGGGTCATAGTTTTAACCTGTTTGGTGGAAAGTATAGAGGAGATTCTTTACGCAGAGAGTTGTGAGAGCATGGAATGCATTGCCAGTGGCAGTTGTGGAAGTGAGGTAATTGGGGATATTTAAGAGACTACTGGACATGCATATGGTCACAGAAATTTAAGGGTTTGTACATTAGATTTACCTTACATGAGGATCAATGTTCGGCACAACATCATGGGCTGAAGGGCCTGTTCTGTGCTGTACTGTTCTATGTAAAAATAAATTGCTGGAGCAACTCAGCAGGTCTGGCCACATCTGTGAGGAGAGAAACAGTTAATGTTGAATTCTGAAGAAGCGTCACTGAATTCAAACATTAATTCTGCTTTTCTCTCCATAGGTGTTAACAGACCTGCTGAGTTTCTCCAGCAATTTCTGTTTTTGCTCCTGAAGAGTCACTGGACTAAAAATGTTAACTCTGTTTTTCTCTCCCCACAAATGCTTCCAGACCTGCTGAGTTTCTGCAAAAAGTATGATAGGTGATGATGTGGGCCATGAGTGGGTGAAAATGCGTTGGCTGTGCTGAAAACAATCCATATTATGGTAGGAGGTGGTGTGGGTAATCAACATGGCAGGAAGTTTTATAAATGACTTGGACGAGGAAGTGGAAGGGTGGCTTAGTAAGTTTGCTAATGACACGAAGGTTGGTGAAGTGGTAGATAGTGTGAAGGGCTGTTATAGGTTGCAATGGGACATTGACAGAATGCAGAACTGGGTTGATAATTGGCAAATGGAGTTCAACCTGGAAAAGTATGAAGTGATTCACTTTGGAAAGTCGAATTTTAATACAGAATACAGGGTTAAAGGCAGGATTCTTGGCAGTGTGGTAGAACAGAGGAATCTTGGGGTCCATGTCCATAGATCCCTCAAAGTTGCCACCCATGTTGATAGGATTGTTAAGAAGATGTATGATGTGTTGGCTTTCATTAGCAGGGGGATTGAGTTTAAGAGCCACGAGGTCATGCTGCAGCTCTATAGAACCCTGGTTAGACTATACTTGAAATATTGTGTTCAGTTCTGGTCACCTCATTATAGGAAGGATGTGGAAGCTTTATTGCTTCCTGCACTTCCTGTACCGTTATAGGCGCATTCAATAGGGAAACCTGCTCCGTGTCTATATTGGGGAGCTCCAGATTTTCAAAAAAGGACTGCATTCCCATCGTACTGTGTTTGACCCCCTCCGACTGATATAGCTCTGCAACGTATTCCCTAAACCTAACATTGATCTTCTTCAACTCATGGGTAATTGTACAGGGTGCAGAGGAACTTTACCAAGATACTGCCTGGACTGGAGGTCATGTCTAATGAAGAAAGCTTTTGAGGGAGCTAGGGCTTTTCTCTTTGGAGTGAAGAAGGATGAGAGGTGACTAGATAGGGATGTAAAGATAATGAGAGCCATAGATAGAGTGAATAGTCAGAGACGTTTCCCCAGGGCAGAAATGGCAATTACAAGGGGGCATAATTTTAAGGTGATTGGAGGAGGGTTTGGGGGAGATGTCAGAGGTAGGTTCTTTACACAGAGAGTGATGGGTGCATGGAATGCATTGCCAGCAGTGGTAGTTAAATCAGAGTTGAGTAAAGCACAGTAGCTTTATTTGTTGTTTCTACCGCACACAGCTGGTACAATAAAAACAAGAGTGTTCCTCCAGGACCTAGGTGTTATATGAACACACAGACTACATAAGAGTACAGTCATACACAGAGCAGCAAAAAGTGGATAGAAAAGTGCAAGACAGCATAGTAATTCCTGATGAGACAAGACAAAAGGCACAGTGGTGCACAAATTACATTGTAACAATGAATGATCATTAATAAAACATTATTTTAGCAGCAATTCAAAAAGTTGTCTGAAAATTGAAATGCAGTAGTGTGTGATCATACAGTGTTGAGGAGCCTAATGGATTGAGGGAAGAAACTATTGCAGTCTGGCTGTGAAAGATCGAATGTTTTGGTATCTTCTGCCAGATGGTAGGAGGGAGAGAAATTTGAATGAAGGATGTGTGGGTCATCCACAATGCTGTTAGCCTTGTGGATGCAGTGTGCGGTGAGGAGAGACCCTGATGATCTTCTCAGCTGTCCTCACTATCGTAGGATCTTACAATCTGAGATAGTGCAATTCCCAAACAAGGCAGTGATGCAGCTGCTCAGGATACTCTCAATTAACCCTCTGTAAAATGTGGTGAGGATGGGGGTGGGAGATGAGCTTTCCTCAATCTACACAGAAAGTCGAGACGCTGCTGGGCTTTCTTGGCTACGGAGCTGGTGTTGAGGGACCAGGTGAGATTCTCCGCCAGGTGGACACCAAGAAATTTAGTGCACTTCACACTCTCCATGGGGAAAGCCATTGACGTCCAATGGAGAGTGATCGCTCCATGTCTTCCCGAAGTCAACAACCATCTCTTTCATTTTGTCCATGTTCAGAGACAGGTTGTTGGCTCCGCACTAGTCCGTTAGCCACTGCACCTCCTCTCTGTATGCTGACTCGTTATTCCTGCTAATGAGACCCAATACCGTTGTGTCATCAACTTAATGATATAATTCGAGCTGTGCATCATTGCACAGTCGTGAGACAGCAGGGTGGACGGCAGGGTACTGACCATACAGCCCTGGGGAGCCAGTGCTCAGTGTGATGGTGCTGGAAATGCTGTTCCCAATCCAGATCGACTGAGGACTGCCAGTCAAGAAGTCCAGGATCCAGTTGGAAGTATTCCTCCAATACCTCCATACGGAGGTATTCAAGTCCAGCAGACTCAGCTTTCCAATTGCCTATGGCCATACTAGTCTGAAAATGCCTGATCTTGGAAGCTAAGTAGACTCAGGCCTGGTTAGTACTTGGATGGGAGACCGCCTGGGAATACCAGGTGCAGTAGGCTTTTGGGGCGGCACAGTGGTTAGCACTGCTGCCTCACAGCATCAAAGACCCGGGTTCAATTTCTGCCTCGGGTAGCTGTCTGTGTGGAGTTTGCACCTTCTCCTCGTGTCTGCGTGAGTCGCCTCCAGATGCTCCGGTTTCGTCCCACAGTTCAAAGATGTGCAGGTTAGGTGAATTGGCCATGCTAAATTGCGCCCGTAGTGTTAGGTGAAGGGGTAAATGTAGGGGAATGGGTCTGTGTGAGTTGCTCTTTGGAGGGTTGGTGTGGACCAGTTGGGCCAAAGGGCCTGTTTTCACACTGTAAGTAATCTAATCTAAAAATCTAATCAATCAATCAGGTGCTGAGGAATGATAGTATCAAATGCAGAACTGAGGTCTATGAACAGCAATCTGATGTAGATATCCTTCTTGTCCAGGTGGGTGAGGGCCAGATGGAGGGTGATGGAGATGGCATCATCTGTTGAGTGGTTGGGACAATATGCGAACTGCAGGGTGTCCAGTGGAGGAGGGGGGGGGGGGGGGGGGGGGGAGCAGCAGGGTCTTAATATGCCTCATCATGAGCCTCTCGAAACACTTCATGATGAAGGGTGTTAACACAACAGGGCAATAGTTGTTGAGGCAGGACACAGAAAACCTCTTCGGCACGGGGATGACAGCAGCAGTCTTGAAACACTGTAACTATGGCACAGCTCAGGGAGGTGTTAAAGATGTCCGTGAGAACATCCGCCAGCACGTCTGAGCATCCTCTGTGCACTCTGCCAGGAATGTCATCTGGCTATCACTAGAACAGGCTATCACTATAGGACAGAACAGGACAACACTTCGCAAAAAAACGGCACTAAAAGAAAAAATGGACAAACTAACCCACAAACAGGAGGACACTACAACACACACCTGGGTTAAAAACCTCTCCCACAGACAGCTCACAGACATGGAAAGAACTATACTGGCCAAGGGACTCAAATACAACTACAGGGATGCCAACACAGCAGACTTCCTAGCAGCACTAGAATGCACACTCAGGAACAATGGACTGACAGAAGAGACACAACAAATAGTGAGACAAACGGTCGTACCTATGATGATAAGAAAACGACATACACATAACCTCAACACCAAGGAGAGGGAAGCACTGAAAGCACTGAAAAATGACAAGAACATAATCATACTACCGGCAGATAAAGGCAGAATGACGGTCATCTTAGATAAATCAGACTACATCAATAAAGCACAACAACTACTCGCAGACACCAACACCTACCAAATGAAGGATTCCGACCCCACACCACAACTCACCAACAGAATAATCAACACACTAAGGAATCTACAAAAAGACGGACAGATAACCAAAGCGGACCAGCAAAGAATGAAACCTGAAAGCAACAACACCCCCAGATTCTACGGACTACCCAAAGTACACAAACCAGACATCCCACTCAGACCCATAGTATCACTACCAGGGACACCAGCATACAAACTGGCCAAAGAACTACAACAAAAACTGAAACACCTAGTCAGCGGATCCAAACACTCCATACAATCAACACAGGAATTCTTGGACATCATCAGGAATACCCACATAGACAAAGAAGAAACCATGGTATCATTCGACGTGACGGCACTGTTCACATCAATTGACAAAACCCTAGCCAGAGAAACAATAGCCAACCTACTGGACATACATAACAGAACACAGGAGGCCGAACCTATCAACAAGGACGGCATACTTAAACTACTAGACCTGTGCCTCACCACACACTTTACATTCAACGATCAGATATACGAACAAATCAACGGAACACCCATGGGATCACCAATCTCGGGACTCATAGCAGAGGCAGTTATGCAAAGGTTAGAACATACAGCCCTACCACAAATCCAACCCAAACTCTGGATCAGATACGTAGATGACACCTTTGTAATCATCAAAAACACAGAAATAGAAAAAACACACCGAATCATCAACGCCACACTCACAGGAATACGATTCACGAGAGAAGAGGAAAAGGATAGCCAACTCCCATTCCTAGACGTGTTAGTAGAGAGAACACCCAACGGAGAATTCACCACAACGGTACACAGGAAACCAACACACACAGACCAAGTCCTAAACTATGAAAGTAACCACCCCAACACACACAAACGAAGCTGCATCAGGACACTATTCAAAAGAGCCACAACACACTGCAGTACACCAGAACTGCGAAAAGAGGAAGAGGAACACCTATACAAGGTATTCGCCAAAAATGGATACCCACGCAACTTTATCACCAGATGCCTAAGTGATAGACCACGGAACGAGGACATGCCACAACCAAAAGGACTAGCCACACTACCATACGTCAGGAGCGTCTCAGAACTGACAGCCAGACTACTGCGACCCTTAGGACTCATAACAGCACACAAGCCAACTTCCACACTCAGACAACAACTCACTAGAACAAAGGACCCAATAGCCAGCACGAGCCAAACTAACGTAGTTTATAAAATACCATGCAAGGACTGCACAAAACACTATATAGGACAAACAGGAAGACAGCTAACAATCCGCATCCATGAACATCAGCTTGCCACAAAACGACACGACCAGCTATCCCTAGTAGCCATACACTCAGACAACCAGGAACATGAATTTGACTGGGAAAACACTACCATCATAGGACAAGCCAGACAGAGAACAGCCAGGGAATTCCTAGAGGCATGGCATTCATCCACAAACTCCATTAACAGACACATGGACCTGGACCCAATATACAAACCACTACAGCTGAAACTGACACCCGGAAGCGGCAAGAACATCCATCAACAGACACATCAACCTGGACCCCACATACAAACTACTACAGCTGAAACTGACACCTGGAAGCGGCAAGAACAAACCACTATAAATACCTGAAGAAACATCAAAGCAGCGCTTCACAGGAGGCTCCAATAGCACTGATGATGTTCCCTAGCCAGGGAACGAAACGTTTGCAGCAAAAACTTCCAGCTCGGCGAACAGAACCACAACAATGTTATCTGGTCCAGCAGCCTTATATAGGTTGACTCTGCATAGCGTTTCCTCACATCAGCAATGGTAAGACAACACCTTGTCATTGGGAGGGAGATGGCCTTCTTCAATGCATGTCATTTCATGTCTCAAATCGTGCACAGAAATTGTTCAACTCATCTGGGAGGGAGACATCATCAGCACGCGCAGGCGATGCTGTTCTGTGGTTGGTAATAGCCTGAACACCCTTCCACATGCTTCACATATCACCATTGTCCTGAAAAAGACTGTGTATTCTATGTGTGTATGCGCTATGCCTCTTAGATGGCCTGGGACAGACTGGCCTTTGCTGTTGTTAGGGCCGCCTTATCATCTGCTCTGAAGGTAGAATCGCGGATTGTCAACAGTGCACACTTCCATGGTTTCTGGTTAGGGCAAGAAGTGATGGTCTTCGATGCAGCAATATCGTCAATGCACTTGCTAATGTAGCAAACTATCAATGTTGCATACTCTAAATTGGTGGAGTCACCACCGGCTGTCACCTCCTTGAACACATGCCTGTCAGTGTGCTCAAAGCCGCCTTGAAGAGCAGAAATGGCTCCTCCCGGCCAGGTTTTCACCTGCTTCAGAACCGGTTTGACACATCTGACAAGTGGTCTGTATGCTGGAATTAGCATAACAGAGAAATGTGTTCTGAGGAGCCAAGTTGGGGGCAGGGTCCTGTATGCATGAGGATGTTTGTAATAGGGCAAGTCAGATACATCAGGGACATTTAACCAACTCCTAGATAGGCACATGAATGATAGTTGAAGGGTATGTAGGTTAATTTGATCTTACAGTAGGATAAAAAGTCAGCACAACATCGAGGGCCTGTACTGTTCTATATTCTTCTATGAGGTGTTCTTGCTCTAATACATTGGTGAAACCGAGCAAAGGCTACGACAACGGATGAATGGGCACCGCACAACAATCAACAGACAGGAGGGTTCCCTCCCAGTTGGGGAACACTTCAGTGGTCCAGGACATTCAGCCTTGGACCTTCGGGTGACCATCCTCCAAGGTGGACTTCGGGACAGGCAGCAGAGGAAAGTGGCCAAGCAGAGGCTGATAGCTAAGTTCGGTACACATAGGGAGGGCCTCAACTGGGACCTTGGGTTCATGTCACATTACAGGTAATCACCATTGCACCATACACACACACAGATATTCCTACACACACACACACACACACTCTCACATACACACAGACACAGGTACACACAGACACCCTTATAGACACACACACTCACAAATGCACCCCCTCACAGACTTAAGACACTCTGCACTCACTACACACACACTTTCTCGCACTCACAACCCCCACTCCAGACAGACACACAGACAAAGACCCACATGCACACATATTTTGTGGGGTGAATTTGTACTTGCAGAGTTACATTGCACTTTGCTCAAAAACTGCATACATTCATGTAGAACTCTGAGCTCAAAAACTACATGAATTTATGTAAAACTCTTATCTCACTTTTTAGATTAGAATCAATCTAAACATCATGGCATAGACAGAGATCACAGGGGGCTAACACCTTCAACATATTGTCTAGCTATCACCATTGTTAACAGCTAATCGGAGAATGCAACTTTTAAAAAAAGGTTTTATGATGTACACATGAAAGAAGTGAAACTATCACTGTATTCTAACAGATGAAAGGCTTAACAGACAATCAATTTTTCAATGTATAATTTCAGTTACATCACACTGCAAATTTTTGCTATAAATTCTATGTTAGGACTGAGCCCTCCACTATCACCTGATGAAGGAGTGTCGCTCCGAAAGCTAGTGCTTCCAATTAAACCTGTTGGACTATAACCTGGTGTTGTGTGATTTTTAACTTTGCTCGAAAATGATATTGAGTCCTGAAAATTACAGAGAAAGATAAGGTGTTGCTCCTCCAGCTCGCCCCGCTGTTTTTTGACTAACTGCCTTCACACCCTGTTGTTGAATTCCGAAGTAAGGCTATGACCAAACTTCAAACATTAACGCTGGTTTTATTTTCTTTCTCTCTGTCCCACAGATCCCGCCAAACCTGCCGAGCCTCTCCAGCAATTTTAGTCCGCCCTCCGTTCCGCCTCAACCAAGACTCCCCGCCTCTTTTCCCCAAAAATGGCCAGCGTCGGGTAATTAAAGGGGCGGGGGCAGTCAGAGAGAGAGAGAGACAGAGAGAAAGAAGTAAATCCTTCGTCAGAGAGAGAGAGAAAAAACAATCCAGCAGTGATCACCAGCGGCGTTAAGATGGCGGCGGGAGGTGTGAGAGTGCCGTGTGTTTGGAGCCTCCTGCAGCTGCTGCTGGCCCTCGGCGCGGCCCGGCGGCCCTTCTTCACCTCGCAGACGCTGCACTTCGGCGGGGGCGCCGGGGCCGGCGACCCTCAGGAGCGCGGCTTCTTCACGGTGGCGGCCGCCTCCAAGCATGGAGGTGCGGGCACGGTGCTGCCGGATCACGGCGACAGCCGGAGCAACCTGAGGGAGCTGAACCACCGGCACCGGTGGCGCAGGAGCATCGACGGAAAGGAGCAGCTGCAAGTCTTCGGACAGGTAGAGGACAGCAGACCCAGCACCAAAATAAACACCCGACCCATCACCCACTTGTCACCAACTGCCTCCTACACATTTTCAATCCTTTTCAGAAAGAATCTATTGCACATTCCCACATAAATCATACTAATCACATTCCTACAAATGCTTAACTTGATGATCACAGGCGGAAGTTACCGACAGCTTTTCTCTAAAATTACTCCTTCCTTGCTTTTTAACACAATGTAATTTTGTTATTTTTAACTCTTTCAGGTGTCAACCCTCCTTTTAAATCGCTCTTTCCAATCTGCTGTTTACTAAATTATCACCTCGTTTCAATTTCAACTAATACTGTTTACTAAATGATCACTCCGTTTTGAATGCACCGATTGTGCTTAGAGAATAACCTTTTCACTTGTGCAAATATTGGGATAAACCAGTATTGTAGACAGCAAGTGTAATTTTTTTGTTGTTAAAATGTAAGGTGATGCTCGAGCGTTGTGTTTTTACTAAAGTGATATTCATCTGTTTATGCGGATATACCTGGGTTTGTGTGTTTTGGTTTAGAAATGTGTTGGGGCGGATGGGTGTCATTGCAGGATATCGTTTTATTTTGTCACGAAAATAAGAGACGTGTCCTTCCTTTCACTTAACAGAAAAAGTCTTGGTTGAGGGAGCACAGATAGTTGTGCTGAATGGTTTGTATGCTGTGAATTTTTAAAAAATTAGCTCCTATGGTGGGGTGAATAACTTGTTATCATGTTTTTTTTTGGTTATATTTTGAGTGACCTGAAAAATAAGAAATTTAGTTTATTTCAGTTGAAGAAATGCCTTGTAGGTTTTGAGATGTTTTCTGATGTAGTTGATAGTTTGTTGGTACACAACACATTTCAACATTTCCTCTTTTTTGGATGGGCTGTGACGTAATGCCTTTCCCAGAATAAAGCAGTGTTTTTGCCCTGAAACCTCATTTTGGGTAAGTCTGTCTGTCAAACAGCTGATGTCATGATTTGGATTGTCTGCTTATTATGCTAAATGTGCATTTCTTAGGAATTTAACTTAACATCTGTGAAAGTTGAAGCATGTTTATATTAAACTTAAATCCAACTTAGGATATTGAAAGAAAATTTGATATTTAAAAATCTAATTTCTTAAAGATTTCTTAAAGATAAGCACATTTACCCATGGCTCAGGGATGGGCAGGACTGGCAGCTTAATGTTCCAGGATACAATGCTACAGGAAGGATAGAAAGGGAGGCAAGAGAGGAGGGGGAAGTGGCATTTTTGATAAGGGATAGCATTGCAGCTGCGCTGAAGGAGGATATTCCCGGAAATACATCCAGGGCAGTTATTTGGGTGGAGCTGAGAAATAAGGGATGATTACCTTATTGGGATTGTATTATAGACCCCCCTAATAGTCAGAGGGGAAATTGAGAAACAAACTTGTAAGGAGGTCTCAGCTATCTGTAAGAATAATAGGGTAGTTATGGTCGGGGATTTTAACTTTCCAAACATCAACTGGGACTGCCATAGAGTTAAAGGTTTAAATAGAGAGGAATTTGTTAAGTGCGTACAAGACGATTTTCTGATTCAGTATGTGGATGTACCTACTAGAGAAGGTGCGAAACTTGACCTACTCTTGGGAAATAAGGCAGGGCAGGTGACTGAGATGTCAGTGGGGGAGCACTTTGGAGCCAGCGACCATAATTGTATTCGTTTTAAAATGGTGATGGAAAAGGATAGACCAGATCTAAAAGTTGAAGTTCTAAATTGGAGAAAGGCCAATTTTGATGGTATTAGGGAAGAACTTTTGAAATCTGATTGGAGGCAGATGTTTGTAGGTAAAGGGATGGCTAGAAAATGGGAAGCCGTCAGAAATGAGATAACAAGAATCCAGAGAAAGTATATTCCTGTTCAGGTGAAAGGAAAGATGGTAGGTATAGGGAATGCTGGATGACTAAAGAAATTGAGGGTTTGGTTAAGAAAAAGAAGGAAGCATATGTTAGGTATAGACAGGATAGATTGAGTGAATCCTTAGAGTATAAAGGAAATAGGAGTATACTTGAGAGGGAAATCAGGAGGGCAAATAGAATTAAGGAGAATCCAAAGGGGTTTTACAAATATATTAAGGACAAAAGGGTAACTAGGGAGAGAATATGGCCCCTCAAAGATCAGCAAGGTGGCCTTTGTGTGGAGCCACAGAAAATGGGGGAGATACTAAATGAATATTTTGCATCAGTATTTACTGTGGAAAAGGATATGGAAGATATAGACTGTAGGGAAATAGATGGTGACATCTTGCAAAATGTCCAGATTACAGTGGAGGAATTGCTGGATGTCTTGAAATGGTTAAAGGTGGATAAATCCCCAGGAACCGATCAGGTGTACCCGAGAAGTCTGTGGGAAGCTAGAGAAGTGATTGTTGGGCCTCTTGCTGAGATATTTGAATCATTGATAGTCACAGGTGAGATGCCGGAAGACTGGAGGTTGGCAAATGTGGTACCACTGTTTAAGGGCGGTAAAGACAAGCTAGGCAACTATGGACCGGTGAGCCTGACCTCAGTGGTGGGCAAGTTGTTGGAGGGAATCCTGAGGGACATGATATACATGTATTTGGAAAGGCAAGGACTGATTAGGGATAGTAAACATGGCTTTGTGTGTGGAAAATCATGTCTCACAAACTTGATTGAATTTTTTGAAGAAGTAACAAAGAAGCTTGATGAGGGCAGAGCAGTAAACGTGATCTATATGGACTTCAGTGAGGCGTTTGACAAGATTCCCCATGGGAGACTGATTAGCAAGGTTAGATCTCATGGCATAAAGGGAGAACTAGCCATTTGGATACAGAACTGGCTCAAAGGTAGAAGACAGAGGGTTGTTTTTCAGATTGGAGGCCTGTGACCAGTGGTGTGCCACAAGGATTGGTGCTGAGTTCTCTACTTTTTGTCATTTACATAAATGATTTGGATGCGAGCATAAGAGGTACAGCTAGTAAGTTTGCAGATGACACCAAAATTGGAGGTGTAGTGGACAGCGAAGAAGGTCACCTCAGATTACAACAGGATCTGGACCAGTTGGGCCAATGGGCAGAGAAGTGGCAGACGGAGTTTAATTCAGATAAATGCGAGGTGCTGCGTTTTGGGAAAGCAAATCTTAGCAGGATGTATACACTTAATGATAAGGTCCTAGGGAGTGTTGCTGAACAAAGAGACCTTGGAGTGCAGGTTCATAGCTCCTTGAAAGTGGAGTCGCAGGTAGATAGGATAGTGAAAAAGGTGTTTGGTATACATTCTTTCATAGGTCAGAGTATTGAGTACAGGAGTTGGGAGGTCATGTTGCAGCTATACAAGACATTGGTTAGGCCAGTGTTGATATATTGCGTGCAGTTGTGGTCTCCTTCCTATCAGAAAGATGTTGTGAAACTTGAAAGGGTCCAGAAGAGATTCACAAGGATGTTGCCAGGGTTGGAGGATTTGAGCTATAGGGAGAGGCTGAACAGGCTGGGGCTGTTTTCCCTGGAGTGTCGGAGGTTGAGGGGTGACCTTATCAAGGTTGATAAAATTATGAGGGACGTGGATAGAATAAACAAAGTCTTTTCCCTGGAGTTGGGGAGTCCAGAACTAGAGGGCATAGGTTTAGGGTGAAGGGGGAAAGATATAAAACAGACCGAAAGGGCAACTTTTTCACACAGAGGGCGGTACATGTGTGGGATGAGTTGCTAGAGGAAGTGGTGGAGGTTAATACAATTATAACATTTAAAGGCTTTTGGATGAGTAAATGAGTACGAAGAATTTGAAGGGATATGGGCCGGGCGCTAGCAGGTGGGACTAGATTGGGTTGGGATAGCTGGTCAGCATGAACGGGTTGGACCAAAGGGTGTGTTTCCCTGCTGGACATCTCTCTGACTCTATGACACCTTGTTGGCTGATGGATACAAAATGGGTCAAATGACCTTCCATTGTATCAGTTTTGTTATTTGTTTAAGAAAATTGTAGGGGTTAAGGTTTATTTAACTCCTTTTTCACAAGTGTTTTCATTGATTTAAAACTGTATTTATCTAACACCTTTTTTGAAATAATTCTGCAGTAAATTACAGGGCTGCATTTAACCAATGTGACCTCACCATACCAGCTCTTAAATGCTTGCCCACGCCTATCTCAATACTAAATTGTAACTCTTGTTTATCATCATCTTGGGCTGAGCCTAGGATTGGCATTTGGAGGTGGCAGAGCTTTCAAACATACTCTGCAATTCTCTCCCTAAATTTACCTTGCTGTACCTCCTTTTTTTTTCAAAAGCTTTCTGAAATTTACCATCTTCACTTTGTATCCCACCTTCTTTTCTGTAATGGTGTGAAATGCTTTGGACAACGCTGCTAGGTTATAAGTCTGTGCAATCGCATAATATTATGAAAAGAGGACGATTGTGATATCACATAGAAACAGACAGGGTTCCCCTTGAGCTCTGACCCAATTTTGAAATTATGATCCCTCATCATCTTAAGCAACAATTTCAGCTCCAAACAACTAAAGTTTTAATGAATGTATATTGTTTGCAAAATTCTGTTTTTTCTTGCCTTTGAATGTCTGCATTCAAAACGTTTTTGTACTAGGTCAAGTATGGAAAACAGTTCAGTTTGCTGAAACCCTGGTCTAAGTTGTATCTCTTGCAGTGAACCAGGAGCTGCCTCACAGAATTGGGACAGAGGTCCATGTTTCACCACATTCTGCACTGACTTCTCCATTTAGTCTCATAAATGGGGGGGGGATTTTTAAAATGATTTTCTTGCTATCTTGATTTTTGTTTTTGTTTCTTCCATGCGCTACCTTGCGCAAACAACACCTGCGTGCTTGTAATGTTAAAATTGTTTTCAGCATTTTATTGAACTGGTGAAAAAATGCTGAAATTCTGGTTTTGAAGTTGCTATAGTTCTGGCAGTGATTTTTGAAGTTAAATTGTAAAGCAATTACACACTTATTAACACTTAAAATTACCTAAAAGCTGCTTGTGGTGATATCCTTTTATGTATAAAACAGTTTGAGTCTAAATGTTTTAAATACATATTTTTGTAGTGATTGTAACAAAATCATTGTTGAATTAGGGCAGTTAATCTGGTCCAATCAGGGAGCCCTGGCTGATGGATGTGAACAGGAGTGTCAGACCCCTTGTTCACATTCAGAGTTGGCTCTGAGGGAGCTGGGTCAGTGTCGAGAACTCCCCATGTAAATAAAAGGTGACTTGGTGATGGGCTATTGGCCTCTGTGGAGTTATTTCAGTTTTGATGTTGAGTATTTTATAGTAAATAAATAATGAATAATTGCAGCATGCATTTACAGGGTATTTTTACTCTGCAACTCCTGTGAGGATTTTTCCAGTCTCTCCCTTCCAAAGAGTTAGGACCATATGCTTGGTTGGAGACGAAATTTTTTTGACTGAGCATATTTTAATGGGAAACATAGACTAGAGAGACAAGGAAAGGAGTTCAGAAGACTGGATGGTACTCCTGAGGGGTGGGGGATATGGTAGTGATGGAAAGGAGAACCATACAAATCAGGTTTGTACTTTTTAAATTTTTGTACTATTTTTGTAGTGATTTGATTTTCAGGAGCCACACTTTCAGTATCGACTATGCCAACCAACAGTGAGATGTATTCTCCTCTCATTTATCTTTCCACCCTTCGGGCACTCTGCCTGTATTCCTGATGAAGGGCTTTTGCCCGAAACGTCGATTTTTTTTATTGCTCCTCGGATGCTGCCTGAACTGCTGTGCTAATATAAACAGTGAGATGTAAGGCTGGAGCAGGTTATTGGAGTAGATTAAGGCCATTGAGAAATATTTTAAAAATGAATAACTTGTATTCTATATTGACTAGAGTGCCAGTATAAGTATTCTTGAGTAAGTGGAAAGTAGTGTGAGCCGGCATTGTAGGTTGCAGAAATTTGGAGGAATTGAATTTTCAAAGAGACTGGGGTTGAAAGACGCAACATCTATGTTTCAAAATGACGACCGTTCAGGATTGGGGCTGGGCAAGCGACAGTGAACAGGAAAGATAGCTTGTCAGTTTTCATAGATAACCCTTTAAGGATATCCAGCCTAATCTTGACTAGGATTCAAGGCATGTTCTAATCCACTTCAGGATGCAACATTTTGGGATTGAAATTTAAAATCTGTTATGATCACTGCACTTTTAATTGCTTCGCAACTAGGGGCTGTTGATGAGAATCTAAAGATGTCTAGTTCATTTTGTTCTGCTTCTCAACTGATATAAATTTATAAAAACAGCTGACAGTAGAAAATTTAGAAGGGTTCTTATGGTGAAGTGGTCATGTCCCTATCCCTGGACTGGGAGGCCTGGGTTCAAGTTCTACCTGCTCCAAAGGTGTGTAATAACATCTCTGAACAGGTTGATTAGAAAAATACTTTAAATTTTTAAAAAGTAGAAAATAATAAATTAAGAGCTTTTTTATGTTTGTTTTGCAGTAATGAAACAGTTAAACTGTAAAGGAATCTTGTGCCATGGGGCTTAAAGAAATAGCTGAGGAAAATATTAATCCAAGCATTTAAAAATTAATTACCAATATGTTAGTCAGTAAACTCCACAATTAACTCCTGTTCTATAGCTGGGACTTTTAAATTGTCAGAAAGAGGTTGGCACCAGTAAAATTATTGTTAGGTATACACTTGGTTTGCTCTGCATGAGTTGAACTGAACTAGGGCACCCTTTGGCCTAGGCATTTTTCATGAGTGAGTGCCTCTCAGCTAGGAAAAGATAAAGATCAGCCAGGTTTGTTTTTCTTATCCATTTTCAATCTGAAAATTAAGAGTCATTGGAATTCTCTACTCAAGGATATGTTTATCAGAAATCTCTCAATGGCGTAAAGAGTTATGGATGGCCGTAAAAGGTGAAGAAGTGTTGAATTTAACGTGTCCTTATGCAATATTGTTGATGCAGGCTTTACTGACTGAATGGCAGACTCCTGTTCCTTATGTCCTCAGTAACCTTCTTACTCTCGTGATCTAACTTTCGGTCAAGATTATCAAAGTTTGAGACCAGTAGAGCAAGAGCTTGATTGTTGGTAGCTTCATAAGGTGAGGAAGAAAATTGCTGAATAGGAAAACTAAACAAGCACCATAAATCAAAGAAACAACATTCTGATTTTAATTCTTCAAAATGGATTTCACCTTTTCTTATAAACATGTTCCATTTAATTATTGGAACACCCTGGTTTTGGTGTATCTGTATTTCAGATTTTAAGTCATAATAAAAAGGAAGATATTGGTTTCATTTTAATTTTGTATTCTAAACTTGGCCAAGCTATTTGTCTTTCTCTTGTCTTTGTATCAAGCCTATTGTTCTGTGAATTGCAGATGTATCCAGTGCTTCAAGATTAAGACAAAACCTCAGCTATATGAGAAAAACGTTTTTTTTTCTCTCAGCAGCTAGTCAGAATCTGGAATGCACTGGTTGAGTGTGGTAGAGGTCGAGTCAGTTGATTTATGTTTGAAAAGGGAGTTAGACTGTTAGAAACACAGGACTCAAAAACTGGACAGGTTTGATAGTATCTGTAGAAAGAGAAGCAGTTCAATGTCAAGTATGATTCTGCCTTTAGAACTGAAAGTTAGAGACAGAGCAGGGGCAAAGGAAGCAAATGATGGAAAGGCAAAGAGAAAGGATGATGTAAAATTGCAGTGAAAGGGAGAGAATGGGTGCTCTCTACTATGAGCAAAGTAAGCAAAACAAGACAAGGCTGTGTTTGTATTGGATGAAGAAAGAATGGAAGAAAAAATGGAGAACTGCCATCATCCAGTCTGGCTGTGAAGTTGGGGAAATCAATATTAAGTCTTAGAGACTGTAAAATGCCCAAGTGGAAAACGTGTTCTGATCATCACTGGACTTGAAATGTTAACTTTTTTTTAACTGTCCACAGATGCTGCCAGACCTACTGAGTGTTTCCAGCATAGAGTCAAAGAGATGCACAACATGGAAACAGACCTTCGATCCAACTCTTCCATGCTGACCATTTATCCTAACCTAATCTAATCCATGTTGTCAGCATTTGGCCGATCTGCCTCTAAATCCTTCCTATTCAAATACCCATCCAGATGCCTTTTAAATATTGCAATTGTCACAGCCTCCACCACTTCCTCTGGCAGCTCATTCCATAAACGCACCATTCCTCTGCATAACAAAGTTGACCCTTAAGTCTCTTTTATATCTTTCACCTCAGAGATTTAAAGAATTGTTGCAGGAAACTAATTATGTTTGTCAGTTGTTGCACCTTAGGAATAATCAGATAAAGAAGATAAAGGTGGATGAGTTGATCTCCTATAAGGCCATCCAAGGATGTGAACAGGATATTTTGCTTGGACCTTAATCACAGGACCAGAGGATTCACATTGTAAAAGAAAAGTAGAGACTTCATTTATGACTAGGAAACCAAGAAATTGTACTGTACTGTTATGGATCTTTTGAACAAGATCAGCTATTTTGTTTCTTTTCATTAATCTGTATTAAACAAATAACCAAGCTCCATTAATTACAATGTGGAAATCTGGCATTCTATTTAATTACGTTTTCTGAGGATCAGGGAATGTTTATGCAGAATTTCCCTTTGGGTAATTAAGCTCTCTCTTTCGTATTGATGCCGATTTTTCACTCTAAATTTGGAACCAGGAACCGATCCTGGAAGAAATTGTGCATATGGATTGATGCCACGTACTTTGATACTAAATGAATAGTAGTCCATGTAGCTCTAATGCCTTTTGAATGTTGGGAACATTTGAACTCATCTGCAATTAATCTAAGTTTCGTCTAGTGTGGCCTGTACTCCTAGCATGTACAAACCAGTCTCCTGGTCTACCATAATGAACTAGCGTCCTGATGAAGGAGCAGTGCTCTGAAAACTTGTACTTCCAAATAAACCTGTTCGACTATAACCTGTTGATGTCATTTTTAATTTTTACCATAATGAAATTGCAGCTTGCACCATAAAATTGGAAGGTGTCTGCTTGAAACTCAAACTGCTGTTTGATTAGTTGTTGAATAGCTGAAATCCAAACTTACTACTTCGTCTCCCCTTCTCAACCTCACCCTGATGGATAGTGATCCTTGAGTTAAATCACCACCAGTCATCTACATTCCCTCTTTTTCATTCACTTATTTGTTCATTCTCTCTCTAATGCTCTCACTCTCACTAGTTGAGGGAGCAACCTGCTGATACTCTGGGACTATGATGACTTTATCATTATTTTATAACCAGCTAGATCTGTGTCCAAAGCTTGAGACCTGTGTCCTGAACTAATCAATTTTGTCTGTTTTCAAATTAAAAAAAACAAGATGTTTTAGCTCATTTGACTTTTATTTTTTAAGTTAATGCATATTTTACAAAATTAGAATCCAAACTGTCTTTGCTGCATGGCCAAGTTTTATATCTCTAATAACCAGAAAACCCTTCACTTCAATGTCCAAATCATTTCATAATTGGGGGAAAAAAATCATTCATGGATGTAGAAGTCACTGGCAAGGCCATCATTTGTTGTCTGAATTTAATTTCCCTTGTGCTAAATGCCTTGTGTTATTGGACTCTTTTTCAGAGGGCAGTTAAGTTAGTCACGTGTGGGCTAGACAAATAAGTGAGGCAGATTTCTTTCCATTGTGAATGGCAATCTATGATAGTTTCATTACCTTTCATGTCCGAATTCCATTTACTGTGGTGGTATTTGGACCGCCTTTGTATTAGAGTTAGTCTGGGCCTCCTTGATTTCCTGTCCAGTCACCATTACCACCATCTTGCCATGGTGATGTAATCCAAGTTAGGATAGTGTGTATTTCAAAGTAATTTTAAAAAATCATTTTAAAACAAATTTTGAAGCTCTTGTTTTATCAATTTACACTGCAATCTCTTGTCAAAGTAACTGCAAGAAAATTGCCAAGTGGGCAGATGCTAATGGAGAAGAAGTTGACTGACTGAATGGCCTTCTGTTCGAGAGTAATGAATATCTCGGAAGATAACCAACTTGGACTGTAAAACCTCAGTTGAAAATTGGGAAGTTTACTTTTCATTCTACATGGTGATTCAGAAATGTATTAGTTTCACGTAAACCCTCTTAAATTGACATTTTTATTTTATCTTATCCAATTTGTGTATCAGCTTGTACAACTATATCCCCAGTTTTATAAAATAGCTGTGTCTAAAAGGGGAAATAATAAACTTTCCTTTACAAAGCTTGAGTATTTAATGCATATAATATCAATTTGAAAGAGTTAGTTCAACATCTTTTTAAAGCCTTTCTATAGTCTACTTTTTCGTGCTGTACATCTCTATGATTCTATATATTCTTCTCAATGTGTGGGAGACAATATAATGACAATAATATATAAGGAAGGTAGTGGTAATGACACTAAACTAGTGATCAAGAGTCCAAGACCCATATTTTAGGGATACGGGTGCTTGGAACTGTGGGTAGTGTACTGACATGGATAGAGAACTGTTTGCAGGTTGGAAGCCAAGAGTAGGAATTTTCTGAATGGCAGGCAGTGACAAGTGAGGTTCTGCAGGCATCAGTGCCTGGACCCCTCAAAATATATTAATGATTCAGATGAGACAACTATATGTAATCTGTCCAAGTTCACAGATGGCATACAGCTGGGTGAGTGTGAGAGCTGTGAGGAGGATGCAGAGATGCTTCATTGTAATTTGGACACGTTGAGTGGTAAGCACATGCATGGTAGTTGAAGTATATTATGGATAAATTAGATTATCTACTTTGGTAGCAGAAAGCATGAAGGCTGATTATTATCTGAATAACAACACATTTGGAAAGGTGGAAGTGCAATAGTACCCAGTGATGTTTGTACACCAGTCACTGAAAGTAGGCATGCAATCGAGAAGGCAAGTGATACTAGAAGGCATAGGTTTAAGGTGAGAGGGGAAAGATTTAAAAGGTACCTAAGGAGCAACGTTTTCACACAGCGGGTGGTGCATGTATGGAATGAGCTGCCAGAGGAAATGGTGGAGGCTGGTACAATTACAACATTGAAAATGCATCTAGGTGGGTATATGCATAGGAAGGGTTTAGAGGGATATGGGCCAAGTGCTGGCAAATGGGACTTGATTAATTTAGGATACTGGTTGGCATGGACGAGTTAGACTGAAGGGTCTGTTTCTGCACTGTGCATCTCTGACTCTATTGATAAATGGTATGTAATGAGAAGATTTGAGTTCAGGAGCAGGAATTAGATTCTAGATTAGATTCTCTACTGGATGGAAACAGGCCCTTCGGCCCAACAAGTCCACATCGTCCCTCCAAAGAGAAACCCACCCAAACCCATTCTGCTACCCTATATTTACCCCTGATTAATGCACCTAACACTGGGCAATTCAGCATGACCAATTCACCTGACCTGCGCATCTTTGGATTGTGGGAGGAAACCGGAGCACCCGCAGGAAACCCACACAGACACTGGGAGAATATGCAAACTCCACACAGACAGGTGGGAATCAAACCCACGACTCTGGTGCTGTGAGGCTGCAGTCTAACCACTGAGCCACCGTGCCGTCCATATTTTGCTGCAATTGCTTAGGGTCATGGTGAGATTGCCACTGGAGTATTGTGTGCAGTTTTGGTCTCAGAGTATCTGAGGAAGGATGTTCAAATTATGGAGGGAGTGCAACAAAGGTTTACCAGACTGATGGCAACATTGACATATAAAGAGAGACTCAATTGTTTAGGGCTACATTGACTTGAGTTTAGAAAAGAGAGCTGGGTAGGGAGATCTCTCAGAAACTTCAATTCTAACATTACTGTACAGAATGCATGCAGGAAGGATAGTCCTGATAACCACAAAGTCCATAAACACACTGGCCACAGCCTAAGGATATGGGATAGATTGTGGAGAAACTTTAGATTCACTAGATTTGATGCCAGAGATGAGTTTGTATGAGCAATTTAAGCCTATATTTTTTCGAACAATGAGAAGAGATCTATTTGAAGTATTTATAATCTGCAAAAGGGGATTGATAAAGTAGACATGGAGAGGATGTTTCCTCATTGGGCAATCTAGAACAAGAGTTGGTTGTTTTAGGATGAAGGGTAGTAAGTAGATATGAAACAGATGAGAAATTTCTTCCCCAAAGGGATGTGTATCTATAGAATTCACTACCCAGAACGGTGGATGCTGGGACATTGATTACATTTTAAGGAAGAAAATATATTTTTAATTTCGTAGTGTGTTAAAGGATTATGGAGAGCAGGCAGCAAAGTGGAGTTGAGATGAAGGTGAAATCAGCGATGATTGTATCAAATTGGGGAACAAGGTTGAGAGGCTTAATTGCCTTCTGCTTCTCGTTCTTATGTTCTAAACGTCTTCACCCTGAGGGTGGTGAACTTGTGGAATTCTGTCATGGAGAATGGTTAGGCCAAGATATTGAATGCTTTCAAGGATGAGTTAGATATGATTTTATGGCTGAGGGGTTTGAAGAATGGGGAATGGTGGTCTGGTTGGATGATCAGCCATGATCTTAGTGAGTGATGAAGTGGGCTTGAAGGCCAAATGGCAATATGCCTGCTCCTATCTTCCATGTTTCTATTCCCATCTTCAATGATGGGGGGAGCCCAACATGTGTGCAAAAGTCAGGGTTGAAGCATTTGCATCTGCCTTCAGCTGTAAGTCCAAAATAGGTGATCCTTATAAAATAAAAACAAAATACTGTGAATGTTGGGAAATCTGAAGCAAAAACAGAAAATGCTGGAGAAACCTAGCAGGCCTGGCAACATCTATAGAGAAAAAGTTAATGTTTCAAGTCTGATATAGTCCTCTTCGGAACTGTCTCTGTATCCTCTTGAAGACCGCAGCATCACAGATGCTGATATTTGAGCTTATCGAGTATAGTCAATAATATCCAGAAAAGAATATTTTGGAGGCTGTGGATACTATGAAGGCGTGGATCCTGACGCCCTTTCAGCAATTGTACTTTTTTTCCAGAAGCTTTTCCAGTATTGCTACACCTCTGGGATCTACTTACCACCATGGAAAACCACCCAGGTATGTCCTGTGCACAAAACAGGACCAATTCAACCTGGTCAGTTACTGCCCTTTTCAGTTTATTCTCGATCATCAGCAATAGAAGGGAGTTGTTGACAGTGCTGTCGAGCACTATTTGCTCAGGCAGTAATCTGCTCAGTGACGCTCAGTCTGGGTTCTTCCAGGGCCAAATAGCTTCTGACCGAATTTACAGCCTTAATCAAACATGGTCAAATGCGTTGAATTCTGGATTGGATTAAAGAGTGACTGTACTTGATACTTGACCAAGCATGACATTTCGGAGCCCTAACATAACTGAAGTCAGTGGGAATTTAGGTGGGGTCACTTAAGTGCCAGGTAATGAGCATCTTCTTCTCTTGAAACTCAATGACATCACCATCTCCTATGTGAATGGAACTGGACCAGTCATTAATACTTGGCTATAAGAGCAGGTCAGGAGGTAGGGGATTCTGAAGCGAATAATTTATTTCCTATCTCCCCAAAAGCGTGTGTTGGAATACTGTCCACTTTCCTGGATGAGGGCAGCTCCATCACTCTGGTTTGATGCTAGCCAGGACACAGCAACTCACTCGATTCACATGCCATCTGCAACAGTTGCTCCCTTCAACACTCACACTACATAATGCATTGCAATAATTCAGTTATGGCTTCTTTGACAGTTGTTTCCAAACCCAACACCTTTTAGAATGTCAAGAGAAATAGATAGGTGGGAGCACCACTATCTCCAAGTTTCTGTCCAATACTACACCATCCTGACTGAAACAATTTCTTTACCATTGATGGATCACAATCTTCTAACTCTCCCTTCCTTTCTAATAGCATTTTTTATACCCCAAGAACTGTGACAGTTGTAGAAGGCAGCTCACCACCTTCAAGTGCGGTTAAGAAAGGGCAATAAATGGTTGCCAAACTAATGACATCAACATTCACAGTGGTTAGCATTGCTGCCTCACAGCGCCAGAGACCCGGGTTCAATTCCTGCCTCGGGCAACTGTCTGTGTGGAGTTTGCACATTCTCCCCGTGTCTGCGTGGGTTCCCTCCGGGTGCTCCGGTTTCCTCCCACAGTCTAACGATGTGCACGTTAGGTGAATTGGCCATGCTAAATTGCCCGTAGTGTTAGGTGAAGGGGTAAATGTAGGGGTTGCCCTTCAGAGGGTTGGTGTGGACTACCTAAACATTCCAAGATCCAATTTTTTAAAAGAAAGTGATATGGCAGGCTATGGTCAGTAAGCAGTAGGAATGTAAGATGCACTTTACTTATCTACAACACCAGAGGAGGAGATGGATTAAGGTGATGTGTGGCTATCTCATTGAAGTTATCAAAGTTCACTTCCTTGTATGTCACAGCAGTTACAGTAAAGAAAACAGCATCGTTATTTGGATATGGCAAGAAATATTGAGCTCAGAGATTGAAATGATTGAATTTTTATAAAGTGTTTGTTTTATTTTCACCTGAATATGTAGACTTGGATTCTTCTAATTGGGTATGTGGTTAGTTGATACTTAACACCTTGCATGGGCTTGTAACTCATGACTGTGTGGTCAAATTTCATCTGAATTCCATCTGTAAGTTTGCTGACGACACCATTATTGGAGGCCAATGATGAGACAGAATGCTTGGTGGCATGGTGCAAAGATGGCAATCTCTCCCTCAATGTCAGCAAAACCAAACAGCTGATCATCGATTTCAGGAAGCAGAGTGGAGGGCAGGCCCGTATCTACATCAATGTAGCTGATTTGGAGATGGTAGAGAGTGCCAAGTTCCTAGGCATGACTATCACCAACAACCTGTTTTTTTTTAGATTAGATTACTTACAGTGTGGAAACAGGCCCTTCGGCCCAACAAGTCCACACCGACCCGCCGAAGCGCAACCCACCCATACCCCTACAGTTACCCCTTACCCCTTTGGGCAATTTAGCATGGCCAATTCACCTGACCCGCACATCTTTGGACTGTGGGAGGAAACCGGAGCACCCGGAGGAAACCCACGCAGACACAGGGAGAACGTGCAAACTCCACACAGTCAGTGGCCTGAGTCGGGAATTGAACCCAGGTCTCCAGGCGCTGTGAGGCAGCAGTGCTAACCACTGTGCCACCGTGCCGCCCTGTTCTGGACCATCTGTGTTGATGTGATGGTCAAGAAGGCATCTCTTCCTTAGGAGGCTAGGGAAATTCGGAATGTGTCCATAAGAACCCTCGACACTTTTACAAATGCACCAAGGAAAGCATTTTATGTCAGTGCATCTTGCTTGGTATGGCAACTGCCTCTTTCTTTCTGGGGAAAGAGAATTCCATAGGTAACAACCCTTTGGAAGAATTTTTTTTCTAACCTCCTCCTGATCCCAAGTTCTAGTTTTTCCCACAAGCAGAAAAGATTTCTCCATGTCCATCTTATTAAGACTCTTAAACTCTTGTGTGTTTCCATGAGATCTCACCACCCACTGTTCTAAACTCAAAGAATATAGGCACTGCCTGTTTGGATAGTTGGTGCTGTAGTTCCTCACAGATTTCCTATGTATTTTGGGTTGTTTCCACTGTGACTCATTGTTTTCAGTTGGTTTGACACATACTGGATTCAAGGTCAACAGTTGTTGATCAGGCATATGGGACCGCTACACAGGTGTACAAATTTGTCACCAACTTTATCATTCAATGTATGTAATTGATTGTGTGTTGCTTTTGAAAACCCCTCTTGAGTTTCAAGAGGAGAATGTTTTTTTTAAGGGAAACCCTGGTCATATGGAAAATCTTTAACTCAATGATTTATTGTCGTCACATGTACTGAGACAGCGAAAAGTGTTGTTTTGCGTGCTATAAAGGCATACAAAGTGCATCAGGGTAGCGGAACATTCACCTTGACCTTTCAGAGATGCACTCTTCTAGAATGCCTTGAAACACACACACGCTCATCTGCGTATCTATTTCTAACTTAGTCCTTAATACTTTCTTGCAGATCCGCGTATAGAGGATTTATTTTATTATTTGCTTTATTTTGTGCCTCTTCAATTGCTGTTCTATGTTTTCATAAACAGCAAAATGTACAACCTGAGAGACTGAGTTTAGCAAATGTACGTAATTCACAATTTGCATTTGTGCTAAACTTTTGGTATATAATTAAAATACAATAATTCTGAATTTACTTTTTGAATATTGTCTTTTTTTTGCATTTTGAGAAAGTTTCGGTTCTTTAACTGGTTCAGAATAAATTGAAGAATAGGAAATAACTAAAGTTTTCTTTTGGTGAGTTTATAGTTTGGTGTTTCCTTAATGAAACCTACTTTTTTATTGGGCCTAAGTTGAAAGGTGCCTGGGTTAGTATAAGCTCTCATCTCTGTGCCATGCCTATCTTGTTGTCAACCTGATCTATTGAATTTGGATAGGGTAAGTATGGAGAAACTGGTTTCTATTAGTGGGTTGAGTCTGGAACTACGGGTTGTTAAGATGACCATAAATGGGTGAAATGAAAATTTTAAGACCAATGTTTTTTACACAGCAGTTGATAAATTTGGACTTTATAGAGAGGCTTCGTACAGAAATGGCATAAACTAAATAGAAGGATGTGGTCTCAGGATGGGGAGAATTAGAGACAGACCTTGTGTAAAGTAACAACCTTGACTTGGATTGCTTGGGCGGAATGATCTATTTTGTATGCCTGTAGATTGTGCATAGATCCAAAAGTTACTGTTGAAAGAATGATACTTGCTGTTAATCTTACTGAAATATGTTTTGCTGATCTCTCTGACATTTTCAGTAATTTTGTTATCTTCAGTGCAACGTGACCTACAGGGACAAGTGCAGTGAGTGGACAAGATAAGCAGCAATAGTTGAAATCATATTTCTCTTCATTGTATTTAATAATCCTCACTGGGATACACTGTGATAATAAAGAAGAATAAAACAAGAAGTATAAATGAACTTGAAATCATACAGAAATGAACTGAAGTTTACTAACATCCCAATGGGAGTTGACAGAAAAACTTCAAAGAACTTTAAGACTTTTTTGGTGGAATGAGGTTCAGCACTTCTTTCAGGGGTATCAGACTATCTGGAAAGACAGAAAAGAAAGGAAGGTCGTGTTGCTTTGATGTTTAAGGATGACACTAGTGAGATACGATACTGGTTCTATCGAAAAATGTTGAATCTACGTGGGTTGAAATTAGAAATAGTAAGGGTGATAAATTACTGATAGGTGTAGTCATAGGCCACCAAGTAACAACATCATGATAGGGCAGGCAATAAAAGATATAACTGATACGTGTAAAAACAGTATGGCAGTTATCATGGGGGATTTTAACCTACATATTGATTGTCCAAACAAAGTCGGTCAAGGCAGCCTTATGAAGGAGTTCATAGAACAACACTGCTATAGTTTCTTTGAATAGCATGTAATGAAACCTACAAGGGAGCAAACTATCCTCTATGTGGTCCTGCGTAATGAGACAGGAGTAATTAATGATCTCGTAGTTAAGGATCCTCTCTGAAAGAGAGATCACAGTATTAGCGAGTTTGGAGAAGGTTTGTATCCCAGTGAAAAGAAGGACTGCAGGAAAAGGGATATTCATCCATGGATAAGTAAGGAAATAAGAGGGTATCGAATTGAAAGCTAATGCATACAAAGTGGCAAAGATTAGTGGGAAACTAGAGAATTGGGAAATCTTTAAAGGTCAACAGAAAGCCTCCAAAGAGCTTAAAAGAAAGGTAAGATAGATTGAGAGTAACTAGCTCAGAATATGAAAACAGATAACAAAAGTTTGTACAAGTATATAAAATGAAAGACTGGCTTGGTGTGAAGGGTAAACGTTGGTTCTTTGGAGAATGAAAAGGGGATTTAATAATGGGAAATGAAGTGGCTGAGGCATTGAACAGATATTTTGTGCCAGTCATTTACAATGGAAGACACAAATAACATGCCAATAATTGATAAGGAGGCTATGGCAGGTGATCTAGAAATAATCACTATCACTAAAGAGATAGTGCTGTGTAAGTCATTGAGGCTAAAAATAGACAAGTCTTCTGGCCCTGATGGAATGCATCCCAGGGTACGAAATGAGATGGTGGAAGTCTCAGATTTAGTTGTTGTAATTTACCAAAGTTCACTGGTCTCTATGGTGGTTCCAGCAGATTAGAAAATAGCAAATATGACGCTGCTGTTTCTCTTTTTTTAAAAAGGAGGTATACAAGAAGTGGGTAACTATAGGCCATAAGCTTAACTTCTGTGAAGGGGAAAATGTTTGAATCTATAATCAAGAAAGAAATAGTGAGACATTTGGATAGAAGTTGTCCCATTTGAGTAGATGCAGCAAGGGTTCATGTTTAACTAATTTACTGGAATTCTTTGTGGACATTACGAGTGCAGTGGACAATGGGGAACTGGTGGATGTAGCGTATCTACCTTTCAGAAGGCATTTGACCATGTACTGCACCATAGACTGCTGCATAAGGTAGAAGTATATGGCATTATGGGTAATGTATTAGTACAGAGGATTGGTTAACTAACAGAAAGCAAAGAATGGGGATACATTTATTGAGTCCTTTTAAGAAGGTGACCAAACAGGTGGATGAGGGTAAAGCGATTGGTGTGGTGTGTATGGATTTCAGCAAAGCATTTGTTAAGGTTCCCCACAGTAGGCTATTGCAGAAAATTTGCAAGCGTGGCATTGAGGGTGATTTAATGGTTTGGCTCAGAAATTGACAAGCTGAAAGAAGACAGGATGGTGGTAGTTCAATTACTAATGGTGCACCGCAAGGATCTGTTGTGGACCCACTGCTGATTGTCATTTTTGTAAATGACCTGGATGAGGGCGTAGAAGAATGTGTTAGTAAATTTGTGGATGCCACTAAGGTCAGTGTTGTTGTAGACAGTGCGAAAGGATGTTGCAGATTACAAAGGGACATAGACAAACTGCAGAGCAGGGCTGAGAGGTGGCAAATGGAGTTTAATGTAGAAAAGTCTAAGATGATTCACTTTGGAAGGAGCAACAGGAATACAGAGTACTGGGCCAACGGTAAGATTCTTGGTAGTGTAGGTGCATAGATCCCTGAAGGTTGCCACCCAGATTGATAAGGTTGTTAAGAAGGCATACGCTTTGCATATGCAAAACCTTTTATTAGTTTCGGAGCCATGAGGTCATGTTGCAGCTGGACAAAACTCTGGTGCGGCTGCACGTGGAATGTTACATACGACTCTGATCGCCGCATTATAGTGGACGTGTTGGAAAAGGTGCAGAGGAGATTTACCAGCATGTTGTCTTAAATGGAGGGAAGGCCTTATAAGAAAGGCTAAGGGACTTGAGGCTGTTTTTGTTAAAGCAAAGAAGGTTAAGGGGTGACTTTAATAGAGACAATACGAGATGATCAGAGGATTGGATAGGGTGGACAGTGAGAGCCTTTTTCCTGGATGATGATGGCTAGCATGAGGGGACACAGCTTTAAACTAACGGGTGATAGATCGAAGACAGATGACAGAGGTAGGTTCTTTTCTCAGAATGGTAGGGGTGTCGAATACCCTGCCTGTAACAGTAATAGACTTGCCAACTTTACGGGCATTTTAAATTGTCATTGGATAAATATATGGATGATCATGGAATAGCGTAAGTTAGATGGGCTTCAGATCGGTTTCACGGGTCAGTGCAACATCAGGACTGAAGGGTCTGTACTGTGCTTGAATGTTCTGTGTTCTATGGGTAATGATCTAGTTGGCGATCATTAGCTAATAGTGTTCCTCTGGAATCAGTTTACAATTTAATTTAAATGATTTGGAGTTGGGGGCCAAGTATCGTGTCAAAGTTTGCAGATGACACTAATATGAGCGAGTGTGCAGAGGGCACTGAAAGTCTACAGAGGGATATACGTAGGGTAAATGAGCAGGCAAGGGTCTGTCAAATGGAGTGCAATGTTGATCAATGTGAGATCATCCATTTCGCTAGGAATACCAGCAAAATGGAGTATTATATCAATGGTGAAAAACTGTAGCTTGCTACTGTGCAGAGGAACCTAGGTGTCCTTGTGAATGAATCATTAAAAAAATGGTTTGCAGGTGCAGCAGGTAATTAAGAAAGCAAATGGAATATTGTCTTTGGAGTTTGGAGTTTAAAAACAGATTGTGCTGCAGCTATATCGGCTGCTACGCCACACTGTGTATAGTTTGAGAATGAATGCATTGGCACTGGAGAGTATGCAGAGGAGGTTCACTGGTTGATCCCAGAGTTGAGAGGGTTAATTTATGAGGAGAGATTGGAATTTAGAAGAATATGGGGAGATGGTATAGAAAAATATAAAATTATGAAGGGAACAAATAAGATAAAAGCAGGGAGATTGTTTCCACTGGCGGGTGAAACTCGAACTAGGGGTCTAGCCTCAAAATAAGGAGAAGTAAATTCAGGACTGAGTTGAGGAGAAACTTCATCACCCAAAGAGTTATGAATCTGTAGAATTCTTTGCCAGTTAAGCAGTTGAGGCTACATTGTTGAATGTTTTTAAGACAAAGGTAGATTTTTGAACAGTAAAGGAATTTCGGGTTATGGTTTGTGGGCGAGTAAATGGAGCTGAGTCGACACAAAGATCTGCCATGAACTTAATAAATGACAGAACAGGCTAGAGAGGCCAGATAGCCTACTACTGCTATTTCTTATGTTCACAGCCATTGCATATTATGCTTCTTAGGCTATTTAGGCACCTTGCAACCTTTTGGAATTCAAAATTTTTCACTCAACAATTTCAGATTGTTAGAATCCTTGCTGATTCTTTTCATTTTTCTTTTGTTTTGCTCTTTTATCAATTAGTGTTTTGAGAAGATTTGTAGCTCAGGTTGAGGTTTTGGATGTAGGTTTGCCCGCTGAGCTGGAAGGTTCGTTTTTTGACTTTTTGTTACCATACTAGGTAACATCATCATTGAGCCTCTGGATGAAGCACTGGTGGTATGGCCAACAGGCATACATAAAAATCTGGAGGCTCACTGATGTTACCTAGTATGGTGGTGAAATGTCAAAAAATAAACCTTCCAGCTCAGCAAGCAAATCTACATTCTTTTATCAGTGTTTGGTTTGGAGCTGTGAGCTGTGAACTCTGAACTGAGCTGAATATGACTTTTGAACTGTGGGTAACAGTTTGTATTGAAAGGAGAACAGACCAATCAAGCATTTGTTTATTCATGGGGTCAGGCCTAGAAGTTAATTATAGGTTAGTTCCTGAGCAAGAGGTTCTGCAGATGGTTCATCACCAGGGAAGCAGAAGATGGCTACGAAAAAGGTTAGTATCTGGAAATTGGTTCCAGCAAGTCCGAGAAAGACCTTCTGCTGAAGCAGATGTTGAATGGTATCTGGGACCTTGTGGAAGATATGATCGCTTGGTCAGGGAGTGGTCTGGGTTTTGGACAAAGTTTTCTCTGAAAAGGAATCTGTTGTTTGATGCTATAGCATGACGATTTGAAAGCTCCTGCTTAACCACCCTTTATAAACTCTTAGAAATTCAAAGAATAGCAAGCTAAGTTATAGGTATTACTGCCTTTATCTGAGAGAAGTGAAAAGGTAACCCCGATGGACATCTTCAGAAAATCAACGAAGAAACCATTATACCAGCAACTTGTGTAATGTGACCAGTTTTATTGTTCTTTTGTGTTAATGAGGCTGAGAACAATGATTTTAGGATTTATGACATGAATCAATTTAAATTATTTTGTTTAACTGTGCGCTGTTAAGTTTATTGTTTTAATAAGAATTGTTATGCCGTTTATTTAAGTAAAGCGGAAGCGATGGCCTAGTGGGATTGTTGCTGGACTGTTAATCTAGAAGCCGATATAACATTCTGGGGACCCAGGTTCTAATCTCAGCACGGCTGGTGGTGGAATTTGAATTCAAGAAAAAAAATCTCTGGTATAAGAGTCTAATAATGACTATATATCCATTGTTGATTGTCGGAAAAACCTATCTAGTTCACTAATATCCTTCAAGGAAGGAAACTGCCATCCTTATGTGGCAGCGTACATGTGATTCCAGACCCACAATAGTGTGGCTGACTCTTAACTGCCTTCCTGGCAATTAGGGATGGGCAATAAATGCTGGCCTAGCCAGCGATAGCCTCTCCCTGCAAGTGAATTTTTAAAATGTATAAACTGCTGTTTGGAATTGCTTATTTGCAAAGTCCAGATTTAGCTATTCAAAAAATCTTGTTAGGAACCATTGAGGTCAATTTTGAGGGATTTTTTTGGAAGTTTTTAAATTTGTTTGTATTTGCAACATAGTGGTAGGCTGAATTTGGTTGGGCTGTCTGTCTCTGTGGCATAACAAGGGCGTGATCTTCCCAATTTAGTTCAGACCTCAGCTGTTGATTCTGCTATGCTCACTGCACTTTCTGTAGATCAGTAAATTATTTATTTATTTGTTTCTTTTACTTGTTGTGTTGTTTCACTCTTCCTGGCTCAAAATCCAAGAATTCACTCCCAATGGCATTTTGGATCGACCCACAGCACATGGACTGCAACCGTTCAAGAAGGTAGCTCACCACCACCATCTCGAGAGCAAATAGTGAGGGGCAAAAAGTACTGGTCCAGCCATCAATGGCCACATCCTATGAGGAAATTTTTTAAAAAATCCATTACACCTTGCACTATGTCTCCTTTTTCTTTCCCTTTTTAATCTCTTTCGGCTTCCACCTGATCGTAGGTTATTCCTTTTGGTTTTTCTGCTTCTCCCATTTCATTGCTTTAATGTTTGCTAAAAAGCTGTTTCTGTCTCTTAACCTTGTCAAGCTGGGAAAAAAACGTTATCAATCTTGAATGTTTACTTTGTTTTTCGCAACTTCTGCCTGAACAGAGTATGTCTAACATTTTTCTTTCTTCATCTCTGATTTCCAGCATTCAGAATTTTGCTTTTGCTTCTATAAAAGCTGAGTTGTGACTATACTCTCCTGATTTTCCTCTCCTAACTTATGTTAAATTCTATTTGATGTGACGAACATTTAAAAGCAGATTTAAGTGGCTGCATTCTTCTGCTTGACTGGTTTATTGGCTAGTGGGATGAAAGTGAGCTAATGTTTATAGGTAATGACTCAGGTCAAATTGTGATTGTGTTGGCCTTAGACTCTGTTGCTTTTTTTTGTTGAGCATTCAAATTTTATAGCTGCAATAAGTACCATATGAATTTTATGTATATTTTAACATTTTGAATATTTGATACTTTTAAAAAAAATCATTCATGGGCAGTAGTCATCATTGGCTAGGCCATGATTTATTGCCCCTTCAGAAAGTGGTGATGAGCTGTCTCCTTCAGCCGCTGCATCACACTATACCGTTTAGGGAGAGTTCTGGGATATTGACTCCGTGACGCTGAAGGTACGGTGACTATATGTCCAGTTTGGATGGTGAGTGGCATGGAAGGGTATCTGCTGTCCTTGTCCTTCCAGGTGGTAGTGGACCTAGGTTTGGAAGGTGTTTAGGTGAATTTCTGCAGTACGTACTCCTGCTGCTGAGCATTGGTGGTGAAGGGAGTGGATGCTTATGGATGTGATTCCAATCAAGCGGGCTGCTTTGTTCTGGATGGTGTTGAACTTCTTCAGTGTTGGAGCTGCACTCATCCAGACAAATGGGGAATATTTCATCATATTCAAATGACATTGCTATAACCACCTTCTGAGTGAGAGTATACCAAGGTTGCACAACCCTCGGAGAAAAATACTCCTCATCTGTCCTGGCAGGGTAATCCCCTAATTTTTAAGCACTGCCCCCTAGTTCTGGATGTCCCCTGAAGAGGAAGCGTTTTTTTTCACATACAACCTGTCAAGACTATTCATTACATTTTTTTCCCCTACCATCAAGTTCTTCCACAGTTTTCTTTTTAATTTCGGTGGAAACTTGTCTAGCCTGGCTGTACATTTCCCACTGAAGAAACCTGGAGTGACTGAGTTGTCCATCTAGTCAACTTTTTTCTGAATCACCTCCCAATGCATTTGTATCCTTTCTGAAATAAGAAGACCAAAACTGCAAACAGTGCTTGAGATGTGGTCTCCCTAATGTTTTGGACAATATCTATGCTTGTATAAAAGCGAATTACTGCAGATGCTGGAATCTGAAACCAAAAGAGAAAATGCTGGAAAATCTCAGCAGGTCTGGCAGCATCTGTAAGGAGAGAAAAGAGCTGACGTTTCAAGTCTGTCTGACCCTTTGTCAAAGCTTTGTGCTTGTATGTTCATTTCCTCTCCTAATAAGGGGAGAGGATCCCATAAGCTGCCTTGTTTTTGTGCTGTACTCCTTCATGCTAACAAACCCTTGCAGACTCCTTGCGTTCTGCCAATCAGGTGATGACTCATTTTTTGTATGTTCTGTATTTTGCTACCCAGCAAACTTATCTTCTCATGCTAATGCTATCTCTACAATGTGAGCTTTGTTTTTACACAATAAACTTCTGATGTGGCACCTTTATCAATCCACTTACCTATACTATTCTCTACTATCACTAATTCTTTGTTGCTTTTTCCAGCTCCCATTTGAATGGCTTTCTGTACCATGGTGCCATGATCAATTTGCTCATCTATCCTGCAGTCATTTGAACAAGCTCAGAGAACCTCAAACTTGTTGGACAACTGCAGAGGCCGACATTTCTGCTATCTGTGCCCCCTTATCTACATCACTTGTAACCATGCACTCCTGCCCTTGACCACTGACCAGATGACCCTCTCCTAAATGGTCTGACTGTCTCTGAATACAAAGAATCTGTGTAACTCTCCCACTGTGATGTGTCACAGTGTCTGGCATTGTTAGGTTTCACACATGAGATACAATTTGCATACACTAACTTCTGCAAACAGTTAAGGTTAATTAAAGCCTGTACAAGCTAGGTGACCTCTATGACGTGCGAAGTCAGGTCAAAGAGGCCCCGAGCAAAGGAAACACATCCCTCTTTTATACAGGTCAGTAGGTAATGCTCACAGGAACTCTGGCCATCCTCCTTACCCCCCTCCTTGAGGTAAACCACATGTTACCCCAAGTACAATGGGAGGATGAGGTCATCGTCAGAGATGATGGAAATGCCCTAATCCTGATTTCCTGTCTCCATGATTCCCCAAGACAATGTAGGTGTGATATGTTTCAGAATCGGGGGATGATTACGCAAATGAATTTGAATGGCTGAGGGATGGGTATGAAAGCATTTCTGAATGGAAGGGACTGAATGAGAGTTAATTTGATAATAGCAGTAGAATAGTAGTAAATGGCTGCCCAAATATAGTGTGGATTACATGGAGAGTTATCCACATTCCTACATGCTGTCTGTGAGACAATGTCGCCCCCATCCACTTCCAGAATGCTCAGCTTCTTGGGGAAAGACAGTACAGTTTAACCCTTTAACATTACATTAATGTCCAGAGAGAATATTAAAAGATTAAATTGTACTTAGTCTCCCTCTCAAGGTCTGAGCCAGACTTGCATAAAGTTCAAACACTTGCTGCCGATATTATTGCCCTGGATCATGATGGTTTCCATGAGTTATCAAATGCTGCTGCCTTGGCACATCTTCTTTCCTCAGTGAGTTTTAGTTAACTATGATTCACTTATTTAAGTTTTTGTTTAATACGTTAACTTTAACTTTACCATCAATTTGTACACGGTTAAACCACTGAGACCTTAACCACTTGCCAAATACACAATAAATGGCTAGCTCCTTTTCATGGGTTCGAGCAAGAGCACACATCAGATAATGATGCATGGTATTAGCATGGATGGCTGACTGATAGGAAGCAAAGAGTTGGGATAAATGAGTGCTATTCTGGCTGGCAATCAGTGACTCATGTGCCTCAGGGATCGGTGTTGAGACCGCAATTATTTACAATTGATATCGATGATTTGGAATTGGGGACAATGTGTACGGTGTGAAAATTTGCCAATGACACTAAGATGAGTGGCATAGCAAAGTGTGAAGAGGGCTGTGAAACTTGCAGAGGAACATAGATACATTGAATGAGTGGGCAATGGTCTGGCAGATGGAGTTCAATGTTAGGAAAAAGTGAGGACTGCAGATGCTGGAGATCAGAGCTGAAAATGTGTTGCTGGAAAAGCGCAGCAGGTCAGGCAGCATCCAAGGAGCAGGAGAATCGATGTTTTGGGCATGAGCCCTTCCTCAGGAATCCTGAAGACGGGCTCATGCCCGAAACGTTGATTCTCCTGCTCATTGGATGCTGCCTGACCTGCTATGCTTTTCCAGGAGTACAATGTTATTAAATGTGAAGTTGTCCATTTTGTTAGGAGTAACAGTAAAATAGATTATTACTTGAATGGTAAAAAGTTGCAGCGTGCTGCCGTGCAGAGGGACCTGGGTGTCCTCGTGCTTAAATCACAGAGGGTTGGTCTGCAGGTACAACAGGTAATTAGGAAGGCAAATAGAATTTTTGATTTGAAGGTGCCAGTGTTGGACTGAAGTGTAGAAAGTTAAAAAATCGCACAACACCAGGCTATAGTCTAACAGGTTTAATTGGAAGCACTAACTTTTAGAGCGCTGCTCCTTCATCAGGTGATTGTGGAGAATAAGATTGCAGGACCTGGGTCTTTTTCAATGTATAATTTCAGTTACATCACACGCCCAGAGGCTCAGTGGTTAGCACTGCTACCTCACAGCACCAGGGTCCCAGGTTCGATTCCAGCCTCTGGTGACTGTGTGGAGTTTGCACATTCTCCCTGTGTCTGCGTGGGTTTCCTCTGGGTGCTCCGGTCTCCTCCCACAGTCCAAAGATGTGCAGATCTTGTGAATTGGCCATACTAAATTGGCCCATAGTGTTAGGTCAGTTAGTCAGAGGGAAATGGGTCTGGGTGGGTTACTCTTTGGAGGGTCAGTGTGGACTGATTGGGCTGATTGGCCTGTTTCCATGATGTAGGGAATCTAATCTAAATCTAATCTAAACTTTTGCGATAAATTCTGTGTCTTACGATTTTATTCTCTACAACCACCTGATGAAGGAGCAGCACTATGAAAGCTAGTGCTTCCAAATAAACCTGTTGGACTACAACCTAGTGTTGATTTTTTTAAAAATAGAATTTTGCCCTTCATTGCTAAAGGGGTTAAGTTTAAAAACAGAGAGGTGTTGTTACAACTGTACGGGTTCTGTTGAAGCCACACCTGGAGTACTTTGTGCAGATTTGGCCTCCTTACTTAAGAAAGGATGTACTGGCACTGGAGTGGATGCAGAGGAAATCCACTAAGTTGATTCTAGAGTTGAGAGGGTTGGCTCATTAGGAGAGACTGAGTAGATTGGGATTATATTTGTGGGAATTTAGAAGAATAAGGGGGATCTATTAGAAGCATATAAAATTAGGTGAGATGAGGACAAGAGGGCTTGGCCTCAAGATTAGAGGAAGCAGGTTTAGAACTGAACTGAGAAGGAACTTCTTCACCCAGAGGGCTGTTAATCAATGGAATTCCTTGCCCAGTGATGTAGTTGATGTTACTTCAGTAATCGCTTTTAAAGCTAAGGTAGATACTTTGAAAATAAAGGAATTAGGGGATATGGCGAAAACGCAGGCAAGTGGAGCTGAGTGCATGAAAACTTAGCCATGATCTTATTGAGTGGCGGAGCAGGCTCGAAGGGCAGGATGACCTATTCCTGCTCTTGTGTTCTTACGTTCTAATTGTCCAAAGAAATCCAGTAAATTACTCCGATATTGCCAAGACCAGAAGGCACAAGTTTCAGGTGAGGAGTAAATGGTTTAGAGGAGATCTGAGGAAACATGTTCCTACCCAGCAGGTAGTAGAAATATGAAATTGAGATGTTAGAACGTAGAACAGGGCCTTCAGCCTCGATGTTGTGCAGACTTCTCTTCCTACTCTAAGATCAGTCCAACCCACATACCCTACATTTTACTATCAATCATGTACCTATCCAAGAGTTGCTTAAATGTCCCTAATAGCTCTGACTCTACTACCATAGCGGCAGTGCATTCCACGCACTCACCACTCTGAGTAAAGAACCTACCTCTGACATTTCCTTTAAACTCTCATCCAATTATCTTAAAATTATGGCCCCTCGTGATAGCCATTTCTGCTCTGGGAGAAAATCTGACTATTCACTCTATCTATGCCTCTCATTATCTTTACACCCCTATCAAGTCACCCCTCATCCTTCTTCCCTCCAATGAGAGAAGTTCTAGCTCCCTCAAACTTTCTTCATAAGACATGCCCTGCAGTCCAGACAGCATCCTGATAAACCTCCTCTGCACCCCCTCTAAAGCTTCCACATCCTTCCTATAATGAGGTGACCAGAACTGAGCACAATATTCCAAATGTGGTCTAACCAGGGCTTTATAGAGCTGCAGCATAACTTCACAGTTCTTCAACTCAATCTTCCTGCTCATGAAAGCCAACACACCATATGCCGCTTTTGCAATCCTATCAACTGGGTGGCAACTTTGAGGGATCTATGGACATGGACCCCAAATCCATCTGTTCCTCCACACTGCCAAGAATCCTGCCTATAACCCTGTAATCTGTATTTAAATTCAACCTTCCAAAATGAATCATTTCACAATTTTCCAGGTTGAACTCCATCTTCCATTTCTCAGCCCAGCTCTGCATTCCGTCAATGTCCTATTGCAACCTACAACAGCCCTCCACACTATCCACAACTCCACCAACCTTCATGTCATTGGCAAACTTACTAATCCCTACTTCGACTTTCTCATCCAAGTTATTTATAAAAATCACAAAGAGCAGAAGTTCCAGAACTGATTCCTGTGGAACATCATTGGTCACCGAGCTCCAAGCTGAATACTTTCCATCTACTACTACCCTCTGTCTTTTATGGGCCAACTAATTCTGTATCCAGGCAGCCACATTTCCCTGTGTCCCATGCCTCCTTACTTTTTGAATGAGCCTACCATGGGAAGCCTTATCAAACACCTTCCTAAACTCCACATCCATTGCTGTACCTTCAATGTGTTTTGTCGCATCTTCAAAGAATTCAGTAAGGCTCGGCATTTAAAAACCATCTGAATGAGCAGTTAAAATGCTGAGGCATAGTAGTTCTGGACCATGTGAAGGTAAACATGGTCAGTATAGTTTAGTGGTTGTTGGTTGACAAAGACATGATGTGTGAAAGGGCCTATTTCTATGCTGTGTGACTCTTTGCTGAGGAGCTATTCTGGCCCCCTGCTAAATTCCAGGTCTACACTTAACTTCCTTAACTACACTTGTTTCGCTTGGCTACACTAAACAAGCCTGTGTTTATAACCAGCGGAACTGGGCCGAGAGAAACCAGAATCAACTAGTAACTCATTAACTACTTGGCTGTCAGTGTTTATTCTGTCTGAGCTGCAAAGCAGGAAGAAACTTGGTCTGCTTACACAGTCCCTTCCAGTTACTGTCAATTACAGACTAGATTAGATTTTTAAAACAAAACTAACACTTCTAAACTCCTTGTTTACCAAACTGTAGGTTGCATACCATCTCCTTAACAGTGCTTCTATCGGTTAAAAATGTGAAATTAACATTGCGCTGAGAAAACCAACATTGTCGATGAAAGTGCAGGTTAACGTTTTCACTGTTTAGTTGCAGTTAAAAATTGTACAAAATGACGATCTATTGTATATTCCCCTTGAGATTACCTGCATAATTGTTGTGTATTAAACAAAGCAGTTAGAATGTTTTTCTAACTTTCTTGTTATTCATTGAAACTATAAATATACAAGTCGCACTCCACCTTTTGATGTACTTACTGGTTTAAAAATAACCTTGAAATTATGCATTTACTTATGTTCTCTATCAATGTAGAATTTCACACATGCATAATTACATAATATCTTGAGCATCCTTTATAGTTGGTTGGTTACCAATTGTATAAACTTGCAATGACCTTTAGCATTTTTAGTTTTGAAGACAAGAATTCAGAAAGTTTCAACTTCTACAGCGACAATTTCTTTCCATCAGTGTCATTAAGGATCCTCAAGGATCTATTTCCACATTCCTTTCTTTTGCGCCTTGGCATGTTTCCCCCTTGGTAACATAATTTGGTGATCACCTAGCTCTAGCCAAGTATGTAATCTGGAATCTGGATATTGCAATCTGGAATTGGGATATTGAACCAAACCATTCCAAGTTGGCGGTTGAAGTGATGATTAACAGGATGCCAGCTGTGGTCTGATGCTGCATTTTTGTGGGACTGTCCTCCAGATCAGGTTTTGTATCTTCCTGGAACACCCAGAAAAGGTGATAGTGATTTTCAGAACAAAATTCTTTTGTGTTTTGTTAGCTTCTCTGGCTGGCCTTACATTTATTATTCATCCCTAATTGCTTTTGAAGGTGATGGTGGATTACTGAAGTCTTTACGATGTAGGTATATTCATAATATTGTTCGGGAGGAATTTTCAGGATTTTGACCTGGTGACAGTGAAGTCATGCTGATCTATTCCAAGTTAAGATGGTGAATATTCCCATCTATCTGCTGCTTTAGCAAAGGAAGGTAGTAGGGTAGTGATAATGTAACTGAACCAGCGATTTACAACCCCAGGCCAAGGTTCAGTTGGCATGAGTTTGAAACCCACCATAGTAGATGGTGAAATTTGAATTCAGTAAAATGTGGAATAAAGAGTTGTCTGAATGGTGGTCATGTAAACATTGCTGATTTGTCATTTAAAAATCCATCTAATTTACTAATATCCTTATCTCGTCTGGCCTACATGTGATTCCAGACCAATAGCAGAAATTTAGTTGACTTTCACCTGGCCTTTGGGCAAATAAGGATAGATAATAAATGATGGCCTAGCAAGAGATGTCCACATCCCATGAATGAATGAAAAGAAGCCAGGAGGTTCATGGGGCAATTAGGAACTAGCAACTAAAGCAGGCCTTGCCAGCAATGACCAGCTCCCATGAAAGAATGAAAATATATATTGGTGAAGATGTAGAGCAGTTAGCCCAAATTAATCTTGGCCGGGTTTTCAGCATGGAAACCTCTGGAGCACAATCTGCCAAATTGCAACTTCTGGATACAGGTTTGAGTTGGCTGCTCTGATATATCTTCTGTTACAGCGCTGAATAGCAGCAAAGATATATGTTCCCCAAGGTCTGAGTTACTGATGTTTGATATTTGTTTGTCTCTGAAGTTGACAGATCCAGCAAAGAAAAGAAAACAATAATCTGCATTGCTTCAGTTAGTGCTCAATCTGTGTGGCCACAAGTGCCAGTGTTTTAATCGTGTATTAATTTATAAAAGGTTCCTTGCATTTCATGTGTATACAGGCTGAACAAAACATCTACCACCATTTGAGTACTAAACTGCCAATCCTTGATTAAAGCTTGCACTTTTGGCCTGATTATGGCATAACGCATCTTAATGCAAGGCCAGTTACTATCCAGCTGTACCAAGCAATACTTCAGTTTAACTTCATTGGAGTGCATTCTAATTATGTTGGCTTGCAAAGAATCTGTTGGACTCGTGCTTATTTTCCAACTTGAATATTGTTGGCAGCCATGACCTTTTTGCTCTGACCTGCCCTGTAGGAGTTCCTCCTTTTTGGTTGGGGTTACGTTTTTTTGCGAACTTCAATTATTTTGAGTGATTTGAGCTGCTCCACCGTCCCTACATATGATGTTGAAATTTCTGGGTGCTAAAATCTATTATCAGCCATTTTGCATACTATTTTAGGAGATCCACTGTAAGCAAAACCAAAGAGGTGAAGCCCATACAGCAGTTTAAAAAAAATACTCTCGGGTTCTGTTTTTTCTCCTTTAGAATTTTACCAGCCAATACACAGATGAGAGCGTGTGTGCATTACAAGTATTTTGCCTTTTTCATCATCTGTGAAGAGCAGTATGAGTTGTTCAAAGCAATTTATGTCCTTTCGAATGTTGAGCAATTATTGCCATTAGAGATGTAGGTGGTGAGTGGCTAGTCAGTCACACTTCAGTCAGATCTCTTTTTGCATTTTTTAAAGCGTTACTTTCTCTCTTCTTTGTTCTGTCATTCTGTCTGCTTACAAATGGAACCAGTTATGAGGATTGTCTTCATTGTGAAGAAAACTAGTTACATGGCATAGAAGTCAATTCTTTCAAATTCAAGTGCTCCTTGACTTTCTTTTGTTTTTTCATTTGTACATTTAAGTTTAATAAAACGATTAGTGTAATGGAGAGCGAAGGATTCAGTAAATGTTGGCCTTGCCAGTGATGTCTATGTCCTTTGAGTGAATTAAGAAAGAAAATTCATGCTGTCTGGATTTATTGTTTTATAAGAATTAATTTCAGAGAATTAATTATAACCTCTTAATAAGTATGTGTCATTTTTTTTTCTTTTTGTCTAACTCAATTGATTGAATCTGGCAGCATGAGTGAGTGAACGTATGCTATTAATGCTGAACTGCATTTTATGTCGTTCAACTGTTATTGATTTTTATTTTTTGTTTTTCTGTCCTTGGCTTCTGTAACTCATTCAACGGAGCACTAACAATTGCGTTTTTCATATGCAATCTCCAACAAGTGAACAGAAAAATAATTTTTAAAGTCTATATTATAGATAGGATCCCTCAAATTTCTGTTGATTTTATAAATCAGCAAGTGATTTTTTAAAAACTCCTCCTTCCTTTGCTCAAATAAATGTGCACATCAACATCTACTTTTGCATGTCAAATTAATTTGATGTGCAATGTTAGCCCACTAAATTGAATTGTGCAATAAATCATTTTGCTCACAATGAACAAATGCATGTTTTGTAATAAGCAGTAAAAGCATCGTGTCTGGAATGATTAATTTACAGCATTCTGTTGAGGCAGGTTCCGCAACGGCAAATCCTCCTGATTTTCATTTTACATATTTTTAAACTGTTAATTATTTATTTGGTGGTTTTCTTATGATTTCTTGATTAGCTCTTGAGTCAAAATGTCAGCTATCCAAATTCACAAGCAAAAGCAAAACTATTTTCATAATTTATAAAGCTATGTTTGAAACTAATTCTTTTAATCTTTAACTTGGCCTTCATGAGATCTGCGTTCTGCAAGTGAGAAGAGATGTGTTCCCCTCTTCAGCATTGCCCATTAGCCACAACAATTTAAAAAGAAAATCTTATTGTTTTGTCTTTTTACAAGCAATTATATCTCTCTAATGGAAGTTTATCTACCCAATGTTTATTGGATCTGTAAAGAACCATCTTACATAGCTGTCTTGAGCGGAAGAACAATTATTTGCACACACTGTCACCTCAGTACAAAGTTAGAAGAATGGTGACTCCTACAAAAGGAAGATAAAATAATACAGTTTTAAGTACTTAGGGTGTTCTTTGCGGCATAAACGGTTTTGACCTGAGGCCACAGTTGTTCAGTTGATGTTTCTGTCCTGAATGACTTTTATGAACTCTATGAATGTCTTGTATCTTTGGAGGTGCCGGTGTTGGACTGGGGTGGACAAAGGTAAAAGTCACGCAACACCAGGTTATAATCCAACAGGTTTATTAGGAAGCACTAGCTTTCGGAGCACTGCTCCTTCATCAGGTGGTTGTGGAGGTTAAGATCATGCTCACAGAATTTATAGCCGTAGGAGTTCAGTGTCGTGGAGATGTGATACAGTAAACAACCTTGGATTAAAACTTACATATTTTCTGATTGGGTTTGTTTGTTTACTGTTCTTTGATATGTAAATCCCAGAACTTCTTTTCAATTACATTCTCAAGATAGCTCAGCTTTTTAAACAACCGGTATGAAGTCTGTCTGTGTCCCAATGCTATGTCAGACTGACATACCCTCTTAATAGTTTTACAGAGTTTTACATGGATTCATGCAGTTTTTGAGCAAAATAAAATATAGTTCTGCAAAGACAAATTCATCCTATAAGCTTATGTGTGTGCATGTGAGCGAGGCAAGGTTAGAGTGGTGCTGGAAAAACCCAGCAGGCCAGGCAGCATCCGAGGAGCAGGAAAATCGACATTTTGGGCAAAAGCCATTCATCAGGAAGGGCATTTGCCTGAAAAGTCGATTTTCCTGTTCCTCGGATGCTGTATGACCTGCTGTGCTTTTCCAGCACCACTCTAATCTCCAGTATCTGCAGTACCCACCTCTGCCCTGTGTGTGTGTGTGTGTGTGTGTAAGTTTTCGGTTCAGTTTGAGTGAGAGGGTGTGTATGCTGTTGAGAGTGCAGAGGGTATATGTGTGTGCGTATGAGAGAGGACGTGTGGCTGAGCAGAAGCTGAAAGCAACGTTTGGTACTTATGGAAATGATCTCAACCGGAATCTTGGGTTCAGGTGTCTCTGTGTCTCTCTGTCTCTCTCAGTCCTACATACTCACATACCCACGCAAACCCTCCCTCATACACAAATTCTCTCTCATATGCACACACATACACCCGCCACGCACTCAACGGCAGGCGCACCTTCCCACGCATACCCCTTCACACTCGGACGTAATCAAAAACTTACGCACACACTATCATGTGCACACTCAATCTGTCACTCCTACATGCATACACATATAAGCTTACAAGGTGAATTTGTTTTTGCACAATTACATTTTATTTTGCTCAAAAACTGCATAAATCCATGTAAAACTCTGTAAAGGGTTTATCAGTCTGACATAGCATTGGGACACAGACAGACTTCATACCTGTTGTTTAAAAAGCTGAGCTATCTTGAGAATGTAATTTAAAAGAAGTTCTGGGGCTAACATATCAAAGAACAGAAACCAGCATATCCCATTATTAAAGATGGAAGTTTTAATCTAAGATTGTTTACTGTATCACATCTCCATGACACTGGACTCCTTTGGCTATAAATTCATTCATTCATCCTGATGAAGGGCTTTTGCCTGAAATGTCGATTTTCCTGCTCCTCGGATGCTGCCTGGCCTGCTGTGCTTTTCCAGCACCATTAATCTAGATACTGCTTTCCAGCATCTGCAGTCCTCACTTTTGCCTATAAAGTCTGTGAGCAAGACCTTGACCTCCACAACCACCTGATGAAGGAGCAGCGCTCCAAAAGCTAGTGCTTCCAAATAAACCTGTTGGATTAAACCTGGTGTTGTGTGACTTATGCCCGAAAGGTCAAATTTCCTGTTCCTTGGATGCTGCCTGACCTGCTGTGCTTTTCCAGCAACACATTTTCAGCTTTGATTAATCCCGCAACCAAATTCACATAAAAGAGAAAACTTAACTCGAGTAAATTTATAACCTTGCATGAAAGCTGGATGAGAATTCACTGAAGCTTCTGACATATTTCTGTAGACCTAGTCAATTTGTTAATACGGTCAGGCATTTTTGTACTTACTAATCTGTAACTTTAGTGTTGTTAAAGTTTGGCTTTTTATCATAAAATGGCTTGCCCTATTATATTGTAAAATGATCTATTTTTGTAATTTTATTCAGTTAGCCAATCAACCAAGCTAGTTGGGTTCTTTTTTCCGAACACACTTCTCTGTAGGTAGTTTAAAGCTACTTTGAGGTAATCCCTAGAGTTTCCTGTCCTACTTCAGAGCATTATAATAATTACTGACAAAATTTTTAGCTTTTGTTAATTGGAATTAAAGACTCGTAATTGGACTTTAATTTTAACTTTAGAATCTAGCACAAGAAATTGAAGTCATCATTAACAAAGTTTGATGTAAAGCACACTACTTTCTCTTCCTATGATCTAGCTCTGTTATCTCTCTTCTGTAATAGTCACATCTTTTCTGAAAAGTAATTAAGCTCAGAAGGCTGGATATTTCATTCAGATTCAAGACCATTTTCCCTATTTCTCCATCTCCCTATAGGCAGATTACTACCTAAATGGAGTCAAGTTAGGTAAAGGGGAAGTGCAATGAGATTTAGGTGTTCTTGTACATGAGTCAATGAAAGCAAGCATGCAGGTACAGCAGGCAGTGAAGAAAGCTAATAGCATGCTGACCTTCATAACAAGAGGAATTGAGTATAGGAGCAAAGAGGCCATTTTGCAGCTCTACGGACCCTGGTGAGATCGCACCTGGAGTACTGTGTGCAGTTTTGGTCTCCAAATTTGAGGAAGGACACTTTGGCTGTTGGGGGAGTGCAGCGTAGGTTCACGAGGTCAATTCCTAGAATGGCGGGACTATGATATGTTGAAAGATTGGAGTGACTGGGCTTGTATACACTTAAGTTTAGAAGGATGAAAGGGGATCTGATCGAGATGTATAAGATTATTAAAGGATTGAACACTTTGGAGGCAGGAAGCATGTTTCTGCTGATGGGTGAGTCCAGAACCAGAGGACACAGTTTAAAAATAAGGGGTAGGTCATTTAGAACAGAGTTGAGGAGAAACTTCTTCACCCAGAGAGTGGTGGGTGTATGGAAAGCTCTGCCCCAGAAGTTAGTGGAGGCCAAGTCTTTGGATACTTTCAAGAAAAAGATGGATAGAGCTCTTAAAAATAATGGAATCAAGGGTTATGGGATAAGGCAGGAACAGGATACTGATTGTGGATGATCAGCCATGATCATCATGAATGGTGGTGCTGGCTCGAAGGGCCAAGTGGCCTACTCCTGCAACTATTGTCTATTTACAGGTTCACTATATTTTTAAAAACTGGTCAATTTCCTAATAATTTGTAGGTACTTTAAAGGACTTAAATTTTCTGGTGTTGATTTTGACTTTCATTCAAACATTATAAACAAACATGAAGTTATGACAAACTATGTAATGTCTGTTTAGTTCTCCTTTACTTATCCTTTGGTATTTTCTTTATGGAGAAGAGAATTGTACACCAAACGAGAGTTGATAATTTCCTGAGATTATGGACACTTGTCTTTTTGCTCCCTTAGTTGTTTGATTTTCAAATCTATAACAATTTAAACTGGGATACATTTATTTCCTTTGACCAGCAAATTAAGTCACAGAATAATATAAGTTTTACTTTTGTTTGCTTCTCAGCACTTCTTTGGATTTATCAACCTTTTTATTTGTCACTTGGTACTTGTCATTCTCACTTCTGGATGTAATTCTATTCCTGTTTCAAGAGGGATGAAGATTTAAAGTCCATGTTAGAAATTAACTTTGTTTTCTTGTATATGAGTCTAAAAAGAGTGCCATAATATTATGATGTCATTATAGACTTGTAATCAGACTAACTTAGGATCTTGAAGGAGTGGAACCTAGCATCTTGTCTCTATCACAGTGATCTCACTGTAAGCTCTAAGTAGTTGCTAACATGCATCAACTGTACATTAACTGCGAGAGACTTTTGAGGTTCTTGTTGGGTAGTGGTTGTATCCCTATCTCTGAAACAGATGGCTAGAGTTTAGGACCCACCTACTCCTGAGGCGTAATGACATCTCTGAACAGGTTGATTTCAGATATCCACAAGAGACTTCTAGTTAAAGTATAAAGTGGGTTTCCCACTTATATGAGATTAGCAGTCTAATGATGAGTCTAATGATGAACAATCTAAATATGAGATTAACAGTCTAATGATGACTACTGTTGGCAAACCTCCATCTGGGAAGGCAGATGAACTCGGGGCATGGTTAGGAGCATGGGACTGGGATATCATAGCAATTACAGAAACATGGCTCAAGGATGGGCAGGACTGGCAGCTTAATGTTCCAGGATACAAATGCTACAAGAAGGATAAAAGGGGAGGAAAGGAAGGGGTGGGGGAGGAGTGGCATTTTTGATAAGGGATAGTATCACAGCTGTGCTGAGGGAGGATATTCCTGGAAATACATCCAGGGAAGTTATTTGGGTGGAACTGAGAAATAAAGGGATGATCACTTTATTGAGATTGTATTATACACCCACTGATAGTCAGAGGGAAATTGAGAAACAAACTTGTAATGAGATCTCAGCTATCTGAGATATGGTAGGGGATTTTAACTTTCCAAACATAGACTGGGACTGCCGTAGTATTAAGGTTTAGATGGAGAGGAAATTGTTAAGTTTGTACAAAAAACTTTCTGATACAGCATGTGGATGTACCTACTAGAGAAGGTGCGAAACTTGACCTACTCTTGGGAAATAAGGCAGGGCAGGTGACTGAGGTGTCAGTGGGGGAGCACTTTGGGGCCAGCAACCATGATTCTATTCGCTTTAAAATAGTGATGGAAAAGGATAGACCAGATCTAAAAGTTGAAGTCCTAAATTGGAGAAAGGCCAATTTTGACGGTATTTGACAAGAACTTTCGAAAGCTGATTGCGGGCAGATGTTTGTAGGTAAAGGGATGGCTGGAAAATGGGAAGCCTTCAGAAATGAGATAACGAGAATCCAGAGAAAGTATATTCCTGTTAGGGTGAAAGGGAAGGCTGTTAGGTATAGAGAATGCTGGATGACTAAAGAAATTGAGGGTTTGGTTAAAAAAAAGAAGGAAGCATATGTCAGGTATAGGCAGGATAGATCGAGTGAATCCTTAAGTATACTCCTACTGCCATTATATTCTAAGATGGCAAAAAGGGGACATGAAATAGCTTTGGCAAATAGAGTTAAGGAGAATCCAAACGGCTTTTACAAATACATTACGGACAAAAGGATAACTAGGGAGAAAATAGGGCCCCTCAAAGATCAGCAAGGCGGCCTTTGTGTGGAGCTGCAGAAAATGGGGGAGGCTCTAAACAAGTATTTTGCTTCAGTATTTACTGTGGAAAAAGGATATGGAAGATATAGAAAGTAGTGAAATAGATGGTGACACCTTGCAAAATGTCCATATTGCAGAGAAGGAAGTGCTGGATGTCTTGAAAAGGTAAATAAATCCCCAGGACCTGATCAGGTGTATCCTAGAACTCTGTGGGAAGTTAGAGAAGTGATTGCTGGACCTCTTTCTGAGATATTTGTATCATCAATAGTCACAGGTAAGGTGTGGAAGACTGGAGGTTGGCTAACGTGGTGCCACTTTTTTTAAGGAAGATAGTAAGGACAAGCCAGGAAACTAAACAACAGTGAGCCTGACGTTAATGTTGGGCAAGTTGTTTGAGGGAATCCTGAGGGACAGGATGTACATGTATTTGGAAAGGCAAGGACTGATTAGGGATAGTCAACATGGCTTTGTGAATGGGAAATCATGTCTCAGAAACTTGATTGACTTTTTTGAGGAAGTAACAAAGAGGATTGATGAGGGCAAAAGGGTAGATGTGATCTATTTGGACTTCAGTAAGGTGTTCTACAAGGTTCCCCATGGGAGACTGGTTAGCAAGGTTAGATCTCACGGAATAAAGGAAGAACTAGCCATTTGGATACAGAACTGGCTCAAAGGTAGAAGACAGAGGGTGGTGGTGGTAGAGGGTTGTTTTTCAGACTGGAGGCCTGTGACCCGTGGAGTGCCACAAGGATCGGTGCTGAGTCCTCTACTTTTTGTCATTTACATAATTGATTTGGATGCAAGCACAAGAGGTACAATTAGTAAGTTTGCAGGTGACACCAAAATTGGAGGTGTAGTGGACAGCGAAGAAGGTTAGAGCTTAAAAATGTGTTGCTGGAAAAGTGCAGCAGGTCAGGCAGCATCAAAGGAACAGGAAAATTGACATTTCGGGCATAAGCCCTTCTTCAGGAATTCCTGAAGAAGGGCTTATGCCCGAAACATCGATTTTCCTGTTCCTTTGATGCTGCCTGACCTGTGCTTTTCTCGCAACACATCTTTAAGCTTTGATGTCCAGCATCTGCAGTCCTCACTTTCTCCTAGTTGATTTTAACCTACTGCGAATCCTCTTGCAAGAATGCCTTCCTTGAAGAAGCTCTCCACCTTCCTCTACAAGGATCTCAGTGAGTGAAGAAGGCGTTTGGTATGCTTGCTTTTATTGGTCAGAGTATTGAGTACAGGAGTTGGGAGGTCACTTTGTGGCTGTACAGGACATTGGTTAGGCTACTGTTAGAATATTGCTTACAATTCTGGTCTCCTTCTTATTGGAAAGATGTTGTGAAACTTGAAAGGGTCCAAAAAAGATTTACAAGGATGTTGTTAGTGTTGGAGGATTTGAGCTATAGGGAGAGGCTGAACAGGCTGGGGCTGTTTTCCCTGGAGCGTCAGAGGTTGAGGGATGACCTTATAGAGGTTTACAAAATTATGAGGGGCATGGATAGGATGAATGGACAGAGTCTTTTTCTTGGGGTAGGGAAGTCCAGAACTAGAGGGCATAGGTCTTCTTCTTGCACAGGCACACACTGACACTGGTCCAACTCCTGACAAGGAAAACACCCGAGTGACCAGTGACAAGCAGTGCCCTTACACTCCTTTTTCTTATCTTTTTTTCTTTTTTTTTCAACAATCCTGGTCTTTTTTTTTCTTTTTTAATTAACCCCGACACTACCGCCTAACTGCGATAGTGCTTATTTTTCCTCAGCACCCATGGTGTGTGTGTGCAGGTGTGAGACACAGTGAAAGACAAAGTGTACAAATCTTTATTCAATTTCCACCACCAGGAAAATAGGAAAACACCTGAGTGGCCATTGACCAGCAGTGCCCATCACATCAAAAAGGGCAATGCTGTGTGATCAAACAGTGAAGGGGAGGGCACAGACTAAATCAAAATAGAGTTGGAGGGGGAAATGATGCACTCCACTCCCTGCGGCACCCACCTCTCCCTGAACAACTCCAGGGTGTTGGTGGACACCACGTGCTCCTTCTCCAAGGACACCCGGGCAGAGGAGAGATATAAAAGAGACCTAAGGGGCAACTTATTCGTAACTTTTTCAAGTGGTGGAGGCTGGTACAATTGCAACATTTTAAAAGGCATTTGGATGGCTACATGAATAGGAAGGGTTTGGAGGGATATGGGCTGGGTGCTGGCAGGTGGGACTAGATTGGGTTGGGATATCTGGTCGGCATGGACAAGTTGGACCGAAGGGTCTGTTTCCATGCTGTACATCTATGTGACTCTATGATTCACTAATGCCCTTTTAAGGAAGGAAGCTGCCATTCATAACTTCGTCTGGCCTACATGTGACTCCAGACCCACAGCAATATGGTTGACTTTAATTGCCCTTTGGGGCAATAAATGCTGGCCTAGGGAGCAACACCCTTATCTCATGAATAAATACAAAGTGAGCTGGCATGTAAATGTCAACAATACTGCTCTTGTAAACAAATTCTAATTTGTACCTTTTGTAATCTATAGTAACCTGAACTCTGATCTCTAAGGAGTTGACAAACCAGCTTCTTTCATGTTGGTGCAGCTTTATATTATCCTTTGATTTCTCTGTCTCTTTCCTCCCCACCATTTTTGCTTTCTGTTTTAATCTTCGTGACACAGCAAAGTCTTGTTAATATCTAAGAACATAATATATCATTGTTTTGCTCACTACCTTTGTTTTTTTCAAGAATCACAGTAGATTTATCAAATTTGGCGTTTGCCTTCAAAGCCCTTCTGATTTGCACTTTCATTCACTACTTTTCTGTGTTTTTTTTATATAGTTATTGCCTTCAGGAAGTTCTCTAATGATTTTTTCCCCTTTTAAACATTACAATACGGTTTCAGTACCTTTTTTCACTAAGCTATACACTACATGTTCATCCAATCCTGATAGAAATTGATGCTGAATCAAATGTGTTGAAAGGAAAAAATGGTGAGTTTCATGGATACCCTTAAGGGAAGAAAAGAAATTGGACAAGTTAACCAAAACCTCCATAAGCAATCAGCCAAAGTAAAGCAAGATTACTTTATTCAATCACCTTGCCAGGTACTACTTTTATAACTATTGGGCAATATTTTGAGGTAAAGAATCTCGCATTCTTTCAATGGAGAGCCAGATGTCGCAATCCTAATATGCACTTTTGGCCTGGGACATCAACCAACAATCTAAAGTCTATAGATAGTATAAAGTTTTTTTTTGTTCTCACTTTTTAATCTGATATGTCCATTTTAGTCATGACTACAATTCATATTTTTTGTGGATCAAATAGGCATCTTTTCATCACAATGTTATATTCTCATAATTCCATTTTGTTTTGATGGAGCGTATTAAGAATCTACTAATGACCATGAAGCCATTGCCGATTGTCCGAAAAACCCTTCTGACTCACTAATCTCCTTCAGGGAAGGAAACCTGCTACCCTCACCTGGTCTGGCCTATATGTGACTCTGGACTCTCAGTAAATGTAGTTGACTCTCAACGGCCCTCTGGCCTGGTCAGTAACTCCCACATCCTATGAATGTATTTTTAAAAATCATCTATTTAATTTTCACAAACAATATCGATTCTCTACACCATCAAAGTCTATTCCTGGAGTGGTGAATAATTGCACAAATAAGCTAACCTGTTGACTGATATTTTTATTTCAAGGTCTGGCAATATTAGCACTTCTAAATAATTTAGACAATTCCATAAAAAGGAGAATGTAGATGCTGTAAGTCTGAAACACAAGATGCTGGAAATACTCAGCAGGTCTGACTTTTTTCATCGGAATTTGTACAAGTATTTTTTTTGAACTTATGCTCTTTTCTTCAGAGTAATTGAGATGAAGATTAATTGAGGCTTTAAAATGTTCTGACAGTAAAACACAATCAGTTTACAGAGAAGAGAGAAATGCATGCGACATAAGATTCTGAACAAATTTATTTTTCTTTGGGATAGATTAGTTCTATTGTTAACACCTTGCTCCTCTTCCAGTTTAGTCTTGTAAATTGGCTGCTTTTACATGTTTCACTGTTGATAGTTTTTCATTCACAGTGTCTGAAGCAAAAGCAGTTTGATAACATCTAAGACCAACTTCCTACAGTTTCCTTCATTTTAGCCAGACAGCTATCTTTAATCAGTGTTTAAGTCTGAAAATTACATGGTTTTAACTGTTAATTGAGATAGTCTGAAGGAGTTCAAGTAATAAGCTTTTGAATTGGTTATCCTTCCGAAAATACCTTGTAATTTTTCAGTTTAAAAGTTTTTGTGTTTTACCCGAATGAAGAATCCAGATTTGCTAGTTAGCATTCTTCTTTAGCATTTTTTAAAAATTCCAAAATACAATACACCAATCCAAAATAAGCCATTTTCAAATCTTGGAGTAAAACATTTGGGAGAAAAGCTGTCCAACTGTGCGAGTGACTGACTGACTGACTTCAGAGAGATTCCATCTTCAAATATCTCCTTTTTTTTCCAATTGTTGAAAACTCCACTGGGAGTATTGGTTTTCAGTACCGATAACCTACAGCATTTAACTATAATAAATTGATGAAATGGTATTCCTCAAGAGGCCAATTCAGTCTGTGGTTTGTGTCATTACAATATAAACCAAGAGTTCTTTCCAATGAAGGATCGCTGAAACTAAACAGCTAGCAAATCCTTGAGAAGCAGTTATACTATCTTTTATTTTTCCTTTTAGTGGGAAAGGTTGAACTGGAAACCAGCTTTACTTCATGGGGGAACAAAAATTCCCAATAGCATAGTATTGGGAGCATTTGTTTCACTGGCATGTTTGTTCTAATGACCAGCCATTAGAGTTTTCACCACCTTATCAAAGCAGAATTCTAATGGACGTGCTTCCTAACTGTAAGGTGGTGGCCCTACCAGAATTATCTATGGTGTCATTCTCATTTTACAATTGTTGGCTAGCAAGATGAGCATAGTGAGTGATATTTTTTATTTTAAAAATAAATGTATTTGTTCGTAAAATGTGGGAGGCATTTTCCAAAGGAGCAGTTCCTCATGCCCTATTGGAAATTTATCCCTTAGCTGAAATCATAATGTAGAATCTTTAAAAATGATCATGTTTTTATTAATGGGTTCCTGCCATGTGCTAATTGCTTGCCACTTTACAAAAGCGATTAATGCTCTGCCACTACCAATGTTTATTCTCCTGAAGAAGTGCATTATTTTACTTACTGTAAAATAGTTTATGATACCTGAGGTTTTTACTTTTTTTTAACCTTGAGGTGTTATTGGGTTATTGTGCTATTTGGGTATATCACAGTTGAGTCTAATCCTAACACTAGACAAATGGCCTTCTACTAGGAATCTGACTTGACAGAGTTAAGCAAAGACACTGGCTATTTTCTGAGAATTAACCTTTCAAAATATTCAATTTTTAAAATTACTGCCATCTAAAGTGTAACCTACAGAATATTTTATACAGATCTGAAAGCTGTACACAGCTTGTTTATGTTCTTATGGGCCACCTGTAATTCTTTTCTTAGTTCAATTCTCACTGTATAATTTTGAGCAGCAAATGGGGAGGCAGTGATGGACTCGTAATCCAGAGCCCCAGGGTAATGTTGTGGGGTCATGGGTTCAAATTCAACAATGAGGCAGATGATGAAACTTAAATTTAATAAAAGTCCAGAATAAAGAAAAGCTAACCTAATGCTGACCACAAAACTGCTGCTGATCTTTGCTGTTTAAAAACCCAATTGGGTTACTAATGTCTTTTTAGGGAAGGAAATCTGTCATGTTATACCTCGTGTGTATATATGTGATTCCAGACCCACAGCAATGTATGGTTGACTCTTAAACCCCCTCTCGGTAATTAAGGATGGGCAATAAATGCTGGCCCAGCCAGTGGTGCCCACAACCTATGAAGGAATGAAGCAAAAATGGGATTGTGTTATTCACTCACTGCAGAGTGTGGGTAACGATCTAAAAACGTTAGAGCAGCTCCAGTAGGCTTTCCAGCCAGCATTAGTTAATGATTGTCACTTCCTCCGTCATCATGACGACTAGGTTCTTGTTTGCCAATTTAACTTGGAGAAGTCAAAGTATTTTCATCTAAAAATCTAAAATATTGGCCGTGTTTAACATTTTCTGATGTGTATCGTGGTGTGGGTGGATAGGCAAAGGAAGTAGAGAGGAACAAGAATTAAATATGAAAGAGTTCTGGATTAGAATCATCGAATCCCTACAGTGTAGAAACAGGTCCTTCGGCCCAACAAGTCCACACCAATCCTCTGAACAGTAAACCCAACCAGACCCATTCCCACACCCTGTTATCCTCCATTTACCCTTGACTAATGCACCTAACCTACACATCCCTGAACACTCTGGGCAATTTAGCATGGCCAGTTCACCTGTGGACTGTGGGCGGAAATCCGCGCAGACAGGGGGAGAATGTGCAAACTCCACACAACAGTCACCCAAAGCTGCAAACAAACCTGGGTCCCTGGCGCTGTGAGGCAGCAGTGCTAACCACTGAGCCACTGGGCTGTGAAACATTTTTAATACACAATTGTTGGAAGAAATCAAGCTGTAGGAAAATCCCATAGGGAAGAATGCAACACTGAAAAAGGAATTCTGTTTTTTTTGGGGGGGGGGAAGACATTTTTGAGGAAATGTGACAAACATTTATTTCTAATTTTTAATTTTATTTTGTGTAAACTTCAAATGGTGAATGTTCAAATGTGCATCCATGGTCTTCTATTCGTAAAGCGTTTTAAGATGTCTGTCTTGCATTTAAAGGTTATTGCTGAGTGGGAATATATTGGAAGACAAATAACATTTTCAATGGGCACAAGTTACTGGAAAAGCTCAGCATCTCTGCCAGCATCTATGGAGAGAGCAGAGTTAACGTTTGGGGACCAGTGACCCTTCCTCCGAACCTCTGATCTCTCTGCGTAGATACTGCCAGACTTGCTGAGCTTTTCCAGCAACTTCTGATTTTTGTTTCTGATTTACAGCCATCTGCAGTTCTTTTTTGGTTTTTATTTAACATTTTGAATGGACATTTGTTTCCATGTTTAAAGCTGAAAAGTTGTTTCAGTATTCCAAAGCATGAAACAAATAAAATGTAATAGTTTACTCATGACCTTGGGAAGTGCCTTTTGGAAAACACTAGATAGTTTTTCAGAATTCTTCATCCCTGTTTTGCAGAGCTCATGTTCCAGAAATAAAACAAAACGTATGGCATTGTGTAATGGCACAAGTTATGATCTTGGGCTACCATTGCAAAAGTCCCTCGCACTGAAACAGCAGCCTGACCTAATGTGCTTGAGTGCGTAGTGGGGTTGAATTCATGAGCTTCTGACTGCAAAGTGAGAGTGCTACCAAATGTCTGCTCTTCCGGAAAAGCCTGTTATTCCTTTTTCTAGATCCACTCGATGCCTTGCATTCCTCGCAGTACCTGTTCAATGTCTTCAGCCTTATGTTCAAAGCTTTTCAAATTTTGTGCTGTCTTGAATTTTAATCCTTCTCCTCGCCGTTAAAAAATCTTGAGTGAGGAAAGTCTCACCTACGTCACACTAAATATCCCTCTCTCTAACCAGGTTATTATAGAGGTCCAAATTTGATGTATATCAACATAATCAGGACAAAAAACAAATCTTGCATTGACTGCTCTTCATAACCTTGGGCTGTCTCAAAGTTGTTTTTATGGTGAATAGAAAAAGACAGGTGGTGGAACAATCTGTGCATTTTAATAGATTTTCACATTTCTGCGAGCAGAACAATAAGATTCACTTTGGTTAACCGTTAATTTAATCAGTGATTTGCAATTATGTAAGATTGCAGTTTGCTAGTTAGAATTCTGGGCAGAAAATGCTTGCATTCATTGCTATAGTCACTTTGTTGCTCAGACATTTGTCTTCCACAGACTTTTTTTTTGCCTTTTGAATGCAGCGTGCGACCATTTTTAATGCTATAATATAAAATAAGTTTTCCATGTAAAATGGCAAATGTTACGTCAATTTCTGTAGTGAAAATAGGTTAGGAGTATTATAAAGTAAGCTATCCATCGATCTTGTTTTGTGTTTGCATGCTGGTGTTGACATCTGAATATTTGTAAGGGGACTTCTGATGCAACTGCTTAATTTATTTTAAGACCCTCACTAAATGTGTACGTAATAGGAGCACAATAGATTGCTTGGCCTGTTGAACCTACTTCACTAGTCAATAAGATCATCGCTGATCTAATTACTCCATTTTCCTGTGTTTTCACCTGTTGTTTATCAAAAATCCATTTATTGCTTTCTTTAAAAATATTCAAGGACTTGTTGCTATCACCTTTTTGAGCAGTGAAGTTCCTAAAACGACCCTCTGAAAGGGGAAAAGAAAATTTCCTTATCTGTCTTTAAATGGTCAACTTCTTTTTCTTTTGAAGCAGTTACCCCCTAGTTCTAGTTCCTCATTGAAGAGGAAACCTACATTCCGTTGTCAAGACCCTTCACAATCTTGTATACTTTATTATTAAAGTCATCTCTTCTCAACTCATCTCAGCAGATTTAAACTGAGCCTGTCTACTCTTCCCTGATTAGATCATCTGTTTATTCCAGTAATCTTTTCTGAACTGCTTCCAACACATTTGCATCTATCCTTAAGTAAGGAGACCATTATTGTGCACATTACTTCATTTGTGGCCTGACCAATACTACATACAACTGAAGCATAACCTCCCAGATTTTTGGTTCAGTTTCCCTTGCAAGAAATAATGATATTCTATTTGCTTTGTGTGAATTATTAATTGTGATATTCTTAATGACTGACTGACTATTGACGATACATCATGATTTTATTGTAGGTGAACCTCAATGACTCTCACAATCAAATGGTTGTTCACTGGGCTGGAGAAAAGAGCAATGTGATCGTGGCACTTGCCCGGGACAGTCCGATTTTGCAGGGACCTCACACCAGTGCTGTAAGTGAAATGTTTAAAATGTCACTTATGTGTATCAAGATGGCCAATGTTGCCAAGTATCACATTTTAAGATGTGGAAGATCAAGCAGATTTTCTGGATTCTTTAAAACAAAACAAAACTATCCTGTGATAAATGTATTATTTATCAGTTGTTGGCATTTGTTCCAATGTTAAATGTAACAAGTTGCCCCAATTTTAGTAAAATCGATTGAAAGCTTCAAGTAAGGCATTTTTGTATGCATTTATATGTTAAATATGCTTTGTGTGTAGATTGTTGTAAATTCCTATCTGGTTTGTTAGTGTCCTTTTGCAGGCAAAAAATCTGCTTCCCATGACCTGTCTGGTCCATATTTGATTCCAGACCCATAGCAGTGTGGTTACTCTTAGCTGCCCTTAGGATTGACCTAGCAAACTATTTGGGGTTGAAGTCATAAATGGCAAAGATAGATGGGCAATAGATGCTGGCCTTTCCTGAAATGCTACAGCCTGTGATTGACCTTTTACAAAACAGGAATATTAACTCTGAGATTTTTACACAATATCATGATTTTGGTTCATGCAGAGCATAGAACGAGTAGCAGCACTAGATATGCAGATGGAGTACAGCCTGCCGTGACTCAGCAAGACAGGGTTGGAGGACTTGAGCTATATATAGGGAGAGGCTGAACAGGCTGGGGCTGTTTTCTCTGGAGCGTCGGAGACTGAAGGGTGACCGCGTAGAGGTTTAAAATCATGAGGGGCATGGATAGGGTAAATAGACCAAGTCTTTTCCCCAGGGTGGGGGAGTCCAGAACTAGAGGACAAAGCTTTAAGGTGAGAGGGAAAGATTTAAAAGGGACCTAAAGGGGTAACTTTTTCATGCAGCAAGTGGTGGTGTGTATGGAATGAGCTGCCCGAGGAAGTGGTGGAAGCTGGTACAATTATGGCATTTAAAAGGCATCTGGATGGGTGTATGAATAGGAAGGGTTTAGAGGGATATGGGCCAAATACTGGCAATTGGGATTAGATATAGGATATCTGGTCAGCATGGATGCGTTGGACTGAGCAGTCTGTTTCCATGCTGTACATCTTTATGTCTCTGTAAGATTGCTTATCACTACTTTTTTCAAGAGGAAGTAGTGAGAGACAATAAATGATGATGGGCCTGTCCCTAGCAAGGCTTTGAGCAGTACATTTTTTTGTAAAGAGTTCAATTCATTCTTAAGTCAAGATTATGATACTTGTGCTAAAAACGCTTACTCTTTTCAGAGGTTGGAGTAATAAGAACTTAATTGTATTGGGGTAAATTTTGTTATTTCCATAAATGATCTGGTTAACTGAGTGTAATGGTATTAATTCACTTAATTTGGAGCATGAATGTCTCAGCAGTTGCTTCCAGGTTGGATAGATTGCTTTTTGTTTTTGCACTGCTGCTGTTCTCAACTGTGTAGCAAGGGAGGATCTGGTAGAGGCACTTGCAAAAATTTCACTTCCTCTCTAGTCACAGGAGAGATGTTAGAGGACAGCCAATATGATATCATTATTCAAAAAGGGAGCTCGGGATAAACCTGAAACTACAGGCTAATCAGGCTAACGTCATTGGTGGGGAAACTATTTGAAACATTTTGAGGAACAGAAATAATTTGCACTTAGATTAGCGACTAATCAAGGGTAGTCACATACTTTTTGTTAAGTTTACAGTGTAGGGGTGGGGTCTTGTCCGACCACCTTGATTGAATTTTTCAAAGAGGTGACCAGGTGTGTAGATTAGGGTTCACCTTTGATAATCTACTTGGATTTAGCAAGGCTTTTGATAAGGGTCTGCATGGGAGACTGTTAGCAAACATAGGAGCCTAGGGAATCCAAATAAATTTGGCTAATTGGATGCAGCATTGATCAAGTGTTAGGAAGCAGAGGGTGATGTTTTAGAGATGTTTAGGGCGGCACGGTGGCACAGTGGTTAGCACTGCTGCCTCAGCACCAGAGACCCGGGTTCAATTCCCGACTCAGACTGTGTGGAGTTTGCACGTTCTCCCCGTGTCTGTGTGGGTTTCCTCCGGGTGCTCCGGTTTCCTCCCACAGTCCAAAGATGTGCGGGTCAGGTGAATTGGCCATGCTAAATTGCCCGTAGTGTTAGGTAAGGGGTAAATGTAGGGGTATGGGTGGGTTGCGCTTCGGCGGGTCAGTGTGGACTTGTTGGGCCGAAGGGCCTGTTTCCACACTGTAAGTAATCTAATCTAATCTAAGATGTATTTCTGACTGGAAGATTGGGTCCAGTGGGGTTCCACAGGGATCAGTGTTGCTGTGATGATGCTCCTTTAACAAGATAATGTTGTCCTTGGCTTTTTTTCAGAGAGTTCATAAAAGACACAGACTCCAAAAAGTCTAGATTTGAACAGGTTTTAGGGCCAGTTTGATGATAGCTAACAGATACTGCCTCAGTAAAAGGCTTTCAAGTTTTTTAAACAAAAACTCTTGTACAATGAAAGAGGAGTGGCTAGTGCTCCCAGCTCCGCTTATCTCTAGTTTGATTTGCTTTTGTTTGGTTTTAACACAGTAGTGTTTTAAAGCTGCTGGACCCAATGAAGCAGGTCCATGCTGGTAGTTGACTTCTCTCCTGTCAGACCTGACACTTTGCCAAGAGTTGTCTATTGGGTTTGTTGCAAGTATCGGAAGCAGCATCATTAAGTTGGTATAATTTGCTGGGTTTTTGGATCGGTTTAAGTTATTTGTTATTCTGTTGTCTTTCCTTTGTGTTTCATTCAGTAATCTTGTAAATAAATTCTGTTTTGTTTAAAACTGTGATTTGACCAACTGCATCCCTCTGAGAATATCTGTGTTATACCTGCTGAAAAGCAAAGTTAGGGTTTAGGTTACTTTCTTGAAATATTTTGAGTGGGTCTGGCGTGGTCCATAAAAGTAGGTGATGCATTTTGGCAGGACCAACAAATCGAGGGAACATAATGATGAATGGTAGGATCTGAGGATCAAAGCAACCTTAACGTACATGTACAGTGATTCTTCAAGATATCAGGACAGGTAAATAATGTAATTAAGAAGGCAAAAGGGAGACTTTCTTTTTAGCTGAGGAATGACGTTTAAGCACAGGGAGCTTATGTTGGAACTGCATAAAACATTGGTAAGGCCACCAGCTGGGACGGATGTGATAGTACTGGAGAGGGTTTAGAGGAGATGTACCAGTATGTTGCCTGGGCTGGAGAGTTTAATTTATGTTTGGTTATGAAGAGAGATTGGGTCTGTCTCCATGGGTAGTGTCTGACCAGCGGTGATGTCCAGCATTTGCTGTTTTCACTTGGACAGGCTGGCATTGTTTGCTTCGGTGCCAAGGATCCTGGGAGGGGAGACATGATTTAAGATGTGCAAAATTCTATGGGTATAGACAAGGTAGGCAGGAAAAAACGTTTCACCCTTTAAATTTAGATTAGATTCCCTACAGTATGGAAACAGGCCTTTCAGCCCAACAAGTCCATACCGACCCTCTGAAGAGTAACCCACCCAGACCCATTTTCCTATCCTATATTTATTGCTGATTAGTGCACCCAACACTATGGACAATTGAGCGTGGCCAATTCACATGACCTTCACGTCTTTTGGATTGTGGGAGGAAATTGGAGCACCTGGAGGAAACTCGTGCAGACACTGGGAGAATGTACAAACTCCATACATACAGTCGCCCGCGGCAGAAATCAAACCCGGGTCCCTGGTGCTGTGCAGCAGCAGTGCTAACCACTGAGCCACCATGTCACCTATGCCCCCAAGCTATTGATTCCTCCATCAAGGGAAGGTGCAGGAGGGTTAGAGTGGATGTGAGGAAAAACCTTTTCATCCAGGGAAAGGGTTATCTGGAACTAACTGTAAGGGCGGGAAGGGTAGAAAACGTCAGAAATCAAAAAGGTATTTTAAAGCACACTTGCAATATGGAAGCATGCAGCGTTATAGGCCAAGTGCTGGAAAATGGTAGCTGTTTTTGACCAGTGTGGATTGGCAATGGGCTGAAGGGCCTCTCTACATGCTGTAGATATCTATGACTTTCTCTGATGGTTACAGTTCTCAGCTTGATGCCTTACCTAACTCTGCTTTTTTACAATTTTTAGGGCCTGTTCCAAAAGTTTTAAATGTCTGTCAAAGTATCTCCTCAACATCCAGAGCAGATTTTTATTTCTGCATAATAACTTGTATTTACACAGCATTGTTAGCATAACAAAACCTCATAAAATGCTCAATTTTATAGTATAAATTATTCTAATTGATTGTCGCAAATTATAAGTAATTTGACAAGAATAATTCAAATACTGTCATCAAATACTACTTTGGAAATCTATTCAACAGTTGTAGATTGGTTTTCTGCATTGTAATTTGTTTTAGCTGTCAATATGTTCTCCATATGTGTAAAGCCCTATTCATTCCTCCATCTCGACTATCAAGTCAAGATTGTGCTATGCCATGTGTATAATTTTCAGAGAAGTTTATACTTTGTTTATATATTTAATATTTTAAAATGCGTAGTCACCAACCCAGCTATTTTCCATTGCACCTCCGCTAGCAATCTTGTAAGTTTAAACCGCTTTTATAATTCTGACTTGACCTGATGGAAGTAAAACTTCAAGAAGAAATTCAATCTTCATGCCAAATAGGCAATGGTGCAGCTGTAAAAATAGAATGTATAGGTACGAATGTAGAAGAAATTAGCAATCTTGCTTTGTGTGAAGTAATTTTATTTATCCATTGTCCTTGTCAAATGAGGTGAAAGAAAATAAGCAGCAATTTACTGAAAGCTGTTGATTGTACTTGAGAGGACTAATGCAAAGTAAAACTGCTGTAGTGGATTATGTGAAGCATTTAAATTCCATAGAGAGACAACTCTAATGTAGACAGCTTACAACACAGACCCAAAAGAATAATTATTTGTATGAATTTAGTAAAGGAGCTTAGTTAACATTGTTGACGTAGGTTAGCTTATCACGATTTCCAGCAATGTGCCAGTTAAAAACTTGGCAAGAGGCATTCTTACCAGTGTTGTCCTTTTGAATGTGGCTGAGTTGATGAGGATTGCTAATTGCATGTTCCTACTCAGTGTAGTTTGACCCAGTTTCTACTGCACCACGTGATAGTGCCAAATGTAGCAACTTATTAACACGTTTGTGGAGACTTGGAGGTAGAGAGTTGGGATGCATTAAATTCATTTCTGACATTCAAATTTTAAAAATTGGACCTTTTAAAATAAAATTAGCAAGAAAGGAGTGAAATTGGGTGGTATTGAATGAAGAGAAAGCTGAATAGTATACTGTGTTTCATGTGTGGCAGATTGGAACACCACTGAAATAACTTTGTGGCCGAATTTGGAAAAAGCTGTGTCAGAAATAAGTGGATTGCTGTACTAGGAGCTTCCTGTGTGGGTCCATATTTTTATGTGGGCAGTCTTAATTGAAATAAGTTGAGGATAAACAGCAGTAGTTGGGAGTTCTCGGCATTTAATATGTACTGTAGTGTTCAAATGAATTTTCCCAAAGCACAATGTTTAGAACTGTTATTCAATCAAAAAGTTAAAATTCCATGATTATTCTGTCCTTGAAATGAAATAAAAATAATGCTTATGTTGCTGCACTTCTGTTTGCCAGACTGGAAAACCTAAGCATCATCCACAGGCATTGTAGTCCTGAGCTTTATGTCTTTACCATTTTCTGTGCCCCCCCCGCCCCGTGCCAATAAGCAGTGACAAATTCTGAATAATGTAATAGTACAGGATTACAGGAACTCACAGGTTTGCCTACGAAAAACAATTTTTAACAAGACATATCATCTTGTATCTGAAATCTGTCCCTCTGTCTTATTCCGTCACTATCTTGCCCCAATTTCTTTTAACAAGATCTTATAAAGACAATTTTTAAAAACAAAATTCTGTATTTTTTATTGTGGACTGAAATAGGAAAAGGGCTGTCTTTAAAAATTAAGGATTAAAGAAGGTATTGCTACAATTTATTAAATCAAGCTGCCAGCAGTTGTTGTAAGTGCTGTTTTACACTTTTATTTGTTCAACTGTGGGCTGTCAAGGGGATGTTTGGGGGAGGGGGTCCAAACTGGCACCAAGGAGTGTGTACAAAATGAGATTCAGCCAGTAAGAGATAGTTGGTAAATCTGTGTTGTGATGACCAGTTGTTGCTGACAAAAAACCTTCTGTCTGCCAACAACCATGAGATTGATTTGCAGGTAGTTGAATAACTTTTATGAGAATGAGATAGGCCAAAAGCCTTTAGACCTCGAATAGGGAAGTGGTGTCCTTTCTTTTGCCTAGTATCTGTCTTTTTTTTTCCCTCGCCAGTTTCTCTAAGCTGTTGCTTTTAACCAATAAGTCAGAGACTTTATAAGTTGTGAATCAGTTGCTCAGTGCCTCCTGCAAGCTGCAGACAATACATGGAGAAGAGCTGTCAAAGAGAGGCAAGCCAAGGGGATCATCTCAATGACACTGTAGATAGGGACATTGAATTGCTTTCCCAGTTTGCCAGTCATGTCTAGCCAAGTGTCTTATGTGTGTGTATGTCTGTGTGTTTTAACCAGTAGAGTTATATGTTGACTGTTTATAAGAGTATACCTGTAGCTAGAATTTATTTTTCTGTAGCTAGAATTTATTTTTCTGTATTTAAATAATAATTCTTGTTAAATACAAAAAAGCTGAACTTTGTTTTGTTAATTTGGACCTAAAAGTCAGGTAAATTGGGGAATTTTCTGTACTTTTAAAAAAAAGCTTCCTACTTTTGTGACAACTCTGGGAGTAGTGGGGCCTTAATTTCTAGGATGCTGTGCCCAGTGTGGCATGACAATTTTCACAGAATCATGAATGTTAAAGCACAGAGGAGACTATTCAGCTCCTTTTGTGTCTGCGTTGGTTGTCTGAAAAAGCAATTGACCTAATGTTACTGCTCAATCACCTTCCTGTGATCATTCCCTTTTTTTAGATAATAATTCCATTCCTTTATGAATGCTTTGAACCTGGTTCCACACACTCGCTGTCAGGCAGCCTATTCCAGATCTTAAACATTCACTGCATCAAAACGTTTCTCCTTGTGTCTTCATTGCTTCTTTGTCAATTGTATAAAATCTGTGCCGTCTCATGCTCAATCATTCCACTTTCTTCATAATGTGATAGGTAATGGTAATATCTGGAAATGAGGGAAAAAACACTTTATTAACTCGCTGGCAGCCGCCTATCTGCACAGTTTATGATAACAGAATATTCTCCAATGACTGTTCTATAGTGTGACAACAAATCAATGATCTGGAAAATGAGAGCGAGAAATCTTCTTCAGTTCTATTTAAAGAAATACTAACACTTCTGTGGAGATTTCATGACCTCAGTACGTCCATAAACCATGCAGCAACCAATAAAGTGTAGTGTTATGAACCCAACTGAGAGTAAGACTGGACAGCTTGGATCATGGAGTGAAACCTGGCTTGATAGACCGTAAGTTTTTGTTTTCTTTTGCAGGACAAAAAGATCAATCACAGAACACATTCATGAGGCTGACAAAAGAAATATGTTTATTACACTTGACATGAACTATTGGAACGATTTCACTACAAACATCAAAAAGAAAGATTCATCCTTTTTTATCCCAGCAAATCTCTGAAGAGTCACACCTGACTCCACACTCAAGCTTCTTGCTCAGCTGGCACTGCTGTAATTGGTTTCCTTTTTGTTAAATTTCTACAGGCTCACAAAATGCTATTTTCTAACTTGGCTCATAATTACTGAGCATGGATTTCCTACACTTGAGAGTAAATATTGAGTGGTACATTGAGCAGATGTTTCATGGAGTCTAAATATTCTAGTCATACAATGACAAAATAATAATAACAGAGCAAAAGCATTTGTTCATGTTACACATTTAAAGGTACATCTGTGCAGTGTTGGTTAAATAGTGAAAATAATATTAACATGCCATAGTGGGAAACACAATTGAGAGAAATTCAAGATAATTAAGATTCAGGATGTGCTAATAAGTTATTAGTTAAGACCAGAAGAAATGGAAACTGGGGAACTTGACCACTTTATTACACTAATTCAGAAGCCTAGTGTAAGAAAACTTTTAGATTAACGTTCAGGATGCTGACTGCTCTGTTAGTATTATACTTTGATAAAGTTCAACTTGATGGGGAGTTGTACTGATGTAGGAGAAAGTGAGGAACTGCTGGAGGTCGGAGTTGAGACTATTGCTGGAAATGCTCAGTAAGTCAGGCAGCACCCAAGGAGCAGGAGAATCAATGTTTCGGGCATAAGCCCTTCATCAGGAATCTTCTGCTTTTCGGATGCTGCTTGACCTGCTGGGCTTTTCCAGCAACACCCTCTCAAGTTGTACTGATGTGTTTTCTTGTCATAATGTGACCTTCCATCCTTCCAGCAGCTGATTTTCCGCTAATTATACATACAGTAACTCCTGCCTCTGAGAAAGTGGAATGGCTCAGTGGTTAGCACTGCTGCCACACTACATCAGGGAACCGGGTTCAATTCTTGCCTCGGGGGACTGTCTGTGTGGAGCTTGCACATTCTCCCCATGTCCTCGAGGGTTTCCTCCCACAGTCCAAAGATGTGCAAGTTAGGTGAATTGGTATTGATACATTCTGCAAGGTAATAATAGTCACACCCCTTTGTTTTGCTAATGAAAAGCCTTAAAATGCCCTGCAGTAAATTCACATTTTGTTAGGAGGCTTAAATGGGAGTAACACTGACCTGAAAATTACTCTAAAAGCAACTCTCTAATTATCAGAATGTCAGAGGTGAAGATTTTGTTCAGAAAGGCTGCTTTGCATGACATTGGATTTGTTGTGGCATTGTATGTTGGTCATACCAGTGCAGCATCGAGAAGAGAGAGTATGTGTGGACTGCAAGTGAAATGACTGGTTGTTCTCTTAAATCTGATTGACTGGAAGTAGGTGACTGTTGAGCAGATTTACCCATGTTAATACTAAGTGGTCATATTGCCAAGGCATGTTTCTTGCAACGGTTCAACTGGCTCTTGGAAGTGGAGTAGAATGGAAGACTATCTGTAACTTGATGAACAGTCTTGCAGTCGGTAAATGAATTGAAGAGAGAGGTTTCAAAAGTGATGGAGAAGATTATTCTACATTGTTTTTGTCCTTCAACAGTTAAATATTTTGAGTCATATTTTTTCAAAACTCTAGGGCGAATTGCAGTTTCTGAAAATTGTGGTTTAAAACAATTAGTTCATAAACCTAATTGCTGTTTGTAACCCTTCATACCATTATTAGATTTCCTCCCTCCCTCTCTCCATATGTAAAGCTTAAGCTGATAATTAATGTGATAAAGCGTAAAATTTTGGTCACACATTCCTGTGCCATTTTCTGCTTGTCTTTCTAAACTAATGGCAGTAATTTCTAGGGAATAGTTTCAATCTAACCTGCCCAGAGGAAATTCACTGACTGGATTGGGTTGACTGCCTGATCTTATTTTTCACGCTTTGTCTGATTTTAGTCTCCATTTACTTTTAATCAAGAGAAAAAAATAACAGGTGGGGTACAAGATCGCATGCAAACTTGGCTGTTTTCTGCACACAGACCAGATTTAAAATTTTCCCCATATGCTAAACCAAATTATACTATTATAGTTTGGAATAATCAATTTTTTATGGACCAGACAAATAAAATCGAAGCCACAACATTCGAAATAGCTGATTGACACTTTCAATTTGCAAATTAAATGGCTTACAATAGTATGTTGTCTGGTCTGATTTTACTGCTTATGCACATAAATAATTTTGGTTATTCAAGGAATGAAGTTTTATTTTAATTTACATAAGCATTAAATTGTTAATAAAGTATGCTTTTTTAAATAAGGCAAAACCTGGGGGGTTTTTAATCTGCATCTTGCACCCACACTATCACTGAAACATAGCAGCAGGAAATCCTAACTGCAGATTTGGAGAAATCACAATATGTTTATTATTACTTCTATGCTTAAATAAATCGACCCACTTGCCTGTTAGCATGGCTGCAAAAGTTTTTGTTTACATCTGTAGAGATGTTGAAGGCTGAACCACCAAAGGTATCCCCTTGCTGCATGTACGTTCCTTAGGGCTCGGTTTCCAAGTTACAGTAATTGTTTTTTTTGCAGCATAGTTTGCCAGGTTAAGGTCACAGTGGGCCCTAAATAATCCCAATGGTATTTTTATAAACCTCACGCAAAGATGCGAGGAAATAAATCAATCCTTGTCTATGTTCCTGATCTCTTGTGTGTGCATACAATCTTTGTCTCCGTTTTAAAGCTGTATGCTGGTTAATTGTGCCTTAAAATTTTATTATGACAGATGTAGAGTTTTAAACTTCCACTGCCTCACCTATGACGTGGAAAAGAAAGTTTTGCATTTATGTAACAGCTTGTATGATTTCAAAATCTCCCAAGGTGTTTTAACAACCGTTGAATTAAGTGTAGAAGTGAAGGATGTAGTTTTGAAGAAGTTCAGCAATATTTCTTGCATTAATCAACAAACTATTCAACATGTAGATTTAAATAAAAGTTCACAATTTTGTATTTATGTAGCTCCTTAATGTAATAAATCATCCAAGGTCCTTCTTTGTCTATTACTAAACAATGTTAGATACCAAGATGTCATTTAGAATGAAGGCATAATTTAGATAAATTTGTTTTCAGAAAATTATTTTTAAATTCCACTTACAAGTCATGCAATGAAACCTGGTACACTTCTCACTGACCACTTCATATAAGTCTGTATTTGTATTTGGTTTTGCCAAGACCACCATCCCTTTATTCAAAAAACTTTGCATTGCTTTGTTGTTGACTAAGAGCAGGTTTATTAATGAATTGGATGTGAGGAGAGGGTGTAGTAAGGTACTGCCAGCCTGTGGTATGGCTATTCTATTGATGCATGTATGAAACTGCACAAAAAAGTTACTTTCCCACAGACTTTATCTTTAAGAACCTTACATTTCAAAAACCTTCTTTGCTTCCACATTTCCATATCTTGAAAGTGCTCTGATTTGAAAATAAAACTTTCCAATAAAGCAGTACACATAGTGAATAGAGGTGCTTCCACTAAAACTAGTCACTAGTGTTTTAGTTTTGCTGCAGTTGGTGCAGAAAGTGGCATATTTGTAGGTGCAAACAGAATTTTGGTAGGAAAGTGCAGTTAAATGTCATAGATGACTGTATATTTTCATCATGATTAATGACAGCATGAAGTGGCTTCACCACAGCCATGTTCAGTTTTAGTTTTAAGCTAGATTCTGACTTCCTGGTAAGTTTCTATATTCACCTCATGATCATCTTTACTCCTAACTTTTATCATGAGCAACTTTTTTTTTTGTTTTAAAAGTAGTTTAGTTTTAAACATTTCATTTTATACTTCATGTGTTTTAAAATTTTCCTGAGAGTTGGGCAATGAGTGATAATTTCTGTTCTATTTCTCTTTCTTGCCATACACTGGATGGGGTTGAATAGATAAGTCGCTGCTGTAAAAGAGTTTAATAGCCATTGGGTCTTTCTAATAACTTGAGATCGTTTTGAAGACTAACACAACTTTGCATTTATGTCGCCAGTGAAAATCATTTGTTTGTTAAAATAGTACAGCTGAGCAAGTGTTAGCTAGCTTTTGTATCAAATAATCTAAAATGGGAAAATCCTTTTTCTATACACTTTATTAGATTCCCTACAGTGTGGAAACAGGCCCTTCGGCCCAACCAGTTCACACCGACCCTCCGAAGAGTAACCCACCCAGACCCATTTCCCTCTGACTAATACACTTAACACTTTGGGCAACTTACCATGGCCAATTACTCTTGTATTACTTTTCATTTTTAATGTTAGGATTGACTTCACTTTCAGATACCAATTTCATTTTTCTCCTCAGCACTTCTTAGATTCATAGAGATGTACAGCACAGAAACAGACCTTTTTGGTCCAACTGGTGCATGCCGACCAGATAGCCTAACCTAATCTAGTCCCGTTTGTCAGCACTTGGCTCATATCCCTCCAACCCCTTCCTATTCATATACCCATCCAGATGCCTTTTAAATATTGTAATTGTACCAGCCTCCACCATTTCCTCTAGCAGCTCATTCCATACACACACCACCCTCTGTGTGAAAAAGTTGCCCCTTAGGTCCCTTTTGTATCTTTCGCTTCTCACACTAAACCTATGCCTCTAGTTCTGGACTCCTTTTCTCTCCCCCCACCCCGGAAAAGACTTCCCCTTGACTTCCTTCCCCCAGATTGTGTGTGGATATTAAGACACATATTTTCTATTTTTGTTTTTCTTTAGTTTTATTGTGTCTTTCTTTGCTCTTTTAGTCTTAGTTTCAATTTCAGATTTGAATTTTCTGCCCCTCGGGTGGATGCAAAAGATCCTGTGACACTATTTTGAAGAGCAGATACATTCATGTGATATTGTATTCAATGTTTATCCCTTTTTTGTTAAATTAGGACCTGCTGTTGTTTTTCAGACAATGTTGCATACAAATTGGCTGCAGCTTTCCTACGTCAGAGCAGTGCCATTTCTGGCTGTGAAGTCTTTCGAAACAATTTCGAGGCATTGCCTAAATATAATTTGTTTTGTGATTTTTTTTTGGAGGGGTCAAAAGTAGAGTAGTAAGTGATTAATATAGAGAATGTGGAAAAATGTGGAACTTGGAAGGCGTGATACGGTCATTGGTGAACTGATTGGAATTCTAGTCAGGAGAGAAGTTAATGTATCCCATGTCTTATGTGGCCACAGGAATAGGCCTTACACATTTGAGACAGGAATACATTGCTTATATAGGGGTGGGAATTAGGAATAATCAATCGAGGCTGGCATATGTAATGTGAAATCTCGCTTCCTGTGCAATTTGTACTGTGTAGGCCAACAGCTGGTGGAAATCACAAGCAATAGGGACAAGGCTTGTTGCAATGTTTCCAATTAGTTACTCACAACTGCTCCCAGATCAATTAGAAGACAAAAACTGAAGCAGGAGAAAGTGAGGACTGCAGTTGCTGGAGATCAAGGACAGAAGCAGGTTTCATGTTAACTAATGCTCCCGTTTAGCTGACAATGCAACCAAACTGGTTTTGTGTGAATGGGACTCTGGAATCTGGGGGAGCTGTCTTGATTGTATTTGTTAATTCCTGTACCTTTTGAAAGGTCATAAACATGATATGTCAACACTGTTTGATGTTATCAGACTTGCTGAGTATTTCCAGTGTTTACTTGAATTTCCTGGATTTGCGACATGTTGCTTTTGCATGGGAAGGATATTGTGTAGTCTTGGTGAATCATCTTGATGAATGTTGAAACATCCACTGCGATGTTAAAGGTTCTTGATGCTTGCTGCTGCTTGATGCTTGTCCTGTCAGCATCTTCTAAGGGTTTTCGAGGGTACTTTGTTTTTCTACGTAGGAAAGTTAGGACATTCCTCCTCGAAGGCATCTTCTCTTAGTGGGGTGATGTAAAAAGGCTGGTCGATTCCCATTAAATTGGAGGAGAGTAAAGTAGGTCATAATATCAGACCATCAGCCAAGAATCTATAGTATTGCTTATTATGAGGGTGAACTGAAACAACAGAGGGTAAGCATGCTAGCTGACTTCACTTTTCACCTACTGTACAATGGATGCCTGTATTTCATAATAGAGACCCCTTATTCAAAAGACTTTTCTCTTTGATCCATTCCACCTAACCTGCGAAACATGCTTGCCCGATGTGGTATTCTGAAGAGTAATGGATTGTGCTGTGACTTCACTGGTAGAGATTGGTCTGGATTGATCACTTCTAAAGGAAATGTGAATATTGCTATCTTTTTATTTTCACTTGAGTGGTTTAACTTGTTTTCATCTCTCTGCTAGAAAGGATACAGGCAATTGGTTAGTTTGAGTGGTATGTTGTTTACACTGTATTGCCTGTGCAGATATGGTGTATTATGGCAGTATAACATCTCATACTTTCGCCACTGGGAGGTAGGAAGTGTGAGAACTGCTTAAGTTAAGAAACTAAATATCAGTTTGATCAGATAATGTTAGTACTGCAAAATTGCACACTGTCTCAACATTATGACCCTGTTGTGAATTACAAACTCAACAGCTTTTGGAATTCATTATTTTCAAAATGTAACAAGTTGTATTTCTGTGGTCTATGGCAAAGCAGCAAAGAAAGGAGACTACAAATGTCCACCATTGGCTAATGTGAATTTTTCCATTCTTGGGATAAATAACCTGACTTAGAAAAAAGGGTTGTTCCTTTGTTGATGTGACTTTAGAAGAATTAAAGGGTGCTTTTGTTGAAAACAGAAGATCTTGAGGGGACTTGAGGTGGATTCTGAGAGGATGTTTCTTGTTGTCCGAGAGAATAGAACAAGGGGACACTGAACAAGATTTTTTTTTCCCTGAAGGCTGTTGATCTGTGGAATTCTCTTGACTAGAGAGCAGTGGAAGCTGGCTTATTGAATTTATTCAAGGATCTTATGGGTTTCGTGCCATATAACTGCTCTAGTTGTAACCTCCAATCCACTTTCCTGTGATCGTATAGAATGGCCTGCTCTTATTTCTAATCCTATGTTCCTATCCCAGTAAATAAAATAAACAAAATACCTTGGGTGCTGGAAATTGGAATTAAAAACAATTGTCTGGTGACATCTGTGGAGAGAAAAACAGTTAACGTTTTGAGTTCGGTTCTGAAGGAAGGTCACGTTGTACTCAAAATGTTAACTCTGCTTCTCTCTACACAGGTGGTGCCACACCTGAGTTTCTCCAGTGTTTTCTGTTTTTAGTTCCTGTCCTGTTTGTTTGAACATAGGCACGAGTTAGAGGGATTCCAGGTGCCCAGCAATCAGGAAATCAGTCATCTCAGATAGTGAACCAAGCTTGAATCCTTGAACCTCTATCAAATCCCCTTTCAACATTGTCCAAAGAGAGCCAGTGAGATTATTCAACAATAATGTAGAGTTTTAATGCACTGATTTAAGTTTTCTACAAAATGTGACCTTATTAGTCCAGCTGTAAAAGCCACTTGGGGGTGGGTGGGGCATGGAAACGGGAGAGAGTGTATTAATGGATGATGTTCTTAGTTCAACAATAATAATTGCATTTTTGGTGGAGGAGGATGTGGTGGTGGTGGTGGTGGTGGTGGTTTGCACGGTGCATTCTCTGGAAGATCATCGGTCTGATGTGTGGTTTCCAGAAGAGTAACAATGATATGCACTGTCTCCCTGTCATTACTTCACTGTCTAGCAAATAGGGTAAACAGAGTGACATGCAACACCTCATATCCATCAATATTCACCCCCTAACTGCAATGTATTCTTAGCTTGCACAACTACCGTTTTTATTTCTCTCAGAGCATACAAGTGGAGTAATTATGAAAAAGCTAGCTATATCAGTAAACTGATATTAAGACAGAACATTTTGAAAGTGGTCATCAAGTCAGGAAGCATCTGTAGAGAAAGAAAGAGCTGACCTTTTGTATGGTGATGATCTGTTGCTATAATGAGGAATTTGCTACCTCCAGGAAATAGCTGTTGCAAATACTGTTGATGTTTGAAGAAGAAACTGGGAGAAACTAATGGAAGGTTGTGGTGATGGAATTGGATGATGAAGGCTTGGAGGAAACTCTTTGGAGCATAGACCAGTTTGCCTAGTGACCTTTCTCTGTGCTGTCACCTTTTGATATAATTCTACTCCTCTTTGCCACAGGTGTACGTTTCATATAATTATGGAAAGACCTTCAAGAGGATCAATGAGAAGTTCAAGCTAGAAGATGGATCAAAAAACCAAACCGTTATTGCTCAGTTTTACCATAGTCCAGTAGATAATAAACGGGTAAGGATTATTTCTTGTAATATTGTCAACTATTTTGAGCCATTATTTTGAAATGAAGATGGGCAACCATTTTGAAATATCTTGCTAGTTTATTGACCGCTCATATAAATTTGTAAGATGTTTGGTTATTGCATCATATGACTTCCTTTCATTCCTCTGCAAGTGTTTTCCAGACCTGGATTAATATTTATTTCCATAAGTTCTTGAGCACAGCCTCCCTGTCTGATAGAAAGTTTGTAGCTATTAGTATAATTTCTTCTTGACTGTTACTCCGTGTCGTGGTTGTGGGTATGTTCGCTGAGCTGGGAAGTTGATTTGCAGACGTTTTGTCCCCTGCCCAGGTGACATCTTCAGTATTTTGGAGCCTCCTGTGAAGCCCTGCTGTACTGTGCCTTCTGGAATTTATTTGGTTCTGTTCCTGCTGGTTCTGGTTGTTCATTGTAGTGACCGGTATA